>NC_091438.1:111942474-113142474 GCF_964237555.1 Oryctolagus cuniculus
TTGCTTTTGATACCAATGGCACAAGTAAATAAACCAAAATGGTTTTCTTTGTAAGGAAGGACTATAGGATGCCTGGTTGGACGTGGCATGATGAGGCAATCCACCCCAAGCACAGTTTTATTCTTACAATATAGTTGTAAATAAAATGTCTACATTCAAGAAAAGAAAGTTTTAAAAAATCACCAGAGAACACTTTGCATACCTGCTATGTTACATAAATGGTAAGTCACATTAATAATGTGGCCACTTTGGTTCACGTTAATGAGCTCTGAGATCTCACAGCTCATGCAGAGGTAGTCCAGGGAGGGCCTATTGGGCATTAAAGACAGAGTGGTAATAGAATAAGGAGTAGTTTTCTATCATGCAGTGGCCATCAAAATGAAATAGGTGCACTTTTCATTTATGAAACAATGCTATAATTTTGCAACTGATTCAAAATCCTTGCTTGAATCAAAGCAAGAAAGCAATCAATGAACACTAGGAAGAAAAAAACACCAGGTTAAAACTTGCCCTAGAAAGATCTTGGGATTCACCTTTGTCCTAGTGATAGAGAACAGATTAAACAGGTTATCTCTCTCTCTCAAAGATTTATTTATTTATTTATTTTGAAAGTGTTACAAGAGAGAAGGAGACTCTCTCTCTCTCTCTCTCTCTCACACACACACACACACACACACAGAGACAGAGAGAGAGAGAGAGAGAGAGAGAGAGAGATCATCCACCTCTGGTTCACTCCCCAGATGATTGCAATGGCTAGTGTTGGGCCAGACCAAAGCCAGGAGGCAGGCGCTTTCTTTGGGTCTCCTATGTGGGTAGTAGGGCCCCAAACATGTGAACTGTCTTCTGCTGCTTTCCCAGAGTTAGCAGAGAGCTGGATTTGGAAGTGGAACAGACAGGACATGAACCAGTACCCATGTGAAATGCCAGCATAGCTGGTAGCTTTACCTGCTACTCCACTACTCTGGCCCCTAAACAGCTTCTCTTAAAGTGTCCATGGATTCCCTGAGGTTTCCCTCCTTTACCTACCACCGCTGCCCCAGGGTGTCAGGTGTTGAGGCCTGTGGGTGCAAGCGTAGCAACAACCACAGAGATGTCCATAGTTTATTTGCTAAATAATGACTCTACTAATACCCTTGCCTCATAGATGAGACAGTGACAGGGCTATTTATGCCTTCCTCTTGGCTTTGCTTTATGCCATAGCCTTTATAGACTTCAGAGCGGAACATCACAAACTCTCTATTAGTCAGGCACTGCAATTCTTGTTTATGGATAAGAAGTCTGAAGTCTGGAGAGGTCCCACCGCTGGTGAGTGACCGATCAGAACATATCTGTCAGAGAAGCAGCACTCAGTTCAGCCTGCCTGTTCTTGGGTTTGTTGGACTCTTGCAGTTTTAGCTGGAGACACTAACCACCAAGTATAAAAGAGACTCTTGGTACTGGCCTGAAAAGTGTTGCACGTGAGAGTTTTGAGCTCTGACCACTTTATGATGCAAGTATAATAATATTTGGTGGGGAATTCCAAGGTGTGTGATTGTGAGAATCCAGAAAGGAGGCCTTAGTACTTAGAGAATTGAGAAGGTGACACATCCACTGACATCCGACATTTAGATAGGAACTGTTTGTTTTTGGTGCACTCTCACTTCATGGATTGCTCTCCGTGGAATTTCAGGCCCTGTAGCAGGTGCTGGAGACATTGTCTGGAGTCTTAAATCACAAAGGAGATACTTTCTTAGGAGCACAGCCTATAGCAGGCCTGTGAGGTTGCCACATTTGTCTTATTAAAAGCCTCCATTACTGTGGTATAGTCTTTACCATTTTCCCAAAGCAGATCCCCAGGCTGGAAGAGCTGAGCCAAGACAAGACAGAGACCAACTACATTCTCCTGTGACTTCCAGGCTTGAGAGTTCCTTGACTGTTGGCAGATGCCTTCACTCGTACTTCATTCCTTTCTCTGAGTGCACTGGGGGTGTCTCATGAAGTGACACTAATTTAAGGAGATTATGGTTACAATCTCTCTTCCCCTCACCGTCACTCTGAACTCATCCCGTCCTGTTCTTCTCCCATTCTGCTTTAGCTCCATTGACTTCTCAGACGTCCCTTGAGCCTCCCACCCCAGCTGTGCTCCCCTTGGGCCTTTGCACTTGCTGCTCCCTCCCTCTCTTCCCTGGATCATCACGTACCTCCCTCAGCAAATTCCAGCTTTCAAGCTCAACTCACCCAACAGCTCCTCTTAAGAATGGAAGACCTTCTCTTGTCTGGTTCTCCCGTATTTTCCTTCCCTACTGCTGTATGCTTAGCATCCAGTGCAATGCCTAATGCAGATTACATACCCAATAGATACTTTGAGTAAATTAATATGTGTAAGAGTCTCCTGTTTTAATTGGATTTTCTCGAGCTACTCAACATTCTGAAATGTCTGTAGCTCAGCAGGGCTCCTACTGAAAAAATCTCTCATTCTTATGAAGCTCCTTTCCGTTGCCCAGTCTGAGCTCAAACTCTGTGGCCAATAGGGGTACACAAGGGAGACTGGCTTCGTCAGGCCAAGTGAAAATGCTAGGAATTGCCACAGATACCTTGAATCAACCCTGCATCCTACTTTGATCACCTTTCACAAATCCCTTTGCATTCTAAATAGGGTTGACAAAAAACAAAACAAAACAAAACAAAACAAAACAAAAAAAAAAACAACCAAACCAAAAAAACAATAGC
Organism: Oryctolagus cuniculus; assembly: GCF_964237555.1. Lineage (NCBI taxonomy): Eukaryota > Metazoa > Chordata > Mammalia > Lagomorpha > Leporidae > Oryctolagus > Oryctolagus cuniculus. The sequence continues at coordinate 111,945,184 of NC_091438.1, forward strand.
TTTTGTCTGAATTTGGTTCTTAATGTTGAGTTAGAGGGAGGCAAGAAGGCAGAGAAGTATGGTTATCTTAGAATTACATCTATGAAATACATGAAATCTGTTCTCTTTATATCAATAAAAACTAAAAAAAAACCCCTAAAAACCTTCATTTATGCCACTTTTTATTTTATGGTCAAGAGAGTGGATTCCAGAGCTTGAGTGTTTGGGTTTAAATCCTAGTTCTGCCACATGTTAGCTGGGTGAGTCGGGTAAGTTACCTCACCCCCTCCGTGCCTGGGGTCCCTCTACAGAGACGAGAAGAGTTCCTACATCATGGGGTGTTGCTGAGAATTTCCTAGCACACTACTTCAACATGTTCATGCAAAAAAAAATGGTATTGAAAAATAAGTTAATGTTGAGGCAGGAAAACTGTAATCCATTCATAGTTTTTTCATAATACATATTTTCCATGAGCTTTTTGAAGACCCTGCCTATGTGTAACTCAGTTACACTGCACAGGGCAAGGTAAAGGATGGCGATTCCCCTTCTTGCTCATCTGGTGAGAGTGAGAATTCTGCTGGCTTCCCATTGACTAAGTGGGAGGAATGCAGCCCTGTCCCTGTACCCCAGCACTACCCACAGCAGCTGCAGACCCCCACTCCAGATGGGGCAAAGGGGAATTGATTTTCTGGATCTACCAGTGTTGCTTAACGTGGCAAAGAAATAGCCATGTCCCTTGGTATTTGTTACTTTGGAACGCGACCCTCTGGCCAGTCTGGCAGGGTCTCAGTGCCCAACCCTGCCCACTGTCTGTGCCTACTGGCTGGAGAAAAAAGACCACACTCAATGCTGTTGCCAGGCCATGGGTTAGAGGCAGGCTGGTGCCTTGCCCAGCTGGTAACACAGGAGCCTGTTGCCCCAACTGGGATAATTTTCTTGTCACTAGGCCTGAAATCCTTACTCAAAGCCATCTTCAAACTGGTGTCCTGAAACACGGCCAAGTCCCAAAGCCCAGGTTTCCAGGCTGGGGAGCAGGTGTTCCCTAAAATGCACCTTTCTAAGAAAAAGAAAAAACTTAATACAGCTTGCCAGGCGGAATTAAGTGCCATGGTCTTTTTTTTTTTTTTTTTTTTTTTTGAGTGGCTATTTGGATGCAGACAGGAAGCTTCAGAGTCTATTGTAGAAAAAGGGGTAAAAAGGAAAAAAAAATGAAAGAAGAACCCTGCCTTCCCCAGGGAGACATCAGAGGAACAGTGAAGCCGGAGGGAAGTTTGGATGCCAAGAAAGCCGTGTTCTGAGCTATCAGAGGGTGGCCAGGGCGGCAAGATTCGGGCAGCTGCACAGAGTCTCTTCAAACCCACTCTGGCAGGGGAAAGATGTTCTTTCTTTCTCTTTCACCACGGCTTTTTTGCTCAAGGGAAGTTCAAAAAGAGAGAGAGGAAATGGCCAGGGACTTACTGATGTCAGCGAGAGGGGACAGCCGGGTCATCATAGAAAGTTGGTTCCAGCCTCCCCACCCCACCCCCACGCCCCCGCACTCCCCCAACAAGAAAAAGCTTAGCTCTAAAAGGCGCCCTAGACAATGGCGCAGATGCCAAAGCACGTGAAGTGCCCAGAGGCAACTCTCAAACACCCGGCCCACCAGCGGGTGGAGGCTGCCAAGGAGCCAGATGCTGTAGCTTTAAAAATATCTTCCGCTGCTTGGCATCTGCAACTGTGGACTGCTGTCTCCAAGAAGGAGCAGGCAGGCGGGCCAGGGCCAGGACAGCCGGGCAGGCGGCAGCACCCCAACGCGGAGCGCCTCTCACGGCGGGGCTGCCCATTTGGCCTTGCTAAATCACCCCCAGCATATGGTGAGAGGCATCTGCCTGGGATTTGGACCTTGCGGACTGAAAGAGGAGGGCTCATCGCGAGCATCCTGAGGCCTGGAGGGTGGAGGCAGCTGGGAGGGCATTTCCAGGACCGAGGGGCCCATTTGATGGGGAAGACTGAATTCTGAGAGAAAGGATCTGGCTCAAAGTCGTGCAACAGTGTGTTGTCAATATGACAGGAATGAATGCCTGGTCTCTTAGAGCCTCTGCTGACTTATCTGTGAAATGGGGCAGAGGAGCCCGGCATTTCAAAGCGTTTGTGGAAAAAGGATTTGAAAGATAAGTTTATTTTGCTGCAAAGATTTTTTGAGGTCCATGCGTATGACTTCCAAAGTTCGTGGAAAATGCATATCATGAAAAAACGTCATGGATTTCAAAATTGTTTTGTATCAAAATAAACTTATCATTTAAAGATTATTTTATTTGTTTGAGAGGGAAAAAGAGGGAGAGAGGGAGGGAGGGAGGGAGAGAGAGGGAGGGAGGCAGAGAGAGAGAGAGAGAGAGAGAGAGAGAGAGAGACTGGCTGCTACCGTCCCCAAATGCCCTTAGCAGTCAGGGTTGGACTAGGCTGGGGTCAGACTAAGCCAGGAGCTGGGAACTCATGAACTCAATCCAGGGACTCATACTTGAGGTGTCACCTGTCAGGGTGCACCGTAGCAGGAAACATTTGGGAGTGTATTTCCCACTCTGCTTCAGGCTGGGCCATTGCCTACTTAAGAGGATATTTACTGGTGTCTTTTTACTTTGTTTTTTTGTTTGTTTGTTTTTTATTTGACAGGTAGAGTTACAGACAGTGAGTATTTGTGGCTGCCTTTCCAGTTTTCATTCCCACCTGTCACCAATCCCAACAGCCTCTCCTTGCCTTTATAGACAAAGCAGTCCCGGGTTCCACCCTCACTACTGAACATATGACTGGGTTAATCCAAGCAGTGTCTTCCATCCTCTGGCCACAGTTCTGGTTTAAGGATGGGCCATGGGAAATATGGATCCAAAAATCTTGCTGCTGTTGTTGACTGGAAATGGTGAGATCCTTGTAGATGTGAATGGGGAAGTAACCTGGAAGATCCCTACCTTAATATTTCAAAGAGAGCCGAATGCAGAAACTGTGAATTGCCCGATCAAGCCATGACTAAAGGTAGTCCTAAATTTGGATTTTTGAATGGCAAGAGTCAATATATACTTTTTTAAAAAAGATTTTATTTATTTATTTGAGAGGTGGAGTACAGAGAAATGGAGAGATAGAGATACTGGTCTTGCATTTGCTGGTTCACTCCCCAAATGGCTGCAATGGCAGGAGCTGAGATGATCTGAAGCCAGGAGCCAGGAGTCAGGAGCCAGGAGCCAGGAGCCAGGAGCTTCTTCTAGGTTTCCCATGAAGGTACAGGGGCCCAAGGACTTGGGTCATCTTCTACTGCTTTCCCAGGCCATAGCAGAGAGCTGGATCAGAAGTGGAGCAGCCAGGACTCAAACCAGTGCCCATATGAGATGTTGGTGCTACCTGAAGAGGCTTAGCTCACTAGGCCATAGTACTGGCCCCCTACTCTTCTATATTTTAAGTCTTTTGAGTGATTTTGTCTATATTTAGCAACTGAAAACATCCAGATATGCTCAGGGAAGCTCTGAGAAGTTGTACTTACAGACATTCTGTCTTAGTTTATCTTTAGATAATCTATAATAAAGGTTTAGGGCTGATGTTGTGGCACAGTGGATTCACAGTTTGAGTCCCTGCTGCTCCGCTTCTGATTCACCTCCCTGCTAATGCACCTGGGAAAGCAGTGAAGGATGGCTCAAGTGCTTGGGCCCCTGCCACCCAAGTACAAGACACAGATGGAATTCCTGGCTTCTAGCTTTGGCCTGACCTAGCCCCAGCCATGGTGGCCATTTGAGGAGTGAAACAGCCTATGGAAGCCTTATGTCTCTCTCTCTCTCTCTCTCTCTCTCTGTCACTCTGCCTGTTAAATAGGTAAATACATTTTTGTAAAAAAAAAATGACTTAAAGTATTTTTGTTTTGCCATAAATGTTCTATGACAGAGTCATTAGAGCTCGATGCTGAGCTTTTGATCTTACTCATGCAGTATAAAAACGGCAGAGTGGTGAGACTGAGAAGGATGATAAATTGGGATAAGTTCTTATCCACCACCTAAGAATATAATTTTGGTCCTCTGGGTTCCTTCTTAGATTGATAACTGGATTGTATTAAATTGAGGTTGGCCAAACTTCAGTCATTTATCTATTATTCTCATATTTTTTTCTGTATTAATTTTTGCTATTGATTATTTAATTTTTTGCTTTAAATTAACTCATTTTCTTTAATTTTACAAATATTTGGTAGCAAACTAACATGTATATGATAACAAATGGCAAACCAATATTTAATACACATACATTTTTACTAGCATAAAAATGTTTGCATACCTCCAAAATTACCTAGTGTTATAAAAGTCTGGGGATTGAAACATGGGAAGTGAGATACACAGCAGACCCATAGAATGGCAAATGTCCTAACAGCACTCTGGCCTCATAATCAGCCCTTAAGGCATGCGGATCCGGCTGAAATGCCCATGAGAGTATTTCAGGCATGGAAAGCCAAGACACTCTGGGGGAAAAAAAAAACCTAAATGAAAGATCTCCACGAGTGAGATCCCAGTGGAAAGAATGGGTCATCAAAGAAGGAGGTACCTTTCTCTGAAGGGAGGAGAGAACTTCCACTTTGACCATGGCCTTGTCTAAATATGATCAGAGTTGGTGAACTCAGGGGGCTTCCATAGCCTTGGCCGCTCATGACAAGAGCCTAGGGTGATTACTGAGGCCATAAACAAGAGTGTCAATTTGTTAAGTCAACAACAGGAGTCACTGTGCACTTACTCCTCATGTAGGATCTTTGTCCTTAGTGTGCTGTACATTGAGATTTAATGCTATAACTAGTACTCAAACAGTATTTTTCACTTTATGTTTCTGTGTGGGAGCAAACTGTTGAAATCTTTACTTAATGTATGCTAAACTGATCTTCTGTATATAAAGAGAATTGAAAATGAATCTTGATGTGAATGGAAAAGAAGAGGGAGTGGATAAGGGGAGGGTTGCGTGTGGGAGGGACGTTATGGGGGGGAAGCCATTGTAATCCATATTTTGTACTTTGGAAATTTATATTCATTAAATAAAAGTAAAAAAAAAAAAGTCTGGGGGTTGATCAATGGTTTTTCAGCTGTTTTTGTGGAACTACATTGTTTTGTTGTGGCAATGTTGGATGTAAATTTTATCTTGTATTTAACAATTTTGAAAATTAAAGTAAAAATCCACATTTATTATTAATATAAGTTTTGGATTCCTTTGATATTCAAATCAATGAATCTACTACTTCAGACTGTGTATGTATTCCTAAGAAACATAATTATATTGGAGACCATTAACGTAAATATTCAAGCTGCCCTTACTACTTTTTTTTCTGAGCTCAAAAGAAAACTTCAAAAATCTCTGTGAACATATTTTATTTTAAAAATAATTTTTATCAAGTTTACAGTACAAGAAAAGTGAATAAATAAACAACCACAAATGGGCAAGAAAACCACTGCCCACAGAATCCATCTGATATTAGAAAAATAACAGTGCTTGTCTACATGTCGTTCTAATTTCTTGTAAATCTGTTATTATTAGGAAGATTATAGCTCTGCAGTGATCTTTCTGGAATTCAGACTTCATTGTATGAATAAGACAGAGCCACCCCAAATCAATGCCAGGCCAATATCCCATTGGTTGCTTGGCCAGTCCCTATCCTAAACTGTGATGGCTAACTCAGTTACTTGTGAACTCCTCATGTGCACATCTCCATGAACCATAATGAGGGAACTTAAAAAAGTTTGTGGAAAATGTTAAGTATTAAAAGATAAATTTATTTTGGTACAAATCTATTTTGAAATGCATGCGTATGAATGGCCTTCAAGAAAGTTCATAAAGGAGGCGAGCATTGTGGTGCAGAGGGTTAAACTGCCGCCTGGGATGCCTGCATCAGGTATCAGAACATCTGCGATCAAGTCATGCCTCCACTTTATATCCAGCCTCGTGTTAAAGTGCCTGGGAGGCAGCAGATGATGGCAGAAGCACTTGGGTACCTGCCAACTATGAGGGAGACCTGGATGGAGTTTTTGGCCTTGGCTTAGACTAACCCTAACTATTGTGGGCAATTAGGGAATGAACAAGGGGATGGAGGCTCTTTGTCTCTCCCTCTCTCTGTCACTCTCTCAAATAAATAAATAAATAAATAATACTTTAAAAAGTTCACGATAATGTATATTATGAAAAAATTGTGCATGGTTTTCATTAATTTTTTTTTGTAGCAAAATGAACTTACATTTCTTGTGGACTTTTTAAAGTACCCTGCTATTAGAAATAACTTTAGGGTTAGTGTAGGTTTTGGACTCCTTGTGTCTGATTATTATAGATGTGCCAAAGAGCATAGAGAACCCTCCTGAGTATTGTTACTGGCTCAACTTTGAAATGGAAATGTCTTACTATTCTGCCTTCATGCTTCTGGCCCACATTAAATGAAGAGGATCTTGAGATTGTGACTCAAGCTGTTAACAAAAAACAAACAAACAAAAAGCCCACAGATGTTACCACTCTCACTACTTATCAGTGCAATCAGAATTTGTGTGAGGCTGGGCATTCAAAGTACCAGGAGAAAGACAAACGGAGACTGCTATGTTTGCAAATATCATCTATAACTCCAATATCAAATGTTGCAATTCATCAGGATAAACTCATTGCTCTTTATGGTGCAACTTCAAGAAGTAAATATTATCAATTTGAAATTATAATATTTTATCAACCAAATAACAACACACACACATACACACGCATACACACACACACACTCATTCTACAAGATCTGAAAGCCAGGGGACCATATGATTTTTAAATAAAGTCCCTGTTTCTCCTTGGACTGATTTAACCTCAAAGTTATAGTGGGGAAAAATAATAGGAAAATGACAGGTAACATTTGTACATTACTTTGCAGGGTCACCAAGTGCTTTTATTGGAAGGAACAGGTTGAATTTCAATCCTCCATGTTTGCTATGCTGCTTTTCCTTGGTGCCCCAGGCTATGCTAAGCACTTCACAGTGAAGGCCCCCAGGGCTCTTGTTTCATGTTGTACTGCCCTCCCCACCACTGTAGAATTATTACTTTACATGATGGCTTCTGCCCCTAGGTTGTGAATTCCTCAAAGGAAAAGCTCATGTCTCGCCCATCTTTGTATGTTAGTGCCTACTGTAGTGCAAGGGTATTTGCTTAATAAGTGTTTGGATGTTTAAGTGGATGAATGGTTTCTTGAGAGCCAATAGAAAAACTGAGCACTGCATGGTTAAGTTTTGTGTTTTTTTTTTCCCCCATAAGCTCAGCACATGTCTCCCTCATCAGTAATACTTATTAAGTAACAGCATATGTTGTCCTCATCAAGGAATATTTATTAAGCAGCAAATTTGCACATAAAATTTGGCAAGGTACCACTGCCTCTAACATCCTTCCTCTCATCTCAGTCCCGACACCAGCCAAGTTCATGTCCTCATTAGCTTTTCTTGAGTCTGCTGAAAGAGCCTTGATCTCTTGTCAGCACACACCTGACCTATTCCTACCTGTGAGTCTCTGATCATATGTTTTTCTGCACCTGGAACCCTTTCCCTCATTATTTCTACACATTCATTATCACCTGTACCTCAAGTCCTTCCTGATAGCCTCTCTGGTTCAGTCCTAGCTGGAGCTAATGGAGTTCAGAAATGCTGTTTCCTGAAACACTCTAATGTGGTACGTGCGTGTGTGTGTGTGTGTGTGTGTATCTTTACTTACAAACAGGCTTCCTTTGTTTTCATGTTGTTCTTGTTGAGGAAATTATTTGTGTTGAAAGAGCTTTGTGTCTACCAGAGCATCCAAAGTGCACAGTAGGTGCTGAAAAACTATTAGGCCAAAGAATAATCTTTACAGCCTCTCTGGCTGATTGTACTTTGATTGAAATAACTTATGAGCTAGTCATTATCAAAAATGGAACAGAATCCCAGAATCTGAATCAAGTCCATTTGTCCCATCAAGAAAACAAAAGGACATTATTCCTGCTTTTCATTGATTGAAACATGTTTTTGGCTGTGTGTTCCTATGCAGGTTACTTAATGTCTCCCATTCCCCGGCTTTTCTTTTGGAAGCATGGTCACCAATATATTTGAAGAACAAAATGAGGTAATACATGCAAAGGTATTACAGAGCCCAGGACAGGACAAATGCTGAGAGAGTGGTCACTTTTATTACAATTGCGGTTATAGTTATCCGCAAATGCTGCTGTGGGAAAATTTTATAAAAATCCGAAGTGAAAAGGCATGAGAACAGAAGTGAGTTAAGGTTATTTTGTAGTTGATGAGCTAGACTCTTCCACTGGAGAGCTCCCTGAGGGCAGGCTCTGTGACTTACCTATCTCTGAATCCACAGAACTTCCAATATTTGGTGCAGGAAAGGGATGCCTTCAAAGGTCTTCTGACGCACCTGCATGCATGTATTGATTATGATAACAAAAACTTAGCATACCGAGTGCACACTAGGTGACTGGCAGTGGCCTAGATCCTTCACAAACTGTCCCACGTTGTCCATGCAACACTCCAATTAGTATTGAATTACGCCCCCTATTTTGTGGCAAAGGTTGTATAGCTTGCCAGTGTCATGCAAGTAGGAGGTGGCAAAGCCATGATTAAGATGCAGGTCTATTTGGTGCTTTTAACCACTGCTATGTGCACCACCACAGTATGCAACAGTGTTAGAAGGTTAATGCACTACTCCAGACTCTCAACCAAGGGGGCAGAAGAGATAGGAGGGCAGAGAAGGAAGGAGCAGTCAACTGACTGTGGTGAGGGGCATTGGAGCCACAGAGAGAAAGAGGGAAAATGATGATCACAAAGGAATCATCCCCGAGGCAAGCTAGTGAGCCACACTACCCCGTTTCTAGCACTGCCTACTTCCCAGCACCTCTGGCCTGCGGCAGCTACCCTCTACGGTTTCCTAACAGCCATGACCACAGTAGGCACTGGCCAGCTACAAGGCAGGCCTGAGCGGTAACAGCAGTGCTAATGGGAACTTGGCGCAGCCCCAAGTGGGTATGGAAAGCGGCTGTTGGCTCTTGTGAAAATCCTTGGTCCAGGCCATCTTTCCACAAAGAGAAATTCCCGCCCCAAGGAAACGCCATCACCTATTCCTGGTGCCAAACTTGAGGAAAATCAAGTCGTGAGACTCTCTCCTCTGCCTGGGTGACATGACAGATAGCAAAAGAGCTTTCAGTTTCCTCTACCCCAAAAAAGTCTGCCAGAGATATAAATATTTAAAAACAGGAGCTAGACTGAGAGGGTTAGCTTTCACTGTGTCTTCTTTGGCAAGCTTTCGATCCACCCACCAGATATCATTTTATTCTGTGTCATGGAATGGCAGTTCTGGGTTGCACATCCCAACTTCTGACACACTGACAGAAAGAAATGACTGTGACCCTCGTAAACTATTTTTGTAGTTTGAAACAGATACAGGCCCTGGTTGTGAATGCCAGATTGAGCATAGCCATGAGAGGTTTAAGTACTTTTATTTTTTTTAACTGCTGTTTCCTTATTTTTATCTCCTGCTAAGAAGTCCTCTCTCTGATGACTGTCTAGTAGGATAACTCCTTTTCCTTGTTACACAGGTTCTTTTTTTTCTTATTTAAAAATTAACAAATCATCTCAAATTGGCTCAGCAAAGTACAGGTTTATCGAAGTATTTGGTTCCTATTTCTTTGTTTCTCTTACATGGAAGTCCCCAAAATTGGAGACACAGGGTTAATTCCATTTTTCCCTTTTCCATGTAGAAAAGTGGGTGCAAACCTCCATGAAATTAAATAGGTTTGAGTCATCACTGATGACCTTCACAATCTAGGCCTTCATAATTTTAGGTGGATTAGAGGAAACTAATGAGGATTTTGAGACAGGCTTTGGACTAAAACTCTCATCATGCAAATCCACTGAAAACCCCGCAACTTTAAAGCACTGTTGACGCACTGCCCATTCCACACTCTCCTGAGTCTGACACATTTTATTTCCTCCGGTCCGTCCTCCTTCTTCACAAAACAGTAACAACCGCACCGCAGTGACCGTTTTTTGCTGGTTTTTTTTTTTTTTTTTTTTTTTTGTTAGATTCCACAGTCTTTTTTCTTTAGCCTTCCTCTTCTTGCTTTTCCTATTTGTTGTTGTTCTAAACCGTTCTGTCCTCAGAGTCCTTTTTAAATATGGTTTAGGGCTCACAAGAGTTAATAGGCGAGGAGGGGGGGACGTGCTTGTTTTAAGCCTGGAGCCTGTCACCTTTTCTTGGCAATTACACTGCTAATGGCTGGGTCCCAAGCAAAGTGGCAAAGAATATCTCTTCTCACGTTCCCAACTCACAGTGCATTCCCAAATACCAGATGGTGTTTTTGGAATCCATTTCACTATGTTTGATATGACAATACTTTTGTATAATGTTAAATTATATATAACTATTGCAAATAGCTGAGATCAGAACTACCAAGAAGCAGAAAATTAGACACAAGAAGGAAAGATAGAGACTGAAGACTGCGGACTTTCAACTGCCCCCATTGTGCCTTGTTTCCCCTGGATTTTCTTTTAATCTGAAGAGGATTGGCAGGGGGAGACAGGGTGGGGAGGGGGTGTGTGTGGAGCAGCAAGGGGGGGATGGGGAGCAGTGGAAAGTAGTAGTGCCGTGTTGTAGCAGTGAAATTACATCAAATTGGGATCCTCTCCCTGCTAGAGTTTGGTTCATACCATGAGAAACTTGCCAGACACTTCGAGAGCAGCGTCATCTCATTTCCATGGCCAAAAACTTCGAAATAAGCCAGAGAAGACTGAGAAAGCCCCATGCCCAGCCCCTTTTGGAAACGATGTGTGTTTTTATTCTTTGTTGAGGGACAAGCAAATGAATTACCAGACCTGAAAACCTCAGTCACTGCCTTAGGAGCCATTAGAGGGACAGCGAGAGAGGAAACAGATACTGACTCCAAACAGTACAAAGGAACCGGACAGGAACAAGTGACATGTTTTCCCTCGTTCGGAGGTACGTGGACACATCGATTTCACTTCTAAGACAGAGCACCCTTGCAATAAAAGCATCTCAAAGGATCCACCCTGGAAAACATGAGTAACACCAATGGAGCTGTATTGCTACCCCAGATGACCAAATGGGGTAAACACATCACTTTAATTTTAATTTTCTGGCTATTTGACAATAGGCAACCTCTGGTCCTCTTTCCCCAACCTTCAGACAGGCCTTATCTCCATGTTGCAGCACTTACTGATTTCAGCTAGAGCGAATGCATTACAGCCAAGTGATAAATTGCTTAAAATTATTCTTAAATGAAAATGCTGAAAAACCTCCGATGCAGCTTTTTGAATGGAGGCCGGGCAGGACAATTTCCAAGCTGCATAGATCAGAGCTTCTTGCAGACGACTAATTCCTTCTCCACCAGTCACGTTACCAACCTTCAGAGCCCATCGGCAGAACCAACGGCTTGGCCTATTCATGCCACTCGGGTTTCACTAGGAAGGTGAGTTCTTTCCCTGTCACCAGTAATTGTTCCATGCGACCCCTCCTGGCAGCAACACCCCTTACCCCCTCTTCTCCCTCCCACCTCCTCCTCCTCCCAGCATATAGCCAAACTGTCCTCCCCCTCCAGCTCCAGTGACTACTACATAATTAACAATAACTTGTAGTAATGCAATTTAAGAGTCCTTTTAATGGGTAGCAATGGTAGAATGTATAGCCCATCTTTCTTTGTCATCTGAGAAAAGCGGCCCCATGCAGAGCTGCTGGTTGCTGAGTGACGCTTTGTTGTCTGCACCAGACACAGTACCAGCTGCACTGGCAGGTAGCCGAAGTGCAAGGAGATAGCTGCCAAACTATGCTATACAAAGGGAGCCATGCCAGAGAGAAAGGGACCTTTGCATGTGATGACCTTTGACCCTCAAGCCAGCATGGATCCCATATTCATCCCTTCCAGACAATTGCATCTTTCATTCCATCACAAACTATGATTAAAAAGGGACCATTTGTGATCAGACTTGGTTAGCGTGTAAGTTCCCAGCCACAGAGTTTCTGCGTTTTTCTTCCGTTTTAACGGTGACAATATTTTCCATAATCCGGGGTAGAGAAAGTAATGAAGCAAGGGAAAATTATAAAAGCAAAACAGTAATCCAGCCAGTGGCAGGGGGAGGGACTCTGCGTAAGTGAAAGGGTTGAGATAATGACCATATGGCATTTAAAAAGTCAAATGGAAATTGAACTCTTACCTGATCCTGGGGGAGCTTCCCACAAGGGGCTCAATGGAACTGTGCATTTTTAAGGAAATCGCGAACTTACTCAGCACTGCTATGTAATACTTCTTTCAGTCCGCAAGCAGAGCTTTTGTGCGGGAAACTTAGATTAATGAGAAACCAACAGCATGTTTTTGAATATGTCCTAGCAAGTTCACTTTTGTTCTTTGAAAAACATCAGCGATCTTTGCAAGACAGCTTTTATTTTGTGTTTTAAAGCCATTCTACAACAGGACCCCTGAAAAGAAGCCTAAAGCATCAAGCGAGGACCACCTCAAAGTCACAGCAGCCTTTTGAACCTAACTCATGACCGTCTCGTCTTGTGGGCAGAGAAATCAGTTGTCAGCATCACATACCCACCACAGCTGCATACCAGTGTGCACCCAGGAAACGTTCTCACAGCGGCCACGAAATAACAAACCAGAGTTGCAAATTCTACATCTCTCAGAAAAAAAAAAGTGCGTGGTGTACATGGTGGTATACTCTGGGAGCTTTTCCAGCGGCACAGGCGTTTCTAGAAGAGCCTTTCTTTGATCTGCCTCCCTCTCAAAGGCAGGGCTCCTTTGAGGCAGGGGAAATTACAGATACCTGCAGGCCAGCCTGGAGGAGCCACACCTGCCTTCAGGCTCCCAGGCAGAGCCGTCTGTTCTTTATTTTCACTCTGTATGAAGCTAATGGAATTTGCAGCTGATTAACCTCCAGTCTAGAGCAGTGATCCAGTCTGGGATTGTAGCTGGCAGTGCTAAGGCTACTTGTACTTCGTAACTGAGTCAGACAGCAACAAGTGTTCTTCCTGAAAAGTAGGGGCTCAGAGATCTGGGTATGAGAGGGACAGTCTCCCAGAGCCTGGGAGGCAGGGATGGAGCTAGCAGGAATGGGGGCAGACTGCGTCTAGCATCCGAGCTCTGTGTGACAGTGTCTGATAAGGAATACAAAATAAAGCAGGAAATGGAGAGCTTCTAAAAAGAAAAGAATCCTTAATACTTCGAGGCTCGGCTCTGTGGCGATGCAGCGGTATGGTGGTTATAGCCTGGGTGCTGGAGATAAATGGCGTGACTTTGGGTCCTGGCTCCCTCACCTAGCAACTATGTAACTTGCAGCAAGTCATTCAACTTCTCTGTGCCTCATTCTTCTCATCTGTTACCTGGGAACAATTATAGTCGTTCAGGAATTATAACAAGAGCTTTAAAATGACTTAGTATTTGCAAAGTGCTTAAGAACAGTGCTTAACCATTGTAAAGTTACATGTATTTCCTTACCGATACATGGATTTACTTTCAGGAAAGTGTACGCATATTCATATATATATATATACACACACATATATATACATACATTTTGTATTAGAGTCATTACTCTTATTCACTGTATTGAGAAATTAGATATTTCTTACTCAGCTTCTAAACACAAAAGTATCCTGATACTCTGGCTAAATTTTCTTTTGCAAAGCCAACTCTCCTGTTAAAAGAAGGCACATAAACAAATCAAAGACAAGGGGCTGCTCCTTATAGTTGTGCTTCAGACAGTAAAGGTTGCTGTCGAATTTTCTGAGGGGAAGCTTCCACATATGGTATACTTAGTGCATGAAATGTGGCAGTTGGATTCCTGTGTTTTTTTTTAAATTGTCATATAAACAAATAATTCCAAACATATTTCTTCTTCGTGGATTTGTTTCTATTTTGCAAATTGTTTCAGGCATCAATAAACAGGATTACACAAGTGTGCATGCAACTGCAAAACTCATTTAGTTTAGCAAGTGCTTCTCACATAGTCATTTACTCAACAATGCTACTTGCAAGTCGTGTCAACATCACTCCATTTCTGCCTCATGACTAATACAGTGTTACTTAAACCCAGTTCATGTCTATAGCCAAAGAACACCAGTAACCTTTGTAGTGTGTACCCCCTGGTTTGGTTTCTACTGAAAACTCAATGAGAAAGACTTCTGCAGACATGAGGGTTCTTTTGGAGCCCATTTCTGGGGCCCATGTCCCTGTTAAGAGTTTAAATGTGAGCCCACTAACACACAAGGTCTGTACAGGAAAACAGCAGAAAGTGGGCAGCACACTGGACCAAGGAAGGGGCAGTCAGCGGGAGGCCGACCGGTCTCAAAGAGGGTGACAATTTCATTGCTGTGCTTGCTGTCAACAAAGGCAAAAAATAATTTCTCACTTGCAAACTGAGACCTTGCCCATTTCAAAATACCCCCAACTGGCTGTACACTACCGCAGAAAACAGAACAGAGAGAAACACAACCAGAAAACCCTTGTCCACAGCATCTTAATGTGAGAATCTACGATTTCGTGTGTCGACTCAGAGATTTCTAAACGCACAACCACTCTCACCATGGCGAACAGGGAAACAATACCCGTTATTCACTCCATTTTCTTGTGCTAAAAAAGGCGAATGATAACAACATATGCTCTAAATGTGACCCATGCAGTTTAGCTTAAAGGCAAAATAAGATAAAAGTCAGCACTGCACACAGAGTTTAAACAGAAACATGCGTATCTATACACTGTCTTTCCCTCTCCATATGTCTCCCTGTGGTGGGAACGAGGCGATGGTGCATCGCACCTTTCACTCAAGGATCGCAAGCCCCTCTCAGCAATGCACACAAAGCCCGGCAAGCAGGTGGTGAGTGCTGTTACTTCGATTTTGCAAATAGAGGCACTCAGTGTTCCCGACATCGAGTTGATTGAACTCAAGGTGCTGCCGTTCCTTATTTGAGGAAGAGAGAGTGTTCTCTTCCCCCTCCCCTCTTATTAATTTCAGTGACAGTACAAGTGACCTGTACCACTTAATGGTGGCCTCGTTCAAGGACGACCCTGGGAGAGAGTTTGCTTCCCTTCTATTGACTTTCTGTCACCCCCTGAAACTGTTGATTTTAAGAATAATGAGCTCAAACTTTCTTCTTTGATGTTCCTCTTCTGGGGAGAGGTTGGAACAGGAACAAATGAAAGCCACCCTACCCGGAGAAGCAAGTTCCTGAATTGGATGTTTTTATGACCAAGAGTTTTT
This sequence comes from Oryctolagus cuniculus, assembly GCF_964237555.1. Lineage (NCBI taxonomy): Eukaryota > Metazoa > Chordata > Mammalia > Lagomorpha > Leporidae > Oryctolagus > Oryctolagus cuniculus. The sequence continues at coordinate 111,960,414 of NC_091438.1, forward strand.
ACACTTGGGCAGCTTAGAACTGAAACTGACAAGTAGCCTCCTGCTGATCCAGACTCCCGGTGCTGTGGCCGAGGAAGGCGCCTCGACAGCTTTCGAGGGGTCCAGACCCTGAATCCAACACAGATAGGTGTATCTCACGCCAGCGTTACCCGGGACAAGGTTTCAGGGAGGGCTCCCCTGCTCCATTTTAACCCAAGTACAACTGCTTAGGACATAAGTTCAAGTGGGCACAGTAACAACAGTCCAGAAAGCAGGCATCCCAGGGAAAACAGACCTCTGGTCAGGGAGCCCAGCCTTTTGTGTGAGGGTGCGGTGGGGGGAGCACTTTTCTTTGAGAACCATGAATTGCCTCCAGTGTCTTGTCCTCTGAAGCCAGGCTTCACTATCTGAATCTATTACAATGCATTTTTCGGGGAGAAATGTTTCTGGGAATTAGAAAAATTACTGTGTGTTTCCAGATCTATGTGTGTAAGAGAAAAGTGGTCATTTTGTTGAAATCACATGTATAAAAAGTTGTGTTTATGGGAAGACAATCAGTGCATTCCTGGTGACACCCAGGACGGTGGGAACTACACGGAGACACCTGATGAGGGCACAGCAAGTTCTTGCATTTTATTTTCAGGAGGATCGCATCCAACCATAGGAGGAAAAAAAAAAGATAGAATCTCTGACAAAACCAAAGCAGAGCCAAAAACAACTCTGACCAAAGGAACAAGAGGATGTATTTATCTAATAATAATGAGGAGGATAGCTGGCATTTTTGAGCATTTATTATGAACCAGGACTGTGTTAAACATTTTATAGGCTCACACTCTTTAAAAATTATGAGAAAACTGAAGTTAAGAGAGTTTAAGCAACTCCCGCATAGTCACCCAGGAGCTGTTTTTGGACACCAGGTTTGTTTGTCTTCGGAGTTCAGGCTCTTAGTCACTGCTTATATAGCCTGAGGACAAAATACTGTTTCTGTAGATTACTATGGCCTAATTAAAATAGGAAGAGGGTGAGGTAATAAATATAAAAGTTACTTCTCAAATAATTTCTTCATGAAGGGCTGCCTTTGCTTCTTGGAACTGACTTCATCTGACTCAAGTTTTACAAGTCCTGTAAAAGGATATATCATAATTGCCTTTGTCTTCTCAATAACTAGCCCAGTGCTTGTTACAAGTACACACTCAATAAAAGTTTATTTAATGCATGAATAAATGAAATGACTCTTCATTCCCTGATAACTCATTGGCCTGACAATGGATAACTGGTGACAACTTTTAAACTCTGGCTAATTTTCCCAGGCTTTGAGCCAGCCTCTCCTCCCCTCTAGTCTGTCTGTGTTCATGGCCTGCAAACCCAGTGAGTAAAACATGATTAATTCCAGGGATAGAATTCCAGGGAGCCTGGTGAGATGTGACACCGAGAAAAGAACGCCATTAGCAGCTAGGGAAGGAATTCAAGAGAGACTCACTGTTCATTTAGAACAGGCCTCAGCAGCAACTGATGGGAATTCTGGAGAACAGGCAAAGTCCTGATCCCAGATCTCGAGAAGCAGAGGAAAAGATGTTCAACAATGTGAATGAACCACTAGGAAAATGCAGATCAAAACCAGGAGCTATCAGTTCACATCTACTATGAGAGCTATTATAAACATCATCAACAACAAAAGTACAATTACAAACTAGAAACTCAGAAACACTGGCCAGGTTATGGACACACTTGAGTCCTTATGCCTTGCTGGTGCGAAGGTAAAATGGTATAGCAACTATGGAAGACAGCATGGCGATTCAACAAATAAACATAGGATTACTGTATGATCCAGCAGTTCTACTTCTAGTCATATATTCAAAAGAATTGAAAGCAGGAACTTGAACAGAATGTTGTATGTTTATGTTCATAGCAGGGTTATTCACAATAGCCTATAGGTGCAAACAACCTAAATGTCCTTCAACGGATGAATGAATTAACAAAATGTGACATACACATATGAGGGATTTTCAACAGCTCATGAACAATGCATGGCCATCAATTTTTTTTTTTTGCACCAAAACAAACTTATCTTTTAATTCAATTTTCACAGTTTTTTTTTTTGAGTGCTCTCATACAATTGTCTTGTATTCATTGTCAGTAAGAAAGAAAATTCAGATGTGTAATACATGGATGAAACTTAATAGCATTAACCTAAATGATATAAGCCCATCATAAAGGACAAGTAGTATGGTTCCACTTATATGAGGTGCCTAGAATAGTCAAATTCACAGAGACAGAAAGGGAAAAGTTGGTTAGCAGGAAAGGACAGGGAGTCATTGTTTAATGGGATTACAGTTTTAATTAGAGTTTTAGAGATGGATAATGGTGATAGTGACACAACAATATAAGTGTCCTTAATGCCACACCACTGAATTGCACACCCTCACACCGTGAAAATGGTAAGTCTTACATTCAGTATATCCTAACCACCATTTGAAAATCTTGTCTTCAAGGTCAGTGGCCGGTGGGCTGGAGTGTGAACTTGGTTATAATTTTGGGACAGAGCCTCTCTCTCATGACACTTTATTTATTTATTTATTTATTGACAGGCAGAGTGGACAGTGAGAGAGAGAGACAGAGAGAAAGGTCTTCCTTTGCCATTGGTTCACCCTCCAATGGCCGCCGCGGCTGGCGCGCTGCGGCCGGCGCACTGCGCTGATCCGATGGCAGGAGCCAAGTACTTCTCCTGGTCTCCCATGGGGTGCAGGGCCCAAGCATTTGGGTCATCCTCCACTGCACTCCCGGGCCACAGCAGAGAGCTGGCCTGGAAGAGGGGCAACCGGGACAGAATCCGGCGCCCCGACCGGGACTAGAACCCGGTGTGCCGGCACTGCAAGGCGGAGGATTAGCCTAGTGAGCCGCAGCGCCGGCCTCTCATGACACTTTAACAAACTCCCAGCACCCACCATCCTGGTGAAAGTGTGTTTGGTGAAGGTGCTGATGGCCCACTGGCAAGCTTCCAGGGATGGGGAAGTGCATGGCAGCTGCACAGCCCCAAGGGTGTGGTATTTCCTGAGCCTGTTGGTAGGGCCACCATCTGGCACACAGGGCACAGAGCTCCCAATCTCTGCTTGGGGCACCTTCTGAATCTGAGTGAGTCTGGGGATGTCGAGCATAAAACCTCGCTGCTAAAGAGCTGGTTCCCTTTCATCATTACCTTTGGCTTTTAATATGATTTCTGTGGCAGACAAAGAAATATCTTTGTCCCAGATTGCCTCCAAGGACATCCCTTTCAGGCAAGTTCTCCCTGGTTACAATGAGGGCATTAATAAAGGCCTTCAGAATCAGGTACCAAACAATCTTTGGAAGATGTAGACTACTTCCTTTCACAGCAAGTGGTACTTGACGTCATTGTTTCAGAATCTTAGAGAACTTGACAAGATGAAGAGCACAGGTGCAAAATTCAATTTTGATTCCTTCAGAGCTAAAATGATATAATATTGATCTTTTCTTGTGTGCATTACTTGCAATATTTTACAGCTTTGATTTCCACAATTCTTGTTGAAGGATTGAATGAATGCATGGAAACTTTCAGTGAATTGCTTGAAGTCATGTAGTAATGAGAGCAGGGGCTAGATTTCCTTCATATTTCTTTTGCTGTGAAACACCTGGCCATAAACAGCAGCTATTTCTGCCAAACTCCTTTTGGGGAATCTGTCCACCTGCAAAGTGAAGTACTTCCGTTCGCTAGCTTGGTGGGTTGGTTGGTTCAGTGGTTTCCTGGTAAGTGGTAGACACCATCTTGATTGGAAGCTGGCAAGGTAGCTCCTACCAGACTTCTCTGTACCTCCCAGCACCTCACAACCCCTCCTCCCAGCCTGAGCTCTCTGGTTGGCCAGCTTCTGTCACCCTTTGCTGGTCCTGTCAGGTGATTCCTTGCTTGCCTTCTAGACTTGCTGCTGCAGGCCAGACTTCTTTTATCACATGCCTTTCTATCACCATCTTAACAGGCAATCCCACTCCTGTTCCATCCTTCTCTGCTGAGTCCTGAGCCCTCAGTAGCTGAGCACCCCTCTTCCCTCCCCCGCCCCCATGCACAGCAGCAAGCGGCTTCTCTCATAACCTTCTCTCTATCACCGGCTGCTCTGTTTCCTATTAGGGAAGCGTGCATTTTAAATGTCTCAGCAGCGTCTGTCTCTGTGGCCACAGTGCCTCTGCCCTACCATCCCCCAGCCCCTTTCCCGAGTCAGACACCAGAGCAGGGAGCATCAGTTTACAGTTGCTGGCCAGAGACCAGATGTTCTGGGTGGAAGCAAATTGTCATCAAAAATGTTTGTCATTTCAGATAAAGATCAATGTGAAAAGTGGTAGGGATAGAAAGGAACAAAAAGGAGCTACAGCTTTTATTGTTGTTATCGCAATTAATAAGAGTCCCCAGCAGAGTCAGTTTCTCTCTCTCTCTCTCTCTCTCTCTCTCTCTCTCTCTCTCCCTCATCTAGTTGGGAATAATTGCAGTTTCTTTCTGATGTTTCTCCTGTAGATAATCTTCATCCTTCCTCCACCTTGATGCACCACAGCAACATAGCCGGGAAGGGGTTTTTAGTTTATAATGGAAAGATGATAGATAAAATCTCCAAGAGAAACCTCGGTTTTAATGAAAAGTTGTCCTGGACTCAGGGATGGGACAAATAGTAATGCTGAACCCATTCAGTTTAACTCCTTAGTTTTGGAGGTGAGAAGACTGAGGCTATGACTCATAAAGAAGAAAGTAACAGACTCAAGGTCACAGAGTAAGACTGGAAGTGTTGGCTATGGTAAATTAGCTCTTGGAGGATAACAGCTGCACCAGTTGGTGAGTTTAAATCCGGTTGGTTTAGCTGATTCTTAACCAATTTAGCCACAGAAACTTTTTTCTCTAGGTCATTAGGAGTTAGTGTCCTGCAGAATATACTCTCAGAAAACCTGTTTTACTATAACAAGATTAGGACTATCTGCAATTGTTCATAGGTCTTTAAATGGTGCCTTTGCACCCAAACAAAGTTTCTTTGAAAATACCTGGAAATATGCTTAAGCAGTTTCAGGGTACTCCTAGAGAATGACTGTGTCACCTCTACCTGTTCTTTGGAGAGGGTTGCTGGAGATGTGAAACACTCACATTGGGTTGGGGATTTCTGTGACCAAAGACTATTTCATCCTCAAAGGGAAAAACAATACTTATTTTGGCACATTCTTTAAATGCTGTTTTTTCAAAGTTAGAGGGGAAGCTCAGGAAGAAAAATTGAAAGTGAAGTTTGGAAGAGAGAAAAGACACCAGAGTGAGGATGGCATTGTGGCACAGTGGTTTAAACTGCCCCTTGCAACACCAGCATCCTGTATTGGAGCATTTATTCAAATCACAGCTGCTCTGCTTCTGGTCCAGCCCCTGCTAATTCATCTGGGAAGGCAGTGGAAGATGGCCCAAGTGCTTGGGGCCCTACCACCCATGTGGGATATCCAAATGGAACTCCAAGCTCCTGGCATCAGCTTGGCCAAGCCACGGCCATTGCAGCCATCTGGGGAGTGAACCACTGGATGGAAGATCTTTCTGTGTCTATGTCTGTCTTTGTCTCTCTCTCTCTCTCTCTTGCTCTTGCTCTCACTCTATGTAACTGACAATAAAATAAATATTTAAAAGCAAAGTCACCAAATACATACAAGTTTTGAAAAATGGTGGTTGATTGCTTATGCACATTTACCTGGGACTGGGGACAAGGATAAATATTCTGTAATATCTAAAATATTTGGAGGTTGGATAATGGAATCAATGATGAGTCTCTCAAAGGGAAGTGAGTGACATTTGTTTTGGGAGTTTTAGACCTGTTTTCTGATCGCTTATTCCCCTTTCTTTTAGTCATCTTCCTCCTTCCCTCCTGGGTTTGATGTGTGTGATTCAACCCAAACTTGTATTTGCTCAGCCTTCCACTGGGACCCCAGGGAGAAGGTGGATGACCCAGTAAATGAATTCACTTTCTAAGCAAGGGACACGCTGTACCCATAGGTGGCCTTTCAGCTGGGTGATAGCTTGTCATAGGGAGAATTTGAGCCTGTACCTTGAACCATAGGGTGTAGGTGACTGCCTACCTCACCTATCAGTGGTGCTTAAGAAAATACAGTGAACAAGAGAAAATGCTGGATTCTTTGATTCTCACCACCACTGACTCAAGGGAAAGAGCTGGGCAAACAGTAGGTCAAGTTGAGCAACTGCCCTCATTTTTGGGAGGGGAAGTTGAAGGGCAACTTCAGCTTCTGTGAATCCCGCTCCACAGGAGAGGTATGGCACAGCTGCCAGGTTCCATCAACAGTGACAAAGGGAAAGGACAGACCATTTTCAAAAAGGAAAGGGATGTGGTGGTAACCAGGTCCAGAGTCCTCAGTATCACAGAAGTCCATCTTAGACACTCCATGCGTGGGGGAAGCAAGCAAGGAAGTAAGGAACAAGTGGAGGATCGTTCACTACCACTGTATTACAGCGTTCAAAAGCTGCGTATTAGGGTAGAGAGGAATCTGATCAATAATCTGAGTAGATGAGAGATTATAAATCTTGTAATACACTTCTACAATACTATTGTCGATTTTCATTCATGTTTGTGAAACTTATCATTTATCTCATTATCTCATTTATCTCATTGCAGACCTCATTTAGTACACAGGACTTCTAGTAACAAGAGAATTCTTTGGAAAGCAAAATAAACAAAATGCCTGATTAAGTAGAAACATGACTTTTTTCCTTGCTTTCTACTTATTTTTAACAGGGTGATAGGTAACCATAATGACAGACATTGTAATCAGTTTCACTCAAAAGTGTTACTTGGTATATCAAAATTAACTGGGGAGACATGCAAAGCACACTTGTTTCTCCTGCCCCACTCCTGGTCCCATTCTGAAGAGCATATCAGAATCTGGGGCCGTTGGGCATGTATTGAGGGAAAACTCCATCTCCCAGGAATGCTGATACTGGCCTGGTTTAGAACCGTTTTTGGGTTCCTCCATTGCAAGTTCAAAAGAAAGATCACGATATTTAGGACCTCTTTGGAGTATTTTTTTTTAAAGATTTATTTAATTAATTTGAAAGGCAGAGAGAAAGAGAAAGAGAAAGAGAGAGAGAGAGAGAGAAAGAGAGAGAGAGAAACACAGAGATCTTCCATCCACTGGTTCATTTCCCAAATGGCCACAACAGTCAGAGCCAGGCCAGGCAGAAGCCAGGAGCCAGTAACTCCATTTGGGTCTCCAGTTGGGATGTTAGGGTCTCAAGTACTTGGGCCATCATCCACTGCTTTCCCAGGTGCTTTAGCAGGGAGCTGAATCAGAAGCAGAATAGCCTTGACTTGAACTAGCACTCTGAAATGAGATGAGGGCTTTGCAACAAAGGCTTAAAGCCAGCACCACCTTGGAGTAGTTTTATGGTGTAGGGAACTTACAAACTTTGTTTCAATTCTTTGGCTGCAAAATGGGGATAACAATACCTGATGTTGAAAGGGTACAGGTCAGTATTTTGAACATGTCAGACAATTGCCTCGCACACTGTAGACTGCTCAATAACTGCTGATATCCTTCTGCTTCTAAATTGAAAGTCGCATTTAGTAATAATCTGATGCTCAGAACAATGACTGTGAGCTTTGCAAATACTCAGCTTTAACTAAAGATGCAACATCATGCTTTTATGAAAAGAATGCTATTGCATTTTATAAAGAGTCTTAGCCTCCAAAGAGGAAACCAAGTGTCTTTGGGTTAACTCTCAGATAAATAAAATGCAAAATCAAGTACAATAGTTCTTTAAAAATAGTGACTGGTAGAGATACAGTTACAGTTGTAGATACTAACAAGTGCCCAGAGGATCAATCTACAGGGGCAGTTTAGCTCAGGAAAGGCAAAAAGCCTATAAATTATATAAATATATATATAAAAAATATATAAATATATATATATTTACAGGCAGAGTTAGACAGTAAGAGAAAGAGACAGAGAGAAAGGTCTTCCTTCCTTCTCTGCTGCTGCCGGTGTGCTGCGCTGATCCAAAGCCAGGAGCCAGGTGCTTCCTCCTGGTCTCCCATGGGGTACAGGGCCCAAGCACTTGGGCCATCCTCCACTGCCTTCCTGGGCCACAGCAGAGAGCTGGACTGGAAGAGGAGCAACCGGGCAGAATATGGCGCCCCGACCGGGACTGGAACCTGGGGTACCGGCGCCTCAGGCGGAGGATTAGTCTAGTGAGCCGCAGTGCAGGCCGCCTATAAATAATATTAAAGTTATCTAGAATTAACCCTTTCTAAGCAGAGTGTGTGTCCTTTTTAGACAAGCTAACATTTTAAGAGTTGAGCTTTCAAAACAAATACATTTCTGGATAGAAAGAGTGTCTGGGGAAGAATGTTTACTGGAAAGTATTAATCCTTCATTTTCTTTCACAAGTGTATCCTTAGAGACATTATAATTGACTGGTTGATTTAAAGACTTTGAGTAGTACAAGTAGATGGAACACAGAAACTTGAAATGAAACTACTACTAATTAAATACCTAATGAAAATGAAGAAGATTTCCTTAACATGTCTATCTTCCACCTACCCATCAGCGCATCTCTTGCCAAGTCCTGAACTCTGGCTCTAATTACATGGAATGGATCACTTTGGATGCTCTTCTTTCTTGCATTGTAATGCTTCTGTAAGCTCTGTTTACTTCTCTGAGATGTTCCATCTGCTCCTGGTGAGTTTCTGTTCGTTCTTCAAGATTCAGCTCAGAGCCCTCTCTTCCTAAAGTGTTTTCTGGCAGATCCCAGACTGTATTTTTCTTTCTTTTTTTCCCTTTCCCTTTTTTTTTTTAAAAAAAAGATTTTATTTATTTATTTGAGAGGTAGAGTTACAGGACAGTGAGATGAGGAGACAGAGAGAAAGGTCTTCCTTCCGTTGGTTCACTCCCCAAATGGCTGCTACGGCCAGCGCTGCGCCGATCTGAAGCCAGGAGCCAGGAGCTTCTTCTGGGTCTCTCACATGGATGCAGGGGCCCAAGTACTTGGGCCATCTTCCACTGCTTTCCCAGGCCATAGCAAAGAGCAGGATGGGAAGAGGAGCAGCCTGGCCTAGAACCGGCGCCCATATGGGATGCCGGCGCTGCAGGTGGAGAATTAACCCACTGCACCACCATGGCGCCAGCCCCAGTGTTTTTCTTTCTTTGCATATCTCTATCATACTAATTATCACTTTGTACTATAACTATCTGTTTCTTGTCTGTGACTACTACTAGAAGGTATAAATTTGATCAATATTTACGAAACACATGTATCCTACAAATACTTATTAGGTATCTACTATGTGCCAGTCATTTTTCTAGGTATAAGAGATATAACAGTGGGACCTGGTGCTGTGGCATAGTGGGTTAAAGCCCTGGCCTGTGGTGCTGGCATCCCAAATGGGCACTGGTTTGAGCCCCAGCTGCTCCACTTCTGATCTAGCTTTCTGCTATGTCCTAAAGCAGAAGATGGCTCAAGTTATTGGGCCCCTGTACCCACATGGGTGGCTTGGAAGAAGCTCCTGACTCCTGGCTTCTACTCATCTCAGCTCTGGCTGTTGTGGTCATTTGGGGAGTGAACCAGTGAATGAAAGACCTCTCTCTGGCTCTACTTCTCTATCTAACCCTGTCTTTCAAATAAATAAAATAAATCTAAAAAAAAAGAGATATAACAGTGAAGAAGACTCTGTCCTGGCCTCCCTAAAGCTTCTGTTTTTAGTAGAGAGATATAGACACTAAGTCATTGGCAAGAAATAGAAAAGCAACAAATAAAATTGGTAAGAAGCAAAGGAAATACATTTGTGTGTGTGTGTGTGGTAGCTAATTTAGCTAGAGTGACATGACAGATGACATGCTCAGATGACATCTGGGCAGAGATCTCAAGGAATGAAAGGAACAAACTCTGGATCTCTGGCAAAGGAACACTGTGGGCAGAGAGAAAAGCAAGTGCAAAGGCAAGTATACACTTGTCCTGATGGCAGAACAAGGAAGCTGATACGGCTGGATACAGGGGTGGGTGAGAAATATAGTAGTAGGACATGAGGTCAGAGAGTGTATGTGACATGCCCAGTTGGTCCCTGTGCCCCTCGTCTCAGTTCCCTCTCACTCATCTTCCACACAGCTGCCATTTTCAGATGTACTTGCTTTAAACGAGTGTTACCACATTACTGTCCTCTTTACAATTTTAAAGCAACTCAGAACTTTGAGAATGATTTTTCACAAGTCTGCAATGACTCTTCTTCAGGCACATTAAGCCTCATTCGGCTGCACTAAATGAATAGCTTGTCCAGTACACCGATTTGCTTCCTTCATTTGTAATTTTGTATGTTTTCCTTTAAATAGTGGCCTCCTCCTCCACTGCAAATTTTCATGCAACTCTATCAGCTTTCAAAATTCAGCAATAATTGTCATCTGTTCAGTTTCCTGACACTGAGCTTTGTTTTAGCTCTCCCCCCGCTCCACTTCCTGCTAAACTTAAACACCAAGTTGGACCCAAACCTTAGACCTAACCTAGACACTAACCTAATCCAACTCCAACCCTATCTTATTCCCAGTCCTAACTCTGACCCGAGCCCAAACCTTAACCCCAATCCGAACTTCGATGCTCCATTTGCCAGCTGAAGAGATTTATTGTGACATGTGTGGCTTTTAGTGAGGTCATGTGTGAGTCCAGCATTCCATTTTTGAGTTCACTCTGATGATACACTGCTGCATGGACTGTGCAGAGTTATTGTTGTCTGTAGACTCTCCAGTTTGAGAGAACTCTGCTTGTATCTCTTATTTGGGAACGGCATACATTGATCACTCTACTAAATTTTTTCTCTGTCTCAATTAATGTCATTTGTAAAGTGAAAAAAAAATCAAAATTTTGCCAAAGGCTTTCAATGACTATGCCATGATCAAAGTACCAAAGAATATGACAAGTTTTTGGAAGATGAGCTGAGTCTGCCTCCTGGGTGAACTTGGGTCCTTTCAGAGATCTTGGTCTTTTCTTGTCCCTCCTGGGGTTCCTGACTCTCAGTGAGCAAAGCATCGTCCATGTCAAACTTAACACATTTTATTTGATGATAATATTATTCTTGCAAGCTTTTATAATGTGATTAATTCTAATGAAGAGTCTATCTCTTACATTTATATTGAATTTTGAAGTTAAAATGTTTATCCTCTACCATGTAAATTTCACTGAGTTCTAACAAAGCCACAAACAATACAAAACTTTAGGATTTTGACATGAATGTCATTGAACCCACAAGGGGCCTTCAAAAAGTCCATATAAAATGGGATTAACAGATAAGTTTATTTTGCTAGAAAATTTTGAAATCCATACACAGATTTTTAAATAATCTTTATTTATAAAAATGGAACAAGTTTCATATATTTCATATAAACAATTTTAAGAGTATAATGATACTCCTCACCCTACCCTCCAATCCACCCTCCCTCCTTCTTTTCTTATTTTTCTTTTAATTTTTACAGTTATATACTTTCAATTTTCTTTATAGAAACAAGCTTAACCCTCCACTCAATACAGAATTCAACAAGTAGTAAACAGAAAAATCACTGTTCCTCAAGAGTATAGACAAGGGCTACAGATTTTTTTGTAATACACATTTGTATGAACTTTTGGAAGATTGCTTATATGAATTAATTTGCAGGAAATCTTGTCTTTGCAATGTTTAGGAAATGGTTGCTAAAATCTTCTGAGTAATGATTTATAGTTTATTCTTTTAGGTTACATTTATTTCTTGTTCGGATTACTTCTGGGTATTTGTAATTTGGGGAAGGAGGCTTATGAGTTGGAATAGAGTCATTTTCTCCTGCCTTTTAACTGCCATTGTCTTACACAATGATCCTGTGACCAACACTTCTATCTTATTAACTTTAACAGTTTTTTATTTTTTGCTTATGGATTTTCTAAATATTTTATCAGGTAGTTTGAGATTAACAATACTTAAGTCTTCTTTAATAATTAGAGATTGAACTTCTATTTTATAACTTTGGAGTTGGTCAGAATTTCTAGGACAACATTAAATAATGCTGTTGTCTGTGGGCATCCTTACCTCATTAGCGATTTAATGGAAATTATTCTTGTTTGCCACTCACTCAGTATGATGTTGACATATTTCTGTAATAATTTCCTAGTCTTATTGCATGTGTCTAGACAAGAAAACTTGAGCAATTTTTGTTATTACAATTTGTTTTGCATATGTGTGCCTAGCCATGCTCCTGTACAACATAGTACATTTTTGAATGAAGGTTTTATGAATGCTTTTAAAGAGGGTAAGTTCTGGGGCTGGCGCTGTGGCGCAGTGGGTTAATGCCCTGGCCTGAAGTGCCGGCATCCCATATGAGCGCTGGTTCATGTCCTGGCTGCTTCACTTCCGATCCAACTCTCTGCTATGGCCTGGGAAAGCAGTAGAAGATGGCCCAAGTCCTTGGGCCCCTGCACCCACATGAGAGACCCGAAAGAACCTCCTGGCTTCTGGCTTCAGATCGGCTCAGCTCCGGCCATTGCAGTCAATTGGGGAGTGAACCAGCTGATGGAAGACCTCTCTCTCTCTCTCTCTCTCTCTCTCTCTCTTTTTCTCTCTGCCTCTCCTCTCTCTGTGTAATTCTGACTTTAACATAAATAAATAAATCCTTATAATAAGAAAAACAAAAAAATAAACAGGGCAAGTTCTGCTTGTATTGGTCAACTTTGGTAATTTTTTAAAATTAGTAGTTACATTTATTCACAGTCTGCATGTCATTATTTTCTATCTAATTGAACTATAATATTGGACACAAATGTGTTAAAATTACACACATGAAAAATGTGGTCTTGGCAGTTTCTCTTAGATTTTCTAATAGTTTTTGTTTTATATCATTTGAGATTAGATTAGTTGAGGCATAAAGGGATTAACTATTACCATAAGTTCACAATGCCTTTTATCTAGGTTATTAACATAAATAATATAAATATAGCCTTTTTCCTGTTTAACTGATTTTGCCTTGAAGCCTACGTTTCCATAAATGATTTCTCCTACTTTTAATTTCATTGGGTAATTCTTTGCCCTTTTATTTTCTATGTGAGCAGTTTTAGGAATGTTTGTTAGAGGCAGCAGGTATTTGAATTTATTTTTATTTGAGAGGCAGAGAGACAGATAGACTGAGCTCCTATTTGTTGGTACACCTCCAGATGCCTGCAATCCCTGGGGGTCATTGGAGGATGAAGCTGGGGCTGGGGACTCAATGGGAGTCTGTTATGTGGGTGGCAGAAACCCAATTATTTCAGTCATCACTGTTGCCTTCAGTGGTCTGCATTGGCAGGAATCTGGAGTTAGGAGATGGAGCTGGGTATCAAACCTAGAAACTCCAATATGGGACATGATATCTTCACTTCTAGGCTAAATGCCCACTCTGGATTTAAGTTTTTATTCCAGATGATTTATTAATAGGAGGATTTAACCATTTAGCTTTATTGTTATATAGATTGTTTTATTAAGTTCTGTTGTTCTGTTCTACACTATTTATTAACTTATTTTGCTTTGGGAGTTTGCAGACATGAAATGTGTTTGTTTTTAACTTCTTTGGTAATTAGAAAGGATCCATCCTTTTTTATTTACATTGAATTTAAAGTTTCAAAAGCCAACAATTGATCTTTATTTTTTTTCTAATTATTGTAGTCAACAATTACATAGAATTTTAGAATCTTTTCTAGGTGAGACAAGACATTTAGCAAAATTTTACTCCTTCTACCCACTTTTGTAGACATCCTTTTTTCTCCTTTTTGGAATATAGGAAACTAGGTACAAAATATTAATGTATTGCATCTTCTACCTTTTTTACTCTTTTTCTTTTTCTTTTGTGTCTGCTAATGTTTTCCTATTAAACTTCTCTGGTTTTCTTTGAAAACACCTTTGTAATCCTTGAGTTAGATCTTCAATTTATAGACCTGTACATCTTTATTTATTTATAGGATAAGGGTTATTCTCTGTCATATGTATTTTATACTTTGTGTAACTCATCTGCAACTGAGTGCTGAAAACATGGCCTTCAAATTACGACACTGATTTTCACAGTGCTCCCTCTGTTCTGCAGCAGTCTTTTTCTTTCTCTCTTTCTTTCTATTTTAGGAAAGAGGCATACATTATCATGTAGAAGGTATAACTTAGTGAAGACAATATTTATAGCTATCTACATACCAAATAATATAACATCCACAAACTTTTTATATTCTATTTATGAACTTACACATGTTTGTGTATCTATCTTTTTTTCCCCAAAGAAACCTTTTGTTTAAGGAATACAAACTTCATGCATTTCATAATTACAACTTTAGTAATATAGTGATTTTTCCATCATACCCACCCTCCTATCGCTCCCCTTCTTCCCTCTCCCATTCCCAGTCCCATTCTGCACTAAGATCCATGTTTGATTAACTTATGCTTAGAAGACCAACTCTATACATTTTTTTTTTTTTGACAGGCAGAGTTAGACAGTGAGAGAGAGAGAGAGAGAGAGAGACAGAGAGAAAAGTCTTCCTTCCGTTGGTTCACCCCCCCAAATGGCTGCTACGGCCAGCGTGCTGCGCCGATCCGAAGCCAGGAACCAGGTGCTTCCTCCTGGTCTCCCATGTGGGTGCAGGGCCCAAGCTCTTGGGCCATCCTCCACTGCCTTCCTGGGCCATGGTAGAGAGCTGGATTGGAAGAGGAGCAACCGGGACTAGAACTGGGGCTGCCGGCACTGCTGGAGGAGGATTAGCCTAGTGAGCCGCAGCGCCGGCCTGAAGACCAACTCTATATTAAGTAAAGAGTTCAACATTTTGCACCTTAAAAAAACCCCAAACAAACAAAAAAACAACTGCTCCTCAACAGTTGAGACAAGGGCTGTTCAAAGTCATTGCATCTTGAAGTTAATTTCACTTTTTTTTTTTTTAGAAACTTAATTAACTTTAAAGAAGCACCCAAGAATGATACATCTTTTGTGAGCTCTTAGACATAATTATATAACTCTTTGAGGACAGCGGTCCTGCATGGGAAGTTAGTGCACAGTGATTCCTGTTGTTAATTTAACAATTAATACTCATATGTATGACATCAGGGATCACCTGAGGCTCTTGACATGAGTGCAGCAGTCTTAATACGGTTAATGCATTATTGCTTTTATTGAATGACTACACTATCTTGTCAATCTCATTTATTTCTTCTCATCTATTTTCCCTTCTAAGGCTTTCTGATCTTGTTTTAGAGAATAGAAAAAAAATCTTCGATTGTTTATAAAGGTTTCTATTCTTTATGATTTTTAAGTATTTTCTTCCTCTGAGTCTCCCTTTACTCTTTTGGTTCAGCAGCATTCAATATTTTTCACTTTTGCATATTATTTCTATTTGTCCATTTTCAGGTGGGAAAGGAAATATCTGGATATAGTATTTGTCTACATACCTTGTATGTGGATTGCCTCTGGTGATCTACTCACTGTACAATTGGATTCTGATGAAATCTTTTGCCTTGATCTGCTGCTTCCTATTAGATTGATGTCCTGGCCTGATATTTTTCAACAGTGTATGTAGTCTTTTGGATATTTGTCTGGCCTTTGTTAAGGATATTTTTTCTTGGGGCTGGCACTGTGGTGCAGTAGGTTGAACTGCTGCCTGCAGTGTTGACATCCTATATGGGCACTGGTTCGAGTCCCAGCTGCTCCATTTCCAATCCAGCTCCCCGCTAATGCAACTGGGAAAGCAGAGGAGGATGGCACAAGTTCTTGGGCCCCTGTCACTCATGTGGGAGGCCCGGATTAAGTTCCTGGCTCCTGACTTCTTACTGATCTGGCCCTGGCTGATGTAGCCATTTAGAAAGTGAAACAGTGGATGGAAGAGTCTCTCTCTTTCTCTTAGTCTCTGTCTCTCCCTCTCTCTCCATCTCTTTAAATCTGCCTTTTTAACAAAAAAATAAATCTGAAAAAAGAATTTTTTTCTTAACTCAAAACCTGACTCCCTAATATTCAGAGCAGACGGAAAATAATGAAAACTACAATACCAGCCTGTAAGAACACTTGGACCTTCTCCATTTTTCCCAAGCTTTGGGGTTTTCCTAGTGGGACTAGTTTTGCTAGATGTTGCCATGTGTTACCTACAGCTCTCCTGCCATCCTTACTTAGTTGTTTTGTAGTAGTTACATTATATGAATGAGTGTAGAACTGTTAGTGGCAAAAAAGGAAAGTCTGTCTCCATATATTATGGATTTAGTGTTTTGGATTATAGAATGACAGTGTGAAAATGCCAAAAGATCTATCTATTGCCATGTGCATGTGAGGCTTTTGTTTTATTTTCATTTTGGAGCCTAGTAGTCATGGGCCACTAATTATATGTTTCTATTCAATATCGCAGACATGTAGTAAGGGAATTCCTACAAGAATTGTCAGTGAGTCAATTCTTAGTTCCAGTTGCCAGGCTTTTTAGGAAATCTTGTCTTCTTCTGTGTCTTAACTTTGGAAGGTCAGGAAAGGTTTCATTAGAGACTCCAAGTTAGGTACCTTTTTAAACCAAAGGTCTCCAATTCTTTTGATTGACTCAGCTCCAAAAGGGGCTAAGGAAGCTTATTTTTTACACTTCCCTTCTGCATCCTAAAGTCCTGGATCCCAATGACAGCTCTATGTTTACTAGCCTCCAAGTGAAAAATATTAATAATATGAAGAATAACTAATACATATCTTAAACAGTAAACAGCAATATAATAACACACTAAACTGGGCAGGACAAGTGGTTCAGGGCATGATTCTTGGACCAAGGATCAAATTTTAGATAAATGGCTCTTTGAACCAAACTTTGATAAACTACTTAATATGTTAACTTTTAATCTGTAAAATAGACATACTGCATAGGGCTATTGTGGGAGCAAAATTATGTAGGGGAAGTAGACAATAGAGGGCCTGGTCCATGGATTTGTCCAATGCATGTTAACATTATTATTATTTTAACTTTTATTTTTATTTTTTTATTTTTTATTTTTTTTTGACAGGCAGAGTGGACAGTGAGAGAGACAGAGAGAGAAAGGTCTTCCTTTTGCCGCTGGTTCACCCTCCAATGGCCGCCGCTGCAGCCGGCGCACCGCGCTGATCCTGGCAGGAGCCAGGAGCCAGGTGCTTTTCCTGGTCTCCCATGGGGTGCAGGGCCCAAGCACCTGGGCCATCCTCCACTGCACTCCCTGGCCATAGCAGAGAGCTGGCCTGGAAGAGGGGCAACCGGGACAGAATCCGGCGCCCCAACCGGGACTAGAACCCGGTGTGCCGGCGCCGCAAGGTGGAGGATTAGCCTATTGAGCCACGGCGCCGGCTCTATTTTAACTTTTATTAAAAACACTTATTTCCTAATTTAGCTTTATTTTTAAAAAAAGATTTCTTTATTTGCAAGGCATAGTTAGATAGAGAGAGAAGGAGAGAGAGAGAGATTTTCCATCCACTGATTTACTATCCAGCTGGCCCCAGTGACCAGCGCTGGGCCAGGCTGAAGCCAGGAACCAGGAGCTTCTTTTGGGTCTCCCATGTGGGTGCAGGGGCCCAAGTGGCCATCTTCCACTGCTTTCCCAGGTGCATTAGTAGGGAGCTGGATCAGAAGTGGAGCAGCTAGGACTTGAACCAACTCCCATATGTGATATTAGCCCTTCAGGCTGTGGCTTTTACCTGCTATACTACAGCACTGGCTTCAATATAACTTTCTTGAATAAGGGGATGTTGCTATTATTGTTTTGTACTGTTGTAAAAACAGTAAGAAATGAAAATCATGATTTAGTTTCCACAGGCCATTATTCTATCTCCCAGGGGAGTAGGAGGTCACTGATGACCCCCAGAAATTATGAGTGCACTTTGTTGAGCTGCACTGTGCATGTAACAATTCCAAATATGGATGCAGGTTTTACCTCAGCTTGAATTTAAGTGACACAGGAATTCTTCCAGAGGTTTCTCTCACTTGAGTAATTGTCTTGGGAAATGACATTGGTATCTTAAGAAGGGAACATATTTTCTTGGATAAAGTTCTATCAAAAAATGTGCAGTTTTGAAAGTGTGACATGAGGCTATTGGTCTGTCAGTCTTGGAAATTCTGTTTCTGAGAAGGTGTCAGCCTCTCTCATTGCCCAAACTGAGCTGATAGAGCAGATAAACCTAATGCATTAGAAAAGCAAGTTTTGAAATCTTGAAATCCAAATATACCATCTTGGAAAAATAAGTTTATTAGAGACTGTATAATCACCTTCCTGTCTTCCTAAACCCCAAATCTTGATTTCCTAAAATGCAACAGTTAATCAAATAATAAATATTATAAAAATTGGAAATAATTAGATTAATAGTGGCTGATCTTGATTAAGTGTATAACGTGTCAGGTACTGTTCTCAATGATTTATACACAACATTTAATCCTTACAGTAATCCATGAGGCAGTACTATCATTCATCCAACTTACAGATGAATAGATTTGCAAATTTCCTGGCATTGCACTGCTGGAAACTTAAAGAGAAGATAGTCAGTGTTGATGTTCTCATTCTAGAATGTGTGTTTTTACACTACATACTCTCCATTAATTTCTCTCTCCCCCCTCCACTTTGCACACTCATGCATATACACCTTCAGTGATCACCTATTTAATGCCACTTGGCAATAGCAGCTTCTTACATGTCTATCTCACTTTACGGTTTTCAGTGAGGGTTTGCTTCCTGCTAATTCACTTTATTTATTTTGCTTTTTACAGAAGAGCTGTGTAATTGAAATGATTGTCACTTGTGTCTGAAAAGAACTTTGGGTGTTAAGTGTGAAGAATGAAGTACAGGAGGCACTGTGGTCATATGCAGTAGATAAAAATGGTTGCTTAGGGGCAGAGTGGTGGCAATGGAGAAGGCAGATGGATTTAGGAATTATTTAGGAGGTAAATTCCATGGGATTTCTTTTAAATTAGCCACATGGAGTATGCAACAGCAAGATATAAGAATGTCTACCAGATTTCTAGCTTATCCAATATGTAGTGTTGAATTTCATTAATGAACCATGATTACTGCATTTTCAATATGGAGATGCAAAAACGATTAAGAATCTTCTAGCCACTGTCATTCATGGCCATACATCTCACCTGTGATAGAGCCAAGAATCACCCAGGTCCACCTGAATCTGACATTTGTGCCCTTGACAGCTGCTACACAGGGGAACTGGAAGAACTGCACAACCCGTGATAGGAAGGACAGTCTTAGAAACAGCAGAAGAGTGTAGAATTTATTGAAGAAAATTTATTGAAGGAAACTTAACTTTGAAAATATGCACATCACCAAAGCCCAAGTTCTCATGCTGTCCTTGAATGCCTGCAGCTGATGCTGTTGCCATTTTTATGAGATCAATAGGAAGAGGACTAATATCTTCAGTAAGTATAATTTTGCTTTATAACATTTTTATGAGTAAATAATCATGTTAGTTGTAGAAAAATGAAAAAAGTAGTAACTCAGAAAAGGAAAAATGGAGGGAGATTTGAATTCTTGCTTAACTGTAATTAAATGAAGCCATATACTTATGAGTAATCACTACGAACATTTACCAGAACTATCACCCAGGCCCTACTTCTATATCCAAACTTTGTGATCATTTTGACCTTGGGAGAACTTTAGCTTCCAGGGCTTTGGTTTTCCCCTCTGTATAATGGGAGGAAACTTTGGTCCTATTATCACAGTGTTTTCCAGCCCGAGTCAGAACATGACAGTGCTGTGTGTTTTTAGCATCAGTACTGCTGGAGTGAAAAGCGCAGCTTCAGAGTTTCCCAAACTACTTACTAACTGGCCTATGCACCTCTCCTGCACTCAGCTTCCTCAGTGGTGGAGTGGAAATAGTGACAAAGCTCTTCTAGGGATTTTTGAGGACTGGCTTACATGGGTAAGGCATGCTTGCCAGGCCCAGGGTCTACAGAGCAAGCAGTCAATGCATAGCAGTCGTAAGTCTCCAGGGACACATGGTAGGGCAGCATTTGGCTGAATGATTTCCTATAGCCTTGAAGCTCACGCTCTGGGAAAAGCAGAGTCATAAGTCATTCTCTAACTTACTGTACACAGTTCTTCACCTTCTGTAGCTTAGCTCCTTGTCACAGGTCAGACCCTGGAGGTAGGAAGAAACGTAAGACCTAGACTCTATTCTTGAGGGGCAAGCAACGTAACAGCGGGGATAGTGAACAGAAAAGTGTTCAATGCAATTGCATTGGTCTTATAAAGCCATCAGCTTTACAAAGGGCTACTAGGGCACAGCTTGGGAGGGGACTCATTTTGCCTCAGAGGACCTGGGAAGATGTCACAGAAAAACTTTCATTTGAACAGGGCCTGGAAGGAGAGGTAGAGTTGGTAGAGTTTGCCAGTTGGGGAAAATTGCAGGAAGGGTAGCCTGTTTGCCAAGGAAGACTTGTTTTCTGGAATTCACAGTCCTTAAGACCCTAGGGATGCCAAGGGTACATTGAGAAATCTGAAGCCAGAGGGAAGAGAAACAGGGTGGGCAGGTAAGACTTGGCAGGCCTCTGCAATGATCAGGTCCTTTTGCTCCAGCCCTGCACAGTCTTCAGTATCTCCAGACTTCCAAGTCTCCTAAGGGTCTTTCTTGCTTGAGGAACCCTTTTCCCAGTGCAGAGACTCACATGTCCTCTCTCTCTTTTGTCTCACTCACAAAAACCTGCCAAGAGGAAAGGATCAGTATAGAATGGTTTAGCAAGCAAGGTGGTCTATGTGGTTGACGTTGCTGGGGTCTGTTTCCCCAGGGTATTGCCTTTATAGTTCTTGCCTTTTGGTGAAAGGAGGCACTTTGATGCTGGGATCTCCTATTTTCTGATCTATGGTGCATGCTCAATAGCTTTAGACCACAGGAAGTAGGTGCATTCTGTTTGATTTGTACAGTGTTGTATTCACAGTTGTTGCTTGGTGGTCACTATATACCATTTTCCAGTCTGTCACAGACCCTGCCTTTCCCCACTGTATTTATTTATTTTATAAAAAGGTTTATTCATTTATTTGAAAGGCAGAGTTACAGAGAGGCAGAGGCAAAGAGAGAGAAAGAGAGAGGTCTTCCATCCACTGATTTGCTCCCCAGATGGCTGCAATGGCCAGAGCTGGGCCGAACTGAAGCCAGAACCAGGAGCTTCTTCCAGGTCTCCCACGCAGGTGCAGAGGCCCAAGGACTTGGGCCATCTTCTACTGTTTTCCCAGGCCATAGCAGAGAGCTAGGTCAGAAGTGGAGCAGCCGGGACTCCAACAGGTGCCCATATGGGATGCCAGCACTGCAAGTGGCAGCCTCACCTGCTACGCCACAGTGCTGGTCCCTCCCCAATGTATTTAATACAACCTCATTGAGTGCCAGCATTGAGGGACAGCAGGTATGGGTGCCTGTTGGAGACCTGGCTACCCCACTTCCAATCCAGCTCCCTGCTGTTGTGTCTGGGAAAGTAGCATAAAATGGTCCAAATTCTTGGGCCCCTGCACCCACATGGGAGAACCAGAAGAAGCTCCAGGTTCCTAGCTCCAGTCTGGTCCAGCCCCAGTCTGTTGTGGCCATTTATGGAGTGAACCAGTTGATGGAAGATCTCTCTCTCTCTCTTTCTCTTTCTCTCTTTCTCTCTCTCTCTCCCTCTGCCTCTTCTCCTCTCCCTGTAACTCTGTCTTTCAAATATATAAATAAAAATATCTGTAGTAAGACCTCACTGCTTCTTTCACTTAGTTGACCTGCCTGGGATGCAGATACTTCTGTTTGGCATTTGTTGCCCTACTATTTTAAGCTTTATTATTTCTTTAATTCTCAATTGAGAAATGATACTAACCCTCCTATAATTATTTTCCTCCTCAATTCACTGCATTTTATCTTTCATACACAGTCAAACCAACAATACTCTACAGTCTGGGACTTCCATATTGGACAACATATTACAAATAAATGTCTAATAATTCTACCACTTACTAGGAGGGATTCCAAACCATAACACTTGTGAGCTGGTAATCTTTCACATGCTAACCAAATGAGAACTGATGTTGTTAAAATACTGCAATAAAACAATGGATGGTGATTTTAGTTGATGCTTAAATGAATGCATAAAAATCAGTGATTTTGTTCCTAAAGTTTATCTTTTCAAAATGGGAAGGGGGCTTACCAAACCCAGGTGCTCAGGCCTCTCATCAGCAGTACTATAAGACATATGGCTGTGAAGGAGAAGTGTGGTTGAGGAATGTTTGCGGGTGGAGAGAGGCCAGTGAAATCATCCTGGGGATGGAAGTGTTCTCATCTCCTAGCTGAGACTTTGTCTTTACCTACTGCGTGCAGGGAGATGGGATCTTCCAGGGTGAGAAGGGTCAGGCATATGTTTGGAGTGGCAGGTTCCATTCACATGCACTGGTTTCTCTTAGGAGTCCCCCACACCTAAAACCATGCACTTGAACTTTGTGGAGGGCTGCTCTGCCCAGGATTGTGTCTCCCCGTCTTGGACCTGGTTATTATTCTCAATCATTATCCATTTAAAATAGTCAGTAGGGTAATAGCATGTGTGCATCAAGGATCACAGAAGGAGCTTGGATGATGGGGAATAAAAAAATCTGTCCAACATGTGGCACCACTAAAGAGCTTTGGCTGAGACATATTGTTTATATTCAGCACTTGTCTGGAAAATAGATGTTTACTTGTAGTGAGTGTATTAAGATCTTTGCCATTAAGCATACATATCCTGCATGGTGTCTTCTCTTACAGAAAACTCTATAATGGAATAGACCTTTAATTAGAAATTCCTGTGGTAAGGAAAAATATTAAACACAAATACTGTTCTGTGTTGACATTTCTGCTTATTATAAGTTTCTGTGTGTGTGTGTGTGTGTGTGTGTGTGAGAGAGAGAGAGAGAGAGAGAGAGAAATAGAGAAAGAGAAAGAGAGCACCAAAACCAGGAACTGTTCTTTGGAAAGATGGCCTTTCAAAGAAAATGGTATGCTCCATTTAAAACTGTGAGTGCAATATTTGTTAAATAAAGATTAAATTACAGAAAAAATGTCCCTAAACTTGGCAAGAAAACACACTGGATTTCCCTGAACCATGCATCTTCCAAGGAGAGGTAGACTAAAAAAAATATTTGAGAGGCAGCAAGACAAAGAGGAAAAGTGAAAGCCAGGGCAAGAGTGAGAGGAGAGAGAGAACTCCCATCAGCGGGTTCATCTCCCAAAAGCCCGCGTTGGATGTGGCTGGGCAAGGTGAGGCTGGGAACTGGGAACTCAATCCAGGTCTCCCACGTGGGTAGCAGAAAGTCATCTGCTTGGGCCACCACCTGCTGCTTCCAGGGTCTGCGGTGGGAGGAAGCTGGAATTGGGATCATCGACTAGGAATTGAACCCACCCACTCCAATATAGGATATAGTTCAAATTGCTGTCTTGATTCCTAGGCCAAACACCGACCCCTGAAAGGTGGATTTTAGTATGATTAGGTCCATGGTTTTTGCAGCCAACTTTCTCATGTCTGTCACAGAATTCTTCATCTGCTGATAAGACTAGATGATTTGGTTGCATAATAAGAATGTGGACAACTCTTCTGAAACTGGGACTAAGTATCACAAGCATGGTATCTGCTTCTTGCTTTCAACACATTATACTTTTTCTGCCTCTCTTATATTAGAAAACAGATTTGTGCCCCCAAAATGCCATTATAAAATAGATGGTCACAATCCTCCAAAGTTCTGAACAATAGTACATTCTAGAGCCAAAAGAAGGGATCGTTTAAGACAAATTGAGATTAAGCAGGTGGACCTTGGAGCCACAGCGGCCCTTCTTCAGTATGTGCACATCCTTTTATGTTTCTTTGTATCTAACATGTAAATGGGGCAACAATACTTATTTCATAGGTTTGTGGTGAGGATTCCAGGAAAACAAATATGTGCAAAGCATCTAGTCCAGATTCTAGCAGATAGTTATCAACTAGGCATATTTGTTAGGATGAAATACTCAATTACGGACAGAGGGAGGGATCCCTCAGTTTCTCTAAGGCTTGAACGATGGCAGCTACAGAGGTAGCAGCTGATTCTCCTCCCTCCAGCCCTTAGTAGGGGCCCAGTTGTGCTTGGTGAATAAGTGAAGGAATGACGGCTGCCAGAGGAAACCCCTAAATTTTAACTTGCAGCTTTGCCAGTTTGACTAACTGCTGTGGTGTAAATGTGTCTCCTAAAACTTCATGTGTTGTCATCCCCACATTCATATGTGAATTGTGTTTGCTGATGGGATCTTTGGGAGGTAATTAGGGTTAGGGGAGGTCTTCAGGGTAGTGTCCCTCTGATGACATTAATGGCTTTCCAAGCAGAGGAAGAGAGACTCAAGCTAGCACACTTGGTCTGTTTCACCACGTGATGTCCGCCACGTTATGAGGCTGCAAGAGGGGCCTCGTGCACATGTGAGCGGACGCTGGCACCGTGCTCCTGGATTTCCAGCCTCCAGGCCTCCAATTAAATAAATTTCTTTTGTTTATAGATTACCCTGTCTCAGGTATTTTGCTACTGAGACACCAAGCAGTTCATTTTGCCAGCTCAATACTCCTTTCCATCATCTGTTTTTCTCAGTAGAACTCATCATTGCAATTAGAAGCAAGAAAAACTGTTATATACTCATCTGCAGCACCTTTATCCAAACCAACAAATAGTTACTGAGGGCAAGACAGGTGAGCTAAGTGATTTCAGAAAGAGAATTCTCGGCCCAGTTTCCAGAACACAGCTTTGCAAATGTATGACACAGTAAAAATCTACAACAGTGGTTTGCTTTAATTGCTTGTTTTTAATTTTATGTGATCTGATGGCACAAGCTGAATCTAACTTCTTGTCCTGATCTGCCACGTTGTACACTGTACCAAGTGCCTGTTTCATCCTTTATGCTCACCTGGAGCATTCAGATCTGTTGTCCCAGTAACAATGACTCCTTTCCCAGTTGGTACCTGAGATCTCAAAATCGCTTTGGAACCCTGTTCCGTGATCCCACTCAGGGGTTCCCTTCTCTACTCACTCAGTAATATAGTTGTTTGGAATGTCTGAATGGTACTGAGGCGAGACAGTCTGTATAAGGGCCACTGCAATATATTTTTCCTTTCAAAAATAGTGCATTTTACCTCCTCCCTAATAGTATTTCATTATTTGCTGGGAATCACAGAACTCTTTTAATAAGAAAGTTTAGAGACTATCTTGGGATTACAGTCTTTGAATGAACTTTCATGCCCATAGTATAAGCCCTTTGGTTTAATCCCATCCCACTTAAAAGCTTCTACTTATAGCTACCAGCTGCTGGTTCTTTTCCCTTCATACTCATTAAGTGCACACACAGATACACACGGAGATGTGGACATACTCCGTGCATGGGCACACATACATGCACACACACACACGCCCCCTCACATACACTGTCACCAGCAGGAACAATGCACTGTAAAACTCGTCCTGTTGAGTTTGTAATCTAGAGTGAGTTACTGAGTGCTGATAAGTAAAGGAACTGCCACCAGACAGTTTAATCCTCCAATTTCCTGTCTTCTAATCAGCCCCTGATTCTTTTGGTTTTAAATTAGAAACATTCCTAACAATATTCAGGA
Source organism: Oryctolagus cuniculus (assembly GCF_964237555.1). Taxonomy (NCBI): domain Eukaryota; kingdom Metazoa; phylum Chordata; class Mammalia; order Lagomorpha; family Leporidae; genus Oryctolagus; species Oryctolagus cuniculus. The sequence goes on from NC_091438.1 coordinate 111,985,984, forward strand.
CAGGTGAGGGAAAATCAACTAGAAAATAACTGAGGACAAAGCATTTATTTCACTGTCTAAAGTTCACAGGAGAAATATGAGCGTAACAACAGGAAATCAAGATTTTTAAAAAGATAGTGGAAGTACATAGACTAACTTAAGTAACCAATCACATTTCTGAGTGAAGTACATTTGGATCATAATTAGATTTAAAGAAAAAAAATAGGAACATAGTTTAATGTATTTGCTTCTCCCTAAGAATAGTGAATGGTACTTTGAAGAAGCTGTTTGTGGCTAATCTAAAAGGAAGTGATAAGGATAACATAATGCACGGAGAGAAAATACAAACAACCCTGCCTCATTCAGATTTTGCTTGCCATTGATCAATACTAATAATGTGAGGAAGTATGTATTTGAAGTGTAAAGAAACATTTGAAGTTGAGGCATATTCTTAAAAATTAATATACTTAAACATTATTATGGTGAATAAAAAAAGTGCATTTAAAAATAAGCTCAGGTACAGTCACGGAAGTACAAAAATCTTCAAAAATAGAATGTGTAATGACCATGGGCTCTTAAAATTATACTGGGTGCGGAGAATATAGGTTTTATTTACTGAATCTCTATATTTTGAGTCTTTTCATTTATAGCCATCGTAGCAATTTTCAAGTTATTTTAACAATTATTATGAAAGTGTTAGTATGAATTCCTAGACAAATTTTCATTAGGCAATGTCTTCAAGAAATATAGACAACAAACACTAACAAAAGTTGTTCAGTTGAGAACTAAAATTTAAAACATTGAGATGGTAAATACAACTTCAGATGTGAATTCAAGCAAATAACAACAAATGATTTCCATGAAATATGAGTTCCTAATTTTGTGTCTGCAGCGGTTAAGACTGTCAATCATTTGGGAGTAGCCTGGGGTTGAGGATTTTTCTTTTTGAACTGCTAAACACAGTAAGACAGCATTTCCTAGAAGTTCCTTGTAACTTTTCTCATGTATAACTAAAAAAATTGGCAATTATACTGCAGCACGTAACATATGCTTGCTCAAGTATTTTTCTAGCATACAAAGTTTTTGAAATGTAAAAATTTAGATTAAGTGATAGACGATTCTTGATTGAAAAATTGCATGGCAATTTCTAAAGAGAATGCTCCCCCAAATAATTGTGTAGGGACCCCGCATGGGATGAAGGAGGTTATAGGTTGATTTAGGAAACTTCACAGTCACCATGAGTTTTTAAATCAGATGGCCACAGCAAGACAAGTGTATTTTGTAATTCACAGGAAAGCTGTCTGATAACACAGTATCACTAAATCATTATGGAGAGGAGAATGTTTACTCCGCCTTCATTTCCGTGCCAGGTGGGCAGTGTGCAGGTAATTCCACTGGACAGAAGCAGATACAGGCATCCAGGGTGCTCCCATTGCATTTGGATCCGAGAAAAATGTCACGCGGGTTTTCTTTAGTTTTCTATCAGAAGGTTTCAACCAGAGATGTCACAACAGAGCTAGGTTAAGTTGATACGTAATATCTATTTCTTGATTTGCATGATTAAAGCATTAGAGAAATGGCTCAGATATCAAAAGATTCCTTGTAAGTGGCAGTGCCAAAGGTAATTACTGTTAAAATTGTACACGCTGGAACGCTGGCCGCTTGTTACCTTCCCAGTTGTTTACAACTCCATGGGATTGAATGAAAGTTTCCATTTGACTTTCGAATATCTAGACCCCTTTCTTGCTTCACTTTGACATAAAAATGGATTTATCATTTCTTAAATCCTACATCCCTCAAGGCTTCAATGAAATGAAATGAAATAAAATAAAACAACGGACAGAGATGGCCCTTTTCAGTATAACTGATCCTTAAATAATAGTAGCCTTTTTAAGAGACAGCTAAAATTTTTGCTTGAAAAGAATGAAAAGATTTATGTAGTCAACTGACTTGTAGTTAGTTATCAAAAAGTGCAGTTAAACCCTACTGCAAGCTGGAGTGAGTTATAAGGGTGGGGGAGTGGGAAGGAGAGAGAAAGAAAGAGAAGAGGTTGTTATTCTCAGTCTTTTATTAACCAGTTTCTTTCATCCTACTGTGTCTTTCTTACTTAGAAACATAAAAATGATCTGGGGCTCTTGTCCATTCTCACCTAAAATTCCCGAGTAGGTAATGACTGACTACAACCTGGTTCGACATATGCCCCCAAACTAAAACAAACAAACTCATTTGCCATACAAATTGTTTACGATTCATTAAAAAGCAAAATTGCATATCCCCATGCTGGCAGCTGAGGCCGAGCCTCCCGGGCGGAGGGGGCATTCACTGAGTCGCCTTTGTATGCTCGGAGCGCCAAGCCGGAGGTTCCCACTCTGAGCCGGAGTCTGTGCAGCCAGATGACGCATGAGGTAATTTTAAAGCTTTATTTGCCTTTAGTGTGAAACTCGGATCTTGTACTGTCCTTTGGTTAAAGAACCATATCAGCCAGGGGAAGTTTAAGGTTTTTTTTTTTTTTTTTTTTTTTTTTTTTTTTCCAGTTGGGGAAAATTGTTGAGAGTAGAGACATAGGGTCTGGAGGGAGAGGGACTGAGTGCTATTCAAGGAAGGCGATCTAAGGGAAAATGGGAAATTTGTTTTATTTTAATTAGTCCTCTTTCCTTGTCATCAAAGTTCTCAATTTCCCATCAATAACAGGAAATTTACATTAGAATTATTTGTAACTGACAGATCTAAAATGCTATGGGATGTTGTCACCTTTAAGGGAAATTAAAAAATCGATGTATTCCCTATGGTAACTTCTACAACTTCTTCAAAGAGTGCTCTGATTTCTCACCCTTTTCAAAGCAAAGATCTAGAAGCAGTGAAGTTGGAAGAAACTGTAGTGTGCAGCTTAAACAGCAGCATGTGAGCATTGAGCATTGTTTATTTTTAGTCAACTGCATTGCCAAATGTTTCCACCACTTTATATGTTATATTCCCGGCGGTAAAACATCTGTAAAATAATTTTAAGTGAAAAGCAACTCCCAAGTAAACTTTATAAAAAAGAAATTACAGTTTCCAAGTAGAAAGAACAAAAAAAAAAAAAAAAAAAGAGAAGCATTTGGTGAACTTTGCAAGAAAAAAAAAGATGACACAATTTGCCATAAAAAGTAACAGTCTATAAAATCATGAACTTTTGAAATACAAGGAAATAGAATGTCTCACCCAGAACATGACATCAGCACTGTTTTTTTTTTTCTCTGAACGCTTACAACCTGACTTAGAAAATAATAGCCAAACCAATCAGTCTGCTCGTTACTAGTGTTTAACAAGCTGCATAAGGTGAAGCGATAGGCAACATCATAGCACACAAGTAAACCTTTTTTGCTGGCAGAAGCTCCAATGGGAAAATAAGTGCCCTGAATAAAAGTTCAGGGTCGAAGTGAATAGTCTCCTGCTTGTCTAATTAGCTAAAAAGCTGCATGTAACACTGTCCCAACATCACTAGTAAAGTTTCTAGTGTCTAGTTGAGAAATTGCAAGTTCAAACACACATGTACACACATACCCACAACCACTTTAACTCAAGAGTCCTTGGAATGGACACACTGCATCCAAGCAGCAGCCGAAGGGAATCCTGCAGGAGCTCACTTTTAACAGTCTTTCAGTCCTCCGCATTGCTAAAACTTGCCAAAATGATCCCACCATTGGTCCAGGAAGGGGAAAATGGAACGCTTTCTGCAGATCCCCCAACGAAATCGACCACGCTCTGTTTTGTAATTCCATTCGCCAGTCTCCCCTTCAACATCTCTCTCTCTCTCTCTTTTCTTAAACTGATATCTATGTGAAATGAGCTGAAGTTCACGGTCCACTTAGGAAAGGATAATACATTCATTGTCCTGGCAGCAAACTTTTTTTTCACTCCCTGGAAGAATTCACGCTTGCAGCAAGAATAATAATTACGGAAAACTAGAAATGCAGTGCTAACGAATTAATCCTTAACGGACACCACCCTAACGAGGGCAGTGATGATTTGAGGACTCTCCTCCTCCCAGGACTTGCATCTCCTGTGACAATGAGCTATTGTGCATCCTCCCAACTCGCTCTACCTCTTATAGATCCAAGATGTCAAAGGTTGTCTGGCCTGGTTGACCATGACATGTGAGTTAACTCATTCTGCAGCGGCGCGGTAGAACTTGATTAAAACTTTATTTGTACTCAGAGTAACCCAAAGACAGCATGTGTGCGTCTCTTTCCACACAGAGCTAGAGTTCCTAAGAGACCGAAGACCTTCTCTGACATAAACAAAGTTAGATGAGAACTCGGGGTGCCCTGCTGGAAGACAGGGAAGGGGGGACCTAGAGTTCTCCCACAGGTGATTTCAGGCATTCCAATAAATGGAGCAGGACCACAATTCACGGAGGGCTTGCTTCTACCTAGTGCCCACCACACGTCCACAGAAAAATACCGCAGTCAAGGAAAGCATGCACCCCACAATCTCTGAAAACAAAAGTAAAGGGGATGTGACACTTGAGAGAGGGAGCAAGACAAATCTTTCATCTTTTTATCCGAGACTGGCTTGGCTGATATACCAACCTCCACCATAAAACTTCTGATACTCTTAAAAAAGAAAAAAAAAAAAAAAACGAAAAGAAAAGAAAAAGAAAACTCCAGATAGTGTCCCATGGAAAACCAGGGCGGGCATTCCTGGGAGTTCCAGCCGCAGAGTGGCAGAGAGAATGGCAAGAGGAGGCAGTGTGAGGCCGCCTCGCTGAAGAGTGTGAAAAAAATCAAATGTGAATTTGATGAATGTGAGGTCTGGGACATTTTGTCAAAGAGGGAGGGAAAGTAGAAAAGAAAAAAAAAAAAGCAGCCCGGCTGCCAACTCACCATCCACCAAGTTCTGGCCGAGATGTCGTAGCAGAGCTGCCATTTGATGGAGCCGTCGGAAGCTTTCCCTGCCATTACGCTGTCAGCAAGCTTCATCTGATGCTAACTCACGGGAGATAAGACACCTAATTGAGAAAACATTTGCAGTGGCATGTGGGGCAACATGTAGTCCGGTCCATACCATATGGAATCATGGGTAAAAAAAAAAATCTCCTTGACAATGAACCAATCTCTCACAGACCCAGTGGCAAGGTGAAGTGGAGATGAAAAGTCTTCTGCTCCTAGCACTGTCTTCTCCTCTCTCCTTTTTAAAAAACTAGAGCCCACTGCTACACATCAAAGGGAGGTGGTTAAAATTAGGGCTTCATCACTCAGATGATTTTGGTCTGCAAGGTTTTTCCTTTCCTTCCAACAACCACCCCCCCCCCCTTTTTTTTAAGGAGAATAAAGAGATTTAATAGGACAAAGGCAGGTAGTGGACTGCGGAGGGAGATCGCCACAGGCTATTAGCCTAAAATTTCTGCTTGACAGATGGAACTGCTTAGAGACTATCATGCAATGTTTTGGGCTTTTTCCCCCCTCACCGCCCCCCTCCCATTCGACTTTAAGTCTGATTCAGTATCTGTTTTTCACAGCCACTTTTTTCAAGAACGTGAGCTGTGCATTAAAAAAAAAATGTTTAGTTCAGTTTTGCTGTCTTACACATCTCCGCTGGAAGCAAAGCAAAAAGTCTAAAACTAAATCTGGGAACAGCTGAGCAGGTTTTCCAAGGAGTAAAAAAAAATTTGTAGGGGAAAAATATTTCTCCTTCTTTACGTTGTGTTTGAAAAAGCAATTTACTAGTTAATTTGGTGGTGAAGGAGCGTAAACATGAGATGACAACGTTCAAGTCCCTTGATTTTTGGTATTGGTATTTTTTGGCATTGTGTTTAGATGGGTATTTTCATGTGTGTAAATAAATACATTCCTGGTATTTCACAAGTTCTAATCTAGGCTAGGCTAGACAACAGCTCTATATTTTTGACATGTTTTAAAAAATTAATCCTGTACTTTTCCATTCTTTGTAAATAAAGTAATTGGTCATTATCAATTCAGTTTAACACAATTCAGGCTGAACTTGACATGAATACTTCCTTAATCAGGGAAAATCATTTCTGATTTCCTTACTGTAACTTAGCTGTCTTCTTTACAGGGATTTTTTTTTTAAACAACACATCCTTTTTTAGCATGAAAAAAATAAACTCACAAAAAGGAACTACCAATAAGAATGACCATAAAAACATGTCTGTTTTTTTAAAGTGAGGAACATCCAGACAACTGCTGGATTTCAGGTCATTTTATTGAGGATTAAGGAAGGCGAGAGAATGACTTGTCTTTTGTTGTATTTTGTTCTTTCAACCTGTGTGACATTAGGAACTGCAGAAACTGGGTGTGGGATATGTGGAAATTCTCTGTGCTGCCTTCATCACTTTTTTTTTTGTCTAAAACTACTGTAAATTAAAAAAATATTTTTTAAGAACAAGAGGGTACTGAATGCATTCTAATATTTTCTGACTATAAGCACTTCTTTGATCTCCAAGAAGCTAGCAGTGAAATTCCAGTTCTCCATGATATGGATCTTCAACATAGACACTCCAGATCATGGGGGTTGAGGGTAGGTTTCTACCATTATTCCTGAGGGCAGTTGAACTGTGATTACTTAAAAAGTTGTGCATTTAGAACCCAACTATATTTTAGACAGTATTATTTAGATTTATTCAGAATATATTTTAAGTTCTAAGGAGGTTAAGTTCGGTGGTATTTGCTTTTCTGATTCTGACTTATTTATTTTAGCCATGTAACATCATAGTTGTATAGTAAATAGCTGTTTTAATTAAAATAATTTCATTAAAGCAAACCTCATTCAGTCGCAGCAGAGGTATTTTCCAATTTAAAGTATCAGAATGCTTCTGGGAATGAACCACAGATATAATTTTTCTTTTCCTATCGCTCATTTTAATGGGATTTCTTCTACTCATATGGGGGCAGTAGGTGATCTGGAAATTAGTATCAAGTGTAAATATTGCTAGCATTCTTAGGAAATACCTTGTTACCTTGGTGTTGATCACCTGTGTTTTCGGAGGATTCTGCAGGGGAACAGGACACGTTAAAGTCACTGCCTGTGTTCCTGGAGGGGCAAAGGGGCCTGTTCTTGCCAGCCAAAGCATTTATTGCCCACTGTAACTGCATCGCCTTTAAAATGACCTGATCTTTCTTCAGTTTACCATTTAGAGAAAAAAGGAAAAAGTTGGAAATTCTATATAAAATATAAACTATTATTAATCCCCCCCTCCCCAGAAAAGGAAAAAGGGAAAGAAGAAAATAAATGAAATCACATTCTGTCATTGAATCAACCTCTTTTCCCACCCATTCCTACTTGCCTCTGACAAATGGACCAAACCAGTTTCCTTGCTCAAGGCCTCCTCAGCTTTCTCCCAGAGCTTAATGGCATTGGACGTCTTGGACTCGTGTGCAGTTTGGCCCTTTCTTAGTTGGTCTCACAATCTGCCTCTGAACTTGGAGGTGCCTCTTGTCTGAGCCGCTGCATTTCTGAGACTCAGAGCACCCTGTGCGTGGCCATTATTTATGAATGAATGAGGCACTAGGTAAACTGGAGTCCAGATTTCACTTTACGAATTAAAGAATCCCTGGGAAGATCTTTACAGGAGATAACACTGTAGTTTTGAAACAACAACAACAACAACAAAAGACATGATAAATATTACTGGTTAATAATGTTTTAAACCCAGAACAATTGGGTGCATTTAACTTTATCATTGTTCTGTAAGAGGCTGGGGGGAGCTGCCCTTCCCTATATAGCAATCAGCCTTTTCACAGTGTGGCCCATTGTTAATAGCCTTAAAACAAGATTAAATAAAACATGTTAAATATTGCAATTATTGTGGGAAATAAAATTATTTGGTGAGCATAATGGGGAGCAATTCAAGCATTTAACATGATCCAGGAAATGCTACTCCAAACAATTGCATTTGCTTTATGCATTTTTCCCCTTTGATTGCTGACAGATGCCTTTTTGGAAACAAACATCTAAATGGTTTGCCTTCAGTCAGGAAAAAAAAATATAACAGAAAGCAGCTACATGTTTTGAATTTAACTTTTGTCATCTGAATACTTCTTCCCACTGCACGTGAATGAATCTGAGACACGAACAGCACCCTCATCAAGGAATAGGCCTATCAGGACTACGCTTTCTTGCTTCCTCTGAGCACATTTTGTCAGAAGTGAGATCCCCCTAGCACAGAAATCAAGTGATGGGAAACATGGCCTGGGTGACGATGGGGAAGCACTAGAAAGGGAACTGTCATTCTTATGATATGATCCCTCAGGCCAGGTGCATGTCCCTTCCCAGCCTCATCCTGGCTGATGTGACTGATGCTCCCCAAGTAAGCTGCATCCTTTGGGGAAACGGGAAGAACTCAGTAGAGCTTGCGTTTGGAGGGGCCCATTTGTATGTTTTGCTGAGGTGCATCTGGGTAAAGGCTTCTAAGATTCTGCTTCCAACAGGTGTATGATACCAAGGAGAGGTTTCTGGTTGTGTTATGTGTTGCTAAAAGGCAACGTGAAATGCAGTAATACTATTTTTTCAGAGGCTGGAGAGAGGAGCAGTTGGGAGCATTGTTTATGAAGTTAAGGTCCCAATCTGGCTCTGTTTCAGTGTAACTTCCCTCAGGTTACTTAACCTTTCTTATTTTCTGTGTCCTATCTTATTCAGTAAAATGAAGATAATCGAAGTTTTATATACATAATTAGAAGTAAAAATGTGCAAACAACATATAGTCCCTGATATGTTATGAGTGCTCACCCAAAGTTACTGTATTTTTGTCTGTATTAATTATTCCTTTACTGAGGAAAGCCTCTTTCTTTTTCCTCCTGTCCTGTCCTCTGAGACTGGGCCAGGCTCCACTTCCCTTTGTTCTTCCATAAGCTGTGCCTTGATCTATTGAAGCTCTCAGTACTCTCTCCTGGAGTCATCCACCTGCCTGTTTGCCTTCCTCCTGGAAAGGATGCCAGGAGCCTCAACCAGGTCTCCCATATAGGTGCAGGTGCCCAAGGACTTGGGCCGTTTTCTGCTGCTTTCCCAGGCACATTAGTGGGGAGCTAGCTTGGAAGTGGAGTGGCTGGGACTCAACCAGCACTCTTTGGGATGTCAGCATTGCAGTTGGAGGCTTAACTCATTATGCCACAGCGCTGGCCCCTGGACCTTGGGAATCTTGAGGGTAGGGACCATATTGTGCTTTTCTGAGTAGTTTATTTTATTTTATTTTATTTAATGAACATAAATTTCCAAAGTACAGCTTATGGATTACAATAGCTCCCCCCCCATAACTTCCCTTCCACCCATAACACTCCCCTCTCCCACTCCCTCTCCCCTTCCAATCACATCAAGATTAATTTTCAATTATCTTTATATACAGAAGATCAATTTAGTATATATTAAATAAAGATTTCAACAGTTTGCACCCACACAGAAACACAAAGTGTAAAATACTATTTGAGTACTAGTTATAGCATTAATTAAACACCTAAGAGTAATTGTGTATTAATTACAGAGTTCAACCAATAGTTTTAAGTAGAACATAAAAAATACTAAAAGGGTAAAGTATGAAGTTCTTTTTTGTTTGTTGTATAGTTTTTTTTTTATTTAATAAATGTGAATTTACAAAGTGCAACTTTTGTATTGTTGTGGCTCCCCCCCCCTCTGTCCTGTGGCCCTCCCCTCTCCCACTCCCTCTCCCATCCCGCCCTTCATCAAGTTTCATTTTCAATTACCTTCATATACTAAAGATCAACTTAGTATATACTAAGCAAGGGTTTCAACAGGCTGTACTCACACAACCGCACAAGGTATAGGGTATTGTTTGACTAGTAGTGTTGTTTTTAAGTTTCATAGTAAAACACATTAAGGACAGAGATCCTACATGGGGAGCATGTACCCAGTGACTCCCATTGTTGATTTAACATTTCGCACTCTTATTTATGACGTCAGCAATCACCCGAGACTCTTGCTATGAGCTGACTAGGCTATGGAAGCCCCTTGAGTTCACCGACTCTGAACTTGTTTAGTCAAGGCCATATCACAGTGGAGGTTCCTTCCTCCCTTCAGAGAACGGTGCCTCTCTCCTTGATGGCCTGTTCCTTCTACTGGGGTCTTGTTCACCAGGATCTTTCATTTAGATTGTTTTTTGCCACCGTGTCATGGCTTTCCATGCCTGTGAGATTCTCATGGACCTTTTATCCAGATCCGAATGTCCCAAGGGTTGATTCTGAGGCAGGAGTGCTGCCATTCTATGAGTCTGTTGTGTGTCCTGTTTCCCCCGCAGGATCATTCTCTCCCTTTTAATTCTATCCTTCATTATTTGCTTACACTGGTCTTATTTGTGAAATCTCATCGACACATACTGAATAGTTTTTTTTTTTTTTTTTTTTGACAGGCAGAGTGGACAATGAGAGAGAGAGACAGAGAGAAAGGTCTTCCTTTGCCGTTGGTTCACCCTCCAATGGCCGCCGCGGCTGGCGCGCTGCGGCCGGCGCACCGCGCTGATCCGATGGCAGGAGCCAGGAGCCAGGAGCCAGGTGCTTTTCCTGGTCTCCCATGGGGTGCAGGGCCCAAGCACCTGGGCCATCCTCCACTGCACTCCCTGGCCACAGCAGAGAGCTGGCCTGGAAGAGGGGCAACCGGGACAGAATCCGGCACCCCAACCGGGACTAGAACCCGGTGTGCTGGTGCCGCTAGGTGGAGGATTAGCCTAGTGAGCCGTGGCGCCGGCCTGAATGGTTTTAAGGTCAAGTGTAGTCCTAGGAAAAGTCTAGGGCTCCCTAAACAGAGAAAGACTAGCACACTGAAAATTTGATTGCATTCTCTTTATATTTATATACAGTCTTGTCTTTTACCTTGACTGAGACTCCTGCCCCTTCTAGTATGTGCCACCAGCCTTGCCATGTTAATGCCCTGACTGTACCCCAGTCAACAGAGACCCCTGGCTCCTTTGTTGTCCAATGACCTTTCTTATCTGTGTCACCTGTTGGTACTTCATATAGATGGATTGTATTATTACTCACCTTTGATGAATATTTCATTCATTCATTCACCTATTTAATAGCAACTTTTGCAGTATAGGCAATTACATTTTTTTCCTCTTTCTTTTCAACTTTTGTTTCCATGCCCATTGGAAATGGGAAACTCTAGAAGAACAACATGATCATGAATGCAGCATGTACTAAGAAGCCACACTCCAAGTAGGTTTTTTTTTTTTTCCCCCAGGTAGGTTCTTACGAGATATGATCTATTATTAACTTAATTTTCAAAATAGAAAGAAATTCATGTTCAAGAGGTGGAGAGACTTGATGAGGGCTGCAGAATTAAGTGACAAAGGAAAGGTTAAAGTCTAGAAACCGTGACTCCAGAGCTTCACAGCTCTGGTGTTGTTTCCTAAACCACGAAAGGAAGAAAAACACTTGTTGTGTGCCTGGCAATTCTTGAGGTGCGTTTGGGCACAGTATGTCATTTAATCTACACATCAAAATCAGGAGGTTGATATTCTTATTTTCAATTTGCAGGTCAGAGTCGAAAACGTAAGAGCCTTGCCTAAAGACACATGGTAAGCAAGGGGAGCAAAATTCAACTCTATGTCTGCTGGATAACAATGCTCTGGGCTTTTCTGCTCCAACCAGCTAGCTTCCAGAAAATATTTTTTATTTCTTTTGTAGAATTGAATGTTGGGCTTAACAAATACGCATGGCCTTGAATCATCAGACTCTTAGATAATAAAATTAGAAATGTATCCTGTTGCTGAGGCTGTAGAGTGCAGTGTAGGATAATGGGTATCTAAGATTGAAAAAAAAGCAAAGCTTGTGTTGAAGAGGGATTATGTACTATTAACATCTAGGTCTTCCTCTCACCTTAATCGGGTGGAAAATCCTAAAATGGTGTTCAAGACATCACTGTCTAACTCCTCAAATGAGTGTGTTCTCACATGGTAGCTTTCTGATAAGAGGAAGAATCAACATGAGGGATAGAAAATCTAGCTCCTTCAAAGCCCAGATAAATGCCAGGATCTTTGGTGGGAGGTTTATCCTTATAGATGCAAGCATCAAAGTCTTCTGCGCAGGTATACCTCGTTACTGGGTGTGAGTGGTGACTTAAATAAACTGGTGTCCCACATCACCTGGCATGGTTTTCTCACTGTATGGCAGAAGGGAATGCTGCAAAGCTGAAAAGGACAGAATGCAAGAAAATACCAGGGGGTCCAGACAGCCCCATCCATTTTAATGATATTCCCAGATATTGCCCAGATTTTTGATCCTGTGTGTGTGTATGTGTGTATGTTTTTTTCTCAAGAAAATATTGATTTTTTTTTCAGCAGAAACTTGCTGGCCATGTCCTGCAAAGAATTAGATTTTTCTTGGTGGCAGTTCTTTTGACTCATTTCCATTTAGAAATTCTTTGGCTTTCCTTTCCTCTGCATTTTCTGTTAGCCAGCTGCCACCCAAGATTGGACTAAACCCTCTGCCCCCTGTTAAAAAAGCGAGAGAGAAAAAGAAAAAACACATACAACACAACCCTCTAATAAGTATATTCACAAGTTCTATGCGAGGCGCTTAAGAAAAGTAAAAGGTTAATATATTCTAACTACATGTTGGGTATAGAATGTCAGATCTGTCAAATTTCATTATAACTTGCTGCTCATTGGAAAAGATTTGATTTCTTCTGCCACTGTCCTACTATGTTCAAGTCACAGACTGCCAGCAGCAGCCCACTGAAGACCACAGGCTGGCAATGAGCGGGCTCGAGTGGGAAACCAGCCGCAAGGACCATCTGTTTCCGATTTCTAGCTGAGCCAAGATGTGCAGTGAAGTGCATTCCATTCACCAGGCCAGCTTCTCCCCTGCTCAAGTTATTAGTGTTACAAGTGAAATTATCTCTTCCAAACAGCGGGGGAGCTATAATCCTTATGGAATCGGACTTTCAAACACACACGCAAACTCACAACACACACACACACACACACACACACACAACATTTAGACAGCTTTTGTTAAAGTTGTGGGAAGATTGCTTGTAAATTTAATTACAGCCTCCACAGGCTTTATAAAGTATGTTTTATTAAGCATGATAACCTCTGAGGCATCAGCGTATACATTGGCCTCATTTAGTCTAATTGAATGATCAAATATCTTTAGGATGCTTTTTGTGGGCATGGTTAAAAATGATAAGAAGGAAGTATTTAAGCCATCTTAAAATGAACTGGCTTTCAAGAGCATAATGGGATTTTAGGAATAATCAAAGGGAGTCTTGCTCTGCTGGGTCTCTTGCAAGTAGACAGTGCTGATGCTGGTTAGCTGGTTATTGATCCCATAGGCCCAATGACCAGGTTCCCCACTTAAGTTGGGAGATCATAATAGGCTGTCTTTGTTATTTGGAATTGACCTGCCTGTCTCAAGACTGATAATTTTTAGAAAAATTTGGAGGTGAAATTGCAAGGCTGATTGTGTGACCATGTGCTAGAAAGAGGGGGAAGGCAGGAGGCCTTAATTAATCCTATAAACATGCACTTAGTAGCAGGTGCTTGCTATTGTGCTGGGTGCTCAAGATGCAAAGAACACACAGGGCCTGCCCTGAAGGAGCTCCAACTCTCATTGAGGAAATAGACATGGCATCCAGCCCTCATGTTGTACCCCAGAACCATGTGGGGTTCTTTTTTTTTTTTTGACAGGCAGAGTGGACAGTGAGAGAGAGAGACAGAGAGAAAGGTCTTCCTTTTGCCGCTGGTTCACCCTCCAGTGGCCGCCGCGGCCAGCGTGCTGCGGCCGGCGCACCGCGCTGATCCGAAGGCAGGAGCCAGGTGCTTCTCCTGGTCTCCCATGCGGGTGCAGGGCCCAAGCACTTGGGCCATCCTCCACTGCACTCCCGGGCCACAGCAGAGAGTTGGCCTGGAAGAGGGGCAACCGGGACAGAATCCGGCGCCCCGACCGGGACTAGAACCTGGTATGCTGGCACTGCAAGGCGAAAGATTAGCCTATTGAGCCATGGCGCCGGCCACCATGTGGGGTTCTAAGCTTTGTTCTTCCACATACTTGCTCCCTGACTCAGGGTTGTCATATCTCCTCTGTGAGCTTCATCTGTAAAATGGGCATGGTGATGGCTGACTTTAGGGACTGTTGCCAGAATTAAGTGAACCATGATCTATGGAAAGGACAAAAGATCCCTCACAGGCACTTAGCAGGTGCTCAATATGTGTTAGTTTCTATTCCCCAAATACTTGAGAACTTTGTGAGCTGTAGCAGGTACCTCTGTGGATGAGTGGCACACTGAATCCAGGGAAGCTGCTTCGTTATTCCTGGCTCACGTCCACCAACCTGGACCACAGGTTTTCCAAGGGCCAAGGCCTGTAGGGGGCACTGTGCAGAGTCAGGAATAATTAAGAGACTAATTCTTCCTTTGGTTCATGGCAAATGAATGATTCTTTCCAAAAATGAATGCTTTTCATAGCAGATATCACATAAATTCATTTAAAACCAGGATACAGGAGTAATACAATCAAGGCCCTTATTTTGCAGGTTATGAAAATGAGGCCCAGCAGACAGAACCTGGAGTCACTGAGCAAGTTAGTGGCAGAGACAGGGCTTCGACTTTAATTTTCAGTGTCTCTGCCACTGGACCAATTATCTCACAGTGTTTGCAGAGCTGTGTCCTGGGTTCTATGACTGAATTGCATTCCAATGCACATGAGCCCCTCCCTCTATTGCTTCTGCTGATTGCATTATACACATAGCAGATAGATCACCATTCTTGACTCAGATTTATAGGCAGAAATAGAGGTCAGCTAGTGCAGTTCCCTTATGAGACAGATGGGAAAGCGAAGGACCAATGTCCCAGTTCAGTGTCCTGAGAGCAAACTTTGAGCCTGGTGGAGACTGGTGTGCAAGCATTTTATTGGGAAGGTCGATGAGCTCAACAACTGCAGGGAAGTAAAGGAAAAAAACTGGGTAGAGGGAGGAATTAAAAAGCAATTCAGTCCCAACAAAGGCTTAGCTAATGCTATAGGGGCCCTGGACCCTGGGGTGGCCTTGTAGAACTTCCTAAACTGGGGAGAATGATTGTGCCTTTGTACTCCTGTGATGACTGACCAGCTACGGAATATGAGCTTTCTTGGAGGAAAAATAGAAACTCTGGGCCAGGCATCTAAGACAAAACCCACAGGGGTTTTCTGCTGAGAACTGTCAGCCACCAATGTTCCTGAGAGCCAGAGGGTCATCTGGATGACCAGCCACAGAATCTATCTGTATCCAGAGAAGTCCATGGCTTCCTTACAAGCACCCACCAGGTGAGTGGAAGATTTGGAACCTGTAATTTATGGTTCATAGCTCTACTTACTTCTCAAGTGGCAGGGGAAGCCTTCATAACCTGTTTGAAGAGAATCTACCCAATAGATTCAGGAGTACCTCTTCTTTAGAAACAGCAGGGATTGGGCAAGGTAGACAGGGCAATGGGGACACTGATGTGCGCTTCCTGGCTTCTTTTTACACTGTCAAGCTATACTCCCCTTTCTTGGCATACACAATAGTTTCGAGAAAGAGTGCAGTAGAGGTTTGCAGTCTGACTCAGCACACATGCAGGCAGATCTCTAGGACTCCCGAGAGTCTCTTGGAAGAAGCATGTGTTGGCATCCCCCTGGGGCCTTGTACCTGTGGAAGGGAGGATTTGGGTGAGGAGAAGCAGAAGGCAGCAGTGGAGTGAAAAATTGGTATTTCTTATTCCAGATGTTTCCATCTCAAAGCAGCTCCCCCATGGAGGACCTGATCAAGAAAAAAAAAAAAAGAACTCCCCAAATCTGAAGCATAGATGGCGTGTGATGATTAAACTCTTTGCTTCAAAGACACACTTTGGAGAACAAACCAACCTCCTGTCATTCCCTACAAAGAGCAAATCTGTTTGGTATGGAGCTCAGAGAAGGCTTTTCACGTTTCCACCCCCTCCTGCCCAGAGCTTTACTGTTTTTCCTTTATGTCCTTAGTTGTGTTCTTTTATTTGCTATAACATTGCTAAAAGCAACCACCTTAATTTTTGAACAATTGCTGTTTCTGTATTTCACTGGCAATGAACAGAAAGCAAATGATGTGAGGGTCCAGGGAATTCTAGTGGGTACCCTTTCCCTGGCCTTGATGGGATAAGTCCAAGGCACCTTTTGCCTTTTTTGTCACTGTTTTGACACAAAGAACAACAGCTTTTACAAGGGATCATGGCCTGTCTTTCAAGAGAATTAGGATGTCCACATCCACTTTTAGCAATTTTTCTTCTAGTTCTCCCCTAATGGCAGGTGCAGGCTCCCCTACTCTCTCTGCTTCCATTCAGAGTTTGTATTTACAATGAAGGGCTTTCATTTGTCTCTTTTCCTGTTTTTTAAATATTCATTTGTATTTAAAGATTTGCTTATATGAAAGGCAGAGCAACAATAAGAAAGGGAGCAGCAGACAGAGAGGAAGAGACACAGAGAGAAAAATTTTTCATCTTCTGGCTCACTCCCCTAAATGCCAGAATAGCCAGGGTTGGGACAGACTGAAGCTAAGAGCCAGGAGGCAGGAGCCAGGGACTCCATCTGAGTCCACCATGTGAGTGGCAAGGGTCTGAGTCCTTGGGCCATCATTCAATGCTTTCCAGGGCATGTCAGCAGAAAGCTGGATAAGAAGCGGAGCATCAGGGACTCAAACCAGCACTCAAATGCAAATGGTGGTTTAACCTGTTGTGCCACAATGCCAGCTCCTTATGGTATGGTGGGAGGAATCATTATGTCCCTAAAGTTGTATTTATGAAATACATGAAGCTTGTATACCTTAAATAAAAGGTTTCTGGGGAAAAATAAAATTTCTAAAATATCTTTAAAAATTTTTCATTTTATTTGAAAGGCTGACAGAGAGAGAAATAGAGGAAGAGATAAAGATCTTTCCTCTGATGGTTCACTCCCCTAATTCCTGCAATAGCCAGGACTGGACCAAGTAGAAGCCAGGAGCCTAAATCTCAATCAAGATCTCCCAAATGGGTGGCAGAGACTAAAGTACTTGAACGTCATCTGTTGCTTCCCAGGATGCATATTAGCAGGAAGCTGGATCAGAAGCAAAGGAGCCAGCACTTGAACCGGGCACTCTGATATGGGATGTGGGCATCCTAAGTGGTGAGTTTACCCATGGCATCAGTCTCCTGCTCCCCTCTCTTTGTCCTACTTTTTCCCGTCTTGCCCTTACTTCCCACATTCTTGAGCTCTTCTTATAGTCCATATACTGTTATAATTACTAAGCAGTTACAATTATAATTAATGCAGAAAATTGTCTTTAAGGCACCATCGTTGGAGCACACAGATAGGCATCCGGCCATTCCAATCCACTGTGATAGACCCTCTACTGGGAACGCAAGTGAAAGGAGAGCAGTAAAGGGCATTTAAATTAACTTGGAGTAGGGTAGCAGAGGCTTGTGTGCATTTTCTCCAGGAAGTAACAACAAAACTTGGCTCGGAGAGTGAAGAGTATGGTGGACACAGGGAGATAGATGTTGGGGGTAGGGTGGTAGCAGGAGTGCTATAGGCCAAAAGCATAACACAGAACAGACTTGAGGGAGAGCCGCATGGTTCCACACTCCTGCAAACTGTCTGATGCACTGGCAATTCTCACGTTCCCTAGCCACTGTATTCTCTGTCAACAGATCTACTGTCTGCCACAATGTTCTAAGTAGCTCATAACTCAAGAATAGTTCCCACCTTTCTAAATGATTGGAAAAAATGAAAAGAATATGCTGTGATATGTAAGACTTATAAGAAATTCACATTTCAGTGTCCATAATACACTTGACAGTTCACTTATGCTTTGTTTATAGCTGCTTTTGCACAATAGTGGCAGAGTGGGGCTGTTATGAGCAGCTGTGTGGTTGAGAAGCTACAATACTCCCTCTCTGGCTCTTTACTGGAAAAGGTTCAGTGCCCCTGGTCTTGAGGATGGGGCTTACCATCTGGGAGCCTAACAATTTTGGATTGAAATCCTGTTTCGACTTCTAGCTGTGTGACCCTCAGTGAATTTAATTTTTTTTAAAAGGCTTATTAATTTACTGGAAAGGCAGAGCTACAGAGAGAGAAGGAGAGACAGAGATCTTCTATCTGCTGGTTCACTCCTCAAATGACCACTAGGGCCAAGGCTGGGCAAGGCTGATGCCAGGAGCCAGAAGCTTCTTCTGGGTCTCTGATGTGGGTTGTAGGAGTCCAAGTATTTGGACCATCTTCTACTGTTTTCCCAGGTGCTTTGGCAGAGAGCTGGATAAGAAGACAGAGCAGCTGGGACTCAAACCGGCATCCAAATGGGATGCTGGCATTGCAAGGTGTGGCTTAACCCATTGCACCACAACACCACACCCCCAACAAGTTTCTTAAACAGCCTATGCCAGTTTTGTTATTTGCACAAGGGTGATAATAACACTTCATAGGCTTGTGAAGATTGAAGATGACATTGACATATAAAGCTCCTGGGAATGGTAAGCACTAATGTGAACTTATTATAAAATATTGATTATTTCAATGATTTGTGCTATTAATCTTTGTGATAAGGTAAATATGATAAGTTTATGACTGACTGTGCTCATTGCCAGACTGACTGCTTTGGGGATTATGTTAAAGCCGTATTTTCTGTTAATAGATCAGTAGGGAAGGGGAGAGATTTGTTCTTGGAAGACAGTGGGAAGCTGTTGCTAGAATGCCTCTCAATAATAACCACAGCTAAAGTCTATTGAATGCCTGCTGTGACACAACATTAAGTACTATTTATATGCATTGCCTAATCTAGTCATCACCTCAAACCTGGGAGCCACAATTGTCACTTCATTTTACACATGAGGAGACTGAAGCTCAGAGAAGGTAAGCAAGTTAACCTAAGTCACACAGCCAGTAGGAGGTAGAGTTATGACTTGAATCTGGGATACTCTGATGTCAAAGCATCTGTCTTAACCACTTGTGCTTGAGCAAACACATGACAAGAATCAGACGCAAGTTTCAGTGCTCACAGCTCTTTCTGGTGGTTGGCCAATTGGAACAATCAGTGTCAGTTAAGTTCTGCAGTGGTGTTGTCATCCAATCAGGAGAATGCTGTTGTAGCCATCTTTATCTGCTCTTTAATTTTTAAAGATTAATTTATTTATATGAAGGTAGAAAGAGGGGGAAGGCAGAGAGAGAGAGGTAAAAAGAGACTGAAAGAGAGAGAGAGAGAGAGAGTGAGAGAGGGAGAGAGAGATCTTCCATCTGATGGTTCACTATCCAAATGGCTGCAACTGCCAGGGCTGAGCCAGACCGAAGCCAGGAGCCTGGAGCTTCAATCAGGTATCCCATGTGAGTGCAGGGGCCCAAGCACTTGGGTCATCCTCCATTGCTTATTCAGGGGCATTAGTAGGGAGCTGGAACAGAAGTGGAGCAGGTGAGTCTTGAACTAGCACCCAAATGGTATGCCAGCATTGTAGATGGTGGCTTAACCTACTACGCCACAGCACCAGCTGCCTTTATTCATTCTTGATTCCACCTCTCAGAGGCTCTCCAAGGGAACTTGCAAGCACGTTGTCTTTTTGACAGTTGCCCCTTTGATGGAGATCCCACAAGACATATCTGGTTCTTGGGTGAGTGGACATGAGTATGGCTGTACTGGGAACACATAATGGAAGTGTGTTTGGTCATGTGACTGGGATATACTGTCGTGATTAATAAATTAAACCTGTTTGGTATTCAACTGTTATTTATTGACTCAGGAATATGCTCCTAAATGATTCAACAAAACGCAGACTATTACACACCCACATACCATGGTCTCAATTTGGTAATTATATGTGTCTATACCAGAATATTCAGTAGTTGTCTCTCTAGGCCTTGAGGGAGTGATGGTAAGCATTTTTTTCTATTTATAGAATTGGAAAACAATGTTTAAGGGGGACAGCTGGGAAAGAGTGGTTGCCAGAGGAGCTGAGCCGGACATGGTTGCAGGTCTGGGCTGACCCAGGAGGAGCATGGAGAACGGTTTGGTAGGCCGACTTTCCCTGTGGGCTAAGAAGAGGGCCCTGGATGTGCACTCATAACATTTCCCCAAGGCAGCAGGGCAAGGCCTCAGCACCTCCCAGGAGAGGCAAAGGACAGCCCAGTGATTGACTCTGGGTGGCTGCTGGGAACCAGGGCTGTGCCACACAGAAGGACCCGAGGGATCCTGCCCTTGTAGAAGCTAGAAAATATAGTACAATGATCAGAAAGTCCTTTCATTTGACAGTTTCTGGTTAGGTGGTTATAGAATATAATGATCTGCTCTGGTTGGTTACCTAAAAAAGAAATTCTTACATGCTACCCTCTGATACCAGAGAAAATCTAGCAGACCTATTTTAGGTCCTGCATAAATTGCCTGTCTTTTAGAGTTTGAATTCTTCCTCATTTTGTTCCTTCTTACTGTCTCAAATTTGGGTATAGGTTTTCCCAAGAGATAAAAGGATGCCAGTTCTGAAGAGAATTCTTTCTCCAGTAGGGAAACCCAGATTTCACCTGTGACTTGTCATTTGTTCAGTGGGTTCCCTAGTGCTTCCTTCAGGGCAAGGGCTAGATTCACGGACCATCTGCCGTCCATTGCCTTTACCTACACCAATGCTGTGTTTCATGGTTAACTGGGACTTTCCCAGGCTCATCACAAGATGCTTAACGCAAATGGGAAGGACACTAAGCTGGGAACCAGGAGCTACAGACTGAAGACAGGGCCATGGCGCCACACTGAGTGTTCCTGGATAAGTCCATTTTCCTCCCAGAACCTAAGTTTCTTTATAGATAAAGGAGGAGCATGGATTAGATCTGGGGTTCCTTGGGACTGGACTGCTTAGTGTGTGTGCTGCCTGAAATGTGGCTCCCTCCTTTGCAACCCAACTTCATATTAAACAGCAATAGCAAACAGTTTCACTTATTCATTTCTTTCTTTCTTTCTTTCTTTCTTTCTTTCTTTCTTTCTTTCTTTCTTTCTTTCTTTCTTTCTTTCTTTCTTTCTTTCTTTCTTTTTTGACAGGCAGAGTGGATAGTGAGAGAGAGAGACAGAGAGAAAGGTCTTCCTTTTTGCCGTTGGTTCACCCTCCAATGGCCGCTATGGCCGGCGCACCGCGCTGATCCGAAGGCAGGAGCCAGGTGCTTCTCCTGGTCTCCCATGGGGTGCAGGGCCCAAGCACTTGGGCCATCCTCTGCTGCCTTCCTGGGCCACAGCAGAGAGCTGGCCTGGAAGAGGGGCAACTGGGAAAGAATCCGGCGCCCCGACCGGGACTAGAACTCGGTGTGCCAGCGCCGCTAGGTGGAGGATTAGCCTATTGAGCTGCGGTGCCGGCCTTATTTCTTTTTTTATGTGAGAGGCGGAATTGCAGACAGAGAGAGGTAGAGACCGAGAGAAAGGTCTTCTCCTGCTGTTTCATTCCCCAAATGGCCACATCAGCTGATGCTGAGCTGATCCAAAGCCTAGAGTCAGAAGCCTCATCTGGGTCTCCCACTCAGGTGCAGGGACCCAAGGACTTGGCCATCTTGTACTGCTTTCCCAGGCCATAGCAGAGAGCTGGATTGGAAGAGAGGCAGCTGGGAAACAAATGGGAGCCCATATGGAATGGTGGCACTGCAGGCGGAGGTTTAGCCTACTACACCACAGCACCAGCTCCCAATTTCACTCTTACAGTATCTTTATTGAGTTTACTGGAACACTTTCTGTGAAGAATTATTCCTTTGTAGATTAAAGTTTCAAAATCATTGGATTGGATGATCCACACGTGTCTAGATCATAAACTGCTTTTACGGTCTACTTCCAATTCATATCACTACAATTTTTTCATTGATTTTTCTATTGTGGTAAAGAAAATATAATGGGCAGCGCTGCAGCTCACTAGGCTAATCCTCCACCTGTGGCACTGGCACCCTGGGTTCTAGTCCCGGTCGGGGCACTGGATTCTGCCTGGTTGCTCCTCTTCCAGTCCAGCTGGAGACCAGGAGGAAGCACCTGGCTCCTGGCTTAGGATTGGCATGGAGCGCCGGCCGTAGCGGCCACTTGGAGGATGAACCAATGGAAGGAAGATCTTTCTCTCTGTCTCTCTCTCTCTCACTGTCTAACTCTGCTTGTCAAAAACAACAACGACGACAACAACAAAAAAGAAAATATAACATGAAATTCACCTTCTTAACACATTTTTAAGTGGTCCCTAAAGTTTTTTTATCTTGTGCGGCTGAAAGATTATATCTGTCAATCAGCACCTCTGCATTTTCCCTCATCCCTGGCAACCACCATTCTATATTCCACATCTAAGAGTTTGAATACTTTTTTAAAAAAAGATTTATTTATTTATTTGAAAGGCAAAGTTACAGAGAGGCAGAGGCAGAAGCAGAGAGAGAAAGAGAGAGAGAGAGAGAGAGTGAGAGAGAGAGAGAGAGAGAGATCTTCCATCTGCTGGTTCACTGCCCAAATGGCTGAAACTGCTGGAGCTAAGCCAACCTGAAGCCAGGAGCCTGGAGCTTCCTCCAGGTCTCCCACACAGGTGCAGGGGCCAAAGCACTTGGACTGTCTTTTACTGCTTTCCCAGGCCTTAGCAGAGAGCTGGATCAGAACTGGAGCAGCTGGGACTCGAACCAGCACCCATATGGGAGTGTTGGCACTGCAGGTAGCGGTTTTACCTGCTGCGCCACAGCACCGGCCCCTTGAATGTTTTTTTGAAACACTTTTTAATGAAAAGTTTTTAGCAAACAAAAATTGTAGGTATTTATGGGGTACTATGTGACATTTTGATACATGTATACATTGTATAATACTTTAGATACCTCATAGAAACAGAATAATACTGTTTTTGTTCTGTGACTAGCTTACATCACTTAATGTAATGTCTTCAGGCTCATGTTTTAAAAATAATATTCCATTGTATGTTTATGCCATGTGTTCTTTATCCATTCATTCATCTGTGGATAGTTTTTTTCTAATTCTTGTTATTATGAATAATGATGCAATGAACAAAGGAGTAAAATATCTCTTTGAGCTGTTGATTTCAATTCTTTTGGGTAATTCTCAAGAAGTGGGGTTGCTGGATCATACAGTAGTTCTCTTTTCAAGTGTTTGAGGAAACTCCATACTGTTTTCTGTTTCTACCAACAGTGCGCAAGTGTTCCTGTTTCTCCCAATCTCATCAGTACTTCTTTTAAAAAACATTTTATTTATTTATTTGAAAGGCAGAGTTATAGAGTGAGAGGGAGAGGGAAGGAGGGAGGGGGAGAGAGAGAGAGAGAGAGAGAGAGAGAGAGAGATCAATTTTCCATCCAGTAGTTCACTCCCCAAATGGCTGCAATGCTCAGAGTTGGGCTGAAAAACCTAGGAGCTTCTTCCCAGTCTCTCATGTGGGTGCCAGGGCCAAGGACTTGGGCCATCTTCTGCTGGTTTCCCAGGCGTGGTAGCAGGGAGCTGGATCTGAAGTGGAGCAGCTGGGACTTGAACAGGTGTGGATATGGAAAGTCAGCACCAGCAGTGGCAGCCTTACCCAATATACTCAGTGCTCCATCAGCACTTATTCAATGCTTTATTTGTTTTCATAATGACCATTTTAATAGCTGTGAGGGGATATCTTTTTTTGGTCTTGATTTATATTTCAGTGATAATTGGACATTTCTCATATCCGTTGGAGAAATATCTATTTAAATCTGTCCTTTTTAAATTGTATTTATTTATTTATTTATTGGTTATTGAGTTGTAAGAGTTTCTTATGTATTTTGAATGTTAATACTTTGTCAGATGTGTAACTTACAAATGTCTTCAACCATTCTGTAGGTTTCTTTTCATTCTGTTGATTGTTCCCTTCTTAGTATAGAATCTTGGTATATTGTAGTTCTACTTCTTTATTGCTGTTTTTGTTCCTTGTACTTTTGGTATTAAATCCAAGAATCATTGCCAGCACCAATATTGCAATGATTTCTTGCTCTGTTTGCTTCTAGCAGTTTTATAGTTCCAGGTCTTAGATTTAAGTATATAAGCTATTTTGAGTTGATTTTTGTATACAGTTTGAGATAAAGGTGTAAATTCATTCTTTGCCTTTGCATATTTAGTGTTTCCAGCATCATTTGTTGAAGAGACTGCTTTTTCTCAACTGTGTTGTCATGACACCTTTGTAGAAGATCATTTTATCATATGTTGGGCACTCAAAGACTTCATGGACAATGCATATTATGAAAACGTTGCATGGAATTAAACTATTTTGTACCAAAAACAAGGTTACTTTTAAATTAATTTTTCCTTCATCTTTTTGAAGGATCCTTGTATTTGTGTGGATTAATTTTGAATTCTCTATTATTTTCCATTGGCCCTGTATCTGTCTTTATGCTCTTACCATACTGTTGTGATTACTGTAGTCTTGTGATATGTTTTGAAGTCAGGAAGCATTAAGCCTTCAGCTCTATTCTTTCTCAAGATTGGTTTGGCTACTAAGGGTCCTTTGTGGTTTAATACGAGTTTTAGGAATATTTTCACGGTTTCTATGAAATAAAAAAAAAAAAACGCCATTGGGAGTTTGATAGGGATGGCATTGAATTTGGAGAATAGTCTGAGTAGAATAGATATCTTAGCAATAGTAAACCTTTGAAGCTGTCTTTTAATTTTTCCTACCTACTTTATTTCTTCAATGTTTTGTAGTTTCCAGTGTATAGTCTTTCACCTCCTTAGCTGGGTTCATTTCTAAATATTTTATTTTTTCTGTAAATGAGATTATTTTTCTCAATTTTCTATTCAAGTTGTTTTTTAGTGAATAAAATGCAAATGATTTTTATATGCTTGTTCTATAGTGTCACTTAACTCTGCTATTTCCTTGTTGATTTTCTGGCAGGTTGATCTCTCCATTGCTGAAAGTGGGGTATTGAAGTCCCCCATTACTATTGAATTTGAGTTTATGTCTCCCTTTAAATCCATTAACATTTCTTTTAGATATCCAGGTGCCCTGCAGTTAGGTGCATATACATTTATAGTAGTGACTTCTTCCTGTTGAATTGATCCTGTAATGGATTACATAATGTCCTTCTTTGTCTCTTTTAACAGTTTTTGTTTCAAGTCTATTTTGTCTGGTAGTAGGATGGCTATACCAGCTCTTTTTTGGTTCTGTTAACATAGTTTTTCTTTTTCCATCCTTTCACTTTATGTCTACATGCATGTTTGTTGTCAAGATGTGTTTCTTGTAGGCAGAAAATAAGTGGGTTTTCTTTTTTAAACTATTCAGCCAGTCTGTGTCTTTTAACTGGAGAGCTGAGCTCATTCATATTCAAGGTGACTATTGTTAAATATCAACTTTGCCCTGCCGTGTTTCCATAAATAGTCCTATTTTTTTTTTTTTTTTACTTTGGGTTAACTTTGTACTTTTAGTGGGTTATTTTCTGAGTTCATCTTCTTTCACAGTGATGTTCCTGTTTCTGTGTTTCTATGTGTAGCACATCATTGAGCATCTTTTATAGGGCTGGGTGGGCAGTTACAAATTCTTTCAATTTCTGTTTGTTGTGGAAGTTCTTTATTTCTCCTTCATTCTTAAATGAGAACTTTGCAGGGTTTAGTATTATGGGTTGACAATTTTTTTTTCTCTTAGGGATTGAAATATATTTCACCATTCTCTTCTTGCCTGTAGATTTTCTGATAAGAAGTCTGCAATGCGTCTAATTGGGTTTCCTCTTATAGTGATTTGGTGTTTCTCTAGTGCACATTTTAAGATCTTTTCTTTATGTTTTACTGTGGGGAGTTACTACAGTGTGTTGTGGTGAATAGCTTTTCTGGTCGTGTCTATTAGGAATTTTGTGTACTTTCTATAGTTTGTCTCTTTCTCCAGATTGGAGAAGTTTTCCGTTATTACTTCATTAAGCAGTCCTTCTAATCCTTTCTCTCTTTCCACACCTTATGGAACTCCTAGGATCCATATGTTGCATTGTATGATAGTATCTTGTAGATCTCCAACTGTGTTTTTTCGTTTTCTAATTTCTTCTTCATTTTTTGGTCTGACTGTAATATTTCCAGAAATTTGTCTTCTAGTTCTGATATTCTTTCTTCTGTCTCACCTATTCTGTTGTTAAGGCTTTCCATTGCATTTTTTATTTGATTAATTGAAGGTGTTAATTCTTTAAATTTTTGGTAGAATTCTCTAGTGAAGCATCTGGGCTTGGGCCTTTCATTGGTGAGGGTTTTCGATTCCTAAATCAGTTGCCTCACTAGTTATGGATTTGTTCAGATTTTCTATTTTTTCATGATTCAGTCTTGGTAGTTTGTTATTTCTGGAAATAACTGTTTATCCTTGGTTATCCAATTTGTTATATAATTTTTTTTTGTTTCTATGGCATCTGTTGCAGTGTCTCCTTTGATTTTGATTTTATTTATTTGAGTCTCTGCTCTCCTTTGGATTCTCTTTAACACTTCCTGTAAAACAGCTCTAATGGCAATGATCCTCTCTCAGTTTTTATTTATCTGGAAAGTCTAGTTTTTCTTCATTTTAGAAGGACAGTTTTGATAGATATGGTATTCTTAGTTGACAGTTTCTTTTCTTTAAGTATTCGAATATATCATTCTATATTTTCTGGTTTGAAAAATTTTTGCTGAGAAATTCACTGATATTATTACAGAGGCTCCCTTGTATGCAATGAATTACTTTTCTCTTGCTGCTTTCAAAATTCTCTTTGGCTTTTGCAAATTTGATTATAATGTGTCTTGGTTTGATCCTCCTTGGATTCATCTTGGTTGATATCCTTCAGGCTTCTTTAGTCAGAATTTCCAATAATTTCCACACATTTGGGAAGTTTTTGGCCTTGTTTATTGTACTCCCCGTTCTCTCCTTCTCCTCTCCTTCTTGAGCTCCTAGGATGCATGAATTAGGCTGCTTAATGATGTCCCTAAGTTACTTTGTCTTTTCAATTCATTTATGTTTGCTCTGCTGATGGGAAAATATAACATGGCTATCTTCAGTTTGTTGATTCCTTCTGCTGTTTAATCAAATCTACTGCTGAGTCCCTCTGATGATTTTTTTTAAACTTTTATTTAATGAATATAGATTTCCAAAGTACAGCTTATGGATTACAATGGCTTCCCCCCATAACATCCCTCCAACCCGCAACCCTCCCCTTTCCCGCTCCCTCTCCCCTTCCATTCACATCAAGATTCATTTTCAATTCTCTTTATATACAGAAGATCAGTTTAGCATACATTAAGTAAAGATTTCAACAGTTTGCTCCACACAGAAACATGAAGTGAAAAATACTGTTTGAGTACTAGTTATAGCATTAAATCTCAATGTACAGCACACTGAGGACAAAGATCCTACATGAGGAGTAAGTGCACAGTGACTCCTGCTGTTGGCTTAACAAATTGACACTCTTGTTTATGGCATCAGTAATCACCCTAGGCTCTTGTCATGAGCTGCCAAGGCTATGGAAGCCCCCTGAGTTCACCGACTCTGATCATATTTAGACAAGGCCATGGTCAAAGTGGAAGTTCTCTCCTCCCTTCAGAGAAAGGTACCTCCTTCTTTGATGACCCGTTCTTTCCACTGGGATCTCACTCGCAGAGATCTTTCATTTAGGTTGTTTTTTTTGCCAGAGTGTCTTGGCTTTCCATGCCTGAAATACTCTCATGGGCTTTTCAGCCGGATCCGTGTGCCTTAAGGGCTGATTCTGAGGCCAGAGTGCTGATTAGGACATCTGCCATTCTATGGGTCTGCTGTGTATCTCACTTCCCATGTTGGATCATTCTCTCCCTTTTTGATTCTATCAGCTAGTATTTGCAGACACTATTCTTGTTTATGTGATCCCTTTGGTTCTTAGTCCTATCATTATGATCAATTGTGAACAGAAATTGATCACTGGGACTAGTGAGATGGCATTGGTCCATGCCACCTTGATGGGATTGAATTGGAATCCCCTGGTATGTTTCTAACTCTACCGTTTGAGGTAAGTCAGCTTGAGCATGTCCCAAATTGCACATCTCTTCCCTCTCTTATTCCCACTCTTATATTTAACAGTGATCACTTTTCAGTTGAGTTTCAGCACTTAAGAAGAATTGTGTATTGATTACTGTATTCAACCAAAAGTATTAAGTAGAACAAACAAAAAAAATACTAAGAAGGATAACATATCAAGTTGCTCATCAACAGTCAGGGTGAGGGCTAATCAGTTAGTGTTTTCTTCAGTTTGAAAACTTATGTTTGGTTATTTAATCATTTTTATTTTTGTTGATGCTCTCATTTTGCTCATATAATTTTCCTGACTCATCAAGGATCCTGGGGATTCATTATTTTCCCTTGGTTGAGCCATGTTTTCCTGTTTCTTTATGTGCCTTGTGACTTTGTATTGGGATCTTTGCATTTGGAAAAGCTACCTCTGTCACTTTTTATACCATGGTTTTGTACAAGGAAAGACCTTCACCAGTCATTTCAGTTAAATATTCAGAGGCTCTTTTAAATCTTTTCTCTGAGTATACATCTTCTCTGGACTCCATTTTACCAACCATAGTTTGCTACTTTTATTTTAGAAGGTTGTGTTATTTTGCTCCCTCTGGTGTTGTCTGCAGCTTTACAAGTTCTGTAGGGCAGCCTTAAGCCACTGAGCTATGCTTTGTTCTCTATGACCTCAGGCAAACAAGGTATGCCAGTTCACTGTCAGTACTCTGGGTCTGGTGAGGCAGAAAGTGTTATTTCAGGAAGTCCCTTGAAAAACTGGAATGCTGGATGCATGTTCCATTATCTGTTTCTGAAAAATCACAAACTGGGCACTTACTCCTGATTGTGGTAAGCTATATCAATATCTTTCTTTTTTATAGAAAACTTTCATTTAATAAATATAAATTTTGAAAGTACAACTTTTGAATTATAGCAGTTCTTCCCCCCATAACCACCTTCCCACTCGCAAACCATCCCATCTCTTACTCCCTCTCCCATCCCATTCATCATTAAGATTCTTTTTTAGTTATCTTTATATACAGAAGATCAACTCTATACTAAGTAAAGATTTCAACAGTTTGGACCCACACAGACACACAAAGTATAAAGTGCTGTTTGAAGACTAGTTTTATCATTAATTCTCATAGTACACATTAAGGACAGAGGTCCCCCATGGGGAGAAAGTGCACAGTGACTCCTGTTGTTGATTTAACAATTGAGCTATATCAATTTCTATAGGTGGCATATAAAGTTCTCTGGTTCTGCTGCAACTTTTTAAATCCACTTTTGTTTTCTTCAGCCCCTACGATTCCAAGATGCACTGTTTCTCCAGGAGCATTCTGAGTAAAATCAGACAGAAATAAGCTCCTTTAGCAGTCCTCCAAATGTTGGAACTTTGGATATACTGTCCATAGCTCCTCCTAAGAGAAAAGCTGCAAGTTGGACCTTTACTCTCAGCAGTCTGGTGGCTGGGTGGAGGAGTTAACACACTTGATGTGAAATGGATTTTCTTACCTATTTCAGTGTGTCAGTTACTGGATTTGAGCTTTCTCAGAGGTATTATTACTTTCTAATTGGTTTCTGGATTTCTCATAAAGACTTTTAAAAAGATTTATTTTTCATTTATCTGAAAGGAAAAGTAACAGAGATGGACACACACATGCACAGACACACATAGTGAAATTGAGAGTGAGAGAGCAGATCTTCCATCCATTGCTTCCCTCCCCAAATGATGGCAACAATCAGGTCTCGGCCAAGCCAAGGCCAGGAGCCAGGAATTCCATTTTGGCCTTCCACATAGGTGCAGGGGCTATCTTCCATTGCCTTTCTAGGCACATTTTCAGGAAGCTGGATCAGAAGCAGAGCAGCCAGGACTCAAACCGCACTCTGAACTGAAATGCTGGTGTTGCAAGCAGTGGTGCTATTCACTGCACCACAATGCTGGCCCCTCAGAAAGGCTTCTTGTGCATATATTGCTTTTCAGTCAACTTTTCCATGAGGACGTGGGTTCTGGGGATTTCAATTTTACTGTTTTGTTGATATTACATATCCTTACATAAAACGAGAAATGAAAACTCACTCACTGTGCTCCTATGTGCAAAGGATATATAGATATACCTTTCCCTTCTTTATCCTAACTGCTGGCCTCCTTAGTTATACAATTGTTTCACCAAAGTTCCTTCTCTCTCAATATTTTCCAGCTGGCATGCCCTGATATTCTATGAATACATTTAGTATCACCTTTAGACTTAGTCCATAGGGGTTCTTGAATTGAAGGGCAAATGCATATTATAAACACAAGAAGATGGATTTATTCAAGAACACATGAGTACCTCTGTTGCTCAAGAGTCACTGTTGAGAGCTGACACATGCAACCTGAAACATCTGTTCGGGTGACTAACCTCTCAGACCTCATGGAAAAACTGTTTCACATCTTTTTTGTGCATATCCTCGACATAAAATTTAAAGGTTTATGGTTTGTGTCATTGCCAGTGTCAAAGCGTGCTCCCATTTCAGAATGTGGAGACTATTTGAACAGCAGAAGGTCTCAGGTAAAACAAGAGGCAAGTTAATCAACTTGTCAAATTCTTCTTTCTTTTCAGAAAGCTTGAATGTGGTAGATTTCTGTTCACTAAAGAATCATTTCCCAAGGGTGAAGAGGGCTCTTTTTCTTACTTCTCTGTCTGTTCATGTGGTTCCACAAATACATTAGATCATGTACTATTTGTAACACTTATGAGGCTGCTGAAAAATATTTTGCAGCAGTTAAAATTCATATTACCCTTAAATTTGTATAAAGGTAGAAGCAATGTGTATGAGCTGAAATATTGATCCTTTAGATCACTGTATGAGTCTGGATATTCTTCTAAAATAATGGAAGTCATGAGAAAAGTGGTAGTTAGGCAATAAATTAATACAGGTTGTAAAATTTTCTCCAACAATTTGTCATATGCAATACCACTAAAATGTTTGAATATTATGAATAATATTCACAGATCCATCTAAATCCCAGTATTGCCCTAATGATTTTAATGATAATTCCAGTTGCCCCCAACTCTGAAGAGTGAATTTTCTTTAAATTGAAATGAATATAAATTTGTCTAAGAACTATAGTTGTTCACGAATGACTCTATAATTTGTCATGGCTATTAAAGGAACAAAAGTTATGAGGCCATCATGATCATAATAGTGTAACTAAAGATTTTTGTCAAATGAA
This sequence comes from Oryctolagus cuniculus, assembly GCF_964237555.1. NCBI lineage: Eukaryota > Metazoa > Chordata > Mammalia > Lagomorpha > Leporidae > Oryctolagus > Oryctolagus cuniculus. The sequence goes on from NC_091438.1 coordinate 112,017,053, forward strand.
AGAAGGAAAAGTAAATTTTGTGAAATTAGTATACAATAATTTATAAATTACGTATGCCTTTATTATTCAACAAACATCAACAATTGGCCAGTAGGACAGAAGAATAATCATAAAATTCTGCTATCTTTGAAGTCTTGCTTATTTTGTCATATTAAAACCAACAGATTTTCATATATTTTTAGATTCACACCTAACAGTGTAAGAAATAATATAAATTATCTGTAACAGTTTGCCAGCTTAATCATGAATTGAAATGATGTAGATATTGACCTGTGAGTTTCTGGTTGTGCTCTAGTTCTGAATCCATAAATGTTTGGATTTGAATAGGTTAGGGTATAACAACCAATGCTCACTGTACTACTGTTGCTCTTGTAATGTGGATGAACCATTGTGTTGCAGCCTAGAGCTGGACTTCAGCATCTTGCTGATCACATCTACAGAGTTATTTGGGAAGTGTTCTAGAAGCACAATCCTCTGCCCAAGAGAGGTAGGTGAGGGAGGGGTATATGGTTAATGGTTATGGCATGACACCCTCTTTTTTAATTTTTTATTTATTTTTATTTTTTTAACATTTTTAAAACTTTTATTTCGTAAATATAAATTTCCGAAGTACAGTTTATAGATTACAATGGCTTTTCCCCCCCATAAGTTCCCTCCCATCCACACCCCTCCCATCTCCTGCTCCCTCTCCCTTTCCATTCACTTCAAGATTCATTTTCAATTATCTTTATATACAGAAGATTAATTTAGTATATATTAAGTAAAGATTTCAACAGTTTGCACCTACACAGAAACACAAACAGTAAAATACTGTTCCAGTACTAGTTATAGCATTAATTCACATTGGACAACACATTAAGGACAGAGATCCTACATGAGAAGTAAGTACACAGTGACTCCTGTTGTTGACTTAACAATTGGACACTCTTGTTTATGTTGTCAGTAATCTCCTTAGGCACTAGTCATGAGTTGCCAAGGCTATGGAAGCCTTTTGAGTTTACTTACTTCGATCTTATTTAGACAAGGTCATAGTCAAAGTGGAAGTTCACTCCTCCCTTCAGAGAAAAGTACCTCCTTCTTTGATGGCCTATTTTTCCACTGGGATCTCACTCGCAGAGATCCTTCATTTAGGTTTATTTTTTATTTATTTATTTATTTATTCATTTATTTATTTTTTGCCAGAGTGTCTTGGCTTTCCATGCCTGAAATACTCTCATGGGCTCTTCAGCCAGATCCGAATGCCTTAAAGGCTAATTCTGAGGCCAGAGTGCTGTTTAGGACATCTGCCATTCTATGAGTCTGCTGTGTATCCCACTTCCCATGTTGGATCGTTCTCTCCCTTTTTTATTCTATCAGCTAGTGTTTGCAGACACTAGTCTTGTTTGTGTGATCCCTTTGACTCTTAGACCTATCAGTGTGATCAATTGTGAACTGAAATTGATCACTTGGACTAGTGAGATGGCATTGGTCCATGCCACCTTGATGGGATTGAATTGGAATCCTCTGTCACATTTCTAACTCCACCATTTGGGGCAAGTCCGATTGAGCATATCCCAAATTTGCATGGCACCCTCTTAATGTGGTCTTCATTTTGCCTAATTCCTTTGTTGCCTTGTAGCTGCTGCCCTTTGAGTTGCCTCAAGCAAACTGAAGAATGACTATCCTAATAATGCATATTCATTCATATGTTCTTCACTATTTAAAATACTAGGTCTTGGGCAGCGCCGCGGCTCACTAGGCTAATCCTCTACCTGCAGCACCTGCACCCTGGGGTTCTAGTCCCGGTTGCTCCCTTCCAGTCTAGCTCTCTGCTGTGGCCTGAGAAGGCAGTGGAGGACGGCCCAAGTGCCTGGGCCCTGCACCTGCATGGGAGGCTAGGAAGAAGTACCTGGCTCCTGGCTTTGGATCGGCGCAGCACGCCGGCCGCAGTGGCCACTTGAGGGGTGAACCAACGGAAGGAAGACCTTCCTCCTCTCTGTCTCTCTCTCTCTCACTGTCTAACTATGCCTGTCAAAATAAATAAATAAATAAATAAATAAAGTACTAGGTCTTAGAAATTTGCTGGGACCTGTGTTGTGGTGTAGCAGGTAAAACCTGCTGCCTGGAATGTCAGCATCTCATATGGGCACTGGTTCAAGACTTACCTTCTCTACTTCCAATCCAGGGCCCTGCTAATGCACCTGTGAAAGCAGCAGAGGATGGGCCAAGTCCTTAGACCCCTGCCCTGGGAGACCTGGATGAAGCTCCTAACTTCTGGCTTTGGCCTTGCCCAGCCCTGGCCATTGTGGCCATTTGGAGTGTGAACCAGTGGATAGATTTCTCTCTCTTTGTCTCTCCTTCTCTCTCTGTGACTTTGCCTTTCAAATAAAATAAATCTTCAATAAAAAGAGAAACTTTGGTGTCTATGCTAAATTGTCAAAGTCAATTTCAATAATATCTTTGTTACTGAAAGAGCATTAGATATTTGAAAATTTTCCATTTTTAAATCACAAGTAATAATAATCTTTAATTATGGTCTTAACTATTCTGCACTTTTAATAGTTATAAATATATTTTACATTTTTATCATTTTGTAGAAGGTAAATTTTATTTTTCATTATGATTATTACAAATTTGAAGAAATGATTTTAAAAATCTTAATTGAAGTCTGTAGTTTTTTTAGTTTTTTTAATTTTTTAATTTTTTTTTAAAGACAGAATTACAGAGAGAGATAGAGACAGAGAGAGAGAGAGGTCTTCCATTTGCTGATTCACCCCATAGTTGGCCACAATGGCTGAAGCTGCACTGATCCGAAGCCAGGAGTCAGGAGCTTCGTCCAGGTCTCCCGTGCAGGTGCAGGGGCCCAAAGACTTGGGCCATCTTCTACTGCTTTCCCAGGCCATAGCAGAGAGCTGGATGGGAAGAGGAGCAGCCGGGACTAGAACCGGCACCCATATGGGATGCCAGCGCTTCAGGCCATGGCTTTAACCCGCTGCACCACAGAGCCGGCCCCTCTTTAGTTTTATTTATTTATTTATTTGAATGGCAGAGTTACATACAGAGAGAGGCAGAGGTGGAGAGAGAGGTCTTCCATCTGCTGGTTCACTTCCTAATGGCTGCCAATGGCTAGAGCTGCGCCGATCCAAAGCCAGGAGCCAGGAGCAGGAGCTTCTTCTGGGTCTCCTATGTGGTACATTGGCCCAATGACGTGAACCATATTCTACTGTTTTCCCAAGCTATTGCAGAGAGCTGGATCAGAAGTTGAGCAGGCGGGACAAGAACCAGCACCCAAATGGGATGCTGGCACTGCAGGCTGTAGCTTTACCCACTATACGACAGCGCTGGCCCTTGTTTACAGTTATTTTAAACATAAAAAACCTGATAATGAATTTCTAATCAAAGAAAAGACTCTTCCCTTACAATTTGTGAAAATATTTTTGAAAATTTTATATAAATTCTAAGTTTATAATTATTTCCAATGCTTTAAAACATATTTATATAATAATGAAAACGTATTTTCCAAAATCAAACCCATATGCATTTCCATAGACCAAGTCCCTAAATTTCTTGTAATTTTACCCCAGTATTTCTTTTAAATAGTCATTTTTATGTTTGCCCCAATAAAAAAAGGTTAAAATCTGTACTTTGTCTCATAAACACCCTTGACTGAACATGTTGGTCCCAAACATGGCAAAGTACTCAGGCCTGAGCCACCCCAAGAAACTCAGATTGCCCTGCTCTGGTCTGGGACGGGTGTTGGGAACTCAGTGTCCTCTCTTTGTCCTGGGGATGGATCTGAAAGCTAAGAGTGGTCAGAGCTTCAACTCAGATCACTGAGTCAAACCTATGGCTGAAGTGTCCTGGGTAGTATGGTTTTTCAGAGATCCACTGTTCACGGTGGTATCCTCCCTTCTCCTTCCATGTGGCTATGAGCCTCACTGTTCAGTCGTCCAAGAAGACTACACAATGACAAATTGGATGACATTGGCTTAAGAGATTATATCCTTTACATTCCAGTGACATAGGACTTGGATTGCAAAACACTTAGGGAATATTGGAAACTATGTTTTATTCAATGCCAGTTGCATACTATATGTAGATTCTGATCACCTGAATGGTGAATTTTTCAACCCTAGCTTTATGTTAAGCTGCCTAGAGAGCTTAGAAAAGAAAAACAAATAACAAAAACTCAAACATTCCTGTGTCTCATCCCAGATCAATTAAATGAGAATCTCCAGGGATGGAGCCCATGTATATTTTGTTTTCTTTTTCTTTAAAACTTCTCAGATGATTTTAATGAGTAGACAAAATTAGGAAAAATTGGCTTAAAGGAAAAGCACAGTGCTTAATTTTAAAATTACATCCCTGCTTCTGTCTGTACAATCTTCTTGATCTACTCAGTGTGCAGTTTGCACATCTATTCTTAACTCTAATTCTGTGCTTTTCATTGATTGCATTAATATGGCCTTGCCATTCTGCCCTCTTTATGTAAGCTGTCTCAAACTTTATCTTCCGGCTAATGACTTACTTTGTCTGTAAAGCCTCCTTTTATGGCCCCAGGTTCAGTGACTGCTTCTTCTATAATTTCGTCTAATTTAAGCATACATTCCCATCTGGGAGAGTAGAATCCTTACTGTATTCATCATTATGTCCCATCACAAGCCACACGTACCCACAGCAGATTCCTAGAAAAATTTGCTGATGCTGTTGTTGACTGTGCCTTCTTCCAGGATGGTGATGAACTGAAGGACTACAAACATTCATTTCTATTTTTTTCTCTTCACATTTGAGGCATCTGTAGAGTGCAGAGGAGAGCCCAGGTTACTGGAGAGGGACTGCACAGTGGGAAAATTTTCTATTTTACTATCCTTGTTCCACTTCCATGCCACAGGTGAGTGGATGCTAGCTGAGGCTCAATGTCCGTTATAATAAAAAATAGTCTAAGCCCCAAATCACTCTCCTGATAGAGACCTGGAACAGTTCATAGCTTGGAAGTATACTTCTTGTGTGTTTCACATTGGAATCTTCTAGATAACACCTTATATTCCATTATTTGGAAAATGAGTTGTAATTGTAGCCTAAAATGCATGTGAACTTTCTTTTTAATATTCATTCACACCTGCTCATGGCTGATTTGTTGATAACTTTATGTGTCAAGACCTATGTTGGGTCCTTTGGAGCCCCATACTGCTTATCTATAAGCTAAGTGCCTGTGACTTTCAGTGGAGGTTATAGACTGAAAGAACAGAAAACCTTAGAAAGTTTCCATCTTTCCCACTTTATTTTAAATTCATCTTAATTTATTAGTGAAATACTTTCACTAAATTGTGCAAGTTAAGCACATTTAAAAATTAATCTTTTACCTAAAATGTAATCATAGTGACTGTTTGCAACAGCAAGGTAAATAGATCCATATTCATGCAAACGCAAACCTATAAATATAAGGTAAATGCACATATGATATGTGTAACTAATGCATATGCAGACCCTTGTAACATGTCCATCTCAACACTAAATATTTAAATTTTCCTTAAAGATATCAACAAATTGCTAATTCATGGTAATTTCATTCTGCTCTAAAACCTTCAAACAGTTTCAAGTATAACTGATACATGATTTTCAGTGTTGATATTGAAACCCCACGTTAGGAGTTGGATAATTACTGTGCAATTACGTGGCTTTTGGTATCTATACACACAGACAGTGGCTAAAGGATGGCTTGGTTCACTTTGTGTTCTTATAAATTATTCACCTATTCTGCTGGAGTTTTTGAATTTGCATTCATATATTCAAATACTGTCTATTTTATGAGTATTTGCCTGTGGCTAAAAAATAATAGACAAACAAACTTATTGATCTTTGTTTTACAATGTTCCTAAGAACTGAATCTCATTTTAAAATTATCATTTCTAATCTCTAGATCTTTTGATGACCTAGCCAATTCATTGGAATTTTGGAGGATGAGCCTTTTTTTTTTTTAACTTTTATTTAATGAATATAAATTTCCAAAGTACAGCTTATGGATTACAAGAGAGCCTTTTTTTAAACTTTTATTTAATGAATATAAATTTCCAAAGTACAGCTTATGGATTACAATGGCTTCCCCCCCCATAACTTCCCTCCCACCCGCAACCCTCCCCTACCCTCTCCCTCCCCCCTTCCATTCACATCAAGATTCATTTTCAATTCTCTTTATATACAGAAGATCAGTTTAGCATACATTAAGTAAAGATTTCAACAGTTTGCACCCACATAGAAATACAAAGTGAAAAATACTGTTTGAGTACTAGTTATAGCGTTAAATCACAATGTACAACACATTAAGGACAGAGATCCTACATGAGGAGTAAGTGCACAGTGACTCCTGTTGTTGACTTAACAAATTGACACTCTTGTTTATGGCATCAGTAATCACCCTAGGCTCTTGTCATGAGTTGCCAAGGCTATGGAAGCCTTTTGAGTTCACCACTCTGAATGTAGTCAAAGTGGAAGTGGGATGAGCCTTTTTTAAAAAAATATTTTGGGTCTATGATTTAAGTACAAGAAATACAGCTATAGGAAAATGATTAAAGGATTATACATAAAGCTATATTGGAAATATGAACAAAGCTCTGACATCATTTTTTATTTGTTGAAGGGACACTGATAGTTTTACCTGCCCATTGTCATCTCTACATTTGAGAAAATTCTTTTTTGTTATTATTTTGTTTTTCTTTATTGTTTCATGTTAATGTGATATTAATGCAAAGAGAACAATTCAATATAGTTCATAGATACAATTCCAAGAATATAATGATATTACCTTACTACCACCCTCTCTCTCTGTCTTTCATTTTTTGAAATAATATATTTTTAGTTTGCATTATAGTCAGGGGCTTAATTCTCCACCAAATAAACAGTTCATCAGGCAAAAAGTAAAAATACCCCAGTTCAATGGGAATATATGCAAGGGCTATAAACAATAATCAAATGGAAAGATGCCCATTTCATTCATATACACTGTTTTAAAACAATCACAGACCATTAAAACTATAGTAGTATAATATTCTTAACTATTGGTTTGACAAAGATAAACAACAAAGTTTAATAAAACTATATTTGCAGCAATATCGATACACACAGGCATTTCTTTCATTAACTTTTTCAATTTTTCAATTTTAGCTGCCACATGTAAGGAAGAATTATGGTACTTGTCTTTCTGTGTTTGACTTATTTCACTGAACATGATGTCCTCCAGTTGCATAGATTTTGCTGCAAATAGGATCCCACTATTGATTATATACCCCCAAGACATGAACATGTATTAGAGAGATACCTATGCCATCATGTTTATATCAGTACTGTTCACCAAAGCCAAAATATGAAATCAATCAAGGTATCTATCATCAGATGATTGGATAAAGACAATGATACACACCAAAACACATACACACACACATGTCCAATGGAATATTATTCAGCCATATGATTCAGCTATAAAAAAAGAAAGAAATTCTACCATTTGGGGAATATTTTTCTCTCATGGCATACTGTTCTGTTGTGAATGTCAACAAGGTGTTCTGCCATTCTCAGTCAGAAGATGAGAAGGGACCTTGCACCAACACAATCCTAGTATTACTCCTGGACATTTGGGTCTTGGGTTGAATGGTAGAGAAATGAAAGCTGAAGCTGATGCATGCTGTAGGCAGTGCCTGAAAAGATCACCCTACTGAAGAGGTGGCGATTTCTGTCATTTCCAAAGTTTTATTAGCATTTCCCTTAGATAGGACGTCTTCATATTTTTTCAACACATTCCTTTTTTTGGATATATTTTTATATTGCTTGGATGTTTGTTATATTTGTAATCCAAGACCCATAACAGAATTTAGAATTTCTGAAATAATTATAGATTCACAGAGATTTGGTATCTAGACTAAACCCAAGAGATTATTTAGCCCATTTTATTTTGCAGATAAAGAAATAGAATCCTCAGATGCCTACTTTCATCCCTTTTATTCGATATAGTAATGGAATTCCTAGCCAGAGCTGTCAAGAGAAAGTCTTAAAGAGCTTCTAAATTAGAAAGGAGAAAGTCAAGTTGTCATTGTTTTCAGATGACATGATCCCATATATAGAAAAACTCAGACTCCACCAAAACACTGCTAGAACTAATAAATGAATCCAGCAAAGTTGCAGGACATGAATTAAATGTCCAAAAATCGGTAGTATTGTTATAACCAATAGCCAAACACCTGAAAAATAAATGAAAAAGCAATCCCATTTCCAATAAGTACAAATGTATCTAGCAATAAATTTAACCAAAGGAGTGAAAGATCTCTACATTAACAACTATGAAGCAGTGATGAAAGAAATTGAAGAGGATCAAAGAATGGAAAGCTATCCAGTGTTCATATATTGAAAGTTAATATTGCCAAGATGTTCGTATTACCCAAAGCAGTTTACAGATTTGGTGCAACCCCCATCAAAATACTAATAAAATTTTTCACAGACCTAGAAAAAACATTATTAAAATTTGTATGGAACCACAAATTATGAGTAGCAGCTAAAGAAATCTTGGGAAAGAAGAACAAAGTAGGAAGCATTAGACTACCTGATTTAAAATATATTACAATGCTACAGTAATTAAAACAGCCTGGTAGTGGCATAAAACAGGAGGTACACCAATGGAACAAAATAGACACCCTGGAGGTAAACCCATACATCTATAGTCAACTTATCTTTGACAAATATGTTAAGAACCTGCATCAGAAAAAGGATAGTGTTTTAAATAAATGATGCTGAGAAAACATATCCACAGAGACAATTAAACTAGACCCTGTCTCTTGTCACAAAATTCAATTCATGATGCATTAAATACCTAAGTATAAGATCTCAAACATTGATATTACTAAAATAAAGCATAGGGGAGGGTCAGGTGTTTGGTCTAGCAGTTAACACATCAGTTGGGATACATTTCATATTGAAATCCTGAGTTTGATATATACCACTGCTTCTGACTCCAGCTTTCCGCTAAAGTAAGCCCTGGGAAGATGTGGTGGTGGCTCGAGTGACTGGGTTCCTGCCACTCATGTAGAAGACCTGGGTTGAGTTCCTGTCTCTCAACACGGGTCAGCCACAGGCAAGTTTCAAGCATTTTGCAAGTGTACTAGTATATGGGATATTTCTCTGTCAGTCTGTCTGTCTCCCTTTTTCTCTCCATCTCTCCAGTAAGAAAAATAAGTCAAATCCAGGGTCCAGGAACTCAGTCGAGTACTCTCTCATGTGTGGCAGGAACCTAACTATCTGAACCATAATCATCTACTGCCTTGCAGGGCACACATTAGCATGAGGTTGGAATCAGAAGTGGAATGAGGTCTTGAACCCTTGCACTCTGATGTAGGCTGTGGTATCTTAACCAGAGTCTTATCTACCAGGCCAAATGCCCACCCCCATTTTCCAGCTTTTGCTTTCTACAAGTAGATTCCTTTGAGTCATAACATCTCTATATTGATGGCTAAGCTTTTATTCTTTCAAGAGTATATAATACCCTTTCTCATTTTTTTGGATTTCTTCACTGGTTTCCTTGGGATTCAGGATTTGGGATTGGAAAAGCATGATTTTCTATAGACTGCCAAGAAGGAATTCCAACATGGAAACTAGTGCACACAATATCTACTAATTGGATTTTTCTTTTCTCCTTTGGACTATCCTCTCACAATACCCAACCCTTCACATAATCAGAGTCAGATCTCATGTTCTTACATATTTTTTCCTAGGCAAAGCAGCCATATTCCCAGATGTATTTTTCACATAGGATGCTATTTTAGTTCCTTTAATTTACTTTCCCCTAAAAGTATTAAAGGGAAAGTATTGCTTCTATTGGCAAAGGGTGTTCAGCAGAACTGGGATTCAAGATCCTCAGCTTTATTGGAATCTTCCCATAATACCATCCTTACTTCAAGGGTTTCACTCTTTTTTGTTTGAGACCTTAACCATATGAATTGTGACACATTTTGTTCTGTAGTTCAACTATAGAACTAGTTTTAGCCTGGTTTTCTGAAAATTCAACTTGCAGTTACAAGAGATAAGGGATTCTTTTAGTGTTATCATAGAGGAATTTTCTTTGCTTTTTTGAAAATAGATTTGAACTGGAAATTTAATGCTCTAAATTCATCATTTCTCTTTCCGTTTCCCCCACTGAAAATATAGTCTCCCCATCATACTAGGAATAATAAACTAATATTTTGTTTTTACTAAAAGGGTTCATGCTAGTAGGCAGTTGGCTACCCTCCTTAGGCACTTGATTTCAGGTGTTATAGATGATAATTTAGAAAACTGTTTGTCACTTAATGCTGTCAACGAGAAATGTCCCCTTTCTTGCTGACTACTGACTCATTAAGACCTTTTATTCTGGTCAGATAAGAGAACCAGAAGCTAGGGTTATGGGAGAGAAATGCCTAGGATGTGAAATGTTAACAAGGCACTTGCACAACTGTGAGAGTGAGTGCCTCTTCAACATTTGCATCTAAGTAACTCACTTGCCCTGCTCTAGTTTAGCCTGGTGCTCCAGAGAATTAATTCCAGATTTCCATCTGTAAAGTTTTGTTTCCTTGAAACCACCCAGTTTTCCATTTCTGCACTCAAAAAACCATCTATAAAAGTAGTGGTTTTGCCAGTAGTCATTTACTTATTCATGATTCCATGGGCTGGCAATTTGGACTGGGCTTATCCATGTGGTGGCTGGGCTCACCCATGCAGTTTCAGTTAATTGGTGGGTTTTTTAGGGAGTGAATGGTCCAGATGGCCTCATTCATGCATGTTGTGATCAACGAGTACTCACTTAATCTGGGGTGATTTTTAACATTTGGGGTAGATGAACTTTACCTTTACATTGTCTCTTACTCTGTGGTGTTTCATTCTCAAGAAGAGTAGCCATGGTTTTCCTAGTGGGTAAGAATGGAAGCTGTGTATTGCACAATGGTGACTGTAGAAATACTTATTGTTGTGTTCTGTCAAAGCAAGTCACAAGGCCATCACAAATGAAAAGGGTGGAGGGGAGGAATAGACTCCCTGCCTTGATGGTAGGAACCTTAAAGAATTTGTAGCCATTCTCGCTACTCCATCCAGAATATATCATCTGTCTATAATTCCTTCATTCCTACAACATAAAAACGCATTTATCCCATATCAAGACCCTCTGGCCGCAAATATCATCCCATTGTAGCCTATGTATGAAGTCTCTTGTCTCACTATTAGCAGCATATCTAGATGGAGATGAAAGTCCTTTAATTCAGCTCCTGGAAAATGACTGTGCTTGACCCAGAGATCTATGAAATAAAAAGTCAGTGTCTCAGTCATTCCAACATCCAATATACAATGGTGATATTAGGAAATGGTAACTGAAAAAGGGAAGGGTTCCAAGGCAAACAGCAATAGAGGACTGTAGAAATTCTGAAGTTCACTGGGCTCATATTAGAGGATCTTTCCCCAGTGTTATGGCATATTCTGACTAGAGATAAGTTCTGCTACTTGAATGCTAACTTACTTTCCTTTTTATCTTTATTCTCTTCTTCTTTTTTAAAAAAGTTTTCTTTCTTTCTTTCTGTCTTTCTTTTCTTTCTTTCTTAATTTCTTGTTTCATCTTTTTTTGTATTTCTTTTCTTTCTTTCATTCTTTCTGAAAGTCTCATTTGCAAACTCACTTCCTAAATGTTTGCAGTTAGGTGAGGATAAGGTGGAGCTAAAGGATTTGGGGACTCTATTCAAGTCTCTCATCTCATCAGAAACCCAATTACTTGAGCCACCACTGCTATCTTCTAGGGTCTGCATTAATAGGAAACTGGGATCAGGAGCCAGAGAATGAATTGAACCCAGGTATTCCAATGTAGGTTATGGAAAACCTTAACCAGCTAACCACTTGCCCTGAGACTCTTATTTTTTAATGGAACTCTTTGATTTCATGTCTTGATAAGACATGTGCTATATATTTAGCTAAGTACATCATCAGGCCACTTTCTGTCCCTAAAAGACAGAAATTCTCTAGGGCCCAGAGAATTCTATTCATTTTAAATGGTTTCTTTTACTTCTCATCTTGTTTGGTAGTATAGCCTTATGAAATTTTTGTGGGTTTCCTGTATATCTTACTGGGATTCTGTCCATACACAAGAGACGTATCAATTAGTCTATTTGAGAAATACTTCCCTTTGTGCTTTAAATAAGAATGCTATTGGGAAATGACCTTAAGATTTTTAGATCCTTTTTTGCTAACTGAGAAAATTTATTAGCTACTGACTTAAACTTTCCTGAAGTCTTAGTAAAGAGTGTCATATAACCACATGCAAAATTTGATCTTCACTTTGAGGCAAATTCTTAATTTGAGAAGCTTTCACTAATTGGAGACTGAGCAATATGAAACAATTTTATATTCCAAGTCAACAATTCTTGAAATATATGTGTATTTGTGCAGGTATATACACACACACACACACACACACAGTGTTTGCTCACAGCAATCTTATTTACATATAGGTTTAAAAATCAATTCTACTAGAAAATTGTTGATTTCTCTCTTCAATTTGTATCTCTTTTAGCACAGCTTATTTTATGTAGATAAAAGATGCAATTTCAGCATTCTGTTTTTAAGGCAGACCCACAGTAATAGTAGGTGTATATTCTATCTTTCAAATTATTCTGAGTGAAAAGTTTGACAATTGTTTCACCATTACATATTTAACCCCTTTTCTGGCCTCCAGTAAAATTTTTCTTACTGCCCTTGTAGGCTCTACAAACAATGTTATAATTACCAAAATTACCAACCCAACCTATTTTGCTAGTGAATCTTAAAGGAAATGCCACATATTTGAATTTTTATGCTATATCTTCTGAGTTTTATGCCAAGAATCAGTCAAGAAAGTAGAACCCATGATAGAGTTTGGATAAGCAATTAATAATAGGTATTAGTCCTATACACATGTGAAAAAGTTGGTGAAATGATGATCTGAAAGAAAGGTGTAAATATCCAAGAAATACGTTACTCACCAATCTTTTTTTTTTTTTTTTTGACAGGCAGAGTTAGACAGTGAGAGAGAGAGAGAGAGGTCTTCCTTCCGTTGGTTCACCCTCCAATGGCCTCTATGGCTGGTGCGCTGAGCCAATCTGAAGCCAGGAGCCAGGTGCTTCCTCCTGATTTCCCGTGGGGGTACAGGGCCCAAACAGTTGGGCCATCCTCCACTGCACTCCCGGGCCACAGCAGAGAGCTGGATTGGAAGAGGAGCAACCAGGACTAGCACCCGGTGCCCCAACCGGTACTAAAACCCGGGGTGCTGGCGCTGCAGGCAGAGGATTAGCCTAGTGAGCTGCGGCGTTGGCCACTCACCAATCTTTTTGAAGCATTGGTGAAGATGGGTGAGTTGGACCTCAAGTAAGGAGACAAGCACAGCGAGCTTCGAAGTGGCTGTGGGAAGGAGCAGCTCCCGGAACAAGCAGTGGAAAGTTGCTGTCTCTGGGTACCTGCTGCCTTTGTAGGACTGCCAGCCAGTGTCTTCCAGTGAGCACCGAGCTGCTGCTGTTCAGCAGGGCCCATGTGTGGAAGAAGGGTTGGACACAGAGAGGACCAGCTGTGTCTGTCTGGCCCACCACAGTAAGACCGTTAGAGACTAATGGCTACTGCTGCAATTCTGATACTGAAGTCTCACACAAGTTCCTGTTTAGTCTGATAGTAGCTCATAATCACATACAGAAGGGAATTCCTGGAGGCTAAGTCCCCAGTTTAGGAGGGGAACAATAGAAACATCTAGGCTAAGCACATGCTTATCTTATGCCATTAATAGTAACTATATGTACACACAATTAGAAACGTGTGATGCTCTCTTGTTCATTTGTCCCCATCAGCACAATCTTCTCTCTTGTTTGATTATGTAGGCTTCAATTAATATGGCTCATGTTTCTCACTGGAGAAAAAATTTAATGTCTTTTCTAAGAGCATCATTTAAATAGATCATCAATTTTAATAGCACCAACAGTGGCTCTCTGTGTACCTTGTACTGTCTGCTGGTACCCATTCAATTCTGGTCCCACAAATAGAAATGTCAGAAAGAGCCTCAGACTCTACATTAATTGAAAATTAAACCATTTTACAGGGAAGACTTTCTTCTCTTCTGATTTCCTCTGGAACAACACTATACCTATTGTGTTGTAATGAATTGCTCATTTGACCCAGCGTACACCAGCAGATTTAATATTTTTTACACTGGGGCCTGCACTATGGCTTAGCTGGTGAAGCGCTGCCTGCAGCACATATGGGAGTTGGTTCCAGTCCAGGCTAATCCACTTCCAATCCAGGTCTCTGCTGCTGTTTCTGGGATGGCAGTGGAGGATGGTTCAGGTGGTTGGGCCCCTGTACCTATGTGGGAGACTCAGAAAAAGCTCCTGGCTCCTGGCTTCAGCCTGGCCCAGCTCTGGCCATTGTGGCCATTTGGGGATTGAGCCAGTGGATTGAGGGTCTCTCTATCTCTTCCTCTCTCTCTGTAACTCTGCCTTTCAGGTAGATAATAAATCTAAAAAATATTTTTCATTCCATATTTCTTGTGAAAGTTCACTGTGCACTGAAGAACGTTTTCCAATTCCAGGAGCAATTACAGAGAAACACAGTGCTTGAAAGGACCTCAGAGAGCACACAGTGCAATCCATGGATTTTATAGATGAGAAAACTGCAGACAAAGGCAGCACACTATCCCCATAAAGTAGGTGTTATCGCTCCATTTTACAATGAGGAAAGGCAGGATAACAAAAGTTAAACAAATTGTCCCAAATCACTCAACTAGCTGGTAGTGGGGCTGAGCTGGAGCCCGAAAGTCTTTTGCTTCAAATGCTCTTTTAATCTTTTCACTCAATCTTCTGGGCCATCAATTCAGTTCCTGATATGCCAGAGTTGTGTCTGGGCCTCCCAAAGAAGAAGACCATGAGCTCTAAACCTAGGGGTGGCAAGAAGAAAGGTATGCATCTCAGAAGGATTGATTTCTCTCTCATCCAGAGCTCTTCCTCTCAGCAGTTTTTGAACAGATAACCACATGATGGCTGACTTGAACCCCTCAAGGGTCTCACTTGTTCGAGCTAACCTGTGAGTTGTTTTGATGGTGTCCTATATTCCTTTTTCAGTCTTGATGCACTATTATTGGTTGTGGATTTACAGTTTTAGACAACTTTGATACCAGATTCTTTTTTGAAGTCCCCCCCGCCCCCCCCCAAAAAAAAAACTTTTCTGGAATCCCTAGTTTTAAGTAACTGCTCCTTTTCTGAACATATTTCATATTTTTTTAAAAAAAGATTTATTTATCTGAAAGTCAGAGTTACACACAGAGAGAAGGAGAGGCAGAGAGAGAAAGAGAGAGAGAGGTCTTCCATCCGCTGGTTTACTTACCAAGTGTCTGCAATGGCCAGAGCTGCAATGATC
Source organism: Oryctolagus cuniculus (assembly GCF_964237555.1). Lineage (NCBI taxonomy): Eukaryota > Metazoa > Chordata > Mammalia > Lagomorpha > Leporidae > Oryctolagus > Oryctolagus cuniculus. Next base: position 112,032,461 of record NC_091438.1, read on the forward strand.
TAAAGCTAGGAGCCAGGAGCTTCTTCCTGGTCTCCTACATGGGTGCAGGGGCCCAAGGACTTGAGCCATCTTCTCATGCACTCCCTGGCCATTCACAGAGCTGGATTGGAAGTGGAGCAGCCAGAACATGAATCAGCATCCATATGGGATGCTGGCACTGCACGTGGCGGCTTTACTCGCTATGCCACAATGCCAAACCCGTCATCTTTTATTGTCATAATTCATTTAGTTTCTTGTATATTGGTCAAACTATGAACTTATTCCTGAAGAGATTCTATTTTTCATTTTTGTCTCCCCAGGAAGTAGACAAAGCTTGACTCCAAGAATGTGTCAATAGATATTTGTGAATGTGAATGGGTATGAAAGGTTGGGATCAGTTTGATAAATATAATAAGCATGGTAGTGTATTCACTCTTTTTTAAAGATTTATTTATTTATTTGAAAGAGTGACACAAAGAGAGAAGGAGAGGCAGAGAGAGCGAGAGAGAGAGAGAGGTCTTTCATCCGCTGGTTCACTCCCCAATTGTCCTCAATGGCCAGAGCTGTGCCAATCTGAAGCCAGGATCCAGGAGCTTCTTCTGGCTCTCCCACATGGGAAAAGGGTCCAAGGACTTGGACCATCTTCTACTGCTTTCCCAGGCCATAGGAATGAGCTGGATAGGAAGCGGAGCAGCCCGCACTTGAACCGGCATCCATATGGGATGCCTGCACTGCGGGTGGTGGCTTTACCTGCTATGCCATGGCATTGGCCCCATGTTTTCACTTTTAAGAGCTGTGTGCGCTGACGCCACGGCTCAATAGGCTAATCCTCCACCTGTGGCGCCGGCACATCGGGTTCGAGTTCTGGTCGGGGTGCCGGATTCTGTCCCAGTTGCCCCTCTTCCAGGCCAGCTCTCTGCTGTGGCCCGGGAGTGCAGTGGAGGATGGCCCAAGTCCTTGGGCCCTGCACCCGCATGGGAGACCAGGAGAAGCACCTGGCTCCTGGCTCCTGGCTTCGGATCAGTGCGATGCACCAGCTGTAGTGCGCCGGCCGCGGCGGCCATTGGAGGGTGAACCAACGGTAAAGGAAGACCTTTCTCTCTCTCTCTCTCTCTCACTGTCCACTCTGCCTGTCAAAAAAATAAATAAATAAAAAAATAAAAAAAAGAGCTGTGTGCTGTTAGAACCTCCTCATTCTATAGATGTACTGACTGGGATAAGGTTTACAATGAAATCACACAGCTGTATTTTAGCAGGATTGAGTATCAAGTTCTGGACGGGTTCTTACCCTACAAGACATTTCTCCATCAACTATGGTTTTCAAATACTCTTCAAAGCTATCTAAGTCTTTGAATGAAATGGTAATAAGTCCAGCTTATGAAATTGTTCAAGTAGAATTGCCCTGACTGTTGTTGGTGTTGGTGTGTAAGAGAAACCTTGGAGCCAGGCCTGCTGTTCTCCGTCACTCCTTCATCTGCCTGCAGCCCCTGAGCTCTTCAACTTTCAGAAGGGTTCCATGGAATACAGTTTGAAAAACACAGTGCTGTTTCAGCCTCCCCCATTTCTCTTTTAGCTCTATAAATAGCTAAACAAATTCTCAAAGGAACCAAACAAAATCACTCACACACCCACTGCCTTCGGCCCCTTCCCTGAGCAGGAAGTTTTGCCCACTTGGTAACCCCAGTGGGGATCACACAAGTGAGTGTCATTTTCAGCCCAGCAGTACAAAGTGCCCATTCTTGGACTTTGAGCGAAGGCAGTACAGCCGGGTGGGTCTCCCGCAACACATCTGCGGGGCTGTATCGCACAGGAAGTAGCGCAGCTCTTCACAGATAAGTTTCACCGGAGAACAAAGAAGGATTTTGTTCACTGCTTCGAGAATGACGCAGTGAACCTGGAATCGGCTTTTCAATTCGTGCAGCTGGAAACAAGGCAAAACCGATCCAAGATGCTCCTTTTTTTTCTTCTTCTCAAGCCAAGCACAGTTGTTTCCCAGCCGTCTTCCTTTTCATTTCCAAGAGATTGAAAATGCATTCTATGTTAATTTCTGTCTGAATTATGTGTACTACCCATACAACGCTCCCTGAGATCAAGCTAGGATGTTTAGAATTGTGTTTATTTCATTCTTTCCACACCTCACCCTCTTCTTTGGAATCTAGCTATTCCAGATATTGAGATAAGATGTCCCAAATTGTGGATGTCATTGTCAAGTGTCTTTTTTTTCCCCTAATGCTTCTAGTAAAGTGGGAGGATCACGTGGTTAGGGATTACTTTTGGGAACGCATGCTCACGAGTCAAGAACAGACAGATCGGGTTTTGCTGTGCAAATTCCCTTTGACTAGATATTTTACCTTGATCTTGAGCAATTTGCTCCCCTCTCTGTGAGTGACTTTCCTCATTTGTAAAACAGGAATACTAATACCTTCTCCAATTTGAAGCTGAAAAATCTGCATCCCAGAGAGGTGGAGTATTTTGCCTAATGTTCCACAGCAAATCAATGTTGAACCTTTGTAGGCAAGGCCAGTACATGCTCCTACGAAGCTGGACAGTGGTGCAACAACCATACCACTCTCTGCATTGTGCTCTAGCCCAGCATGAAGGTATGGGTCTGATCACATGTTATTTTCCAGAAGCCGTACATTTCTTGTGACATAATGAGGTGTGGTATGGACGCAGACAGGATTTATACGGCCGTTAAATGTGGTTTGGTATCAAAAATATGATTGCATTATTCACTGTGGCATAGCAAAGATCACCTCTGCCCCCTTGCTTTTGGCTGGATCAGCAGATGTAGACCACGATTAAGGAACCACTGTCAAATATTTCTTTATAGTTTAGTTTTCTTCTTACCCTCTGTTGCCCGCAATGCCCTTGCCTCTGGGAAAAGTGGCAAAATAAAAGGTTTTTCTTATTGGCTTTGTCTTTTCTGCATCTAGGGAAGGATTTAGGTATTCAGATCAGCCCTGGGGGTGGATTATCACAACTTGTAGCAAGTTGTATGTTAAAATGAGTTCATTAAATAGGAACTGAGAACCTACATGCAAAACTCAAAGGCCTCTGGAGAATGGAAACTCCTGGATGAGCCCATTTCCCACCCAGAATACTTGTGTTGTCAGAAGCAAGCACCTTGTACTCATCAGAGAAGTTTCATGATGGGTTGGGAGAAATGTGGAGATGGCGTGCTATCAGTCTCAGGCAGTGATTAACAAAAACTGAATGCTCCCTTTTCAGGGAGACTCTCAAAGTGTTTTCTGCAAGGAGGTTAGAGAGTCCTGAGTGTGAATATTAGTTCCACTGCTTCTAAACTGACAAGCCCCAGTTTCCTCATATGTAAAATGGGATTAATTCTTGCTCCATTGCATTGCTCTAGGGATAAAGTGAGATAGTCTACAGAAAATGCCTAGCATGTGATTGATCATAAATCAATGTAGCTCTCTACTTACTTCTACTTACTTCTTTGTAGGCATAGCTTGATTTTTAAGTAAATGCCTTTCCCAGTGGAAATGATTTAAAATGGAAGAGTTTTCAAGAACACTGGAGAATTGATGGGGAAGTCATTCTGGAGATGGTAATATGAACACATGCGAGCATGTGTAAGTCCAAACCTCCATGTTAGAGAATGACCCATCTCAACCTTCTGACCAATGAGGGATCCTATGATACTCAGGAGAACATTAGTGGTCAGAGAATTTGAGTCTTGATTGAAAGATGGAGGTGTTGAGGTTGGTGCTGTGGCACAACAGATAAAGCTGCAGCCTGCAGTGCTAGCATCCCATATGGGTGCCTTTTCAATTCCCACCCGCTCCACTTCTGATACAGCTCCGTGCTAGTGCACCTGAGAAAGCAGCAGAAGATGACTCAGTGCTGGGCCCGAATGTATATAGGAGACTCTGTGGAAGACCCTGGTTCCTTGTTTAAGACCAGTCCGGCTCTGGATGTAGCAGCCATCTGGGGAGGGAATCAGTGATGAAAGATCTCTCTATATATATAACTCTTTGAATTTTTTCAAACAAACAAATAAAAATATTTTCCCCCAAAGAAGCCCTTTATTTAATGAGGCCAAGTTTCATAAGTACAACTTTAGGACAATTGTGATTCTTCCCACCATACCCACCTTTCCACTCCACTCTCACAACCCACCTCCTCCTCTCTCTCCAATTCCCAGTCCCATTCTCCATTAAGGGAAAAAAGCCCTGCTCCTTGAGAAGTCAAGACAACGGATGTTCAAGTCATTGTTTCTAAAAATGCCAATTTCTTTTTTTTTAACTTTTATTTAATGAATATAAATTTCCAAAGTACAGCTTATGGATTACAATGGCTTCCCCCCCATAACTTCCCTCCCACCCGCAACCCTCCCCTTTCCCACTTCCTCTCCCCTTCCATTCACATCAAGATTCATTTTCGATTCTCTTTATATACAGAAGATCAGTTTAGCATACATTAAGTCAAGATTTCAACAGTTTGCTCCACACAGAAACATAAAGTGAAAAATACTGTTTGAGTACTAGTTATAGCATTAAATCTCAATGTACAGCACACTAAGGACAAAGATCCTACATGAGGAGTAAGTGCACAGTGACTCCTGTTGTTGACTTAACAAATTGACACTCTTGTTTATGGCATCAGTAATCACCCTAGGCTCTTGTCATGAGCTGCCAAGGCTATGGAAGCCCCCTGAGTTCACCAACTCTGATCATATTTAGACAAGGCCATGGTCAAAGTGAAAGTTCTCTCCTCCCTTCAGAGAAAGGTACCTCCTTTTTGATGACCCATTCTTTCCACTGGGATCTCACTCACAGAGATCTTTCATTTAGGTCTTCCCCCTCCCCCCCGAGTGTCTTGGCTTTCCATGCCAGAAATACTCTCATGGGCTTTTCAGCCAGATCCACATGCCTTAAGGGCTGATTCTGAGGCCAGAGTGCTGTTTAGGACATCTGCCATTCTATGGGTCTGCTATGTATCTCACTTCCCATGTTGGATCATTCTCTCCCTTTTTTAGTCTATCAGCTAGTATTTGCAGACACTATTGTTGTTTATGTGATCCCTTTGGTTCTTAGTCCTATCATTATGATCAATTGTGAACAGAAATTGATCACTGGGACTAGTGATATGGCATTGGTACATGCCACCTTGATGGGATTGAATTGGAATCCCCTGGTATGTTTCTAACTCTACCATTTGAGGTATGTAATACTTTATCCATTTTAGTATTTTTTTTTGTTCTAGTACCATTGGTTGAACTCTGTAATTAATACACAATTATTCTTAGGTGTTTAAATTTTAACTGAAAGTGATCACTGTTAGGAATTTGGCAAACATTATGCTGAGTGAAATAAGCCAATCCCAAAGGGACAAATACCACTTGTTCTCCTTGATAGGTGACAACTAACTGAGCACCAAAAAGGAAACCTGTTAAAGTGAAATGAACACTATGAGAAACGGTGACTTGATCAGCCCTCACCCTGACTGTTGATTAGCAACTTGATATGTTATCCCTCTTAGTATTTTGTTTGTTTGTTCTACTTAATACTTTTGGTTGAATACTGTAATCAATACACAATTCTTCTTAAGTGCTGAAACTTAACTGAAAAGTGATCGCTGTTAAATGTAAGAGTGGGAATAAGAGAGGGAAGAGATGTGCAATTCAGAACATGCTAAAAATGCCAATTTCACTTCTATAGATTTCCTTTTAGGTTCTCTATTAGTTATCACAGATTAGGGAGAACATATGTTGTTTGTCCCTTTGGGACTGGCTTATATCACTAAGTATGATGTTTTCCAGATTCATCCATTTTGTTGCAAATGACTGGATTTCATTTTTTCCACTGTGTAGTATTCCATAGAGTATAAATTCTATAATCTCTTTATCTTGTCTACAGTTGACATGCATTTAGGTTGATTCCATGTCTTACCTATTGTGAATTGAACTGCAATAAACATGGGGGTGCATATAACTCTTTTATTTGCTGATTTCATTTCCCTTGGGTAAATTCCCAGGAGTGGGATGACTGGGTCAGATGGTAGAGCTATATTCAGATTTCTGAGGTATCTCCAAACTGTCTTCCATAGTGGTTTTCCCAGTTTACATTCCCACCAACAGTGGATTAGGGTATCTTTTTCCCAACATCCTTGACAGCAATTGTTGTTTGTTGATTTTGGTATGAAAGCCATTCTAACTGGGCTGAGGTGAAACCTCATTGTAGTTTTGATTTGAACATTCCTGATTACTAGTGATCCTGAATATTTTTTCATGTGTCTATTGCGCCATTTGGATTTCCTCTTTTTTTAAAACTTTTATTTAATGAATATAAATTTCCAAAGTACAGCTTATGGATTACAATGGCTCCCCCCATAATTTCCCTCCCACCTGCAACCCTCCCCTTTCCTGTTCCCTCTCCCCTTCCATTCACATCAAGATTTATTTTCAATTCTCTTTATACACAGAAGATCAGTTTAGTATACATTAGGTAAAGATTTCAACAGTTTGCACCCACATAGAAACACAAGTGAAAAATACTGTTTGAGTACTAGTTATAGCATTAAATCACAATGTACAGCAGGATTTCCTCTTTTGAAAAAATATTTGTATACGTCCTTTGTCCATTACTTCACTGGGTTGTTAGTTTTGTTGTTGTGAAGTTTTTGATCTCTTTATATATTCTGGTTATTAATCTTTTGTCAGTTGCAAAGTTAGCAAATAATTTCTCTCATTCTGTCGGGTGCCCCTTTACTTTCCTGAGTATTTCTTTTAAGGTACAGAAGCTTCTCAGTTCGGTGTAATCTCATTTGTTAATTATAGCTTTGATTGGCTATGCTTTGGGATCTTTCCCAAGAACTCTTTGACTGTGCCAATGTCTGTAGGGTTTACACATGTTCTTTAATAATTTGATGGTATCAGTTCATAGATTTAGGTCTTCAATCCATTTTGAATGGATTTTTGTATAAGGTATAAGATATGAGGTATAAGGTATAAGGTATAAGGTATAAGGTATAAGGAAGGAGTCTTGCTTCATAGTTCTGCATGTGGAAATCCAGTTTTCCCAGCACCATTTTTATTTTGACAGGCAGAGTGGACAGTGAGTGAGAGAGAGACAGAGAGAAAGGTCTTCCTTTGCTGTTGGTTCACCCCACAATGGCCACCGTGGCCGGCGTACCACGCTGATCTGAAGCCAGGAGCCAGGTGCATCTCCTGGTCTCCCATGCGGGTGCAGGGCCCAAGCACTTGGGCCATCCTCCACTGCCTTCCCGGGCCACAGCAGAGAGCTAGCCTGGAAGAGGGGCAACTGGGACAGAATCCAGCGCCCCAACCGGGACTAGAACCTGGTGTGCTGGCGCCGCAAGGCGGAGGATTAGCCTAGTGAGCCACGGCACCAGCCGGATATATATTTTTTTAATGTCTTCATGGCTCAATTAGGTTGGTTGTATGTGTCCAGGTATCTATTCATTTATACTAGATTTCAATTTGTTGGCCACAGTTCTTTGTAGTAATTTGTGATGATTATTTTTATTTCTATGGTGTTTGCTGTTACATTTCCTTTTTCTTTCTTTTTTAAAACTTTTATTTAATAAATATAAATTTCCAAAGTACAGCTTTTTGATTACAATGGCTTTTCCCCCCATAACCTCCCTCCCACCCACAACCATCCCATCTCCTGCTCCCTCTCCCAAATCATTTATATAAAGATTCATTTTCAATTATCTTCATATACAGAAGATCAATTTAGTATATACTAAGTAAAGATTTCAACAGTTTGCAACCACACAGAAACACAAAGTGTAAAGTACTGTTTGAGTACTAGTTATAGCATTAATTCACATTGGACAACACATTAAGGACAGAGATCCTACATGGGGAATAAGTACATAGTAACTCCTGCTGTTGATTTAACAATTGGCACTCTTATTTATGAAGTCAGTAATCACCCGGGGCTCTTGTCATGAGTTTCCCAGGCTCTGGAGGCCTTTTGAATTTGCCAACTCTGATCTTATTTAGACATGGCCATAGTCAAATTGGAAGTTCTCTCCTCCCTTCAGAGAAAGGTACCTCCTTCTTTGATGGCCTGTTCTTTCCACTGGAATCTCACTCACTGAGATCTTTCATTTAGGTCTTTTTTTTTTTCTTGCCAGAGTATCTTGGCTTTTCACACCTGAAATACTCTCATGGGTTTTTTAGTCAGATATAAATGCCTTAAGGGCTGATTCTGAGGCCAGAGTGCTGTTTAGGACATCTGCCATTCTATGGGTCTGCTGTGTATCTCGCTTCCCATGTTGGATCATTCTCTCCTTTTTAATTCTACCAGTTAGTATTTGCAGACACTAGTCTTGTTTATGTGCTCCCTTTGACTCTTAGTCCTATCATTATGATCAATTGTGGACAGAAATTGATCACTGGGACTAGTGAGATGGCATTGGTACATGCCACCTTGATGGGATTGAATTGGAATCCCCTGGCATGTTTCTAACTCTACCATTTGGGGCAAATCAGCTTGAGCATGTGCCGAACTGTACATCTCCTCCCTCTCTTATTCCCACTCTTATATTTAACAGGGATCACTTTTCAGTTAAATTTGAACACCTAAGAATAATTGTGTGCTAATGACAGAGTTCAACCAATATTATTAATTGGAACCAAAAAAAAAAAAAAAAAAAAAAAAAAAAACCCTAAACGGGATATAGTTTTAAGTTGTTCCTTGACAGGACAAGGGCTGATCAAGTCATTGTTTCTTGTAGTGTCCACTACATTTCTTTTTTCATGTAATTTTTTTACATCAAAATTGATGTGTCAATTTTGTTTATTTTTAAAAAAACACAGCTCTTCGTTTTGCTGATCTTTGGTATTGTTTTTTTGTTTTTATTTTGTTGATTTCTTCTCTGATTTTAATTATTTCTTTTCCCCTTTCAGTTTTGGGTTTGGTTTGCTTTTTTTCCCTAGATCCTTGAGATGCATTGCTAGCTCATTTATTGTGTGCCTTTCCGATTTCTTGATGTATGCACCCATTGCTATTAACTTTCCTCTTAATGCTGCTCTTGCTTATATCCCATAAGTTTTGATATGATTTATTGTCAGTTTCATTTGTTTCCAGAAATTTTTTAATTTCACCTATGACCCACTGTTAATTCTGGAGCATGTTGCTCATTCTCCATGTGTTTGCATATGCTCTAAAGATTTCTGAGTTGCTGATTTCCAGCTTCATTCCATTGTGGTACAAGAAGATGCATGGTATGATTTCAATTATTTTGCATTTGCTGAGACTTGCTTTATGGCCTAGTATGTGGTTAACCCTAGGTAAAGTTCCATGTACTGATGTGAAGAATGTGTATTCTGCAACTATAGGATGAAAAATTCTGTAGATATCTGTTAGTTCCATTTGGTCTATAGTGTTGATTAACTCTGCTGTTTCCTTGCTGATTTTCTGTCTGGTTGATCTGTCCATTGCTAGAAGTGGTATTGAAACCCGCCATATCTTTTGTATTTCTATCTATGTATCCCTTTAGATCCCTTTACATTTCTTTTCAATAGCCAGGTGCCCTGTAATTAGGTGTATATACGTTTGTAATAGTTACATCTCTCTGTTGAATTGATCCCTTAATCATTACACAGTGTCCTTATTTGTCTCTTTTAACAGTTTTGTGTTAAAGTCTATTTTGTCTGATAGTAGAATGGCTACACTTGCTCCTTTTTGGTTTCTGTTAGCATGGAATCTCTTTTCCATCCTTTCACTTTCAGTCTGTGTGCATCTTTGTTGGTGAGATGTGTTTCCTGTAGGCAGCAAATTGATGGACTTCTTTTTTTAACCCTTTCAGTCAATCTGTGTGTTTTAATTGGAAAGTTAAGGTCATTTACATTCAAGGTGACTATTGATAAGTAATGACTTTGCCCTGCCCTATTTCCATAAATATTCCTATTTTTTACTTTGGATTTCATGTACACTTTTACTGGGAGATTTCCTTCCTTTACCTTCTTTCATAATGATGACCATGTTTCTGTGTGCAGCAGTTTCTTAAGGATCTTCTGTAGAGCTGTATGGTCTGTGACGAATTCTTTCAGTTTCTGTTTGTCATGTAAGGTCTTTATATCACCTTTGTTCATAAAAGAGAGCTTTACAGGGTATAATACTCTGGGTTGAAAGTTTTTTCTCTTAGGACTTGGAATAAATCTCACCATTGTCTCCTAGCCTATTGGGTTTCTGATAAGTCCACTATGAGTCTAACTGGAGATTCTCTGAAAGTAATCTGTTGTTTCTCTCGTGTACATCTTAGAATATTTTCTTTATATTTTGTTGTGGGATTGATTGCAATGTGTTGTGGTGATCTATTTTGGTAATGTCTATTAGGAGTTCTTTGTGCTTCATGAACTTTGATGTCACTTTTTCCAAATTGGGGAAATTTTCTGTTTTTATTTCCCTAAAAATTTCTTCTAACACTTTCTCTTTTTCTACACCTTCAGTAACTATCCTAGGATAGTTTTTTGGGTTGTTTTACAGTATCATGTAGATCCCCAACAGTGTTTTTTAGTTTTCTAATTTTTTCTTCTTCAGTTTGGTTGACTGTATAATTTCTTGTGCTTTGTCTTTTAAGTTGGATATTCTTTCTTCTGCTTCAGTGATTCTATTGTTAATGCATTGCACTCTATTTTTTATTTGTTCTATTGAATTCTTCCTTTCCAAGATTTCATTTTGATTTCTCTTTAAAATTTCAATTTCCTGAGCCGGCGCCGTGGCTCAATAGGCTAATTCTCCACCTTGTGGCGCCGGCACACCTGGTTCTAGTCCCGGTTGGGGCGCCGGATTCTGTCCCGGTTGCCCCTCTTCCAGGCCAGCTCTCTGCTATGGCCAGGGAGTGCAGTGGAGGATGGCCCAGGTGCTTGGGCCCTGCACCCCATGGGAGACCAGGAAAAGCACCTGGATCCTGGCTCCTGCCATCGGATCAGCGCGGTGCGCCGGCTGCAGCGGCGGCCATTGGAGGGTGAACCAACGGCAAAAAGGAAGACCTTTCTCTCTCTGTCTCTCTCTCACTGTCCACTCTGCCTGTCAAAAATAAAAAAAAAAAATTTCAATTTCCTTTGAGAAATTTGCTTTCTTGTCATGTATGGAATTCATTAGTTTGTGCTTTTGTTCCTGATTATTTCTAAGTAATCCTCTGATCAATTTTTTGCGTTCTATTTCTGGCATTTCTTCAATTTCATCATCTTTATAATCTACTATTGACGTGTTGTGTTCTTTTGGGAGTGTCATGTTGTCTTTTTTATTCTTGTGTCTTGAATTGGTACATTTGTTATTCAATGTTTTTGGAGATACTTCTTGGTTTCTTCTTTGCTTTTTTGGCGTGGTGGCTCTTATCTTTGGAGTATGTCTGAGTGGATTAGTAGAATGTCTGCTTTCAGGGAATACCTTGAGGCAGGTATGATGTGGTGGTGTGTGGCCAGCGAGCTCTGTTCAGTTTCTAGGGTGAAAGGCATGTCTGGGGTGATGCACCCAGGTTTGGCATGGTAAATCTCCTTTTTTTAGTTATCAAAGGGGAGATTTCTTCTTGTCTGTTGGAGTAGACTCAGCTGAGATCCTCTCCTAGAAGGAGACCAGTACCTTGGTGCTAGCCCCAGTGAGTATATTATTTTTCTTCTCTGCCACAGGGACCACACAAAGGATCTGTGCAGTCCTCAATCTAAGCACAGATTTTCCAGCAATGTTCCTCGCCAGGTAACCAGGGAGCCCTGAGTGTATGAATCCTCACACTGTGGCTGCCCAATGTCCCAGCAACACCCTGAGGCCTCCCACATCAACCTCAGAATTTTCTCAGTTCTGGCACACAAGCCTCCTGCAGTCACAAGAAATCGGCCCCCTCACTGTTCTCCCTACCAGACTCAGGAGTCTCTGCTTCGCTGGTTGCTGGGCACAGACACAAGCTGGAGCAGCTGTTATGTATGTCCAAAATGATGCCTGCTCTCTGTCACCCTGTTACAGGATGCCTTTGCAGGATGACCAGAGAGAGACAGAATGTGCTCTCCCCTTTGTTTTTTTCTCCTCTAGTCTGGCAGGTACTCTCTCCACCATGGGGCTCCAAGCCCAATTCCCTTTATGCTCTTCCTACAGTTTTTTTCACCAGTGGCCTGGGCTGCTGCAGTTTGGTCTCACCTCACTCTCCAACACTGGTGTGGAGGCTCTCAGTTGCTGGGGTCCTAAGTTGTGTGCATCCTCACCCTCCACATAGGTCCACTCTATTCCTCCAATTTAGGTAGAGCTTCTTGTGCTGTTTTTGTCCTAAGTCTTCTAAATATAAATCTTTAAAAAATAAAGATGGAGATGTTTACATCAACAGGGATATCTTGCACTTGGGTTAGCAGAGATGGTGAGGATGAAGCACAAAGTGGTGAAAAGCAAGGCTTCAGGTTTTGGTAAACTAAGTAGAGGTTGACTTCTTTTTTCTATTTATTTTTATTTATTTTTTTTATTTTTTGACAGGCAGAGTGGACAGTGAGAGAGAGAGACAGAGAGAAAGGTCTTCCTTTTGCCGTTGGTTCACCCTCCAATGGCCGCTACGGCCGGCGCACCGCGCTGATCTGAAGCCAGGAGCCAGGTACTTCTCCTGGTCTCCCATGGGGTGCAGGGCCCAAGGACTTGGGCCATCCTCCACTGCACTCCCGGGCCACAGCAGAGAGCTAGGCTGGAAGAGGGGCAACCGGGACAGAATCCGGCGTCCCGACTGGGACTAGAACCCGGTGTGCCAGTGCCGCAAGGCGGAGGATTAGCCTAGTGAGCCGTGCGCCGGCCTAGGTTGACTTCTATAGGTCCTTATAATCTCTATATTTGGAATAATCAGAAAGAAGGAAAATAAGTGGTTGTGAAAAGAAAAAAGAGATATTAAAAGCCTGAAAAATGTTTCTGTTGCTGTAGCCAGAGTACATGGACAAAACAGGGGAATGAGATGTAAGTTACACCTACAACTTCAAGCCAAGTTATTTGAGAGAAAGGGTCTACATTTTAGGCAAGGGGGCTAATATCTTATAGGACGATGAATAATCATTATAAGAATAAGTAGTAGCAGGACAGAATATGCTGATATTCTCAAACAAACTTTTCATGGGTGTAATGAAGAAAGGAGGAGCAAAGGGAGAAGGAGAAGGTCAGAGTAGGAAAATGTTAATTTACTATCTCACCTGAGGGGTTTCAAAAAGTTCATGGAAAACTGGCGTTATCTTTTAATCGCATTTTCTGTGAATGTTTTGAAGGCCCTTCTATGAAAATTACGTAGTACTTGATACATATTTATATATTTAAAAATCATGTTAGGTAGATATTCCCATACAGTTTATAGATAAGGACATTGAAGTTTAGAATTATGTTATTTCTTGGTTTCACTGTTAAGTGGAGGAAATTAGCTTTTAAATGTGGTGGGTATAGCCCCAGAACCTGTACACTTTCCATGGTGCCATACTACTTCTAGGCTACAGAAATTTCTAGATTAACTAAGGGGTTAGGACTAACAGTCTCAAGAAGTGTGCATGGTTCCCAGAGTGAAGGAAAGTGATACTCTCCTTCCACCCTAAGTGACAAAATTGCAGGTCATGATGGAAGCATTAAATCCATCATCTTCTTGGGGAGAACTTTTCTCCTGCATCTGGCTCCTCAAAGAAAAGTTTCTTCAACGAGACAAACACCTTGAACCAAACTAAAAATCAACTTTGTAACTAAGAACACTGCCAACTTCTACTGATAGACTTTAAAATGCAAGACTTTCTGAATGAAGTACATAATGCATAGGTTTACATGTAGTGCAATCTTCTTATCATATCTTGGACAAATACAAACATGTGGCACACTGGGTATTTTGGGAAGCATTGTATTAGATCCATCCCCTCACATGGATGTGGCCATCATCCTAGCTCAGAGCCCTTAGGAATTTTGTCCCCTGCTCTCTGTTGAACAGACTTATACTGATAGGAGTACAGATCATCTCTTGATTAAGCCAGGCAGTGAGGGCCTCAAGTTCCTATTGGATGACTTGGAAAACACAGCTAAAACCTCTGGAAAACTGGAGCTTTTGAAGGGTCCGGAACTGGATATTCCTTCAAATGTCTTTTCTTAGCCTCTCAAGCAAGTTGCCATTATGAACAAATCTGACAGACTATAACTAAACCTGTGTTTTTTCCTATAATATCTTTCATTATTTTAGGAATAACAAAAATACAGGATGTATATGAAAGCTCTTTCTCCAAAGAATTTATTCTGAGGTGATTGAAGTCCAGGGCCGCCTGGTGATCCTTCAAGGTGAAAAAAGTTGTTGTTTCTTTAAGAGAGAGAAAGCATCTGAAGATTTTGGTGCTGTTTTGTCAGGATAGATGCTTAGATGGTGACATTCAAGGCAAATGTGTCTTATTTTCAGAGGACACAAAGATGGGTTACAAATCAGATAGTAGGTTCAGACTTCAAAGTGATTTTGTATGCAGGCTTAAAGAATTGACTTCATCAAATTGACATTATAGGTGGAAAACATGTAAAGGTTTTAACTGAGATAAAAAAATATTAAACTGATAAGAACAGATACTACACTTGATCTTAGCCAAAAGGAATTTACCCAAAGGAAATTAAATTGGCAAACATAAACGCTGTCTGCACCTTAATGTTTATTGCAGCTCAATTCACGATAGCTAAGACCTGGAATCAACCCAAATGCCCATCAAGAGTAGACTGGATAAAGAAATTATGGGACATATACTCTATAGAATACTATACAGCAGTAAAAAACAATGAAATCCGGTCATTTGCAACGAAATGGAGGGATCTGGAACACATCATGCTGAGTGAAATAAGCCAGTCCCAGAGGGACAAATACAGTATGTTCTCCCTGATCGGTGACAACTAACCGAGCACCAAAAAGGAAACCTGTTGAAGTGAAATGGACACTATGAGAAATAGTGACTTGATTGGCTATTGTACTGACTGTTGATGTACAACTTAATACTTTATACCTTTTAGTATTTTTTTTTTTTGTTCTGGTTAATACTATTGGTTGAACTCTGTAACTAACACACAATTATTCTTAGGTGTTTAAACACACAAAAAAGAATGAAGATGAATCTGTATCTCACACTAAATAAAAAAATGTAACTCAAAATAGATCAAAGATTAAATATAGGACCTAAAATTATAAAACTCTTAGAAGAAAACACAAATAGCCTTCATTACCTGGGCTTTGTTGATAATTTCTTAGACATGACACCAAAAGCACAAGCCATAAAAGAAAAAGCAGTTTATACTTCATCAAAATTAAGAACTTTTTTGCTCCATCAAGAAAGTGAGAAGAGAGAAAGCTTGTGATTATAAGGTAAATTGAAAGTATGTCATTGTGGGGCTGGCGCCATGGCTCACTTGGTTAATCCTTTGCCTGTGGCGCCGGCATCCCATATGGACACCGGGTTCTAGTCCCGGCTGCTCCTCTTCCAGTCCAGCTCTCTGCTGTGGCCCAGGAAGGCAGTGGAGGATGGCCCAGGTGCTTGTGCCCCTGCACCCGCATGGGATACCAGGAAGAGGCTTTGGATAAGTGTAGTACTGGCCATAGCAGCCATTTAGGGGGTGAACCAACAGAAGGAAGACCTTTCTCTCTATCTCTCTCTCACTGTCTATAACTCTAACTGTCAAATAAAATAAAGTATGTCATTGTAAAAATTAAAAGAAAAATAAAGAAGGAAGGAGGAAGGGTGGGAGTGAGGGGGGTAGGAGTGGAGAGTAGAGTAGGAAGTATCATTATGATCTTTTTTTTCCTTTTTTTAAAATTGTATTTATTTTTTTAACTTTTATTTAATGAATATAAATTTTCAAAGTGCAGCTTATGGATTACAATGGTTCCCCCCCAATACCTTCCCTCCCACCCGCAACCCTCCCCTTTCCCTCTCCCTCCCCCCTTCCATTCACATCAAGATTCATTTTTCAATTCTCTTTATATACAGAAGATCAATTTAGCATATATTAAGTAAAGATTTCAACAGTTTGCACCCACATAGAAACACAAAGTGAAAAATACTGTTTGAGTACTAGTTATAGCATTAAATCTCAATGTACAGCACACTAAGGACAAAGATCCTACATGAGGAGTAAGTGCGCAGTGACTCCTGTTGTTGACTTAAATAAAAAAATTGACACTCTTGTTTATGGCATCAGTAATCACCCTAGGCTCTTGTCATGAGTTGCCAAGGCTGTGGAAGCCTTTTGAGTTCACCAACTCTGATCATATTTAGACAAGGTCGTAGTCAAAGTGGAAGTTCTCTCCTCCCTTCAGAGAAAGGTACCTCCTTCTCTGATGACCTGTTCTTTCCACTGGGATCTCACTCACAGAGATCTTTCATTTAGGTCTTTTTTTTTTTTCCCCAGAATGTCTTGGCTTTCCATGCCTGAAATACTCTCATGGGCTTTTCAGCTGGATCCACATGCCTTAGGGGCTGATTCTGAGGCCAGAGTGCTGTTTAGGACATCTGCCATTCTATGGGTCTGCTGAGTATCTCGCTTCCCATGTTGGATCGTTCTCTCCCTTTTTGATTCTATCAGCTAGTATTTGCAGACACTAGTCTTGTTTATGTGCTCCCTTTGGCTCTTAGTCCTATCATTATGATCAATTGTGAACAGAAATTGATCACTGGGACTAGTGATATGGCATTGGTACATGCCACCTTGATGGGATTGTATTGGATTCCCCTGGTATGTTTCTAACTCTATCGTTTGAGGTAAGTCAGCTTGAGCATGTCCCGAATTGATCTTAAAGTCGTATATGTGAAATTCATAAAATTTATTCCCTGTATATAAATAAAAAATTTAAAAACATGAGAATGAGAGAAACTATTTGTAAATCATATATGCGATAAAGATCTTATATTCACAATATAAAAATGATTACTGTACCTCAACATCAAAACGACAAATAGCCCACTTTTAAAAACAAGGAAAAGACTTCAGTAGACATTTTTCCAAAGAAGCTACAAAGATCACCAACAGCATGCGGAAAATTCCTCCATGTCAATACTCATCAGGGAAATACAAATAAGAAACCACGGTGTTATACCCCTTTATAGCCAATAGGATAGCTATAATTTAAAAAGCAAAATAGTACAAAATAGAAAATAAAAAGTGCTGGTGAGAAAGTGGAGAAGCTGAAACCTTTACATGTTGTTGGTAGGAACATCAAGTGGTATAAACAGAGTGGAAAGCAATTGGGTGATTCTTCAACAAATTAAATATATGATTATCATATGAACCTGCAATTCTAATCCAATGGATACACCAAGTAATTTAAAACATGTATTCTAAAAATGTGTATAAGACTACTGATGTCAGACCTAAGTACAATAATTAAAAATCATGCCATTGTAACACATGAGTCGTACTTTGGAAATTTATATTCACTAAATAAAAGATTAAAAAAAAATCATGAATGCCTGCCAATTGATGGACAGATAATTGAAATGTGGTATATCTATACACTGGATAGATTTCAGCCATGCAACGTAGTAAAGTGCTGAAAAATGCTACATCGTGAATGATCCCTGACAGAATTACACTGAATGATAGTAGTCACACACAGTGGCCAAGTATTGTATCATTTAATATGTAAGAATAGTCTAGAATAGGCAGATCATACAGACGGAAAGCCAGAGATATGGGGAATGAGGACTGACAACTTAAAGAGTATGGAGTTTCCTTTTGGAGTGATGAAGGCTTTCTGCATTGAGATGGTAATGGATGTACAACCCTGTGAGTATACCACATGACATTGAATTGTAGGCTTTCAAATTGTTAAAGTGATAAATTCTGTGTTTGTTTAATTTACTACAATAAGAAAGTAGCATTGGACTTCTTCTCATAGCAGGTATTCAAACCAATGTTGAAAACACAGACCTTGGAGATGTTGTCCAGGGACCTTGCATAGGGTACTGAGGCATGGACAAGAAGACTCCATCAGAAGTCAGAGAGCTGTGCAGAGACTTTCTTAAAAAATATATATCTATTTACTTATTTGAAAGATAGGGTTATAGAGAGACAGAGAGAAAGAGGCAGAGAGGGCCAGAAAGAGAAAGAGAGAGAGGGAGAGAATGAGAATATCTTCCATCCATTGGTTCATTCCCCACATGGCCACAACAGCCTGGGTAGGGCCAGGCAAAACCAGGAGCTTCATGTCAGTCTCCTGTGTGGGTTCTGGGGCTCAAGAACTTGGGCCATCTTCTGCTGGTTTTCCAGGCACATTGGCAAGCATCTGGATTGGAAGTGGAGCAACCAGGACTGGAAATGGCACCCATATAGGATGCCAGTGCTGTAGGCAGAGGCTTAACCCACTGTGCCACAGCTCCTGCCCCAGGAAGACTTCTGCCACTCACACTGGGCAGGCTGCATGCCAGTGTACCACTTCCTGGCTCTGTGACCCTGGGCAAGCTGCTTACACTTTCCAAGCCTCATTTGGGATGTGAGGACAGTAACTACAGGGTTGTGGAAGGGTTTATGATGGCAGCCCAGCACCTGACACGTGGTCTGTGCCTCATAAAGGTAATCCCTTCTCTGGTTTTGAGATTCTTTAAAGAAAACTCTGTCATAATTAAGAATGCATTTTCAAGATAATTCAGAAGTGTTTTGGGTGCTGTGGGAGGCTCAGAGACATCAGGGTCATGTGAATGCAAATGCCACATTCTTTCATCCCCCTGAGGAAACCCAATACCACAAGGCGCAGAGTGATTTTTACTCAAAATTTATTTTCTTCAGCATCCATCTGTGAATGGAAAGGGAACCTGGGAAACTGGACCAAGCCTGTGTCCAGCCTTTGGGAAAACATCCTTTTAGTTCTTTCACAAGTGATTCCAGTTTGCTCTGTGGGTCCCAGCCCTTCCTCTGCTTTGGCTTTATGGTTTCTGTGAGACTTCAGTTCATTATGGTCCTGACTGCAAATGGTCAGTCACCTTCACTCTCTCTTCACGACACCCAGCAGAGTTCCCAGGGCAGGGCTCAGCACTTCCCCAGGCCTGTGGCATTTTCCAAGAGCTCCCCCTCATGAATTTGCCAGAAATCGACAATGGGAATTCAAAATATGGGCCTCCCTTGACGTCTGAGAACTCAGTTTCCAAAGGTCAGATATCCATGTGGCTTAGCCCAGGCTGGGAGGGGAGACAGTTCAACCTTTCCCTCTGTGAACCCTGAAAGAGGTGAAAGAATTTCCATTGCCATCTGTCTTTTCTTGCAGTTGAATCTGTGGCTGAGGAATTAGTAAAGGGGATTGGAGGTGAGGGAGGGATGTGTTTTGGAGAGCTGTGTATCTTCAGAGGCATTGAACAATGGTCATGTTTTACAGAGTCTGGAATTCGAGAATCAGAACTGGATTCCGAATCTGTCTTCTCTTTAAAAAATGTCTTTCTTAGCTTTGCAGACCTGGGAAAATTCCCTGACCTCCTCAGGCTTCAATTCACTCATAAAATGTAAAACAAATATGGCAACCATTAAATAAGATAAAATGTGTAGCAGAGTACCAATAATAGCCTTTACTGAGTACAAACCACATGCCTGGGACTCTCCTGTGTTTCTTGAAATTATGATTTACCTAATCACAGCAACACAGCTGGAGTTTGAATATGTTTTGGCCCTCAAAATCATACAAGACTTGGCCAGCGCCACGGCTCACTAGGCTAATCCTCTGCCTTGCGGCGTCGGCACACCGGGTTCTAGTCCCGGTCGGGGCGCCGGGTTCTTTCCCGGTTGCCCCTCTTCCAGGCCAGCTCTCTGCTGTGGCCAGGGAGTGCAGTGGAGGATGGCCCAAGTGCTTGGGCCCTGCACCATATGGGAGACAAGGAGAAGCACCTGGCTCCTGGCTCCTGGCTTCGGATCAGTGCGATGCACCAGCTGTAGTGCGCCGGCCGCAGCAGCCATTGGAGGGTGAACCAACGGTAAAGGAAGACCTTTCTCTCTCTCTCTCTCACTGTCCACTCTGTCTGTCAAAAAAAAAAAAAATCATACAAGACTTAAATTCCAAAGTCATAGGTTGGTACTAAGATGATGGAAATGTAATCCCATTACAGTGTTTGGGAAGTGGAACCTAATGGGTTAGATCATTGGGAAGATGTCCTTGGAAGGTGGCTCTTGCAGAAGGGTTGCTAGAAAATTCTACTCTTGGGCACAGTCTCTCTCTCTCATTGCTTCCTTTTCTTTCTTTCTTTTTTTTTTTTACAGGCAGAGTGGACAGTGAGAGAGACAGAGAGAAAGGTCTTCCTTTTCCATTGGCTGATCTGAAGCCCGGAGCCAGGTGCTTCTCCTGGTCTCCCGTGCAGGTGCAGGGCCCAAGCACTTGGGCCATCTTCCACTGCACTCCCAGGCCACAGCAGAGAGCTGGCCTGGAAGAGGAGCAACCAGGACAGAATCTGGTGCCCTGACCTGGACTAGAACCCGGTGTGCCAGCGCCGCAGGCAGAGGATTAGCCTAGTGAGCCGCGGCGCCGGCCTCTGCTTCCCTCTTTGCCAGGTACTTCCTCCTCTGTATGTGAGCCACCTTCCACCATGGGCCCCTCCCCAGAGCTAAAGCCTAAGCCTGTATTTGAACTCTGAACCTCTAAAACGGTGAGTTAAGTAAGTATTTTCTTCTTGTAAGCTAGCGGCCTCAGGCATTTTGTTATAGAGATGGAAAGTTTGCCAATATAAACACAAGGAATACTATGCTCAGTACATTAATCCCTGCCTACTGAGGGGAACTGAAGTACAGAATAAGGGAAATACCTGTACAATGTTCAGAGCTAGGAAGTGTTTGAATAATCCAGACCTAGTGCCTACACTTTAATTACTAAGCTGCATTTCCTTCTCAAATATTCTTTTCTTCATACAAGGTCTGAATTCCCACTATCCCATGGCTTTCAAAATCATTGTTGTCAGGAGACAGAAGGAGATGAGGGGATGTTTCTGAGGTTCCTAGGGTCTTACCTTAGAATTGAAGCCCTGTTCACCTCAATCACTCCTGTTCACCTGGTTCACTTCCCAATGGCCACAACAACTGGAGCTGGGCTAATCTGAAGCCAAGAGCCAGGAGCCAGGAGCTTCCTCTGGGTCCCCCACATGGGCGCAGGGGCCCAAGTACTTGGGCCATCTTCCACTGCTTTCTCAGGCCATAGCAGAGAGTTGGATTAGACGAGGAGCAGCCAGGACATGAACCGGTGCCTGTATGGGATACTGGCACTGTAGGCAGAAGTTCAGCCCACTATACCGCAGTGCTGGCCCTCAGGAGAATAGACTTCCACATGATATTTTTCATTAGAACTTGTAGTAGTAGTGGTGGCATAGTAGTAACTTTCCTTGCTGTTAGTGAAGGGCAATACGCTTAACATCCCTTTTTGCTTTCTTAAAATATTTAGCCTGAGATGCAGAGGAAAATTGGAAAATGAGTTTTGGTCTTCTTTTCTGAAAGCAGAAAACAATGTAATTAGTGAGAAATTTACCCATAAATCTTGATCTTCAAAATCTTTGGCTCTTTCATTGCATTAAGATTGCCTTTTTTTTTTTTAAGGAAGAAAAAAGCATAACTTGCCAGGCTACTAAATTCTCTTTAATGACTGAAGCTAATAAGAAATGGCTCTGGTATTTCATCCAGTCTCTCAAATAATAGCTCTGTTGTTTTGATCTCAGAAGTGTAAGGGAAGCTTTATACTTGGGGATGGGCGTCTCTCTCTTTCTCTCAAGCACCTGAGAGACTGCATTATATACTTGAAAACAATTTTACAATGTGCCTCCCCAGAGTGTGAGGCCATTGATGCTTTGATGTGGTTAAGTAATTTAGTACAATCATGTAATAGATGAAATTAGATTTCAGCTTCCTTGAAAATTTTGAAGAATACACATTAAATGGGTGCATCCATAATCTTGTATCACTGGGAGCATTTTCCATTTTTCAATTTTTATTTGTCTGGAATAAAGTGCTTGTGGAGAAGGCAGCAGACTCCCTGCCCTAATCTTGAGTAGAAGCAAAGGAGAAATAGCGGGATTTTGTTCTGAAGAATGCACACTTCAGCTAGAGAAGAGAAAGGAGTTCAGGGAAGAAAAGAAATTTTCTAAGTCAGAGTGGAAGAAGCTGTTTCATTTCCATGAAACAAACGTTATGTGGTGTTGGAAAGGGGGAGGCAAGAACAAAGACTTTGCATGGGATTTGTAAGTAAGCAGACCTGAGTTTTAGTCTTTATTCTCTAGCTTCTTTGTTGGGTTACTTAATGTCCCTAGACTTGTCCCCTACTTTGTATAATTGGAATCGCAGTACTAATGTGCAGGATTAAATAAGATGAAGTAGGTAAAATGCCCATTAGAGTCAGTACAACAAATGGTAGTTTGCTACCCTCAATTAGTTAATGAATACGGATTGAAGGATTGAATATTTATTTTGAAACACACACTGTATTAGGTGTTGGATACTATGTTGAATAAGATACATTGCACTATCTACCTGATGTCACCAATAAAAAAACTTAAAACATTCCTAAACAAACTCATGATTTTCCTTTTTTTGATATCCTGTAGCTTAGCAAATGATACCTCTATTCTTGGCTGTCCACAAAAGAAAATCAAGACTTACCAGAAAGCTTTCTTTCTCACCTTTTTTTTTTTTTTAAAGATTTTCATTTATTTATTTGAAAGGGAGAGAGAGAGAGAGAGAGAGATCTTCCATTGCTAGTTCACTCTTCAAATGGTCAGAACAGCCAAGGCTGGGCCAGGCCAAAGCCAGGAGCTTCTTCTTGGTCTCCCACATGGGTACAAGGACTCAAATATTTGGACCATCTTCCACTGCTTTCGATGGCACATTAGCAAGGAGCTGGATTGGAAATAGAACAGCTGGGACTTGAACAGGCACCCATATGGGATGCTGGTGCTGCAGGTAGAGGCTTTAACCTTCTATGCCACTGTGCCAGCCCATTCCTCTCTCTTTAAAACCCATTTCTCTTTTTTTTATTTGACAGGTAGAGTTACAGACAATGAGAGAGAGAGATACAGAAAGGTCTTCCTTCCGCTGGCTCACTCCCCAAGTGGCCGCAATGGCTGGAGCTGCGCCGATCCAAAGCCAGGAGCCTGGTGCCCTTTCCTGACCTCCCACGTGGGTTCAGGGGCCCAAGCACTTGGGCCATCCTCCACTGCCATCCCAGGCCACAGCAGA
Source organism: Oryctolagus cuniculus (assembly GCF_964237555.1). Taxonomy (NCBI): domain Eukaryota; kingdom Metazoa; phylum Chordata; class Mammalia; order Lagomorpha; family Leporidae; genus Oryctolagus; species Oryctolagus cuniculus. Next base: position 112,055,584 of record NC_091438.1, read on the forward strand.
GAGCTGGACTGGAAGAGGAGCAACTGGGACCAGAACCTGGCGCCCATATGGGATGCTGGTGCCGCAGGTGGAAGATAAACCAAGTGAGCCACGGCACCGTCCCTAAAGACCGTTTCTCCATGTGTCCTGTCAGTTTTCTTCTAAAATAGTCTGAGCTATTTGTTTCAGAGATGTCTCGAGTTTTCCTCTTAGCAGTCACCTCCTATCTTTAGCTCTCTTCTGAATTAGATAGCCCTGTGCTTCTTCCTGTGTGCTCTCATCTTTTTCCATTGTATTCTCTGTGACAGAGCTCTCAGGCTTGTAAACCTTATGATGCTTCAAAATGTTTAATAATTTCTATTGCTTTTATGAAAAAGACAAAATTCATTTTGAACATCACTGTGTACCAGGCACCTAGAATTAATGCATTGTATATAATATTAATGAAATATATTTTTGTTAAAAGAATAATTCTCTGTCACCATACCTCTCAATATTAATCTGGCTGCTGTGCAGAGATTAGAGGGCAACTATTGAAAGAAAAAGGATAATGAGGGGTAAAGAGATGACAGGATTCCAGGAAGGTACAATATCAGAGGTAAGGTGTAGAGAATGAGTAAGCAGGGGTCAGTGAGATGGGAGAAAAGCTGAAGCATTATAAGTTTCTGAAAATTATATTGAAGGCTAACACATGAGTATGCATGGATTTTAAAATATTTTGCACCTACATAAATTTATCTTTTAATTCCGTTTTCCATAAACTTTTGAAGTTTCTCTGCATAAGGACCTGTTTGAGTGCTTTTAGGGAGGAAAACAGTCAATGTCTTTCTGTGGAACACTTTCTCCACATGTTCTGACTTTTCAGTTCTCCGAGATTTATTTACTTATTTATTTGAAAGAGAGAGGAGGAGAGAAAGAGAGAGTTAGCAAGAACTTTCATTGCTGGTTCATTCTCTGAATGCTCACAACAGCTGGAGCTGGCCCTGGTTGAAACCAGGATCCAGGAACTCCTTCCAGATCTTCCACATGGGATCAGGAATCCAAGTGCTTGGACCATCAACTGCTATCTCCTAGGCGCAGAAGTGGAAAACTGGATTGGAAGCAGAGGTTGAACTCCATCCTAGGCTATCTTATATGGAATGCAGGTGTCCCAAGGAATGGCTTAACCTGCGATGGCACAATACCTGCCCCACATTCAAGATCTTAATGCTAATAAATAATCTGAGAGGAATGTACAAAGGTAAGTTTTACAAATTCTAGTGAAAAATGAGCTTGTACTCATGTTTTAATATTATAGAATAAAGTTTAATGAACTAAAAATAATACAATAATTATGTTATTTGATGATTTGTTATTTGTATTCTGTTCATTCTCTCTGAAAATTTAATTCCTTCTTCCTCCTCTTCTATTTTCCTATGAATATTTGTCTATTTTTTAGAATTCAATTTCAACTGATCTCTTAACTATTTAGTTATAGTTCTCTGCATTGTTTTTAGTGGGTTGCTGTAGAAATTATAACACATATTTTATTTTAACAATATTTTATTATTTTCAGAGATAGCATACATACATTTTTTTCCATAAAATAGCTACTATATTTTAGGTCCACATATTATAATATTAATTCTTGTTTGTTAACATAAAGAGAAGAGATTTCATGCATTTCATAGATACAAGTCTAAGAACACAACCATGCTTCCTCCTTTCATTCTTCAATTTTTTTAGTTTTTGAAATAACATTTTCTTTTTTTTTTAACTTTTATTTAATGAATATAAATTTCCAAAGTACGACTTATGGATTACAATGGCTTCCCCCCCATACCGTCCCTCCCACCCGCAACCCTCCCCTTTCCCACTCACTCTCCCCTTCCATTCACATCAAGATTCATTTTCGATTATCTTAATATACAGAAGATCAGCTTAGTATACATTAAGTAAGAATTTCAACAGTTTGCTCCCACACAGAAACATAAAGTGAAAAATAATAGATGATTTTTTAAATGATGATGAAATCAGATCAGACCTATTGTCATGTTTAATCCCAGTGAGAGTCAAGTTGGGAATTGATAATTTCTTTTTTTTTTTTTTTTTACAGAAGATCAGTTTAGTATGCATTAAGTTAAGATTTCAACAGTTTGCACCCACATAGAAACACAAAGTGAAATATACTGTTTGAGTACTCGTTATAGCATTAAATCTCAATGTACAGCACATTAAGGACAGAGATCCTACATGAGGAGTAAGTGCACAGTGACTCCTGTTGTTGACTTTACAAATTGACACTCTTGTCTATGGCATCAGTAATCTCCCTATGCACCAGTCATGAGTTTCCAAGGCTATGGAAGCCCTCTGAGTTCTCTGACTCTTATCTTGTTTAGACAAGGTCATAGTCAAAGTGGAGGTTCTCTCTTCCCTTCAGAGAAAGGTACCTCCTTCTTTGAAGACCTGTTCTTTCCACTGGGATCTCACTCACAGAGATCTTTTTGCCAGAGTGTCTTGGCTTTCCAGAAATAACATATTCAATTTCTAATCACAGGCTTAATGCTCTACTGCATATTGTGTTCAACAAATAAAAAGTAGAAAGACCACTGATCCACAGGAATACAGACAAGGGCTGTAAACAATAGCCAAATCACAAGTTGTCAATTTCTCTCTTATACATTCAGTTTTTTTAAAAATGTTTATATTCCATATATTAGCTACCACAAATCAGAGTAAGCATATTATATTAGTCTTTTTGGATCTGGCTTAGTTCAATAAGCAAAATGTTCTCCATTTGCATTAATTTTATTGTAGTTGACAGGATTTTACCCTATTTTTATGGCTGAGTAGTATTCCATCGTGCATTTATACCACATTTTATTTATCCAGTCATTAGCTGATGTGACATCTGGGTTGATTCCATATCTTAGTTATTGTGAATTGACCTGCTGTAAACGTGGGGTTACAAACAACTCTTTCATATGCTGATGTTATTTCCTTTGGGTGCATTCTCAAGAATGTGATGGTTGATGTGATCGTATGGTGGATCTATTTTCAGATTTCTGAGGAATCTCCATGATGCCTTCCATAATGGTTGCATTAGTTTATGTTCCCACCAACAGTGTATTAGAGTATCTTTTCCTCCATATCCTTGCCAGAATTTGTTACTTTTTGACTTTTGAATGCTAGCCATTCTAATTGGGGTGAGGTGAAATCCCAATGTGTGTGTTTTTTTTTTCCTTAGGATTTATTGTTTATTTGAATGGTAGAGTTACAGAGTGAGAGAAGGAGAGGCAGAGAGAGAGATATTCCATCCACTGATTCACTCCCAAATGGTTACAATGGCCAGGGCTGCGCCAGGCTAAAGCTGGGAGAAAGAAGCTTCATCCAGGTCTCCCACATTGGTGTGGGGCCCCAGTGTCTTGTACCATCTTCCACTGCCTTGCTAGGATTGGAAGTGGAACAGGCGGGACTAGAACCAGTGCCCATATGGGATACAGCACAGGTTAATCCTCTGTACCATAGTGCCATCTCCTTATTGTGGTTTTTCATTTGCATTTCCCTGATGGCTAGTGATCCTGAGCATTTTTTTCATGTGTCTGTTGGCCATTTATATTTCATCCTTTGAAAAAACTGCCTGTTCTTGTCCATTGTCATTTCTGAATTAGATTGTTTGATTTGTTGTTGAGTTTCTTGAGCTCCTTACATATGCTCAACATTAATCCTTAACCAGATGCATAGTTTTCAAATATCTTCTCTCATTTGTGAAGATTGCCTCGTTACTTTGTTGAATGTTTACTTTGCAATGTAGAATCTTTTTAGCTTGATATAATCCTATTTGTCCATTTTTGCTTTTATTGCCTCTACTTATTTTTTTTATATTCTGATATTATCTTTATTAAGTAATAAAATAACACAAGTGTGTATATGAATATGTGTATAAATATACATGTGTGTATATGTATAAGAGAAGCCTAGGAAGTATATGGAAAAATATTAATGGCAATCTCTGAGTGGCAGAATTATTAGTAATTTTAATTTCTTATTGCAGTTTTTTGTTTTGCAGGTTTTTCTTTTTTTTAACTTTTATTTAATGAATATAAATTTCCAAAGTACAGCTTATGGATTACAATGGCTTCCCCCCCATATCGTCTCTCCCACCCGCATCCCTCCCCTTTCCCACTCCCTCTCCCCTTCCATTCACATGAGGATTCATTTTCGATTCTCTTTATATACAGAAGATCAGTTTAGCATACATTAAGTAAAGATTTCAACAGTTTGCTCCCACACAGAAACACAAAGTGAAAAATAATAGATGATTTTTTAAATGATGATGAAATCAGATCAGACCTATTGTCATGTTTAATCCCAGTGAGAGTCAAGTTGGGAATTGATAGTTTCTTTTTTTTTTTTTTTTTTTTTTACAGAAGATCATTTTAGTATACATTAAGTAAAGATTTCAATCGTTTGCACCCCCATAGAAACACAAAGCGAAATATACTGTTTGAGTACTCATTATAGCATTAAGTCTCAATGTACAGCACACTAAGGACAGAGATCCTACATGAGAAGTAAGTGCACAGTGACTCCTGTTGTTGACTTTACAAATTGACACTCCTGTTTATGGCATCAGTAATATCCCTATGCACCAGTCATGAGTTTCCAAGGCTATGGAAGCCTTTTGAGTTCACCGACTCTTATCTTGTTTAGACAAGGTCATAGTCAAAGTGGAGGTTCTCTCCTCCCTTCAGAGAAAGGTACCTCCTTCTTTGAAGACCTGTTCTTTCCACTGGGATCTCACTCACAGAGATCTTTCATTTAGGGTTTGTTGTTGTTGTTTATTTTTTTTGTTTGTTTGTTTGTTTTTGCCAGAGTGTCTTGGCTTTCCATGCCTGAAATACTCTCATGGGCTTTTCAGCCAGATCGGAATGCCTTTAGGGCTGATTCTGAGGCCAGAGTGCTGTTTAGGACATCCACCATTCTATGAGTCTGCTGAGTATCTCGCTTCCCATGTTGGATCACTCTCCCCTTGATTTATTCTATCGGTTAGTATTAGCAGGTACTAGACTTGTTTATGTGCTTCCTTTGACTCTTAGTCCTTTCATTATGATCAATTGTGAACTGAAATTGATCACTTGGACTGGTGAGATGGCATTGGTACATGCCACCTTGATGGGATTAAATTGGAGTCCCCTGGTATGTTTCTAACTCTACCATTTGGGGCAAGTCAGCTTGAGCATGTCCCAAATTGTACATCTCCTCCCTCTCTTATTCCCACTCTTATGTTTAACAGGGATCACATTTCAGTTAAATTTCAACACTTAAGAATAACTGTGTATTTTTTGTCTGTTCTACTTAATATGACTGGTTTAATTCTGTAATTAATACACAGTTATTCTTAAGTGTTGAAATTTAACTGAAATGTGATCCCTGTTAAACATAAGAGTAGGAATAAGAGAGCGAAGAGATGTACAATTTGGGACATGCTCAAGCTGACTTGCCTCTACTTCTATAATATTATCTAAGGTGCCTTTGCCTATGCCAACGTCTTGCAGAGTTTCTCCTCTGTTTTCCACTAATAATTTGATGATTTCATGTCTTAGATTGCAGTCCCTGATCCATTGTGAGTTGAGTTTGCACAGAATGTAAGGTAGGAGTCTTGTTTCATACTTCTGCATGTGGAGATCCAATTTTCCCAACAACATTTGTTGAAGAGACTGTCCTTTTTCCAGGAAGTGATTTTAGCTCATTCGTCAAAGATAACATTGTTGTAGATGTATGGATTAATTTCTATGGTTTCTATTCTATTCCATTTGTTCACATGTCTAATTTTGCACCAGGCTGTTTTGTATCAGACTGTTTTGGTTATAACTGCCCTGTGGTATGTCTTGAAATCTGGTATTGTGATGCCTCTAACTTTGTGTTTAAATTGTTTTAGCTATTAGGAGTTTCTTGTGATTCTATATGAACTTTAGGGTTGTTTTCTCTAGAGCCAAGAAAAATATTTTTGTATTTTTATTGGGATGACATTGATGCTAAATTGCTCTGGGTGGTATGGACATTTTGATGATATTAATTCTTCCCATCCATGAACAGTTAGGGATTTATACAGGGTTTACGTAGAGAACTTGCAGCTTCCCATACTTGTCCTCTTGTTTTTGAGAACTTCTCTACTCCCTTCAGAGCAGCTTTGGTTACAGTGAACTCTGTCCTCTAGTTCTTTAGGATAGAAAGATTTGACTTTTTCTTTTGGGATTTCTTTCTTTTTTAAAAAGATTTTATTTATTTATTTGAGAGGTAGCATTACAAACAGAGAAAGGGAGAGAACAGAGAGAGGTCTTCCATCCACTGGTTCATTCCCCAAATGGCCGCAATGGCTGGAGCTTGGCAGATCTGAAGCCAGGAGCTTTTTCCAGGTCTCCCACACAGCATAAAAACCCATGCACTTGGGCCATCTTCTACTGCTTCTTCAGCTCATAAACAAAGAGCTGGATTGGAAGAGGAGCAGCTGGGACTTGAACCTGTTATATGTCAGTATTCATTTCTGAATTTCTGAATTTAAAATTTTCATTTCTGAACTTAAAATTTTTATTTAATCTATTTTTCTAACAGAGATTTATGTATTTATTTGAAACAAAGGGTTATAGAGAGAGAGGGAGACAGAGAGAGGGAGATCTTCCATTCACTGATTCACTCTCCAAATGGCCACAGCAGCCAGCGCTGGGCCAGGCTGAAGCCAGGAGCCAGGAACTCCATCTGGGACTCCCACATGTGTGACAGGAGCCCAAGCACTTGGGACATCCTCTGTTGCTTTCTCAGGAACTTTAGAGGAAGCTGGATCAGAAGTGGATCCACTGGGACACAAACTGGTGCTGGCCTGGTTAGGCACTGGCCTAACCTGCTGTGCCACCATGTCGGCTCCAAAATTTAAAATTTAAAGTGTTTAATATCTTACTTACTAGATAATTTATTAGTAAGTTAGAGATATGGAATTTTAAACCTTAAGAAGTACTGGAAAGATAAGCATTTTGAAGACTGTAGAAGGTAATCATTTGGGTGCTGGCCTACTCTGCTGGAAAATACCAGGCACTGAGGTATTTATTGGCTCACTTTGGTCTATCTTCCACACTCTTGGACAAGCAAGCAAGATAGGTCAAGAGGCTGCTTCCAGGGAAGAGGCCTAAGAACAGCTGGGGTAGATGGAGTCAGGCAAATAATGTTCTAGGCAATGTGACCGGATCTGTTTTGCTCTGGTTCTCTGACTTGTGATGACTTTTTGTCTTAGAAATATTTTCTCGACTGTGGAAAGAACGGAGAATTGTGTTTAGCTTGCAATAAAAAGAGGAAAGCTGGATAAAAACTGAGGGAGGAGAAACTTCATATAGATTTTGGAATCAGTTGCTTATTTAAATCAAGCCTCACCATATAGACATGTGAAATTAACAGATTACATCTCTGCTTAGCCTTATTTTCTCATCTGCAGCATGGTGGTGCTACTAAGAGGAGTTTTCCTAAGTAACTATTTAGAGGACTGAATGCAACAGTGCAATAATGTGGATTCCACTATACTCTGGGAAGACTGAGACCACTTTGGTCTTTTAAGAAATGTTTGTTTATGGGGCAGGCACTGTGGCATAGTAGGCTAAGCCTCTGCCTGCAGTGCTGGCATCCCATATGGATGCCGGTTTGAGTCCCATCTGCTCCTCTTCTGACCCAACTCCCTGCTACAATCTGGGAAAGCAGTCGAAGGTGGCCCAAGTGCTTGGGTCCCAACATCCACATGGGAGACCTGGAAGAAACTCCTGGCTTCTGTCTTCAGATTGGCCCAGCTGCTGCCATTGCAGCCATTTGGGGAGTGAAGCAGCAAATGGAAAACCTCTCTCTGTGTGTCTCTTTCTCTCTCTGTAACTCTGTCTCTCTAATATATGAATAAATATTTAAAAAAGCAAAACAAAGAAAAATGCCTTCTAATTAAAAAAAAGTTGTTTGTTTATGTAGTTATTCATTTTGCAGAGTACAGAGAGATGCAGAGTGGGAGAGAGATCTTCTTTCTGCTGGTTCATCCCCCAGGTACTATTAACAGCCTAACAGCCAGGCTGGGTCAGGCTGAAGCCAGAGCCAACAACTCCCTCCAGGTCTCCCATGCGGGTGTCAGGAACCCGAGTACCTAATCACCATCTGCTCCCTTCCAGTACGTATTAACAGGATGCTAGATCAGAAGTAGAGTAGCTGGGACTCAGAACAGCACTCTAATGTGAGGTTTTGGCATCCCAAGCAGCAGCATAACCTACTGCACCACAATGCCTGCTCCACGCCACTTTAATATTGCTCCTTAAGGAAACTTTCAAGGCATTTGACACAGTGCATGGTCAGTGATGTACCTGATGCATATGGTGCATCAGTATTTGATAACCAGGTCAATGAAAAATAGTGCATTGCCTGAAACATAAAATTCATACTAAATGGAAATTCTTCTCTTTTCAACCAACTTGTGATGTAGTAGGAGAGATGGGCCTTGGTCAGGCACTGGTAGGACTCAATTGGCAGACATGAGAAGAACCTGGCTATCATTCAAAACTCAGGACAAGAAGCACCTGGCAATTGGCATCAGTGATGAACAGGACATATCATGATTTGGAGGCTAGCCCAGGCAAAATTGTGATCAATATTAGACCCATTATTTTTTATAGCACCATGTATTAATATATTTTATATCTTTCAAAGTATTTTTTAAAAGATGTATTTATTTATTTGAAATGCAGAGTTATAGAGGCAGAGAGAGAGAGAGAGAGAGATCTTCCATCCGCTGGTTCACTCCCCAGATGGCTGCAATGGCTGGAGCTGCGCTGATCCGAAGCCAGGAGCCAGGAGCTTCTTCCGGGTCTCTCACATGGGTGCAGGGGCCCAAGCACTTGGGCCATCCTCTACTGCTTTCCCAGGCCATAGCAAATAGCTGGATCTGAAGAGGAGCAGCCAGTGCCCATATGGTGCCCAGATGGGATGAACTGGTGCCCATATGGGATGTTGGCATGGTATGTGGCGGCTTTACCTGCTGTGTTGCAGTGCAGGCCCCTCTAAGCATTATTTATAGCTGTGGTCTTTCTCTCTCTTTCTTTCTTTCTTTCTTTCTTTCTTTCTTTCTTTCTTTCTTTCTTTCTTCCTTTCTTTCTTTCTTTCATTAGGACAGGTCTGAAAAAAAAGCTGATGGAATTTCATGGATGGCGATTATGTGTTAGGTGCTAATTGTGTGTGTGAGAGATGGATCAAATTTCAATTTTGCTATGGCTAAAAGTGATGGCATTTAGTAGATAGTGCACTTGGAATTTTAAACTCCAATATTCTCCCAGGCTCTTAAAATGTAGTATGATCCACTGTCTCTCAATGAAATGGGTCACAACTCCCAGTCAGCCACATGATCACAAGGGTAAACAATCCATACTGGACAGTGTACTGTGTTGCTCAGCCATGATACTTGGTGTATGAGATGCATTAAGTGTGTTTTCAACCTGTGATATTTTAAACTTATGATATATTTACTGGGATCTAAATTTAGGAGCATCCATATATACATAAATTTTTGTGTGATAAGACAGTTCTACAAAGTATCCACAGGACTGAAGTTAGAAAATCTAAAGTTGTTTTGTATCTAATAACTTTGAATAACTCACTTAATATTTTTGGAGTCACTTTCCTAGTCCCGAACCCTGATTTGTAAAATCATGAAAAGAACAGTAATGCTTCTGGGCCTCCATTTCATTTTTGATTTGAAAAGTGTTGATAGTAGTATTTATTTCACAGAAATGCTCATTTACTTAACACATATTTATTGAGTGCTCTATACCAGGATATGTTCTAAGAGCTCATGATACATTAATGAACAAATGTGATGGAGACTGTGGTGAGGTTGAAAGACATTAATATATGCAAAATACTTATATCTGTGCCAATCATTAAAAGGACAATCAATAGGAGGTATTATCTTAGAAGTGAATAAATAGTATTTTCCATGATTTAAGTCAGCCTGAATATGAAAATATGTGTAAAGGGAACAATTATAATTCATAGAAACTATTTTCTCCTCACAAATCTTGGCTTTTAACATTATTGACTTGCCAAGGACTCAAGAGAGTCAGATTTGATTTGACAGAAGATCAATATTTTTGTTGTTCATCCTCTCTTTCCTGGGTTGATCTTTCATGCTCAGTCTGAATCAGAGAATGTAATTTCCAAGGCAAAGAGATCTGTAGGATAATGAAAAATGTACTGATTTAATATCATATCTATTATGTTAAACACATAATAAATGTTCAGTAGCTGATTATTTATAATTATCTCTTTTAAGAATTCCTAAAAGTGATATAATATAAAACATAAGCAAATGAACTGCTAGTGGCAGGGCTTTTTGGCAATCCATCTTTTCACAGGTGGAGATAATAGAGGGCAGTGAATACCTATGGAAATCGTAGAATAAACACTATGAAGGCCAATAGTCAAATAAAACTAAGCTGCCATGGAAAACGGTTACCTTTCCTTAGGGGGAACCCAATGAATTGATTGGACTAGACAGGAATTTTGCGATCTTGGTAATCTTCAGAAAACTGATTTATCCTCCTATTTCTCAGGATATTCCTTAAAGGCAGAGTTGGAATCAATATTTTAGACTTTTAGTCTAATACAAATTTAGAGTTTTCCAAATAACTTAATATCCAAATGCAGAATGAAGCATTAGACTATTTTCTGTTACAAAGGGAATTTAGAGCTTTCATCTAGAAGGCAGTGAAGATGAGCTTCCATGTCTCTGGGTTGCACTGCTGGTCTTCTGCTAAAGGGAAGCCTTTTCAATTTGCAAATTTTATTGGAATGCTGTATATCGTTGAAATACTTGTGTTGTAGGCTGAAAGAACAAGATTCAGCTTGGTTGGTAGGCCTGGAGTTGTAGGAAATTTCTAGCTCAAAGATGAAAATCTGGGCAGCTTAGCACATGTAGTCTAGATTTGAGCAGGAAGTTGAGTATAAGGAGTAAAAGAAGTCTCTGTATACTTGGAAACTGGAAATGGCTGCAAGGTTGGACATAACGTGAAGACAAGAAGGCCCAAGTTTGGAAATATATAAGGGATAGCCATAGATATTTTGATGGACCAGACATGAAACTCCTGGATCCACTTCAATTTGGTATCTGGGAAGGTGGGCTGTTTATTGGCTCTGGTGTGAAATAGACCAATAGTTATTTTGTTAGTTTAAAGATGGCCCATTCAGCTTGTTCTCATCAGCCCAAAAACTGAGTTGCAGTGTGTGAGCCCTATGGTGCCCTTGCTTTTCATTTTTCCTCTATGTGGTGAAATGAACAGGCTTGTGTGTAAGAATCTCATTATCACCTATGCACAGAGTCTTTTTTTAAACCAACAAACAAAACGTGAAGACTAGATTCAAATCCCTAGTGGCTAGTGAGATGGCATTGGTACATGCCACCTTGATGGGATTGTATTGGAATCCCCTGGCACATTTCTAACACCACCATTTGGGGAAAGTCTGATTGAGCATGTCCCAAATTGTACATCTCCTCCCTCTCTTATTCCCACTCTTATATTTAACAGGAATCACTTTTCAGTTAAAATTTAAACACCTAAGAATAATTGTGTGTTAATTACAGAGTTCAACCAATAGTACTATAACAAAAAAATTCTAAAAGGGATAAAGTATTACATTGTACATCAACAGTCAGGACAAGGGCTGATCAAGTCACTGTTTCTCATAGTGCCCATTTGACTTCAGTTCACAATTGATCACACTGATAGGTCTAAGAGTCAAAGGGATTACACAAACAAGACTAGTGTCTGCTAATACTAACTGATAGAATCAAAAAGGGAGAGAACGATCCAACATAGGAAGTGGGATACACAGCAGACTCAGAATGGCAGATGTCCTAAATAGCACTCTGGCCTCAGAATCAGCCCTTAAGGCATTCGGATATGGCTGAAGAGCCCATGAGAGTATTTTAGGCATGGAAAGCCAAGACACTCTGGAAAAAAAAAGAAGACCTAAATGAAAGATCCCTGTGAGTGAGATCCCAGTGGAAAGAATGGGGCCATCAAAAAAGGAGGTACTTTTCTCTGAAGGGAGGAAAGAACTGTCACTTTGACTATGACCCTGTCAGAATAAGATCGAAGTCGGCAAACTCAAAAGGCTTCCATAGCCTTGGCAACTCATGACTAGAGCCTAGGGAGATTACTGACGCCATAAACAAGAGTGTCAAATTGTTAAGTCAACAACAGGAGTCACTGTGTACTTACTTCTCATGTGGGATCTGTCTTTAATGTGTTGTCCAATGTGAAGTAATGCTATAACTAGTACTGAAACAGTATTTTACACTTTGTGTTTCTGTGTGGGTGCAAACTGATGAAATCTTTACTTAAAATATACTGAATCTATCTTCTGTATATAAAGAGAATTGAAAATGAATCTTGATGTGAATGGAATGGGAGAGGGAGCGGGAGATGGGAGGGGTGCGAGTGGGAGGGAAATTATGGGGGGGGAGCCATTGTAATCTATAAACTGTACTTTGGAAATTTATATTTACTAAATAAAAAAATAAAAAAAAATCCCTAGTGGCTGTAGGAAGCAAAGTCATTATGAACACCTGTTAGTAACGCCTTATGCATGGAAGCCTCTGATTGGAATGTTAGAAAACAAAATCCTTCTACTCTTGTAGGAAAATGGTGTCCAGTGTGGTACAGCTTTGGGTTATTAAATGCAAATTGGCCAAAGAAAACAAAGTCAGGAGGCTGGCAGGGTGAGGGGCTGGCGTTGTGGTATAGTGGGGAAAGCCGTTGCCCTTGACACCAGCATTCCATATGGGCACTGGTTCATGTCCCAGCTGCTCTACTTCCAATCCATCTCCCTCCTAATGGCCTGGGAAAGGCAGAAGAAGGTGACTCAAGTATTTGGGTCCCTGCCACCCATGTGGGAGACCTGGATGAAAAAAAAAGAAAAGAGAGTGAGAGGGACCATCATTTTGCAAGGTGAAGCAGTGGTTTCCATAGCTGATTCAGTATCAGCATTGCCAGTGAATTTAGTAAATGCAGATGTCAGCCTCCACTGAATTAGTGTCTCCGGGGTAAGGGTCTCCTAAATTTGCAGTTTGGATTTTCTTGGTTGTTTTTTTTTTTTTTTTTTTTTTTTTTTTTTTTTTTTTACAGAAAAGTTCAGGAACTGCCTAGTTGGTGCGTGAGAGGAATCTCTGCAAGATTTTTTCCAAGTGTGGTCTGTTTTCCAGTTGCATTTGAATTCTGAAGTAGGAGGATGATGGGGGAAGTGAGGAAGGGATTCATATTAAATACAGAAATTAAAATTCATATTGAAATACAGAAATTTAAAAAGAGAAAAAATGCAAGTGTGTATCAGTTTTGTGGCAAACACCGTGTTTTCTTCAATCTTTGCTGCAAATCATTGTCAAATAGTTAAGAATTATATACCAACATAGTTTTAATAATTTTTGTGACTACTTTAACATTTATGTGAGTGAAATTTAGCATCTTTTCATTTGATTAGTGTTTAAAATGCTTGCTGGACCGATGCTGTGGTGCAGTGGGGTTAAGCCCTGGCCTGCAGCACTGGCATCCCATGTGGGGGCACCGGTTCAAGTCCTGGCTGCTCCACTTCCGATCCAGTTCTCTGCTGTGTCCTGGGAGAGCAGTGGAAGATGGCCCCTGCACCCATGTGGGAGATCTGCAAGAAGCTCCTGGCGCCTGGCTTAGGATTGGCACAACTCCAGCAGTTGCATCCATTTGGGGGGTGAAGCAGAGATGGAAGCCCTCACGCTTTGTTTTTACCTCTCTGCGTAACTCTGTCTTTTAAATAAATAAAGTAAATCTTTTAAGAAAATAAATGCATGTTTATTTTCCTGCTCAACTGTGGCTTATTTTTTTACTTTTTATTTGTTGAATTCTTTATTGAGTAGAGCATTAAGCCTTTGACACTAATGTAAATTAAAAGTTTGTTATTTCAGGGGCAAGCATCGTGGTTTATCTGGTTAAACTGCCACCTGCCATGTCAACAGGATATGTAATTATGATACTGAGTTTCTAGTAAGTCTATACTGAACCATGAGAATGCATAGATCAGGAAAATTAAATTGAATCCCTATTTAGACTGTGTCTCTCTCCATGAGGGTAGCTATGTATCTGGGCCTAGTTCCCTCACTCTTTATAGCTTAGGTGTTATGTAAGGATACACTCTATTGCCTACAAAAGTCTTCCTTATTAAACATCTAATAAAAGATACTGGACCACAGAAAGAATATCCCTGGGAATTCAGCCTGGCACCTGAGGGTCATAAGACACTATTCTCTTCTAAGTAACTGTCAGAAGCCAATTTTTAAATGTTTGATTCTGTTTTCCTCATGTGTATGAGCAGCCTGAGAGAGAAATAGAGTCTGTTGAAGACATATTGGTATTATTTATTTATTTTTATAATTTAGAGTGCTCCCAGTAACCTGCCCTCAATGTGGGGCCATATATATTAACCCCAACAGAATCTCAAGAGACTATTCAGCAAAACCAGAGAAATAATAAATGGGCTCACATTTGCTGTGGCTATTTGCCCTCTACATTTCCAGATAAATGATGTCCAACCTCTGGGACCCTCTGTGAGCTGGTAAAGGTTAAGGGTCTTTTTTTTTTTCTGGGTGCCTGTCCTATTTATAACAGAGGCTGCCTCGTTCTAGAAGCAAAGCCTCCGGGGAGCGTCCGCAGTGCTTTCCGGGCAGCAAGCAGTTTTTCTGATGGCTCTTTAGGTCACACGCACCTCTGCCCAGCCTATCCTCAAGGTCAGTGGTTGACTGAGACCGTGACTTAGGATGTGTACCTGTCTGTCCTTCAGTGTGACCAGGCTTTCTGAGTGACAGCCTCTGTCCTCTAGCCATTGCTCAGTGGCCCTGTCAGACTTAGCATTCACTCCCCAGGTGTTCTTAAGGTCCTTGACTTGTCATACTGCTTCATCTCTGGGCACCCCAATTTCCTGAGCCTGGCCCCACAGGCCACTCTCCATGGCCAGCAAACATTTAGCACTGCACACTCTGCTGGTGATTAGTTTTGTGAGTTCAATGACCTTTCTTCAGCTCCATCACAATGAGAATGACGTGGACAAAGACTTTAATGCAGATGAGGATGACCACACACTGGCTTCCCAGGAATAATCCCTGTGTACTTCCTCACCCCAGTGTAATTATTAGTTATGATCCCTTTCCTTTTCAAAATGTCTGGTTTATTCCGACAGGGTCATAGTCAAAGTGGAAGTTCTCTCCTCCCTTCAGAGAAAAGTACCTCCTTTGATGGCCCCATTCTTTCCACTGGGAACTCACTCGCAGAGTTCTTCCATTTAGGTCTTCTTTTTTTTTTTCCAGGGTGTCTTGGCTTTCCATGCCTAAAATACTCTCATGGGCTCTTCAGCCAGATCTGAATGCCTTAAGGGCTGATTCTGAGGCCAGAGTGCTATTTAGGACATCTGCCATTCTATGAGTCTACTGTGTATCCTGCTTCCCATGTTGGATCGTTCTCTCCTTTTTGATTCTATCAGTTAGTATTAGCAGACACTAGACTTGTTTGTGTGATCCCTTTGACTCAGACCTCTCAGTGTGATCAATTGTGAACTGAAATTGATCACTTGGACTAGTGGGATGGCATTGGTACATGCCACCTTGATGGGATTGTATTGGAATCCCCTGGCACATTTCTAACTCCACCATTTGGGACAAGTCCAATTGAGCATGTCCCAAATTGTACATCTCATCCCTCTCTTATTCCCACTCTTATATTTAACAGGGATCACTTTGCAGTTAAAATTTAAACCCCTAAGAATAACTGTGTGTTAATTATAGAATTCAACCAATAGTACTAGAACAAAACAAAGAGAAAATACTAAATTGGATAAAGTATTACATTGTACATCAACAGTCAGGGCAAGAGCTGATCAAGTCACTGTTTCTCATAGTGTCCATTTCACTTCAACAGGTTTCCCCTTTGGTGCTCAGTTAGTTGTCGCCAAGCAGGGAGAACATATGATATTTGTCCCTTTGGGACTGGCTTAATTCACTCAGCACAATGTTTTCCAGATTCCTCCATCTTGTTGCAAATGACCAGATTTCGTTGTTTTTGACTGCTGTATAGTATTCTATGGAGTACATGTCCCATAATTTCTTTATCCAGTGGCAACTCATGACTGGAGCCTAGGGAGATTACTGACTCCATAAAGAAGAGTGTCAAATTGTTAAGTCAACAACAGGAGTCACTGTGTACTTACTTCTCATGTGGGCTCTGTCCTTAGTGTGTTGTCCAATGTGAAGTAATGCTATAACTAGTACTGAAACAGTCTTTTACACTTTGTGTTTCTGTGTGGGTGCAAACTGATGAAATCTTTCATTAATGTATACTGAATTGATCTTCTGTATATAAAGAGAATTGAAAATGAATCTTGATGTGAATGGAATGGGAGAGGGAGCGGGAGATGGGAGGGTTGCAAGTGGGAGGGAAATTTTGGGAGGGGGAAGCCATTGTAATCCATTAACTGTATTTTGAAAATTTATATTTACAAAAAAATCTTTTAAAAAATAAAAAAATGTCTGGTTTAAACAATGAAATTATATTCTCACTCCATATGCAAGGCTTTCTGTCTTGTGGTAATGGCCCTGCACTATTACAATACCCCAAGTGTCCAAAAGGCACAGAATTACACAACAAATTAAAAGCTGCCTTGGATTAAGGTTTGCATATTATGGACTTTTCGAAACAGAGCTGTTCCTAGCAAAGGCCTTGAAGCATCACAGGCATAAAGCAACGGAAGTTACCATGCTATTAAATCTGGTCACTGGTCATGTTACTTGGGTTAACGTGAGAGGTAAACCCATGGTGAGCCAGCCCCACACAGCACCTGTGAAAGGTCATTGCTCATTCCCTGTAGCACATGCTGAGCACAGTGTTAAAGGGAGTGGGGGCCCAGGACACACTTTCTATTTTCAAGGTGTTAAACTTCTCTGTCCACTTTGTATTTCATATTTTCTATGGCTCAATTCCTTTACTCATCAAGTCTATCCTTCAGCTTTAGATAAAGGGAGCACGTGTTAAAAGGAAAGATGATGCTGTTGCATGAAAGAAGGAACTGTGCGGTCTGGATGTAATAAATGTTTAGTAGCTGAAGCAGTCCCAGGAAAAGGAGGGGAGACAGCTCATGAAAAAAAAATACCTATCAGAGTATTACAAATGATAAATTTATACAAAGAGAAGGGGGATTTGGCATGAGGCAGATAAAAAAGGTGGACCTGAGAAGGTTTTTTCGGTTATCACTGATTTTTTAGAGGCTTTTTTTTCTAGTGGAGGTGACTGTGTTTCAAATGCTACAGGAATAGCGTTCTCCCATTTTGGGCCCAAAGGAAGTGTGTGCTCTCTGAGGCTGCTGGATTCCAGCTCTTGGAATGGTAAGCCTTGGAGCAATCACATGTGCTCTGCCAGGAATGCATTCCTGGAGATTTGTGGTCTCCCCATCTGGGCCGCAGGTGATGGATTAGATCAGGGAGGAGAAAAGGCCCCAGAGGGGATCCCAGACCCTGGGCTCAGCAGGGGATCTAGCAGGATTAACACAAAGTCTGTAGTCATCACCAGGCAGAGAAATTTTCAGCTCCCAACTGCAGCATGCTTGGGTCTAGTAATGGGGGCAGATGGTGTGGTCTAAGCGACAATGGAGGCACATATGCATTGGGAAAGGAAGTAGATCAGAAAACTTCCACGGCAGCAAAGGCCACAGGAGCCATGCACAAAAAACACAGGCAAGAGCAAGGATGAAGGACAAGGAGTTGTTCCTATAGAAAGAGGCATCTTTTGACATAAAATTAGCTGTGAAATACTTGGGGGAAGATCAGTTTGTGACCCCTTAAAGGCATAAGCACTTCAAAAAGTTGGTGGAAAATGGAACTAAGAGATAGCTTATTTGGTGCAAAAATTTTTAAATCTATGCCTAGTTTTTTCATAATATGTCTTTTCCAATGAACTTTTTGAAGACCTCTTGTAATATGAAATGGTTTGGAAATGAAGTACTTGCAGTGTTCTATACACTGAGTCAGAAGTGGCTGATTTAGAGAAAACTGCACTTTAAAAGATTGGGTTCAAGTCCTAGATCTACTCACAACTTCTTAAGTATGTTTGGACATGTTTCCATTTTGCTGCAGTTTCTTGAGTTAGAAGGATTAGAGTCTAGATCTGTGTTAATACGTTAGCCAAATATAGCTATTTAGATTTAACTGAACTAAATGTAAAAAATTCAGCTCCTTGTTCACTGTAGTTGCTTTTTACGTGGTTAATTGTTGCATGTGGTTGGTGGCTACCATACTGGGCAGGGCAAATACAGAACATTTCCATCTTCACAGATAACTCTTCTGAACGATGTGGAGATTTTGGCTCTGATTTTCTCTGAGTCAGTTTGGGAACTGTGAAGTAGTTACCATGTTTTGGGGATTATACAAGATGTCATTTCTGCCTATCTTAAGATCCCTCTTTGGAAATATTTACAATGAAGCCCCTGCTTGGTCTAGAGACTTTCTTGGACTTAACCACTTTGAGCTCTTTTGCACAATTCTTCTATGCACTTCTGCCTTCACAAGAGTCAGATCTGCATTGCAATATGAAAACTTTCCTGCCTACTGCTTCTTCCTCTCCATTCTCTGTACTTCAATCATCATCTCGGTGCCTTCCTTTTGGAGGACCTGAACTGACATATGATAGAATGTCCTTCATGGCAATAGGACTGCAAAAGAGTATGACCCCTAGTCATGCTCTGAAGCTATCCATGGCTTTCTTCCCAGCTATGGGATTCCTAGAGACATCCTGTGAATGATTTATGGACTTTTACTTTTCTAGACTCTGCCTTCCGGGACCTCTGACTGTGTCTCTTGGAGCAGATTCTATAGTCCATAGTTCATGTATCATGCCTTACCACTGCCTTGAACTTGATGATTTTGGCTACACTTTTGTTACAATGTCTACCTTTTCCCAGGCTGAAGATCTTGAGTCTCCTGTCTCCTTCATTCATGGCCTCAACCACCTGGCTCATTCCTAGCCTTGGGTTTTTTAATTCCAGCTTGGCAAATAAGTTGGCATCTTCTTGCTGGGAAACGAAAGTCCATGTAAGAAAGTGTGATATTGTAACAGGAAGCCAGAAATACCCTGCCTGGGAATCCATCTTCTGTTGCTTTTCTTTACGCTATTAGCAGGGAGCTGGATCAGAAATGGAAGATCTGGGGCATGAACCAGCAACCATATGGAGTGCTGGGTGAGCATGCAGCAGTTTTACCTGCTACACCACAACTAAAGCTCTCTAACATTTATTTTTAAAAGTATTTATTTGCATTCTTTTTATTTGAAAGGCAGACACATGGGTGTGCACACACATGCATGCGTGTGTGCACACATGCACAAAAACACACACATGGAGAAAGAGAGAGTGAAGGAGAGAGGGATGGAGAGAACACTTCCCATTAGCTGGTTAAGTCCCCAACTTTCCACAATATCCAGGGCTGGGCCAGGAAGAATCCAGGAGTGTAGAACTTAATCTGAGACTCCCACACCACACTGGTGACAGGGACTTATGAGCTATCATTTGCTATCACTATTGGTGCAAATTTTTCAAAACCTTAATTGGAAGTGGAGTAGCCAAGACTTGAACCAGGCACTCTGATATAGATACAGGTGTGCTAAGTGGTAATTTAACCATTCCTTTTAATATTTAAAGAGTTTTTGTGCCATGTACCTTCTGTGCTAGCTGAGGATGGAACCATGAATTAATAGAGCCCCTAGAGATGGGATGGTTGTGGGTGGGAGGGAGGTTATGGTGGGGGGAGAAGCCGCTATAATTCAAAAGCTGTACTTTGGAAATTTATATCTATTAAATAAAAGTTAAAAAAAAGTAGAGCCCCTACTCCTGAAGGTATGACCTAGGATGCACACTCAGGAACCAGATCAGAGGCAGGAAACCAGTGATATATTTGGAAGATAACATCTTCATCAAACTCTAGACAAGAAAAGCTGAGACCTTGGAGATGGCTACTCCAACCATCCTATCTCAGATAGCTTTGGGGTTTAGACTTGAGGCTGAGCAGATCCTCCTTGGAGAAAGAAGAGGGGCAGAAGCTGGGATCTAGGAAATGTGCAACACTAGATGCTCCACAGAGGCTAACAGGTTTCAGGCTACTACAAACTCTGAGTGACATGCAAGCTATTTGAGAACTCATGCAGGGGTGGAACTGGGCATCTGATTAGAATTCATCATTCCAGAATAGCTGCTAGTTGCAAGATTTGTCAATTGATTTGCAGAAATATCCAGGAGTCTTCAAGATAAATAACCTATACTTTAGACAGAAGTATAGGTATATAGATATTGTTGCCTGTAACAGAGACCGATGATCATAGAAGTGTATGGATGACAGAGGTTTAATTCTCGGCCATATAAATGTCCTCGCTGCTATAGTGTCTCTGATTTACGTTGTCATGAAGGATGGATTCAGACGCTTTCTTGCTGCTTGGCACCCCAAGGTCTTACTCTCAACCACATGGCTCAGTACTACTACCATATCTGGGTTCTAACTAGAATGAAAGAGACAAGTGAAGAGTTGAGAGTGTCTTTCTCTTAATAGGAAGATCCTGGGTGTTACACTCCTGTTATCACCTATGCTCAGATCCCACTGCCCACAATTTGCTCTCAGGGTCCCTGGAAGCAGCCATGTGGCAAGGCAAAGACAATGGACAGCAGGGGACAGTTTCTTCCAGTCACAGGCACATGTATTCTGAGTTTAGAGAGTGTGGTCCACTTCCAGCACTGCACAAGGTGGGGCTTCTAAGCCTTCTTTTTGCCAACACCATCCCTCTGACTTATCTCTGCAGTGTATTGTTTTTTCACCCTGGATTGTAGCTCTGTGTTTATTTGTATTTGTGAGATTCTTGCCAGGCAGAACCTATCCATATCTGTTATGTGTCCAGCCTGGCACAAAGTAGAGGATTGAAACCCAGGGAGTCTGGCTCAGTAAATGGTTGGTGAAGGGATAAAATCCTCTAGAAATTAAATGTTACAAAATCCCTGTGGGAAAAGAAACATTCAGCAAAAGATCTACCCCCTCTCCTTTTCCTGCTAGAACAGACTGGGTTCATATTTATATTGCAATTTTTTAGACATGGTTAAAATCTGTTTATATTAGGTATGATTTACTGAAAGAATGGATAAATAGGAGGGGAAGTTAGGGATTTGGTATCCCCAGATGCAAAGGTCACCGTGAATGTCATCCATAGGCCTCTGTAAGCTGGTAGCTTCACTCCTCTTGTCTGTGTGTAGGAGTTGGGCAACCTTTCCCAACTTGATCATACCAAGTGGAAATAACATCCCTTCCATCCCCCTGCCACATCAAAGGGGCACTGGGAGCAGGGAGGAGTGTTATTGTGGCTTTTCACTTCAGGAAGCAAGCATAATGATGCTATTCATGGCATTAACTGCAAAAAACTATCATTAAGTCTTTGAA
Source organism: Oryctolagus cuniculus (assembly GCF_964237555.1). Taxonomy (NCBI): domain Eukaryota; kingdom Metazoa; phylum Chordata; class Mammalia; order Lagomorpha; family Leporidae; genus Oryctolagus; species Oryctolagus cuniculus. The sequence continues at coordinate 112,077,095 of NC_091438.1, forward strand.
TGTCTTATAATCATGGGGAAGAGAACTAATACTTTGGAGTTCCAAATATGCTTGGCACTTTGCAACCACTGTCTCTTTTAATCTTCCCAATATTCAATGAGAAAGGTAATTTGACCCCTATTTTACAGTTGGGAGTCATCTCAGATAAAATAATGTGCCCTAAGCGGTGCTGGGGTTGAAACTGGGATTTTCCTGTCCAAGGTCTCAGCTCTTTCCACAATGTCAGGTGTCTGTCCTTTACAGAAGGGTCCTTCAAAAGTTTGTGGACAATGGAATTACAAGTAAGGGCTTATTCTGGTGAAGAAAAAAAATTTTCATAGTATGTGGAAAATGCATTTTGGAAAACAACTATCCATAGTTTTTGGAATTGTTTTTGCAACGAAATGAACTCATTAACTTTTTTTGTTATTGTTGAGAAAGAAGAAGACAAAAGAGGGTGTGAAAGAGAGAGAGAGAGAGAGAGAGAGAGAGAAACTCATCCACTGATTCATTGTCCAAATACCCACATCAGCCAGGGCTGGACTAGACCAAAACTGGGAGCTAAGAATTCTATCCAGGTCTCCTAAGAGGATGACAGGAACCCAATTAGTTGAACCATCACTTCAGATTTCTCAGAGTTTGCATTCACAGGAAGCTTGAGTCAGGAGCCAGAGGCTGCTATTTAACTGAGCACTCTGATATGGCACATGGGCATCTTAACAGGTACCTTAACCATGAGGACAAATCCCCTCCTTGTAAACTTATATTTTTAATTTCATTTTCCACAAATTTTAAGTGCTCTTGTATCTCTAGAGTATTTTATAATGCACGTGTCTTTGAAGGCATTATGTTATCCTATTTTTCATATATTTTGTATCTCTATATCGAGATTTATGTATCAGTAGTTTTGTTTTCTCTCTGACTTTTATAGGATACCTTTCATAGGAAGTGGTCTTCTGAGTGTGTGTCTTAGAATGTTAGTTTGGTAAAGCTCTATTGGCTTTGTTTTCAGTTGGATGCCTTCATGTAGTCTCCTTGTAGCTTCTTTGGCTTTCAGCTATTTCCTTGAGCACGGTGCAGGAAGTGGAGGGGTAGGGAGCCTTTCTGACTCTAAGGGCCACACTAGGGAAGGGAAGCCAGGTACTTTAGTGATCCATGTGGGTGTGGTACACACAGAAGTTGAGATGGGTCCACTATGTGGCCATTCTGGCAGCTGGGGTGGTGGTACCAGAAATGTGTGGTGAATTTTTCTCAGCAGTGTTGGTGGCAGGTGTAGAGTATGTGTTCCAGTCAATTTAAGCATGGGTGGTGGGTGGGGTGGTAATGGTAGCTGGTGGTGGAGGGTTGTGTAGAGGAGAGTGGATTAGCCACAGAAGCAGCCTTGAGGAGCATGTAGCATGGATCATATGCTTTTGGACCCAGCAGTAGTTCAGACAACCACATCTATGTCTCAGGATAGCCTGTAGTCTGGAATTTGCACCCGCAGGCCCAGCCACAGCAAGGATCAGTGGTGGACTTGCAATGTGGCTCTGTCCTTAACTCATCCCATACAGCAGCAGCCTGAGTTGGGAGGAGACAATGCAAGAAGCTTTTCTGAAATGAAGGTATAGGAAACAATCCAGGAAGTTCCTCTACCTTATCTCTGACACTGTGACTGGAGTATCTCTCCTGTCACATCTTTGTCAATAGGTTCCACTGGGACACTCCCATTCACTTTTTTAAAAAAGATTTATTTATTTATTTGAAAGTCAGAGTTACACAGAGAGAGGAGAAGCAGAGAGAGAGAGGTCTTCTGTCTGCTGGTTCACTCCCCAGGTGGCTACAACAGCTGGAGCTGCGCCAATCTGAAGCCAGGAGCCAGGAGCTTCTTCCAGGTCTCCTATGTGGGTGCAGGGGTCCAAGGACTTGGACCATATTCTACTGCTTTCCCAAGCCATAGCAGAGAGCTAGATCAGAAGAGGGAACTAGAACTGGGACTAGAACTGGCACCCAAATAGGATGCTGGCACCCATATAGGATGTGGCCAAGGCATTAACCCACTGCGCCACAGTGCTGGCCCCTCCCATTCACTCTTTGACCTGTTGTTATGGGGAGCACTCTCCTAGCCAAGGAACTGAGATCATTGTTCTCTATGTACTATATTCTACTGTCTATGTCACTATCTCAGGTTTCTGTGTCTTACAGGGTTCTCTTGCTGGGTTCTAGTGTCACTCACTAAAAAGGCATCTATTTTTCATGTTCTTTGTGGATAAGGAGGTGAGCACTGTTGGTACTTACGTTGAGCCATCTTGCCAGTCTCCCCCATGAAATGCTTTCATATCACCAATTGTTTCAGCCTTGATTATGATCTTGGGCATGTGAGAGACAGATTTTTGTCCTCATTTTGTGGATGATGAAGAGAAATTCACAGATACTAACTGACTTGCTACATGTCCCATTGCTATTAAATGACAGCCAGAATCAGGTTGCTAATTTAAGAGTACTATTCCCATGTCCATCCCGCACCTTATAGAGAGGTTATATAATTGTTGGAAGTAGAGAAAGAAAGTGATTTCCTAAAGACATCACATGTTGTCACAATGGAATTCAGATAAGGTTATCAATTCATTCTTACTTCTTTGACTTTTTTGGGTTAGGTCCTGTGTCCTGTGGTTACTCACAGCCCTGGGAAAACTGGATCATTGATCCCCTTAGCCAGGTAAAATTTCTTGAAACTCATAACTTTCTTTGACAGTGTAATAACAATACAGCATCATAGCAACACAAGATTTCTGAACAATAATGTGATCATCATTGGTTCAAAATAGTTTATTTAAGAAAAAAACAGTTAATTCCAGTATCTCAGAGCTCAAGAACTTGACCTTGGCTCAGCTTTATCACATGATTGTGCTTCTGTACCAACTATCCTCATCTCAGAGCCAAGCCTACTTTGCCCTGTGGATTTAACCATCATCAGTTCTCAAAGTTCATTGTCCATAGAATCATGTAGATTGCTAAAACACTGATTGTTTAGGCACCAGAGACTAATTCAGTGGGTTTGGGGTGGGGCCGTGAACTTGAACCTTCAGCAATATCCCAGGTGATGCTGTTGCTACAGGTTTGTGGACCATACTTTGGGTAGCACTTGGTCAGTTCAGTGGTCCCTAACCTGGGAGTACAAGGCAAACCACTGGCTTGTGGGAAGAACCCAGAGCTTTTATGTATATATTTATAAACTTATTTTTGTGACTTAAATTTGTGTAGTATGGGCAAGTATTTATGTTAAAGAAATATGAGCATATGTAATTGGGATGTATGTCACAAAGAGTTGGACAGAAGTGAGAAATTGGCTTTACTTCCACAAGGCAGCTTGCATCTTCTATGTCAGTCACCTCCATGCATCTGAACCTGAATGGTGGGTGATTACATTGGACAGGATTGATAGAAGTTTTTCTGGGATCCATTCTATGGGCAAGTAGTTTTCAAAGTGTGATTCTGAAGTTTTAACATTAGCATCACCTAGAAACTGGCCAGAATGCAAATGATCACACCTTGCCTCAGACATATTGAATCAAACACTCCCTGGGGTGGCAGGGTTGAGCTCAGCATTCTGGTTTAATGGTTCCTCCTGGAGATTCTCCGGCAGGTGTAGGTGAGAAACACTTCTTTGATGGGAAGTCTTTAAGGAAATGTAGACTAAGTGATTTAACAATGGGCTGATCTTATAGAACCACTGTTTCTGACTTTTTAACCTGTAGTCAAATTTCTCATGAAGCCTGAGTTCCCTGAGAAAATGAATTTCTGGCTACTTTGTTTTGTGTTTAACTTTGCAGCCCTGAGAAACTACTTTCAGTTTGCTAATTGTGTCCTGTTTGCTCTCCCCTCTAGTATTGTGTTGCCCAAATTAAATACAAAATTCAGATAAATAACAAATACATTGTTAAGGGACTATGTGCTATACAATCTTTGGGATATACTTAGTTAAAAAGTAGTCCGTGTTCATCAGAAATTCAGATTAAACTCCACTCTCATTTTTCTTCTCTACCTAGATGCATCTCTCCCTGGAGCATCAATCCTTCCGCTCTTCCAGACTCAACATCACCTGTGGGAGTCTCTCAGACACCTCAGGCTAAGACTGGTCTCTGTGCATTCCTGTGCTCTACACGTTACTGAAATCGTTTAATTACTTGGCAGTGTTTCCCACTAGACTGACGTTTTCTAAGAGCCAGGGCTGGATTTATTGGATCTTATTGATCACAGTTTCCTCAGTGCCTAGAACCAACTTGTGAGCATTCATTCAAATATTGGCTTAATAAATAAATAAATGGTCTTTTGCGAACCTTGGATTTCCAGAAGCAGTAGATGCTGGTGGCATCCCTGAAGCTGCCTGCAGCCCCTTCCCTACTGCCTGCTGCTGTGCTTCTGGCTAGCTTGTGCAGACCATGGCAAGGACAGAATTAGCTTGCCGTGGCAGTGTTAGCTGCCTATAGAGCCTGAGAGTGACACCAGCCCTCCTGTGTACTTGCAGTGTGATCTTACCAAAATCTCAGCTGGATCTGTAAAAATGGGAGATTCCTAATAATACTATGATTGTGAAAAACCAATGAGATAATGGGTGAGCATGGGGTTTTGCACATTATAAACAGCTATGAAAATAATATTTGATGTTTAATTTTGAGCTCTGACTTTATGGCTTACAGGGTTTATTCATTCCCTTCACTGTTCATCGCTGATCCATTTTGACTTGCATTTTCTCCTTGTAATAACAATAGATACTATTTATTATGGTGTGCTTGGCTCTCTGTTATTGCAATGCACACATTATATTTAATCTCTACCAGCAAAGCAGACATTCCACTTTTACACATAAGGAAATTGGAGCCAAAGCATTTACACACTTTTTCTAGCAAATAGCAGGGCTTGGATTTAAACTCACGGCTGTCTGTTTACAAAATTTTCACCATTTAAATCACAGCACATTAAATCCTGACTCTGGTTTCATGGTTAGAGAGTTGACCTTTGCTTGTCCCTTCAGGGGCCCCAACTCCCTTAGGGTGGCTTTTCTTGCCCCTGGCCCTGTTCTCTAGTGTGGACACAGCTGCAAGGGGCTAGCAATATCCATCTACAGTCAGCTGATGCTGGAGGCACAGGAGAGAGTCTGTAAATATCACTGCTTCACCCCAAAGCAGTCACGTTCTGCCCCAAATCCCATATGAAAGTCTAGCATTTAGAAACTATGCCTTTCTATTTTCAGCACAGCTCATGTAGGTGGCCTTTGGAGTCTGTCCTATGAATCTTGGGCTTTCTTATGTTATATTCTGTGAAGTGGTGAATCGTGTGCTGCAGTCACTGTTGGTTATTCACCCAGAAGCCATTACCTTTTTTCTCCTTAAAGTAAGAGCCTAGTTTTGTTTAGCTGCCTACCTCTTTCCCATGGGATCCAGAAGCAACCCTGTCCTAACTCTAGGAATAAATCATGAGCATCTATTCATGGCAACTCCATTCCTGTTTCCAGTCACTGGTTTATGGATGGGTAAATTGCACAAGCATGACTAATGGACTAAGAGGATACCTCTCTTGAGGGCATCTGGGAAAAGTTCCCTTGCCGATAAGGAGACATACAAGAAGACAGGTCATTATTTCCTCATCTTCCTCTTCTTCCTTTCTTGTACTACATGTGGATTCTTGGAACTTGGACAGCAGTCTTGTATATATGAAAAGTGTAAGCTTATTAGAACCCCAATATCCTTGCAATGGAAAGAAGCTGAGATTTTATACTGCCACTGTATAAACCATTCTTGAAGAAGTCTTACCTTCAATTTGCTGTTTGAGATAATAACAGCTGCAAGTCATGTTTTTGATTAGGATTTGTTTTTCTAGTATTTGCAGCTGATAGTATTGATAGTACATTTCAACTATCTATTCCTTTCTGTGTCTCCACGTTGGACTACATTGGACTATGAACTCCTGGAAAGTATGAATTTACTGTAATTGACACATACTCATCACATTTTGACTGAATGAATGAGAGCTCGGCTGGAAAAACTTCCATGGATGTGGAAAAGAGGCAGGTTGAAATCAAAACATGTGGAGGTATTGTGTGTAGAGTGCTAAAGTTTTGCTGGGTAACCATCACATGGAATTGAAGCAGAATCCAGGAATATCAGAGGAAGAACTAGTCCTGGACATAACCAACTCACATTTTCATAAAATGATGAGGAAATGAGCTCTAAGGAAGGCATGTAACTTGTCCAAGCCATCTGTATATTACTTGGCTTTATTCTCTTAAGCCAGCCTGAGCTTTAACTTGCTATGTAACTGGAACCCATCACATACTCTCTAAGCTGTTTTCCAACATAAGTAAAAAAATGGCAATAATTTGTTTGCTCAATTTCAGATCTTCGGTAAAAGAGATTCTATGATGGAAGTAGAAGAGTTTTATGAGTTGCTCTGTCACAAGAAAATTTGTTTTGCTATTATAGTAGATGCTAAAAATGATGGTTCCTAAATAAACAAATAGAGAATAGGCATTGTATTTTAGTTCTAGCTTTTTGAAATATTGTCATATATTTATATTCAGGTGAAATGAGGGAAGGAACTATAACCAGGGTGCTAACATGCTTTGATGGTGGAGTTGTATGCATCACAAAAAGAAGAGATTCAAATACAGATTCAAATATTCAAATAAAGAAAGTGTCAGAATTCAAAGTTGCTAGTTTATGTGAAACACTGTATTGGAACAATTCATCCAGTATTTTATATAATCATTATATAACTCTAAAAAAGATATAGTTTGATTTTTCACTAATAAAAAAGCTGATGGTCTGAGAGCTTCAATAGTTGTGGAGGTGGCTGATGAGTGAGCAAGATTCATACTTGGCTTAGCATCAGTGCTGCTTATGCCACACCATGAGCCACTTTGGAAACTGTAGGGCATCCATCTGGATGGTCCAATCTGAGGTCTTTCTGCCTCTGGCATACCAAAGCTTTCTAATTTTCACATAGATTCTGCCCTGACTGACCAGTGAGATTGTGCCAGTCAAGGGAACTTGGCCATGGAAAGTTCGGAAGCCATCATGTAGATGCTAGCTAGCACTGTGCTCAGCAACAGCAGTCCTGTCCTTGCCCCATCAGCTTAGTATATGAACACCTAAGCTTGGGTAGTTTTTCCTTTGCTACCTCTATCATGTATTTTTTCTGTTTAAGTTTTGTTTGGTCTACAAATATGGGCTCTGGGACAGGGGCAACAAGAACTACCGGTGTGATTGCAAGACAGACAGGACTGGGTTACACTGCTTGTTTTATCATTACTCATTCAATGTCCTTGAGTTGGTGTCTCTTGAGTCAAAATTTAATGTATCAGTCCATTTTCTCTCACTATAATAAAATATACGAGGCCAGTTTGAAAGAGGTTCTTTTAAGTCAGTTTTGGAGGTTATAAGTCCAAACAGCATATCACAGCTTTAATGAGGACCCCATGGTGGGTGAACCATGGTGGGAGTGTCTGCACAGTGGTGAGAGCCTATGGTGAGAGAGTGGGAATGGTCAGGCTCACTCCTTTAGACCAACCCTCATAAGAACTAACAGGTCCCATGGGAACTAAGTTAATCTCTCCTGAAAGTGGTAACCCCTTCGACCTAATGTCCTCCTATTAGTCCCCATCTCTCAAGGCCCCACCACCTTTTAACATCACCACACTGAAGACTAAGCTTCTAACACATGAATCCTTGAGGGAGAAACTCAAACTGTATAAAATCATAGTATTTATTTACCTGTGCCATAGAGATAATACCTTACTTATAGTATCTATGGGGAATATAATTTCCACATGCAGTATATATTGAAAAATGATAGTCATTCTTTAAAATTTGTAGAATAAAGAAAAAAATCTTTTAACATTTTTCCCTCTCCATTATATTCTAGCTCTTTCAAGTCCAATTTCCATAATTTTATTCTGTTTCCATCCTTTCTTTATCTTTTTAAATCTACTTATATTTTCCACAATTGTGTCTTAACTTTTCTTTCCCAAATCTATTTATCACTCAAAATATTCTTCTCAGGAGCTCTCTACATCTTTGTCTTTGTCTATATCTCTGTCTCTTGTCTTTTTCCACTCAGCAGCACCATATTTGGTGTCACTAGGGTTTTTGATTGCAAAATGACAATGTAAGGAAAAATTGAGTTGAAGTAAGACTAGAAACATAAAGAGTCAAGTCATTAACTATAGCACTGTAGGCCAGAAGAGTGTGAGATATGAGTTACAAAAAATAGCAAGTGGTTAAGGTTAAGGAAGAATGTTGTGGTGGAAGAAGCCACCAACAACATACATTAGCTGGTACTATATTTATGATATAGAGATAGGTGCAGTGTCTAAAGAGACCCAAATATTCTGGGAAAAATATATATACAGAAGGTCCCTACTAATAGGATTCTGTTTTCACCCCCTAACACTTTCTAGCCCCTGGAAACTTTTTGTAGTAGGAATGTATTATCCGTGAAGAGACTAAATATCTCAGGCAGTCATGCCTGTTATGATTTTCCCCCAACATCTATTTTACATTCATTTAGATTTTACTAGAAGAAAGTCAACCCACAGAACAACCATACTTGTACTTCTGTGTGGTATGTGACCCTGTGGGATTCTTATGATGAAAAATCAAATGCAAAACAGGTGTCCAAGCACTGAAAACATGGGAGAACAAGACAAAATTGATTCCAGCACCATGCAAGAGACACCCCCACCTCAATTCAGCCCCAAACACTGTCTGTGCAACCACCTTCCCACGTGTTGTGGCTTTGACCCTTCCACACATATTATGGAATTTGAGCACTAACAGGGGTGGAAAGATTTCTATGGAGTTCAGCTCATGGCTTCCCTTTCTCTTCTCATCTTAATGCTGCCATGTGCATCTTAAGAAACGGTGCTCTCTGTCAATACAGATGGACCACAGTCACACTTGGTAAGCTATCTGCCATGATCCACTCTAATTTGCTGTTTAATAAAAGGTACAAATTGAAATTTAATTACTGAAAGCATGGACTTCAACACTAGACCCCCAAGTCAATAAATATCTCTTAATTTTTTAAGAGAAGTGGAAAAAAATGGAAAATTCATGTTGATCCACAGGAAATTTAGTATATAAAGTGATTCAGCACCAGAGATCTTCAAAATGCTCATGGAAATTTGTACAGATTTCAATTATATTGTTCCCCAAACTTCCTGAATTATTCTCATATACATTTTCTGAACACTCGCCATGTTAGGCTGTGTAAGGACAACATACATAATTTAGTTCTTGTTCCATTCCTCAAAGAGCTTGTAGTTCTATGGTAGAAGTCTCTAAGGACTATCAATCCAACATAACTAGTTGTACCCCTTTTAGAAGTACAAATTAAATATTTACCAAACCCAATCTCATTCCTATTTATTGGAATGGTTAAACACCATTGGTTAAATATCAAGAGATCCTTCATTTTTTTCCTTATAATTATCTTCACGTAATGAAATTTTTTATTTAGTAAATATAAATTTCCAAAGTACAGTTTATGGATTACAATGGCTTCACCCCCCCATAATTTCCCTCCCACTCACACCCCTCTCATCTCCCGCTCCCTCTCCCATTCCATTCATATCAAGATTCATTTTCAATTACCTTTATATACAGAAGATCGATTTAGTATATATTAAGTAAAGATTTCATCAGTTTGCACCTACACAGAAACACGAAGTGTAAAATACTGTTTCAGTACTAGTTATAGCATTACTTCACATTGGACAACACACTAAGGATAGATCCCACATGAGAAGTAAGTACACAGTGACTCCTGTTGTTGACTTAACAATTGGACACTCTTGTTTATGGTGTCAGTAGTCACCCGAGGCTCTTGTCATGAGTTGCCAAGGCTATGGAAGCCGACTTCCAAGGAGATCCTTCTTTACTTGGAGTCACTTCTGTGATTGGCCCAACCATTCCAAGGAATTTGTTTTCTTTCCCAGGCATCATTTATGATCAATGCTATCCTGCAGAGAAAAAGAAATTCTGTGACATGCTTGGTTCTCTTCTCTGATGCAATTGCACTTACGAAGTGTTACTGCTCAAAATCAGGCCATTTAGTGATATTTAGTATGACATGGCAACTGTGCTAAGCAGGGTCCAAGAAACACTTTGAAGACCAGATATTATACCTATTTGTTGGTAGGTCAGGGAGTTAAGTAAAAAAAGCACTAAAAAGGCATTTGTACCTCACCTTGCTATTGGTAGCTAACGGCCACGAAGTTGTCATTGGTTTGAAGTTCATAGAAATGAAAGGTGGTATTTTTTATCCTGGTTTCAAATTTTATTATAAAGATATAATGTCAAAGACAGTTTTGTGCTTGTGCAAATGTGCAGAAATAAACCAATGCACCAGAATATTGATTCCAGAAATAGATATTTGCATATATGGCCAGGTAATTTTTAATAAGGAATCAAAAGAAATTCAGTGGAGAAAGCAATATTTTTAGTCATTGATGATTAAAAATATGATATCAGTATTTTTTTAAATTACAATATACACCTTATGAAATTCATTTAAATAGATTGTGGATCTAAATGTAAAAACTAAAAGCATAGACATTTATGAGAAAATATAAAAGAAAATTTTAAGGTTAAGCCAAAATTTCTTGTATTTCATAATATAATCAAAGTCATTAAGGGAGTAAATTAACAACTGTGATTATATCAAAATTTAAAGCTCCTAATATTTTAAACAGAATATTAAGAAAATTAAAGTCATATATAGCATGGGAGAAAATATTTGCATATAACATCTCTGGTAAAATACTTGCATCCAGAATATATAAGGAAAACTAAAAAAGAAATCAACAAAAGAAACATTTAAATGAGTAAAATATTTAAACAGATAAAGAAACAAAATATTTGTATATTTTAAAAAAATATTTATTTATTTATTTAAAGTTAGAGTTTCAGAGATAGGGAGAAACACAGAGAAAGGTCTTCCATCTGCTGATTCACTCCCCTAAATGACTGGGTCAGACTAAAGCCAGGATCCAGGAGCTTCTCCCAAGTGCGTGGCAGGGGCCCAAGCACATGGGCCATCTTTTGATGCTTTTTCCAGGCCATTAACAGGGCGCTGAGACACAAACCAGTGCCCATATGGGATGCTAGCATTGCAGGTGGTGATTTTAATACTATGCCATATTGCCAGTCCTGAGGTGGTATGGTTAATGTGTCTTCTATATTAGTGCTTAAGACCTTCAGCTTGAAGAAAATGTTGGAGTAGAATTTTTGTGAAGTTTTTACAAAGATAAAACACTAGCAAGGCAGGTGTTTGGCATAGTGGATAAATTACCACTTGGATTCTTATATCCAAAATGGGAGTTCTTGGTTAAAGTCCTAGTTGCACTTTCAATTCCAGCATCATGGTCATTTGTATCCTGAAAGGAAACAGCTAAGAGTTCAAGTACTTGGGTCCCATTTCACCCATGTGAGAGGGAGATTCAGATTGTGTTCTTAATTCTTTGCTTTGGCCTGGCCAAGCCCCTGACATTTGGGGAGTACACAAGCTAATGGGAGTTCTTTCACTTTCTTCCTTTCTCTCTGTCTTTCAAATAAAATGAAGACAAAAAATAATTCAAAAAGAAAGAAACACTGGCAAAGGTTCAGAACTGGAGGAAATAGTCATAAGTTCACCTTTGATCATGTTGGCTTGAGGGTCCCTAAAAAACAACTGAGAATAAATTCTGAGTAGGAATTTGTATACAGAGTCCTGGAACTATAAGATTGGCAGGGCTGTAGGTGTTAATTTATGCATCATACTATCATTATGAATTCTGTATTATAAAGGAGACTCAATAACTTATTCAGTCATACAATGTCGGGGTCTTTCCTGCATCTTTAGTAATCTCTACATCTCCCTCTCATTCCTATATCCTTTTGTGCTAGAGTAGCATTGTGTTCATATGAGATACTAAAAAAATATTTTCGTGTATTCAAAGATTCCCTAGGTATTTATCTCAGACATATTTAAAATCTGCTGGCGACTTTGGTCATATGGAGGAGTGTGTTTTGAAAATGTGAGCATTCTGATGCCTGTACTCTGAGAGACAACAGACAAGGAAACACACAGCGAGACTGCTAATTGCATTTACTGGACCACACGCCTTCCCTGGCTCTCAGAGGGATATGTGTTTCCAAGAAATATGGGGTTTGTCTGAGGTCCAATGGCACTTAGACAATGGAGAAAACAAGTCTCTCATGTTGTGGTTAATGTCTCTGCCTGTCTGAAGACCTAACCCACTGTTCCCTTATTTATGTGTAAACAAAAGCATTTCAGAATAGTTGTATTTAGATTTCATCTATATAAATTTAAGTGCTTTTTATGTTTAGTTTACTATTTTCAGTGGGAATTGGATACAGCATTCTATGTTTTTAGCCCTAAGTCCAAGGTTTGTATTTTGCTTCTGACCCCAAGAAGCGCATGCCTTTAGATAAATAACTGTAGTTGTCTGAGATTTGTTTTCCTGACTCATAACAGGGATTAACATGATCTGCTTCCTGGTCTGATTTTGAGGATTCAGTGAAATGGCTAGTGTGAAAGCATGTATTATATGTTTATCTTATAAAGTCAGGTTTTAGTACCCCATGGAAGTATGCTTCTTCATTTCTTGGAGAGCTGAAGACATTTTTCCCATCTTCAGTTGGAGAGGGTCGTCTCTTCCCATACTTTACCTGTAGATAAATGAAGCTCTCTGCTTCAGATAGTATAACTGAAATTAGCATGTTTCAAACCAGTATAATTCATGAAAATTTCTTTATCTCCTCAGAATAGCCTACTCTTTAGGGAATAAATTTCTCTTGCTCTAATGACGTGTTATGGTAGAGACTTATGATATAGATCTTGTCATTGATGAGAAAAATTGGTTTCTGGCTTACGACATTCATAACCACCAGGCCAATGTCTTTCTGTAAAGATTAAAGAAATGCTGACTCTGGGAGAGCCAAACCTTTCTTCCTGCCAATTTGGAGAGACACGTGGAGGCAACAGGTAGAAAGAGGTTTATAAAACAAACATGGACTGTTGTCCTTGAGGCCAATGTAACCTTTGCTCTTTACAGATTCATGAGTCAACAGATTCCTATATTTGCTTATACTGGTTTAGTCTGAATTTTGTTTGTAGTCATCATAATTGTTCCAGTAATTTGTTATCACATGAGTAATACCTGCTAATTTAGTAGTATAAAACAACCACTATGAATTCTATAATGTGTTCTGTGGGTCAGGAATTCAAACAGCATACCATAGGAGTAGTGTCTGTGTGCTCCAGAATGTCTTGCAACCAGCTAATGAGACTTAACACAGATGGGGTGGCTGGAAGAGTTCAAATATTGAGACTAGAATAATGGGCTAAAGTTCTCACTGGTAAGATATATATATCTTCACATATAATGGGTTCTTGGGCTAAGATGACTCAGTGATTGGGTTCAATTTGTCCTGTTGCTTGGAACACCAGTGTGTATTTCCTCATGCAACTGAGGCTTCTCAGAGCCTAGTGGCTGGATTTTAAGAAGGAGCTTCCCAAGAAGAAGCATGGGAGAAGAACATTCCAAGACAACCATATGAAGTCACATGACCATTTATAGTCCAGCCTCTGTGATCAGGTAGTACCATTTCTGATGTACTCTATTGGTAGAAATAATCAATGACAGCAGATACAGGTCCCACCACTTGCAAGGATCTTAAAGAGTTTTTGATCATTAAAAAAATACAAAATAGCATAATACTATAGCAATGTCTGTTTTTCCTTTTTTCCATCTAGGCTCCTGAGTATGTCAATCTTTACTCTGATATCTTCGAAACCCACCTCCTCCTGGAAATGCTTCTCCAACCTTTGCTATTTTACACAAATCTTCTTTTAAATCCTTAGTTAAAAGGTAAAATATTTACTTGAACTAAAGAGAAACCAGAGTATCCTTATTAATCCTTGTCCTCTTGATGCTGGCAATGGCCATTTCTAGTATGCCTTTAGGCATATCATTGCATTACAGAGCCATAGATGTTGAAAGCTAAAAGGAATATGAGAAATGATCTAGTTGATTTCTTTTATTTTGCATATTCAGTTCAAAAGACCTTTATTAAACTCAATTCTATGTCAGCCAATATGCTAAGTGCAGAGGATGCAAAATTGAACAGAATTCACAGAATATTTATAAGGAAATTTATAATCTAGAGAATAATTTCTTAAAGCTTTATTTAAAATCTTATGCTCCACAGACTATTAATCATTTAGTGGATAAAAAAGTTATGTTATCAAATAACTGTGAAAATGCTACATCCAATGAAATTAAACAATTAACCATGCTCTTTATTATAAGATTTTTTTAGGGCTTTTACTTTGCATCTATTTGCCCTGAACAAATGTTTGCCAAATGGTTATTGGATAAAAGTAAAAGGTAGGGGCAAGGGTAGGATAAGGTAAAATCCATCTTCAAGGCTTCTCTGACATCCTAACTCCTTTGCCTGAAATTTACACCTGTATTGTTGAACTGTGGCAAACATCCTGGAGTGAGAACAGAAGGGGAAATCAAAGTATGTCTTTTCTATCTTTGTCTTTTCTATCCCTCCCTTTTGCCTTCATGTTGGCTTTATCCGGGGCTCATGCTTTGGCCTTAGTGTTTCTGGGTGCATTCTTGTTCCTTGATGACATGCTCTTGGTTGGGAAACTTGGTCTGTTGTTTTGGAAATTCACTCCTGCTAGAGCCCTATTCTGAGTGCTATGCCTTATGTCAGACTTTTCATGGCATTTTGCTTCAGATGATGCCAGTGTTCATCTGAATTTGAGTATCATCCATCCACTAGATGGGACCTTAAACACTGAGTTAGCTGGCTTCTTCCTTGGCAACTGATGGTAAGATTAACTATCATTTACCATGGGCCAGCTCTTGGGTTAATGTAGTCACAATACTTTATGCTGGGGTGGGTGTCAGGATGGCCGAGTATTCTAACGGGCCAGACTCAAGCTCCGCTTCCTCGCCATGAGGATTCTGGTCTCTGAATGGAGGCATGGGTTCGAATATCGCTTCTCGGCCTTTTGGCCAAGATCAAGTGTAATACTTTATGCTGGGGTGAGCCTAATGATATTGCTATATTGATAAGTTAAAAACAGTTAAATATCCGCAATTTTGTCATTCCACCTGATATCACTTCATCTTTACTATGAGTTAAGTTTTTGCTGGGCCAGACCAAGGTGCATGGTGTTCTGGCAGGCCAATATTTTGTGCCTTTCAAATCAATCATCTTTTAATTTCCTGAACTTATAGAGAGTCTTATGTAGTATGAGGAAGTAGAGAAAGGGGATTCCTCTTGGTCATGCCAACCATTCTTCTGTTCTACAGAATAATTAAGCTCTTGCCTAAGATTTCATAAAAACTATGCTAAACAAAAGCCCTACTGTTAACCAGACACACCTGTCCTTAAAAAGTGGTTTAGCAACTATTTATTGTTACTTAATACAGTCCTTCCCCCAGCAATTGATTAAAATATCCCTCTAGCCAGATATTCTACTCTTAGTAAAAAAAAAGTCTGGGAAATACATTTTTTCCTCTGTATCATTTAAAATAATGTCTAATGCACCATCAATAACTGCATGAAATATCTGTCTTTGAATATGTTATCCACATTTTGCATTTGAGGAACACAGAGCTTGGATGGTTCAATGTACTTGATAGAGACCACACTGCCAGTGTGTACTGGAGCTGGAATTTGAATTCAGGATCAGATGACTACCAATACAGTTACCTTAACCGCAATAGGGACTAGCTGTGTCTGCCTTCAAGCATAGTTTTTCTAAGAAAGCTGGCCAGGTACATAGTGCTTAAGAGGCTAAATCCTACCTTACCACTAATTAGTGTATTTGGATAAATGACTCAATCCTTTTGTTTCATTGTGCTCATCTTTAAAATAAAGATAAATAAAGATGCATCTTTTAAAATGTTATTGTGAACATCCAGTGACTGATAAATTGTAGTTATTGTCATCATCATTATTCTCTATCCCCATATCTCTTATGTCTATCTTCCTTGCTTTTCCATTGACCTGTGTTGCTAAAGACCCACCATGTATCGGGCTAGAAAGTACTTAACGTAGAGCCAGTCTACTGGTCAGTGTAAAGAAGCTGTATCCTCATTCCCCTACAGTTGGAACTGCTGTTCAGCAGTTGTAAATGGCCAACATTAGAGAACTGGATGGTACAAATTCAACAGCCATCAACAATCACCTAGATTGCCTTTATGAATACAAACAGCAAGTTCAAACAGAAGAAATTGAACTAAAAATTACAAGACTGATAAACTGAATATATAAACATAAAGGCCAGAGTGCATAGCACATTAGAACTCTGACCTTCACCCTTTACAGCAAGAAACCTGGGAAACACCAAAGTATAACCTCTATAGAAACTGGCTCAGGATTTGGACTATGACTGCCAATTTCCCTATTTTTTGACCCTCTACTTTCAACTTAAGGCCAACCAGAGAAGATAAGATGTTCTCCCAAACCAATGAAATAAGATACTCTTTTCCTAGTTAACCTGTTCAATTCTCCATGCCAACAAATTCTAATTAGAGCACACCTGAAGCTTTTCCTATTCCTTCACTATTAAGATTTCACACTCTCATTCTTGCCTTTGCAGGAATGAGATGATTACAAGAGATGATTACAGATTCCCTTGCTGTAGCAACATCCTACTAAATAACCTCTGTTTGTTCTAATTTAGGTGACCTTTGTTTATTTCTAGTTTTACTAGAGGTTCCACTGACAAGTAGGCTGCAATGCCCATTATCCATAGATTGAGTTTTCAACCAAGTACTATATCTGCAGAAGCTTCTTGTGCCTTGCCGATACCAGCTCAGTAAGTCAACCCTTGCTACTTTTTCTACATTTTATTTTGCTTCATTTCTCAAACTCTTCCCTGGTGTAAACATACCACACAGGTAGTAGGAACTATGTCCTAGCCCATAACCATATCCCTTTGTCCTTAGAATAGTAGTTCTTCCTGATATGTGATACCGGCCTTGCACATGTAATAAGAAGAGACTTACATTGTAAATATAAATATTAAATTCACATTAGAGGGAGATTCGTGTTTAGGTTTCAGAGGACTCCTCTCTTCCTAAGCAAGTGATTGAATACATACCCTTCCTAAGCAAGTGTATATATTATCTGGTTATGTCTTTGCCTCTTCCATTACAGTTGATGCACAGTCTGGATAAAGATCTTGATGCTCTATGAATTAAAAATTCCACTGATATAGGAAAAATAATTGAAGCAGACCCTATTAAAGTTCTGTTAGATACTATCAAACTTCTCTAAAATCCCTGTGAGCCAGAGTAAAGTAAGGACTAGAATCTACAATTGGAGGATTTTTATTCAAAGATCTTTTCATACCCTGAACTAGGTATTGGAGTATTCTTGTCTTTTGAGTAAAAGAACCAAATGCATGAAGACATTGATTTGTTTAAGATCTCAGAGCTACCCCCAAAATTATCCTCCTCTCAATTTCTGGTAATACTGTAGCCAAATATGATCCTTAAGGCACTTGCTTCAGTATAGTAAGGTTTGT
This sequence comes from Oryctolagus cuniculus, assembly GCF_964237555.1. Classification (NCBI taxonomy): domain Eukaryota; kingdom Metazoa; phylum Chordata; class Mammalia; order Lagomorpha; family Leporidae; genus Oryctolagus; species Oryctolagus cuniculus. Next base: position 112,094,672 of record NC_091438.1, read on the forward strand.
TCTGCCTTTTTAAGTTTTTTTGCAAAGACAGGGCATACCCTTTTGCACTTTCTGGGTGAGGGGACAAAGTACTTGGACAATCAGGCTTCAGGGGTTTGCTGAAGCCTTCTCCTATTTTCCCCAGGCCCCAATTGAAACTTCAAAGATCCGAATTTCGCTTATAATTCAGTATGACACAATAGGAAGATGATTAACTTTGTCAGAGAACAAGGAAGCTTACAAAAAAGGATTCCATTTATTTCCTCTTTGCCTAAATAGAAAGGAACATAAAGTTTCAGAAGATAAAATTACAATTTTGCTGCGACATAGTCTGTTATTTAGGGCATGACTTTTCTGTGGAGAGGAAAACATGATTTCTTGATGTACTAAAAACTATTAGACTTACCCAAGACCTCTCATAAAATGACAAATGAGAGAATTTCTAGGTTTGATGGATATTGCAGATGAGAGCAAAACTTTTTTGATATTTGGATCTTTATTTATTAACTATCTCCTCAGTAAGAAATCTGTTCCTCTCAGAGCTCAAACATCAACAGTTTCTTTCCTTAGCATCCTCAACTACAAAAATTCCTTTGGTCTATTTGTGATGAATGATGTGGCAAGCTCTTAGATCTTAAGTCAGCTTCATAGGAGCCATAAAAAACCCATCAGTTACTATAGACTCATCTTTGATGCTGTTACAAAGGTTTGTCCCCCTCATTTTAGGTCAATATATGCTCCAGCCAAGTTCATCGATGCTTCTGATGACATAGTTCTAGGATCTCTTCTCAATCCTGTAGAAACAAGAATTCCTTCTGATTGAGAGCATGCAGCATTTTACATTATTTAATTAGCTACTTAGGGCATTCTGTCACTCTATCCCTCCAATATTGTTATTCACCTCTACAACACCCCAAATCCTGCCTATCAGAAGGGGAAACTCATCACTCTCCTACCTCAGTCAGGGAACTTTCTTCCATTCCCTCAGATTTATAGGAGTCTCCCATTGAGAACTTTGTCCTAATGCCATTTTTAATGGCCCATCAAAAATTAAGCTGGTGGTTATCAAGCAGGATAGGCTTTCATTATTTAAGCTTGTCTTTCAAATACTGTCCTTCATCTAAGGTAAAATTAGTCTATATGGGAGAACTTATATTTACTAGAGCTTGTAAACTAGCTGAAGATCAGAATGTAGATACATATATGATAAAAGGTCTGTCTTGACTTTGAGATGTTTTGGAAACAAAGGTTTTCTCACCAATTCTGGAAATTTCATCCAAAAGGACAACAAATGAAAGTTTAGAGGCTATTTCTGCTTTCTAGAGAGGAAGCTGTTCTCAAGGTTGTGCTCTCCATGGAGGCTGCACTGTGTTTTGTTGTGGTATGTCTCTTTTCAAGATGTGTTGATGTGGAAATATTTCCTTGTTGAAAAGCTGTATTGCTCATAGTGGATAAAGCAACTATTTGCTTCTAACCTGTTGTACCACCATTTTAATTCTGTATTAGATGACTAAGATACAAACTTTATGAAAACCACTATAAAGGTGTATATATATATATATATATTTAAAGATTTATTTTGTTTATTTGAAAGACAGAGTTACAGAGTTACAGAGAGAGGTAGAGAAGGAGAGAGAGAGGTCTTCCATCTGCTGGTTCACTCCCCAGATGACTGTAACAACTGGAGCTGTGCCAATCTGAAGCCAGGAGCCAGGAGCTTCTTCTGGGTCTCCCATGTGGGTGCAGGGGCCCGAGGACTTGGGCCATCTTCTACTGCTTTCCCAGGCCATAGCAGAGAATTGGATTGGAAGAGGAGCGGCTGGGACTTGAACTGGCGCCCATATGGGATGCTGGCATTTCAGGCCAAGGCTTTAACCCGCTGTGCCACAGCGCCAGCCCCATAAAAGGTATATTAAAAACAAAACTAGGCCGGCGCCACGGATCACTAGGCTAATCCTCCACCTTGCGGCGCCGGCACACCGGGTTCTAGTCCCGATCGGGGCGCCGGATTCTGTCCTGGTTGCTCCTCTTCCAGGCCAGCTCTCTGCTATGGCCAGGGAGTGCAGTGGAGGATGGCCCAAGTCCTTGGGCCCTGCACCCCATGGGAGAGCAGGAGAAGCACCTGGCTCCTGCCATCGGATCAATGCGGCGCGCCGGCCGTGGCGGCCATTGGAGGGTGAACCAATGGAAAAAGGAAGACCTTTCTCTCTGTCTCTCTCACTGTCCACTCTGCCTGTCAAAAACAAAACAAAACAAAACAAAACAAAACAAAACTATAGTATGTTTACCTTCCAAATTTTCTGGAAAAGCTGGAAGAAATAATGGTATGTTTATATTCAACATTATAAATATAAAAACTTTCAATAAACTTTGTGTTCTCTTTGGTAAAAATACCCTTATGGCAAACTGATTACTGGGAGGTAAGTTACCAATCAGTTAATAGATTTCCCCTCTAGCACAACACTCTACTATATATGACAAAATACTGCAAGGAAATCATTGCTATCTTTATCGTTAACATTTTAAGGCCATTTTTTGCACAACATCTATGTAAGCAATTTTTTCATAATTTTTGACACATTTATTGGATACATTGTAAAATTTTAATACATCTGTACAAAGCATGCTGATCAAGTCAGGGTAATCAACATTTTACCTTTTTTGACAGTACTTTGTGATTGGAGGCTATTTGTACATAAAATATACACTAGGTTATTGTAAAATATAGTCTCATTACGATGTGTAACACTAGAAACCTATTCCTTTTATCTGATTTTGATTTGACACCCATTATCCAAACAAACTCACTCTATCCCTGTACCCCTCCCAGCCTTTAATAATTATCATTCTGTGTTTACACTGAGATATTTTTAAAAACTTCTATATGTGGGAGAACATGCAGTATTTGTCTTTCGGTGCCTGGATTATTTCATATAGCATGATGTTCTCCAGTTCAATTGTCTTTGCTGCAAATGGCAATTTCATTTTCTTTCATGGCCAAATAATATTCCATTGTGTGTGTATCACATTTTCTTTTCCCATTCACCTGATGATAGACACATTGGTTGATTCCACATCTTGGCTATTATGCTTAGTGTTGCAATCAATATGGTGGATAACACATCTCTTTCATACAGTAATTTCATGTCTTTTTTTATATGCCCTGTGGTGGGATTTGTGGGTCATATGGCTATTCTATTTCTAGTTTTCTTAAAAGAATTTCTATACTGTTTTCCCTAGTCACTGCAATAATTTATCTTCCCGCCAACAGTGTATAAGAATTCCTCTTTCTCTACATCTTTGCCAGCATCTGTTACTCTCTCTTTCTCTCCCCACCCTCTCTCTCTCTCTCTCTCTCTTTTTTTTTTTTGATCATAGCCATTCTGATTGAGGTAAGGCAATATCTCACTGAGATTTTGATTTGCATTTCCCTGTTGCCTAGTGATATTGAAAATTTTATTCACATATTTATTGGTCATTTTTATTTCTTCTTTAGCGAAATGTCTATTCAGGTTCATTTGCCACTTCTTAACTGAATTTGTTTTATTGAGTTTTTTTTTTTTTAGTTCCTATATATGTGGACCTTAATCCATTGTCAGATTATGTAGCTTGCAAATATTTTTTCACATTTAGTTGGATGCCTCTGCAACCAATTGATTATTTCCTTTACTGTGTTGAAGCTTCTGAGATTGTTATGATCCTATTTGTTTACTTTTGCATTTGTTATTTACTTTGGGATCTTATCCAAAATGTCATCACTTACATTAATGTCTTGAAAAAGTCTCCCTTATGGTTTCTTTTATCATTTTCATACTTTCTGGTCTTACATTTAGGTCTTTGCTCTATTTGATTGATTTTTGTATATGGTGAGAGGAAGGAATCTAATTTTAGTTTTCTTTTTTATAAAGCTTTTATTTAATAAATGTAAATTTCATTGGTACAGTTTTTGTATTATAGTGGTTCTTTCCCCATACCCACCCTCCCACCCACAAACCATCCCACTTCCTACTCCCTCTCCCATCTCATTATTCAATAAGATTCATTTTTAATTATCTTTATATACAGAAGATCAACTCTATACAAAGTACAGATTTCAACAGTTTGCACCCACACAGACACACAAAGTATAAAGTGCTGTTTGAAGACCAGTTTTATCGTTAACTCACATAGTACAACTCATTAAGGACAGAGGTCCTATGTGGGGAGCAAGTGCACAGTGAATCCTGTTGTTGATTTAACAATTGGCATTCTTATTTATGATGTCAGTGATCACTAGATGCTCTTGTCATGAGCTGCCAAGGCTATAGAAGCCTTTTGAGTCTACAAATTCTGTCATTATTTAGATAGGGTATAAGCAAGGTGGAAGTTCTCCCCTCCCTTCAGAGAAAGGTACCTCCTTCTTTGATGGCCTCTTCTTTCCACTGGGATCTCCCTCACAGATCTTTCATGTAGGTCATTTTTTGCCACCATGTCTTGGCTCTCCATGCCTAAATGCTCTCATGGGCTTTTTTTTTAAGTTTTTTTTTTTTTTTTATTTGACATCCAGAGTTACACAGAGTCAGAGGAGAGGCAGAGGTCTTCCATCTGCTGGCTCACTCCCCAAATGACTGCAATGGCTGGAGCTGTGCTGATCTGAAGCCAGGAGCCAGGAACTTCTTGCCTGACTCCCATGTGGGTCAGGGGCCCAAGGACTTGGGCCATCATCTACTGCTTTCCCAGGCCATAGCAGAGAGCTGGATCAGAGTGGAGCAGCCACGTCTCAAACTGGCACCCATATGGGATGCCAGTGCTTCAGGCCAGGGCGTTAACCCACTGTACCACAGTTCCAGCCCCTCTCATGGGTTTTTAGCCAGATATGAATGCTTTAAGGGCTGATTCTGAGGCCAGAGTTCTGTTTAGGGGGTTTGTCATTCTATGAATCTTCTGTGTGGCCTGCTTCCCATGTTGGATCATTTTCTCCTTTTTAATTCTATCTATTATTATTAGCAGACACTTGGTCTTATTTATGTGATCCCTTTTACACTTATTCCTATTTTTATGATCAGTTATGAACATAAACTGATCATTTTATTTATTTTTTAAAGATTTATTTTATTTATTTAAAAGACAGACTTACAGAGAGAGGTAGAGACAGAGAGAGAGATTGATTTTGTGGATACAAGTTCACTCCCTAGGTGGCCGCAGTGGGAGCCAGGAGCTTCTTTTGGGTCTCCCACGTAGGTGCAGGCCTTGGGCCATTTTCTACTGCTTTCCCAGACCACAGCAGAGAGCTGGATTGGAAGAGGAGCAGCTGGGACTAGAACTGGCGCCCATATGGGATGCAGGTGCTTCAGTCCAGGGTGTTAGTTAACCTGCTGCGCCACAGCGCTGGCCCCTAAACTGATCATTTTAACTAGTAAGGTGGCATTGGTACCTGCCAACTTAATGGAATTTGGAGTCCCATGGCAAGTTTTTAGCTTTACCCTAAGGGGTAAGCCCGAGGGAATGTATGCCAAGCTGTACATCTCCTCCCTCTCTTCTTCCCACTCTTATTTTTAACAGGGATCATTTTTCAATTGAATTTAAACACCTAAGAATAATCCTGTGTTAAGTAAAGAGTTCAACAAATGGTATTAAGCAGAAACAGAAAATAGTAAAAAGGGTAAAATAGTAAGCTGTTCCTCAACAGTCAGTCCAGGGGCTCATCAAATCATTGCTCCCATAGTGTCAATTTCACTTCTATAGATTTTCTTTTAGGTGCTCACCTAGTTAGAGTTTGTCCAGTTTTGCAAGCACCATTTATTTAAGAGACTCTCTTGTCTCCAATGTATGTTCTTGGAAGCTTTATAAAAAATCACTTGCCTGTATGTACATGGATTGATCTTTGGGTTCCCTGTTATGATCCCTTGATCTATGAATCAGCTTTTATACTCATACCATGCTATCTGAATTACTATAGTTTTGTATTTGAAATCAGTTATTGTAATATCTTCAGACTTACTTTTTGTTTTTTTTGCTTCAGGTTCAATGTGATTCCATATGGATTTTTGGATCCTTTTTCTAATTTGTAAAGAATGCCACTGGTATTTTTGATAGGAATTGCATGGAATTTGTACATTGCTTTATATAGGATGGAATTTTAGCTATATTAATTATTCAAATCTATGAGCAAATAATATCTCTTCTTTTTTGTATTTTTGAATATTTTTTCATCAGTGTTGTAAGATTTTCATTGTAGAGATCTTTCACTTACTTGATTAAATTTATTCCCAAATATTTAATTTTGTTGTTGATCATCTGAATGGGATTCCTCTCTTGATTTCTTTTATAGCAAAATTATATTTGGTATATAAAAATGCTACTGTTTTTTGCATGTTGCTTTCTGGTGACTAGACTGGATTAGTTTATCAATTCTAGCATTTGTGTGGTGGTTTTTACATTTGTAAAATCATGCCATCTGCAAACATGGGTATTTTGACTTCCTCCTTTCCTATTTAAATGTCCTTTATTCCTATCTTATCCCTAAGATAATACTTCTAATACTATATTATATAAGAGGAGAGAAAGTGGACTTTCTTGTTTTGTTCCAAATTTGAGGGGAAATATTTTCAGCTTTTTTTCATTCAATATGATATTGATTGTGAGTTTCTTATATATAGCCTTTATAATTTTGATGTATGTTCCTTCCAGACCAATTTGTTGAGAGTTTTTAGCATGAAGGAATGTTGAGTCTTACCAGATGATTTTTCTGAACCTATTGAAATGATCATATGGTTTTTGTTTTTCATTCTGCTGAAGTGATTTATTATGATTATTGATTTGTAAATGCTGAACTATCCTTACAACCCTGGAATAAATACAACTTGATTGTGATGTCTGATCTTTTTGATGTAGTGTTGGGTTTGATTTCCTTGGAGCTACAGGGTAGGAAGTGTACCTTGTCTAGATCCCACAAGAAAAGCATAGGATATGCTGGGGATCATTTACTGTCAGCCAGGGTCTATAGCTTTGGGGTGATGATAGGCCAGGTGTCACAGGACAAGTAAAGATATTTCTGAAACTTACAGCACCAATAGTTTCAGTCTCAGAGATGAAGGATGCAATGGAAACCTTACACATATAGGTTATAATTACAAATTACACAAATAGGCTATAATGGGAATTGAGCACTGGCAAGTACAGGTCTGGAGTAGGATCCTCCTCAGGTGTCATAGAGTGAAGTCAGGCAACTCTGTAGAACACAGGTCCAACATTTCAAGTCCCGGAGCTGCAGGAGTCAAGAGGGTACCTCACCCAGGTCCCACAGTGGGATCACAGTCTATGCCAAGTACATGTCTATGCTAGTACATGTGAGCCTGGATCAGTGGGATGCAGATAGGGCTTTTGCAGTCCCCACAGGGCAAGTATAGGTATCCTTGTGATATACAGAATAAAAGAGTCATTGATATAAAGCTACAGGATCAGTGGGGCCCTTACCCAGATCCCTTGGGTGTGAATTAAGGGGAATTTGGAATGTAGTTCTAAATAGTCACAGTCCCAGAGCTTCATGACTCAGACAGTACTTACCCAGGTCCCACAAGGTGATCACAGGCTAAACTTGGGATTTTGCACTAGAAGGTGCAACTCTGGAGGAGAGGAACACAGACAAGGCCTTATACAAGCCCCACAGAGGATCACAGATGTCCCTGGGACTTACAGAATCCAGAATCACAGTACAAGAGTTGCCAAATGTGGTGGAGTCCTTTCCAAGGTTTTTCCAGGAAAGTGCAGGTCATGTTGAGATTTGCGGATTGGCATTTGAGATAGGGCCTTTTGGTCCCGCTCGTGAGTGTTAGTTACTCCACTGATTGTAGCACCAACAATCTCAGTCCCAGAGCTGCAAGACACAGATAAGACTGTTCCTACTTGGTGAGTAAGGATGACGTCTGTGCTTGTGACTTGTCCACCCAGCACTCTGTGCTAAGTGATGCAAAATGGAACTTCCTTAGTTCTGGTCCTTCGGGCTTGTATATTGTTTGTTGCTTGTACCAAGCTCCAAGAAGCGGAGGGGGCTTTATCTAGATCACTCAGATTGAGTAAGATGGCTCTGCAGCTTGTATGCAGCAGAGGCTCTGCTCCCTGACCTGTAAAGCATCCTGACTCAGGCTCTGGGGACTTCTGGTGGCAATGGACTGCCAGCTGTTTCCTAATACAGAATGGAGTTTAGTAATGGCTGTGTTGCAGAAGCTTGGATCTTGGACTACCAGGGAAGGAGAAGATGAGGCAAGGTGCTTTCCTTTTATGGAGCAAAACCATTACTCAGACTCATGTCAGATGTCTATACTGGACTCAAAGCCAGTGAGGACTGTGGAATTTTCTTGTAATTAGTTCCACCAGTATGTGGCAATGGTGGGCACTGCAACATTTTCTGCTCACCTTTTCCTGGCAAGATGGGCTGGGAAACTAAAGTGGAAGCTGCTGTGTGTTTTGTTCCTTTCTCCACACTGGCTTTCTGAGTTTCTGTACTGTTTAAAGTCCCCACTAATTCCTTATTGAAATTTTCCCTCAGTCAATATCCTGGAAGCCCATCACTTCTGTTGCTGTTCTGGTTCTCTGTGTGCGGGCCTAATTAGTCAATCATCTTGGATCTCCTGATATTCATGGTGTGTGATTTCCAAGAACGGCTAGGCAACACTAAAAGTTTTCTATGAAGTAAGTTTGCAACTCATCTAAGGTTACATAGCTAATAAGTTTTATAACCAGAAAAGATCTAAATCTGAATTTCAACCAGATTTTGACTGAGCTTTTTAGTAGTTTTCATGTCTCTCCCACTGCTCAGTTTTGGACATTTGTTAATTTATTCTTTACTTGATAAATATCCTTGACACATTATGAAAATTATTTAATTATCTCAATTTTTGTGTTTTGAAAGCTATACATATGAATGTTGGATTTGCCTTCTTAGATCTGGGGTCAGCCACCTTTCTGATAAAAGAGAAGATAGTAAGTAATTTTAGACTTTGTTGACTATGTGGGCACTGCGGAAACTGAATCAGGTGTAGACAATTGTGTACAAATGGGAAAGCTTGTGTTCCACCAAACTTATATAAATAGGCAATGGGCTCATTGGTCCTGCTGGCTGTATTTGTTGGCCCTTAGTTTATTTCCCTTTTTTCTCCCCCAAAGAAACCTTTTATTTAAGGAGGACAAATTTCATAAATACAACTTTAGGAAGGAGAACATATGGTATTTGTCCCTTTCGGATTGGCTTATTTCACTAACTATAATGTTTTCCAGATTCCTCCATTTTGTTGCAAATGACTGGATTTCATTTTTTTTACCACTGTGTAGTATTCCATAGAGTACATATACCATAATTTCTTTATCCAGTCTTCAGCTGATGGGTACTTAGGTTGATTCCATGTCTTAGCTATTGTGAATCAAACTGCAATAAACACAGGGGTGCAGATAACTCTTTTATTTGCTGATTTCATTTCCCTTGAGTAAATTCCAAGGGGTGAGATGGCAGGGACATGTGGTTAGTCTATATTCAGATTTCTGAAGTATCACCAAACTGATTGCCATAGTGGTTTTACCAGTTTACATTGTCACCAACAGTGGATTAGGGTACATTTTCCCAACATTCTTGCTAACATTTGTTGTTCTTTGTTTCCGTATGAAAGCCATTCTAACTGGGTTGAGGTGAAACCACATTGTGATTTTGATTTGTATTTTCCTTATGGCTAGTGATCCTGAACATTTTTTCATGTGCCTGTTGGCCATTTGGATTTCCTCTTATGAAAAATATATGTTTAAGTCCTTTGCTCATTTCCTAACTGGATTGTTTGTTTTGTTGTTGTAGAGTTTCTTGATCTCTTTATATGTTCTAATTATTAATCCTTTATCAGTTGCATATGTTGCAAATAATTTCTCCCATTCTGTCGGATGCCTCTTTACTTTCCTGAGTGTTTCTTTCACAGAACAGAAGCTTCTCAATTTAATGTGATCCCATTTGTTAATTTTGGCTTTTATTGCTTGTGCTTCTGGGTCTTTTCCAAGAAGTCCTTGCCTGTGCCAATGTCTTCCAGGGTTTCCACAATGTTCTCTAATAATTTGATGGTATCAGGTCATAGATTTAAGTTTTTAATCCATTTTGAATAGGTTTTTGTGTAAGGTGTAAGGTGTAAGGTAGGGGTCCTGCTTCATACTTCTGCATGTGGAAATCCAGTTTTCCCAGCACCAGCACCATTTGTTGAAGAGACTATCCTTGCTTCAGGGATTTGTTTTAACACCTTGGTCAAATATGAATTAGTTGTAGGTACTTGGATTGATTGCTGGTGTTTCTATTCTGTTCCATTGGTCTATCCATCTGTTTCTGTACCAAGACCAGGCTGTTTTGATTATAACTGCCTTGTAGTATGTCTTGAAATCTGGTATTGTGATGCCTCTGGCTTCATTTTTGTTGTATAATATTCTTTTAGCTATTCAGGGTCTCCCTTGTTTCCATAAGAGTTTCAGCATCATTTTTTTTCTAGATCTGAGCAGAATTTCTTTGATATTTTGATTGGTATTGCATTGTATCTGTAAATTGCTATCAGAAGAAGAGATATTTTGGTTATATTGATTCTTCAATCCATGAGCATGCAAAATTTTTCCACTTTTTTGTAACTTCTTCCATTTCTTCCTTTAATGTTTTATAATTCTCATTGTAGAGATTTTTGACATTCTAAGGTTAAATTTATTTGAAGGTATTTGAATTTTTTGTAGCTATTGTGAATGGGACTGATCTTAGAAGTTCTTTCTTAGCCATGGCATTATCTGTGTATACAGGGCTCTTAATTTTTTTGTATTGATTCTATATCCTGATGCTTCTCCAAACTCTTCTATGAGTTCCAGTTTGATCCTGGTGGAGTCTTTTGGATCCCCTATATTTAAAATCACGTCATCTGTAAGTATTGATAGCTTGACTTCCTCTTTCCTAGTTTGAATGCTTTGATATCTTTGTCTTGCCTAATGGCTATGGCTAAGACTTCCAGGAGTATATTGAATTGCAATGGTGAGTGTAGACATTCTTGTCTAGTTTTGGATCTCAATGGGAATGCTTGTAACTTTTCCCTATTCAGTCGGATGCTGTCTGAGGGTTTGTCATAAAGTGCCTTAATTATGTTGAACAATGTTCCTTCTATACACAATTCGCTTAGAGTTTCCATCATAAAAGGGTGCTTTATTTTATCAAATGCTTTCTCTGCATCTAATGAGATAATCATATGGTTTTGTTCTTCAGTTTGTTAATGTGATGTATCCCATTGACCAATACAAATGTTGAACCATCCCTGCCTATCAAGGATAAATCATACTTGGTCTAAGTGAGTGATCTTTATGATGTGTTGTTGGATATGATTGGCTAGAATTTTGTTGAGGGTTTTTGCACTTACATTTATCAGGGAAATGGGTCTATTATTCTGTTTCTCTGTTTCACCTTTTTCAGGTTTAGGAATTAAGGTGATGTTGGTTTCATAGGGAGAATTTGGGAGGATTCCATCATTTTCAATTGTTTTGAATAACTTGAGATGAATTGGAGTTAGGTCTTCTTTTTTTTAAGATTTATTTATTTATTTGAAAGTCAGAGTTACAGAGAGAGAGAGAGAGAGAGAGAGGTCTTCCATTTGCTGGTTCACTCCCCAATTGGCCTCAATGGCCAGAGCTGCACTGATCCAAAGCCAGGAGCCAGGAGCCATATCCTACTATTTTCCCAGGCCATAGCACACAGCTAGATTGGAAGTGGAGCATCCAGGACTTGAACCTGCACCCATATGGGATGCCAGCATTGTAGGTGGCAGGTTTACTTGCTATATCACAGCGCTGCCCCACTGGTCTTTTTTAAATATATGGCAGAATGAGTCAGTGAATCCATATGGTCCTGGGATTTTCTTTGTTGGGAGGGAGATCTACTACTGATTCAATTTTCATTTTCGTTGTAGGTCTGTTTAGGTTTTCTATGTCTTCACGGCTCAATTTAGGGAGGTTGTATGTCCAGGAATATATCCATTGCTTCTAGGTTTTCAATTTTGTTGGCATACAGCTCTTTGTAGTAATTTCTGATGATTCTTTTTATCTCTGTGGTGTCTGTTGCTACATTTCCTTTTTCATCTCTAATTTTATTGATTTGCATTTTCTCTCTTCTTTTTGTTTTTGGTTAGTTGGGTGTGTCAATTTTGTTTATTTTTTCAATGAACCGGCTCTTCTTTTTGCTTATATTTTGTGTTTTTCGGGGGGATTCAATTTTGTTGATTTTTTTCTCTAATTGTAATAATTTTTCTTCTCCTACTAGTTTTGAATTTGGTTTGATGTTGTTTTTATAGTTCCTTGAGATGCACTGATAGCTTATATATGGTGTCTTTCCAATTTCTTGATGTAGGCACCAACTGCTATACTTTCATCTTATCACTGCTTTTGCTATATCACATAAGTTTTGATATGTTGTATTATCTTCATTTAATTCCTCTTTTGATTTCCTCTATGACCCATTGTTCATTCAGGAGCATGTTGTTCAGTCTTCATGTGTTTGCATATGTTCTAGAGATTCCTAAGTTGCTGATTTCCAACTTCATTGCATTGTGATCTGAGAAGATGCATGGTGTGTTTTCGATTATTTTGAATTTGCTGAGACTTTGCTTTATGATCTAGCATGTGGTCCACCTTAGAGGAAGTTCCATGTACTTGTGAGTAGAATGTGTATTCTGAAACTGTAGGATGAAAAGTTCTATAGGTATCTGTTAGACCATTTCGTCTATAGTGACTCTGCTGTTTCCTTGTTGATTTTCTGTTTGATTGATTTGCCCATTGCTGAAAGTGGAGTATTGAAATCCCCCATTACTATTGTGTTTGAATCTATGTCTCTCTTTAAATCCCTTAACATTTCTTTTAAATAGGCTGGTGCCCTATAATTAGGTGCATTGACATTTAAAATAGTTACATTTTCCTGTGAATTGATCCCTTAATCATTACATAGTGCCCTTATTTGTATCTTTTAACAGTTTTTGTGTTAAAGTCTATTTTGTCTGATATTATGATGGCTACACCAACTCTTTTTGGTTTCTGTTAACATGGAATATCTTTTTCCATCCTTTCATTTTCAGTCTGCATGCATCTTTGTTGGTGAGATGTGTTTCCTGTAGCTAGCAAGTGGATGGGTTTTGTTTTTTAATCCATTCAGCCAGTCTGTGTCTTTTAACTGGGGAGTTGTGGCCATTTACATTAAAGGTGACCATTGATAAGTAATGACTTCTCCCAGTAATTTTCCAATAAATATCCCTTTGTTTTACTTTGGATTTTCTTTGTACTTTTACTTGGAGATTTTCTTCCTTCACCTTCTTGTGTAGTGATGACCATGTTTCTGTTTTTCTGTGTGTAGCACATCCTTAAGCATAATCTGCAAGGCTGGACAGGAGGTTTCAAATTCTTTCAATTTCTCTTTGTCATGGAAGGTATTTATTTCACCTTCATTCATAAATTAGAACTCCTCAGGGTATAGTATTCTGGGTTGACAGTTCTTTTCTCTTAAGACTTGGAATATATCTCGCCATTCTCTCCTAGCCTGTAGGGTTTCTGATAAGAAGTAAGCTATGATTTAATTGCGATCCTCTAAAAGTAATCTGGTGTTTCTCTTGTGCACATTTTAGAATCTTTTCTTTATGTCTTAGTTCTGAGAGTTGATTACAATGTGACATGGTGAAGATCTTTTCTGGTCATATATTTTAGGAGTTCTATGTGCTTCCTGTACTTGTATGTTCTTTTCTTTCTCCAAATGGGGAATTTTTTTGTTATTATTTCACTAAAAATGCCTTCTAATCCTTTCTCTCCACACTTTCAGGAACTTCTAGAATCCGTATGTTAGATTGTTTAATAGTATCCTGTAGATTGCCAACATTTTTTTTAGCTTTCTAATTTTTTCTTCTTGTGTTTGGTCTGACTGTATAATTTCCTGTTCTTTGTCTTCTATGTCAGATATTCTTTCTTCTGCTTCACTGATTCTGTTGTTAAGGCTTTCCATTGTAATTTTTATTTGTTCTATTGGATTCTTTATTTCCAAGACTTAATTTGATTTCTTTTTAAGATCTCAATTTCATGGGAGAAATTTTCTTTCATGACATGTATGGACTTAATTAATTTGTGCATTTGCTTCTGATTACCTCTAAGTAATCCTATAATCAATATTTTGAATTCCATTTCTGGCATTTCTTCAATCTTATCATTTTCACAATCTTTTATTTTATTTATTTTAATTTTTATTTTTTGACAGGCAGAGTTAGACAGTGAGAGAGAGTTATAGAAAGTGAGACAGACAGAGAGAAATGTCTTCCTTCCATTGGTTCACTCCCCTAATGGCCACCACAGCTGGTGCTGAGCCAATCCGAAGTCAGGAGCTGGGTGCTTCCTCCTGGTCTCCCATGCACGTACAGGGACCCAAGCACTTGCGCCATCCTCCACTGCCCTCCCATGCCACAGCAGAGAGCTGGACCTGAATAGGAGCAACTGGGACTAGTACCTGGTGCCCCAACTGGGACTAGAACCCGGGGTGCTGACACCGCAGGCGGAGGATTAGCCTAGTGGGCCTGGTGCCAGCTCACAATCTTTTATTGAGGTGTTGTGTTCTTTGGGGGCATCATGTTGTCATCCTTATTCTTGTTTCTTGAATTGTGTATTTTTTATTCAACATTTTTGGAGACACCTGTTGGTTTTTTCTTTGCCTTTTTTCCACTGTGGTGGCTTTTTTTTTTTTTTTTGGTACTATGCCTCTTTAGATTAGTGGAGTGTCTGTTTCAGTGAATACCAGAGGCTTGTGGCCAGGGAGCTCTGTTCAGTTTCTAGGGTGAAGGGCATGTCTGAAGTGACACACCAAGGTTTGGCATGGTAAATTTCTTCTTCTTCTTCTTCTTCTTCTTCTTCTTCTTCTTCTTCTTCTTCTTCTTCTTCTTCTTCTTCTTCTTCTTCTTTAATCAGAGGGAGGTTTGTTCTGTCTGTTGGCATAGGCTCAGCTGAGCACCTCTCCTCAAAGACAAGTGCCTGGGTGTTAGTCCCTGTGGATATATTACTTATCTGCTCTGCTGCAAGGACCATACAAGGATCTGTGCAGTCCTCAGTGTAAGCTCAGATTCCCAGCAGTGTCCCTCAACATGTAGCTAGGGAGTCCTGAGCATACAGAGTGTCCCACATTGACTTCCCAACATCCAGCCACACCCTGAGGCATCCCACACAGTCTCAGTGTCTTCACAGTCCTGGCACACAAGCCTCACACAGTCATGAGCACCTAGTCCCCTCTCTCTTCTCCCAACTGGATTCAGGAGTTTCTACTTTGCTGGTTGCTAGGCGCAGACAATGCCTGGTGCTGCTGCTACATATGTCTAAAATGGTGCCTGCTCTCTGTCAGCTTGTTACAGGATGCCATTTCAGGAAGAGAGAAATATGCTCCCCCCCTTTTTTTCTCCCCTAGTTTGGCAGGTACATTATCCCTCATGGCGTTCCAAGCTGGTTTCCCTCTAGGCTCTTGCAGCTTTTTTGCCGGTGGCTTGGGCTGCTGCAGTCTGGTCTCACCTCACTCTCCAATGCTGGTGCAGAGGCTCTTGCTGCTGGGGTCCTGAGTTGTGCACGTCAACACCCTCCATGTAGTTCCACTATGTACTTTCCAATTCCTCCCCTCTTTTCTCCCTAATTCTTCCCTGAAACTGTACTCTTTCCACTTTTAAAACTGTCTTCTCCTAGACCAGAGCAACAAGCTCCGCCCCTGCTCTGCCATCTTAATCCCTCTGGTTTTCTTCTTTGTAAGAAACTGCCCCCTTTTTTGGAGGGAAAAATGGAAGACTAAAATGAAATTTTCACTAGGCACTAGGCCTTGTGTTCAAGGCTTTTATACATACTTTATTTGATCTTCACAACTTAAAACCTATGTTGTGGGTTGATCCATTATTTGCCATGCTAGCCTCCTGTGTTAGAGTGTTGGTTCACATCCAAGCTGCTCTGCTTCCCATCCAACTTCTTTCTAATGTGTCAAGGAATTTAGTGTAAGTTGGCTCAAATACTTGGGCAGCTGCTACCTGTGCAAGAGAGACTAGGATAGGGTTCTTGGCTCCTTGCTTCTGCCTGGCACAGACCTGACTATAGCAGACATTTGGGGAGGGAACCAGGAAATGGAAGATCACTTTCTCGCTCCCTCTCTCTCTATTATTCTGCCCTTCAACTAACTAATTAAATAAATCTTAAAGGAAAACTCCTTGCCATTTATATGAAAATGTGTTTCAGAAAGCTATAATTGTCCATAATCAACATGACTCATGGGGAGCAGAGCCTTCTGACTGAAAAGTGTTTTTCTTCCCATCATCATGTCTTCCTTTATTTGCCACATGCCTTTATATTGTCTGCATGTCTTGCCCTGCATCTCTGACCATATTTGCTTGTGACTCTGTAAACCAATGACAAAAACAATAGCAAAACATTTCATTGGTATTGCATATATATGTATATATTTTATATTATTTAGTTTCTACAAAACATCTATATTACTATATCTCCATGAGAATCTCATAAGTTATATGTTCCCCATTTCACAGATGGGAAATGTCAATGTCATAAAACTAGAAATGAGCAAGTCTAGTACTAGAACTCCTATTTCCTAACAACTTATTTCCCAAGTAGGATTTTATTTCCTGGTCAACATTAATTTGATTAACACAGGAGGTCATATCCCTCTCTCTGGACTTCTCTAAGTGCAGCTGCCAAGTCAATTCCAACCAACAAAAGTAGCTGAGACTGGATTAATGGTTTTCGAGGGAATATCAAGTTCAATGCAATGAAATTCTGTTAAAGCAATACAGATTTGTGTCCAGGAAAAATCAGAAACTCTTACATTCTCTCTACTAGTTGGCCATGGGGCTGAAGGCCACCTGGATTCATCCTTAAGGTGTTCACCAAGTGAAAAATGACTTCACAAAACATTTGACTCTTAGATTTTTCCAAAATCTGAGCAGGAAGGAGCCACTGTCTTTGGCTAACTGCTCCCAAATATAAACACAGAGGCTCAAGGGTAGGAAATCTTTATTTCTTTAAGCTAGGTATTGAAAATGAGAGAATTCAGGACTATTCCCAGGTGAACTCTTGGAAACTCTTTAGCTTTTTCTTTTGCAGCCCCATTTTAAGGCAGCTTTCTGCTTTGACTTGAGGACAGACTCTGGAGGATAAGAGGGCCTATATCCATCTCCCACTCCACCCCTTGCCCTTGTGTCAGCTTGGGCATCTTGTGGCTTGGTCTTTCAGTGGCAGAAATGAACCCAGGCTGAGAAGCAGAGAAGTTAATAGAAGGTTTTGGACGGCTGACTGAATTGTTGGAAGGCTGCAGAACCGGAACAGGCATGGGTGAACCTTTCACTTTCTGAGCTTGCAGTGGGGCTCAGTGGTGTCAGGATCTGACATCACAACCTCAGACATGGAGAGAAGAGGAGAAGGGGGAGGAAAGGGAGATGATACCAGACGTATCTATTTGTGCCCTAGTAGTCAGATTTAATCTTGTGCCTTGGTTGCAAATGAGCTTGGAGAAGCAAGTTATCTAACATTTCTGCCTCTTTTAGGAGATTCAACTTTAACCTTCAACAAGCTTCATATTGGGTAACCAACATAAATGACTGATGTCCAGGACAATTTGCTGCCACAAGCCTTGGCCTTGACAAGTGCTTGCTTTCCACAGAAACCTCTAGCTACTTTCTTTTTGGGCTCTGAGCCCTTCCCTGTTCATATTCTAACTCCCAGACCCCATTTCACTTGCTACAGTGTTAATGGGTAATTTACAGAATCCTAGCATCTCTGTTGTAGAGGCACCTGAATGGTCATCTAGGTCAGTGTTCTCAACCATGCTCTGGGGAGACACAGATTTCCTCTGCCACCCTATAGGAGTAAAGGACCTTTTCTCCCTTCCCTTCCCATCCCCACCTCCACACACAGCTTGTTTCAATTTGGAGTAGGTCAGCTTTGATCTGTTTTGCATATTGAGCATTTGTTCTTTGGAAGGAATTTTCCAATGCTAAAAGATATTTGGTAGTCACTGTGTAGCCCAAGCTCTTCTACATATGTTGTGGATCTTTGTAATCCTAGTGCATGTCTGAGTGCCTGGCATAAGAGGAACTTAACAAATATGTACGAATGGAAATAAACAAATATTTCATTCATTCACTCATCCACTTATCTATTCACTAGAGAAACATTTGTTCAACTCTTATTGGGTTGTTTACCTATACTTACCTATAACTTCCATTGACTGCCACTATTGGGTTAATCAGTGAATATGACTTAAAAGTGTCTCTTTCCTCCCACACTACACCATTTCTGTGCAACCCATGTATTTTTCCAGGCTGAATCACCCTGAAGTTGAAAGTGAGGTCATGTTACCAGCAACAGACAGTATTATTAGTATTATTTTTGGCTTTAGTGATAATCTACTATCATGTATTTCTCTAGTTTTCTGGCATTATTTCTTTGAGAGGCATTCCCTGCTGTAAACCTGTCTCTTTATTAAAAAACAAAACAGAAGTGATGGGAAGAACATTTTTATGCAAGGGTTGAGGAGCTATAATAGAGTGTGTATCTGAAAGTGCTTTGAACAAAAGAAACTGTTTCTGAAGGGTCAGAGATTGTTATTAAGTAGGGCTACCTGCCAGCCAGCTGGTTATTTGTTAGAAATTTAGGATGCAAGGGAGAAGATACTCACCCAGAATAATTTATCTTGCTGTTAAAAAATACTTAGTGGTCAAATCTCAATGAAATCTTGGTTTTCCCTGTAGGGAAAAGTCACAGCTTGCTGGTAGTGTCTTAGTTTGGTACTAGCATCATTCTGCCTGCTGTTTGAGCTAGATTGTATCCCTTTTCTTCAATCAGCTAACATTTAAGGAATGTTTTTTAAATGTTTCATTTATTCATTGATGCATTCATGCATTCGCCCATGCATTCAATAATTCATTCAGTTTCCCATTAGGATTAACAAATACTTAATAGATAAGGATCCTTGCCATGTGGAATTTACATTCTAGTGGCAGCCACACACAAATAAGAAGAGAGACACAAATGTAGAAAAAATTCAAGTGTCAAATGGTGATACGTTTAAGGAGACAAATAAAAGCTAAGAGAAACAAGGACTGTTAGAGGAGGGTGGAATTTAAGTTTTAACTAATAGACTTACATTGAGAAGATGTGATCACAAAGATGATAGAAATTCTATGAGCTAGGTGTTAGTACTATTTTGTAGATGGAACACATTGGTTCAGAGAGCTGAAGTTATTTGTTGAGGTCACATAGGGAGTTAGAGGATGTGTTGCTGTTTGGACTTAGGCATGAGTGACTTTGAACCGGGCCCTAAAATGCTACACTACACTAATTTTTCACTGGTAAGACATTGTACTGGAATAACCAGGACACATAGAGTCCTTTCTTTGTTACTTTAGCATGCTCTTTCTGGGGGCTATAGAATTTTCACTTCTGCTATCAACAATATTCGAGGAGACTGACATTTTAGTACCCCCTATCCTATTCCCATTGGAGTAAGCATTGTTGGCTACAGAGTTGGTCTAAAAGTTATATCTTTAACATAGGAAAACAATGCAGAAAGTGGAAATCCTGCATACCATTAAAACTTGCCACTGTGGGAGGTATCAATTTTACTTGTGGTAATAAGTTATTTAGATTTTAGGCAATATTCGTGAAGACTTTAGAAAAATAACCCCAAAGAATTCTAAAGATATGAGATGCCAAAGAATTCTAGGATAGGGGGCTGACACAATCTGGCTATTGGTTGGGTGTGAGTATATTGGGGACCAATGAATCCTTGAGGTCGAAGTAAGAGACACACTGTTAATCTTGAAGTGTCCTGAGGGCCAAGACTTCATTATAAAAAAAGCTGAATCTTGCAGTTAATTTACAATCACAAGGGCAGGTGTTGCCTTTTCCTTCTCCTATATCTGTTAGGCTAGGCACTCAATTAGTGTTTTAATCCATGTCCGATGAATAACTGAGTGTATGATGACAAGAAGACTTGAAACTTTATAATAAAAGATGGAGAATGCAAATGGGAATGTACATTTTTTTTCTCCACCATCCCTCATCTACTACTGGTCTTCACTCTTGCTTTCTAACCAAGTTACTTGTGCAAAAGTGCTCTGTCAATTCTACTTTGCAAGGAAACACAGGTTAAGCTAAGGCACCATTGAGTCCCCCTCTCCTACTTATTATCTCATTTTCTGTAATCTATTTATCTATCATCAACAATCAATCATCATCTAGGTGATGTGTATGTTTTCATGTATGAGAAATTGTATCTGAATAGAACTGGTCACCTCGTCGAGAAATTCTATTACAAAAAATTATAACAGTCCCAAATGTACAATTTGGGAAATGCTCAATCAAAATTGCCCCAAACGGTAGAGTTAGAAATGTGCCAGGGGATTCCAATTCAATCCCATCAAGATGGCATGTACCAATGACATCTCACTAGTCAAAGTGATCAATTTTAGTTCACAATTGATCATAATGATAGGATTAAGAGTCAAAGGGATCACATAAACAGGACTAGTGTCTGCTAATACTAACTGATAGAATTAAAAAGGAGAGAACGATCCAACATGGGAAGTGGGATACACAGCAGACTCATAGAAAGGCACTAAACAGCACTCTGGCCTCAGAATCAGCCCTTAAGGCATTTGGATCTGGCTGAAGAGCCCATGACAGTATTTTAGGTATGGAAAGCCAAGACACTCTGGCAAAAACAAACAAACAAACAAAAACAAACCTAAATGAAAGGTCTCTGTGAGTGAGATCCCAGTGAAAAGAATTGGCCATCAAAGACAGAAGTACTTTTCTCTAAAGGAAAGAGAGAACTTCCACTTTGATTATGGCTTGTCTAAATAAGATCAGAGTCGGCGAACTCAAAAGGCTTCCATAGGCTTGGCAACTCATGACAAGAGCCTAGAGTGATTACTGACATAATAAATAAGAGTGTCAATTGTTAAATCAACAACAGGAGTCACTGTGCACTTACTCCCCATGTAGAATCTCTGTCCCTAATGTGTTGTACAATGTGAATTAATGCTATAACTAGTACTCAAACAGTACTTTATACTTTGTGTTTCTGTGTGGGGGCAAACTGTTGAAATCTTTACTTAATGTATGCTAAACTGATCTTCTGTATATAAAGAGAATTGAAAATGAATCTTGATGTAAATGGAATGGGAGAGGGAGTGGGAGATGGGAGGGTTGTGGGTGGGAGGGAAGTTTTTTTGGGGGAAAAGCCACTGTAATCCAAAAGCTGTACTTTGGAAATTTATATTTATTAAATAAAAGTTAAAAAAAATAATAAAAGTGCCTGAGAAGGAATATAATGATTTTACCTATGCATGGGGTACAATATGATGTTTTGATACATGTATAGATTATACAATGTCCAGTCAGGGTGAATATATTCACTCACACAATTAATAGCATTTTTGTCGTTAAAAAATTAAACTCCTATATTTTTAATAGAGAAATATGCATTACATAAATACTTATAATCTCCCTAATGTGCAATGGAAATCCAGAACTTTATACTCCTATCAGAGTATGTATTTATACCCCTTACTAAGCCTGTCTCAATCCATCCCTCTACTCTTTCCTCCCCAGTCTCTAGCAATCAACACTATACTTATAACTTCTATGAGATCACCTTTTTGTAGGTTGCACCTATGAGGGGACTTATGTGGTATTTGTATTTCTGGGTTTGACTTATTTCACTTCACATTATGACCTTCAGTTACATCCATGTGGTTTCTTGTACATAGACTTTGTATGCTACAATGTTGCTGAATTTATTAGTTTCAACCGTTTTTTGGTGGAGTCCTTGCATTTTTCTATATACAAGATCACATTGGCCAGTGCCGCGGCTCACTTGGCTAATCCTCTGCCTGTGGTGCTGACATCCTGGGTTCTAGTCCCAGTCAGGGCGCCGGATTCTGCCCAGGTTGCTCCTCTTCCAGTCCAGCTCTCTGCTGTGGCCTAGGAGTACAGTGGAGGATGGCCCAGGTCTTTGGGCCCTGCACCCACATGGGAGACCAGGAAGAAGCAACAATACTGATACATATATATATTTTTTTTAATTAATTAATTTTCAATCCTTTTGTCATTGTAAGTCTTTTAATGGATAATTCAATCCATTTACACTAAAGGTCATTTTAAAAATGATTTATTTTCTTTATTTGAAAGACAGAGCGATATATAGAGAAACAGAAATAAAGAGAGAGAGAGAGAGAGAGAGAGAGAGAGATATCTTTCATCTGCTAATTTACCACCAAAATGGCCACAGTGCTAGGCTAGGGCTGAGCCAGGCAGAAGTCAGCTGGTGGAACTCCATTTGAATCTCCCACATGGGTGCAAGAGCTAAGACTTCAGATCTCTTCTGATACCTTTTCAGCTGCATTAGCAGGGAGCTGCATCAGAATCAGAGCATTTGGGACTCCAACTGTGCTCTGACATGAAATGCTAATGTACTGCATGACAGCAGTGGCCTTTAAAGTGTAATTATTGATGAATAAAGTAGTCTTACTGTTGTGATTGTGACACTTGCTTTGTGGTTTTGCCGTGTTTGTCTTTTCACTCTCCCTCTGTTACAAACTTCTTTTGTGGTTACCTTGAGGCTTACAAATATTGTTTGGTTATAGTAAACTACTTTGAAATGATAACAACTTTACATCGAGTGTGCCAATAAGAAAAAAAATTAGGGAGAGGAAAGAGAAGAGAAATGCTATAAAAACTATACTTGCACCCTGTTTTCTCCATTCCGAATCTTGGTGTCTCATTTTTATCTTTTTCTATATTGACTATCATTTAATATTGTCATGTAGTTATTATTTATTATGTTTTGCATTCATACTAAATATATGATTGGTTTATTTACCACACTTAAAATATTAGAGAATTCTGAATTTGTATAGTTATTCTTACCAGTGAGTTTTCTAATTTTTGATATTTTCTCCTTTCTTATTTAACATGTTTCTCTCATCTTGAAGAACTCCTTTTAGCATTTCTTATAAAGTAGACGTGATGATAGTAAACATTCAGTTTCTGTTTGTCTGGGAATGTCTTTCTCTTACAGCTGAATGATAGCATTGCTGGGCATATTTCTTGGCTGACAGTTTTTTCTTCCACATTATGAGTCTCATCCCACTTCTTCCTGGGCTGTAAGATTTCCACTGAGAAGTCTGAAGTCAGGTGAACTGGATTCCCCTGATATGTGGTTTGCTTTCTCTTGCTCTTTATTTTTAACTCTAGAGAGTTTGATTATGCTATATGGCATAGACTGGGTTGGGTTGAATTTGCCTTTTCTTTGCCCTTCCTGTAACTGGATAGTTTTATCTTTCTCCAAGTTTGGGAAATCTTTTATTATCTCATTGAATGTCCATGTCCTTTCTGTTCTATTCCTTTGGCATTTTCAAGTGTCCCTTGAATCCCAATGACTTAGACATTGGCCCAAGAAGTGAAGTGTGGAGAGATACCTCCTACTTGAGAGAGGTAGAGCCAACAAAAGCCCAGTGCTAGGTCCACTGTGAGCAAATTGAATAGAACTAAGTCCCCCTGTTTATCCCCTGAGGTCCATACCTAAGCAGTAACATATGGAGCTTCCAGAGCCAAGAGATGTCAACTGTCTATCTCCCAAACACTGGCAGAAAGTCAAACTCCAGGGATATGGAGTGGCCAAGACCTCACATCTCAGAGCTCAGAGCTGGGCTTACTATGCCAAGACCTGATACCTGATGAAGCCTCAAGTCCTCTAGCCCTCTTCCAGTGCTCACAGACAACCTGCAGACTTGCTTAGCATCAGGTGCAGACCTGCACTCCAGGGGATTGACTCATTTTGCTGAGTGTCACTGACAGTCTCTCGTGGGTTTGGCAGACACCCCCAGGACTTTGTGGGGACCTATAATTTTGGGACCCAAGTATGAGGCCAGTCTGGTTGGCCAGAAGATTGCTTTTATCATTTTCCTCCAACTTTGGGCAGACAACAAGGGTCACATGAATGTGTATTGGGGCTAGTAAAACTCCACACTGGGCAGAGCCTAATGGTTTCTGTCCTGAGACAAATGCCTGTGACAGAGTTTCCGGACTTACCCCAGTATCAGGCAGAGACCTATGCCCTGGTGAGACAGACTTGCTTGGTGTGTATCACCATTAGCATTGTGTACAACAGGTGTGCACATTCAAGATTGCATAGGGCCTGGTGACTATGAGACCCAGGGGTGAGCTACATAGGTACTACTTGAGTAACTGAGGGATTGCCTTTCTCTCTCATCTTTTAACTATGGGCAGAGAGCAAGGAATCATAGGATTGTTTTGAGACCCAATGCTAGACTGATAAACACAGCATTTAGCAGATTCTGGTGGTTCTCATCCCCAGGGCAGTGACTACATATAGAACCTCTGGGCCTGCTTTAGGGCTCAGCAGTATTTCATGGTACTGGTTGAGCAGTTTGTTACTCCAGCGATCATAGCCAGTGGCTGGACAGGTGTAGCATCAGGCTGTGAGCCCACCTCATCAGCAGATGCACCACAGTAGGGCAACCTTTGACCCTACCCTAGACTGCAGTGGTCTTGGTGGGCTGAGTGCTCTGGATGTGATCTAGCAGTGTGTCATTCACAAGCATAACACAAGGAGTCTGAGCCTAGGAAGAGATGTGTATGGATGGGCTACAGCAATTCAACAGTAGATTGGTACCAGAAATTGTTTGGGGAATATTGTAAGGCCAAATCAGTAAATACATATTGACAGTGGACCTGGGACGCATTGCAACCCAGGGTGCTGTTGAGTGCTGAAATAGCAGAAATATACCTATGCTCAGAGAAAATAAATACAATACTTAGAACTTCTAGAAGCCACAAGTGATACCAGATTACTTATAACTATAACTAACTAAAACAGATTACTCTAACTATAAACATTCAACATGCAGATGATGTTGCATACTAACAAGCAGATAAAATAAAGTGCCCAAACCAACAATACAGAAATTGAAATTTCCAAATACTTAACTGAAGATTTTTTAAAAATTTATTTATTTAGTTTTTATTTTCCCTCCTGTTGGTGCTCCTACTCTACCTCCTCCTTCCTCTCTAATTCCCTCTCTTAATTTTTACAGTGATCTACTTTCAGTTTACTTTATATTCATAAGATTTGACCCTACACTGAATAAAGGGTTCCTCAAATAGTAAGAAGAAAAAAAAACACTGTTCCTCAATAGTAGAGACAAGGCTGCAAGCAATCATTGAATCTCAAAATGTCAATATCACCCTTACACATTAAATTTTTAGGTAATCTATTAGTTACCACAGATCAGGGAAAACATGGTATTTGTCTTTTTGGGATTGGCTTATTTTTATAAGTATAGGATTTAAAAAAATTTTAAGGTAACTCAATGAAATTCAAGAGAATACAGGGAAACATTTCAACATTCTAACAGAGATTTGAGCAATGTAAGTATACGGAGCCAATCAGAAGTTGTTCAACTGAAAAGTACAATAAGTGAAAGTAAAATATAGAAGCCATAAATCATACAAAAGATCAAAAAGAAGAAAGCACCAGTGAGCTTGAAGACAGGCTATATGAAAATACATAGTTGGAGAATAAAACAGAAAATAATCAAGAGGAATAAAGTAAGCTTATGGGAAATATGGGATAGCAGTATCAAAACAAATATTTGAGTTATTAAGACTCAAGAGGAACTGGAGATTGCCAAAGGGGTAGAAAGTGTATTCAGAGAGATAATGTCAGGAGGCTCCCCCAATGAAGAGAAAGATACTATTATTCAGCTGCAGAGAGATCAAAATGCAACAGGCAAATTCAACCCAACTGAGTCTGCAAGAAGATACATTATAGCCAAGCTTTCCAAGTTTAAAGATAAAGAGAACATTCTCAAAGTTGCAAGAAAAAAGAAGTAAGTAACACATAGAAGGGTCACAGTTGGCCTTATGGTAGCTTTCTCAGTAGTAAGGTTACAGGTCAGGAGGGAGTGGGGTGCAGTTTTTACAGTACTGAAGGCAAAGAAAAATGCCAATCAGGGGCTGGTGCTATGGTGTAGTGGGCTGGGTCTCCTATATGGGTTCCGGTTTGTGTCCTGGATGCTCCTGTTCTGATCTGGCTGTCTGCTAAGGCCTGGGAAAGAAGTGGAGGATGGCTCAAATGCTTGGGCCCCTGCACCCGAGTGGGACACCCGAAGAAGGCTCCTGGCTTTTGATGAGCCCAGCTCCGGCCATTGTGGCCATTTGGGGTGTGAACCAACAGATGAAAGATGTCTCTCTGTCCCTTCTCTCTCTGTTACTCTACCTCTCAAGTAAATAAATAAATCTGTAAAAAAAGTCAGCCAAAAATACTGTATTCTTTAGATATGAGAAAGGCTATTCTTTAGATATGAGAAAGACATTCCCAGACAAACAAAAGCTCAGAGGATTTATTGCTACAAGACTTGTGGTACAAGAAATTCTAAAAGGAGCTCTTCAAGCAGAGAGAAAGAGATGCCATCAAGTAAGACTGAAATGTCAGAATGTTGAAAACTCACTGGTAAGAGTATACAGGCACATTTGGAGTGCTCCAATGTTGCAAACATGATGAATATTGTATCATTTATATCTTTACTTCAATAACAAAAGGGTAATCATTACATTAAAATGTTAAGAGATAGGAATACTGAAAGAGTCAAATGTATATCAGAAATTTAAAAATCTAAGGAGGAATGGAGCATAAATGTACAGTGCTTTATTGGGGTTTCTTATTGCTTTGTTTTTTCTCTCTCTTCCCCTATTTTTATAGTCAACAGTAGGTTGTTATAATTTAAAGATAACTTGTTATAGCCAAAGAGATTTTTGTAAGCCTCATGATAAGCACAAAGAAGAAAACTCTAACAGATGTAAATAGCAAGAAAAGAATCAAAGTATGCCACTAGAGAAAAATGACTTCACCACAAATGAAGATTGTTAGAGAGAGAGAAAGAAACTACAATAAAAATTTGCAACAGCATCAAAATGGCAGCAATAAGAGTTTATCTATTAGTACTTACCTTAAATGTCAATGGACTAAATTCTCCAACTGAAATACATAAATTGACTGAATAGGTTAAAAAATGGGACCCAATTATATGCTACTTAAAAAATCTCTTTGAACCTTTAATGATACACATAGACTGAAAGTGAAAGGATGGAGCAAGATATTCCAGCAAATAAAACCCAGGGGAAAGTAGAGTAGATCTATCTTTGTCAGAGAAAATAGATTTAAATAAAAAGCATTAAAAAGGGACTGAGAAAGTCAATATATAATGATTAAGGCCTCGACTAGCAAAAGGAAATAATTTATAAATATATGCACCCAATATAAGAGCACCCAAATATATAAGGCAAATATTGATAAACAATTGTAAGAAACAGACCAAAACAATAAGAGGAGGAGACTTTAACATACCACTTTTACATGGACAGATCATCTATATGAAAATCAACAAATTGCAGAGTTAAATATTATCCTAAATCGATTGAATCTACCGGACATCTACTGAACTATCCATCCAACACTTGAAGAAAACACAATCTTCTCAAATAGCACCTGGAATATTTTCCAGGGTACGTAGTATTATAATTCACAAATAAATGTTAACCAATTTAAAAGATTAAGAATTATATCGAGTATATTTTCTGACCACAGTGTAATAAGTCTAGAAATCAATAAGAAAAACTTTGGCAACTAAGCAGATACATGGAAATTAAACAATCTACTCCTGAGTACTCATTGGACCAAGGAAGAAATCAAGGAGAAAGTTAAAAAATTTCTAGAAATGAGTGAAAATGGAAACATAATATAACAAAACTTGCAGGATATAGCAAAAGCAGTACCAAGAGGAATATTCTAGCAACTGATGCTGTATCAAAACAAAACAAAACAACACCAAAACCCAAAAATATCTCAAATAGGCAAATTATCACAGATGTTAAAGATGCTAGAAAAACAAGAATGAGTCAAATCTAAAATTGGTAGAAATAAAGAAATAATAAACCTCAGAGCACCAATAAATGACATAGAGTAAAAAAAATACTAACATCAATGAAATGAATAGCTGGATCTTTAAAAAGATTAGCAAAATTGAGCCAGCACTGTGGCTCACTAGGCTAGTCCTCTGCCTGCCACACCAGTACCCCAGGTTCTAGTCCCAGTTGGGGTGCCAGATTCTGTCCTGGTTGCTCCTCTTCCAGTCCAGCTCTCTGCTGTGGCCGGGAAGGCAGTGGAGGATGGCCCAACTGCTTGGGCCCTGCACCCGCATGGGAGACCAGGATAAGTTCCTGGCTCCTGGCTTCAGATTGGCTTCAGATTGGCCATAGCAGCCATTTGGGGGCTGAACCAACAGAAGGAAGATGTTTCTCTCTGTCTCTCTCTCACTGTCTAACTCTGCCTGTCCAAAAAAAAAAAAAAAAGATTAGCAAAATTGATAAACCTTTAACTAAACTAACCAAGGTGAAAATAAAAAGAAAATTCAAATACATTGAATCAGAGATGAAAACAGAGACATTACCAGTGATAACACATCATTGGTTTTCATCCTCCTCCTAACTTTTTCCCAAGATACCTTGATTTTTGTTTTTAAAGCTGTATCAGATTTCCTTAGTATATGTCTATGTATGTATGTACAATGAAAGAATAATTATGAAAATATCTTAAAGAAAGGTTTAAAAAATGGAAAACATATCACCACTACATATGACATTTTTTTGCTTTCCCATTTGCTTGTATGTATTCTGTTATATGATAGCAAGAAAATTAAGAAGCATATATAGTTTTGACAAAATAATACAAAGAATTTTTAGAGAAATGGACTAATTTTTGAACACCTGTGTTTCTAAGACTGAATCATTAGGAAATAGGATATTAAAGTAGTGAGATTGAATTAGCAATGAAAAATCTCCCTTCAAAGAAAATTTCAGGAGCAGATGGCTCCACTGCTGAATTCTGTCAAATTTTAAAGAATATTAGCATCAATCCTTCTTAAATTATATTAAACATAGAAGAAGAGGTAATTCTGTCACAGTCACTCTGAGTACAGCAATACCTTGACAGCAAAGCCAGAAAAAGACAAAATAACATCAAGAAAGCTATTGGTCAATCTCCTTGATGAACGTAGATGCAAAAATTCACAAGATCCAAAAAAATAAAATACTCTACATGAAAATGATTATTCACCATCACCAAGTGGGATTCATCATAGAAATGCAAGTATAGTTCAACATACACAAATCAATAAGTGTGATAAAGAACATCAATGGAATGAAGGACAAACATTATATGAGCTTCTCAATAGATACAGAAAAGGCATTTGATAAAATTTAATCTTCCTTCATAATAAAACTCTGATCAAATTAGGTATAGAAGGAACATAACATAATAAAGGCCACATTTGTTAAGGCAACAGTTAACATATTGCATAAGGAAAAGTGAAGGCTTTCTATGATCTGGAGCATGTCAAGGATGTCCATTTCACCACTTTTATTCAACCTCGTTCAGAAAGTCCTAGCTAGAGCAATTAGGCAAGATAAAGAAATAAAGAACTTCCAAACTGGGAAGGAAGAAATCAAATGGTACTGCTGATGATGTGATCTTTAGATAGAAAAATGCAAAGACTCCACCAAAAATCTGTTAGAAATAATAAAGCAATAATAAATATATAATAAATAATAAAGAAATATCAAAGCAATGGGATACACAAATCAGTAGTGCTGCTATCCAATAATAGGAAATTTTCTGAAAAGAATTCAAGAAAGCAAACCCATTCCCAATAGCTACAAACAAACCAAAAATCCAAAAAGACAAAAACTCCAAACCCAATCCAAATCAAAATAAACAACAACAACAACAACAACAAAAAAACACACCAGATTTGATCTTTACCATGAAAACAATGAAACATTGATGAAAGACTTTAAAGAGAACCAAAGAAATGGAAATTCTTTCCATGTTCAAGGATGGGAAGAAACAATATCATTAAAATGTTTATTTCTCAAAGCAATTCAGATTCAATGCAATTACTTTCAAGATTAAGTGACATTTTTCACAGAAATAGGAAAAAAACTACTAAAATTTGTATAGAACCAGAAAATACCCAAATAGTCAAAGTGATCTTACCCAAAAAGACCAAAGCAGGAGGCATTACACTACCTGAATTTCAAATATATTACAAGGCTACACTAATTAAATCAGCATAGTATCTAATACAAACAGATTCATAGACCAGCAGAAAAGAATTGAGATCATAGAATTATACCCACACATCTTTTTGCCTTTAACAAAAATTATGAAGTATTGTGGAAAAGGATAGTATTTTTTTTTTAGATTTATTTTATTAATTTGAAAGAGTTACAAAAAGAGGTAGAGACAGAAGAGAGGTCTTTCACCCACTGGTTCACTCCCCAGATGGCTACAACTACCGGAGCTGGGCTGATCTGAAATCAGTAGCCAGGAGCTTCCTCTGGGTCTCCCATGTGGGTGCAGGGGTCCAAGAACTTGGGCCATCCTCTACTGCTTTCCCAGGCCATAGCAGAGAGCTGGATCAGAAGAGGAGCAACCGGGACTAGAACCAGCGCCTATATGGTATGCCGGTGCTTCAGGCCAGGGCTTTAACCCACTGTGCCGGCCCCAGGATAATATTTTTAATAAATGGTGCTGAGAAAATTGGATAGCCACATGCAAAAGAATGAAGCTAATTGCCCTATTTCTCACTATGTACAAAAGTCAACTTTTAATGGATTAAAGACCTAAATGTAAGACACGAAAGATTGAAAATATTGAAGAAAACATAGAGATAACATTTTAGGACATTGGCATGTACAAGCACTTTCTAGATCAGATCCCAAGGTACAGGAAATATTGAGGGGGCCAAAGTCCTCCTATCCCCCACAATCACCCTGGGGTCCTCGTTACTGAACCTGTGAATCCGATGCCAGGAGAGGGGACCGAGCCTCAGTCTGATTTTCCAAACCTGGGCTGGTTGTGAGCTCTGGGACTGCAGGCTGCCAAGGACTCCCTACCAGGATGCTTCCAGCTTCAGTCACCCACTTTAATGTCCTACAGAAACCCCCTTCCCTTACCTCACCTTGCTATTCATTGCTGTAATTTATTAACCTCAAAAATGTTGTGTAACAGACTTCACTCAGGTGCAGAGAAGGTCCCTGAGGCTCCCCAAATACACTTGGCAGGGTCCCATGGGGCTAGATGCTGAGGGGAGTCTCTTCCCCACCCATCACTTGCTACCTCCTGATCCTGGGGGACACAGGTTGGGCTCTGGGAAGGGGAGAGGAGGAGAAAGAGGAAAGGGAGGAGGAAGGGGAAGGAGAAAGAGTGGGCTGGGCTTAGCCTTGTTGTATTTCATTGTAACTGGAAGAAGGATTACATCCTGCTCTCCTCACCTTTGCCAGATAGGGCCAGGGATCCTAGGATCACACTCCTGAACTGGCCATAACACAGTCACTCACCACATTGAGATCAAGTTCCTCAAGCATTTGGATAAAATCAGGTCAGAGCTACAGGTACACATCCCTCCAGTATGATAGAAGAGCCATTCACTGATGACTGATCTCTCTATGCCATGATGAGAAAATACTATGTTATGATCTTTTCATTAAAATCTTGATTGAAAACTTAAAAAATTTACAGGAAATAAAAGCAAAAAACAGACAAATGGGATTTTGCAACATCAAAGGATATACTCAACAAGTAAAGAGACAGTCTATAGAATGATAGAAAGTATTTGCAAGCCATATACCTGACAAGGGGTTAATATCTGGAATATATAAAGAACTCAGCATGATATTTTCCAGATTCCTCCATGACCAGATTTCATTTTTTTTTACTGCTGTATAGTATTCTATAGAGTACACATCCCATAATTTCTTTTTCCAGTCTTCCGTTGATGGGCCTTAAGGTTGATTCCATGTCTTAGCTATTGTGAACTGAGCTGCAATAAACATTGAGGTGCAGACGGCTCTTTTATTTGCCAATTTAATTTCCTTTGGGTAAATTCCAAGGAGTTGTATTGTAGGGTTATATTCAGGTTTCTGAGAACTCCTCTTTCAACTAACCTACTACTCCCATGATTACTACACACAGCACATACACATAGACAAAAAAAGCACAAAAATAGTTTATTAAATACACACACACAAAAAAATAGTAAATAATCCAATTAAAAAATGGTTAGTGGGGCCAGTGCTATGCCATAACAGTTAAAGGCACTTTCTGCAGTGCCAGCATCTCATATGGGCACTAGTTTGAGTCCTAGCTGCTCCACTTCCTATCCAGCTCTCTGCTATGGCCTGAGAAAGCAGTGGAAGATGGCCCAAGTCCTTGGGCTCCCGCACTCATGTGCAAAGACCCAGAGGAAGTTCCTCTTTCCTGGCTTCGGATCAGCACAGCCCTGCCATTGCAGCCAACTGGGGAGTGAACCAGGGGATGGAAGATGGACCTCTCTACCTCTCCTCTCTCTGTGTAATTCTGACTTTTGAATAAATAAATAAATCTTTAATATAATGGATAGTAGGGCTGAAGAGACATTTCTCAGGGGAAGACATACACATGGTCAATAGGTACATGAACAGATGTTCAACATCAACATTTATCAGAGAAATGAAAATTAAAATCACAATGAGATCATCTCATTCCAGTAAGCTTGGCTATTATCAAAAAGATAAAAGTTGGGGCCGGCGCCGTGGCTCACTTGGTTAATCCTCTGCCTGTGGCACCGGCATCCCATATGGGCGCTGGGTTCTAGTCCTGGTTGTTCCTCTTCCAGTGCAGCTCTTTGCTGTGGCCCAGGAAGGCAGTGGAGGATGGCCCAGGTGCTTGGGCCCCTGCACTCTCATGGGAGACCAGAAGGAAGCACCTGGCTCCTGGCTTCGGATTGGTGCAGTGCCGGCTGTAGTGGCCTTTAGGGGAGTGAACCAACAGAGGGAAGATCTTTCTGTCTGTCTCTCTCTCTAACTGTCTAACTCTGTCAAAATAAAAAAAATAAAAAATAAACAAAAGTTTACAGGTGTTGCTGAGGATATGGGAAAAAGCAAAGCCTTGCACATTTTTGTTGAGGATGGTACAGTCATCATAGTCAAAAGAAAACTAAAAACATAATTACCATATGATCCTGAAATCCAGTAACTATGTCTACATTCAAGGAAATGAAATCGGTATGTCTAGGGACATTTGCATTTCCATGTTTATTGACTATTCAGAATAGTCAAGAAATGAAAACATGTTAAGTGTCTATTTACCAACGAATGGATGAAGAAAATTTGGTACATATACAGAATATATATATTACTCAAGTATAAAAGGAAATATATTGTCATTTGCAACAACATGGATGGAATTAGAAGCAATTATGTTAAGTGTAGTAAGCCAAGTACAGAAAGGCAAGTATCCCATCATCTCACTCATATTTGGAATCTACAAAAGAGAAGATTTCATAGAAGTGATTTCAGATTTTGTTTTTTTTTTATTTTGTTTCAGGTTTTCTTCACCTTTACTGAGGTAGAGTTGACAAAAATTGTGTTTTTTTGAAACTTTTTATTTAATGAATACAAATTTCATAAGAACAACTTTAGGAATATAGTGGTTCTTCCTTCCCATACCCACCCTCCCACACCCACTCCCATCCCACCTCCTACTGCTTGTCCCATTCTATTCTTCATTAAGATTCATTAAGATTAATTTTCTTTATATACAGAAGACCAACTAAGTAAATATCCTGAGTGAATATACTAAGTAAATATTTCAACAATTTGCACCCACCCCACCCCCAAAATATAAAGAACTGTTTGAGAACAAGTTTTGCAGTTAATTTTCATAGTACAACTCATTAAGGTTAGAGGTCCTGCATGGGGATTAAGTGCACATTGACTCCTGTAGTTAATTTAACAATTAACACTCTTATGTATGACATCAGTGATCACCTGAGGCTCTTGACATGAGCTTCCAGGCT
This sequence comes from Oryctolagus cuniculus, assembly GCF_964237555.1. Taxonomy (NCBI): domain Eukaryota; kingdom Metazoa; phylum Chordata; class Mammalia; order Lagomorpha; family Leporidae; genus Oryctolagus; species Oryctolagus cuniculus. Next base: position 112,128,670 of record NC_091438.1, read on the forward strand.
ATGGAAGCCTCTTGAGTTTATCTCCATGAGTATTTATACAGGGCCATATGCAAAGTGGAAGTTCTCTCCTCCCTTCAGAGAAAAGTAGATCCTTCTTTGATGGCCCCTTCTTTCCGCTTGAGACTTCACTCACAGAGATCCGCATGTAGGACCTTTTATTTTGCCACAGTGTCTAGGCTTTCCATGTCTGAAATGCTCTCATGGGCTTTTCAGCCAGATCAGAATGCCTTAAGGTCTGATTCTGAAGTCGGAGTGCTGTTTAGGATGTTTGTCATTCTATGAGTCTGCTGTGTACTGCTTCTCATGTTGGAACATTCTCTCCTTTTAAACTCTATCTACTATTATTACCAGATACTTGATCTTATTTATAAATCCCTTTGACACTTAATCCTATTTATGTGATCAATTAAACACATAATATGATCACTTTAACAATAAGATGGCATTATTACCACCCAGCTTAATGGGATTTGGAACCCCATGGGAAGATTTTAGATTTACCCTTGAAAGTAAGTCTGTGGGAATGTATGCAGAGCTATACAGCTCCTCCCTCTCTTAATCCCACTGTTATTTTGTACTGAGATCTATTTTACATTGACTTTATACACATATGATTAATTCTATGTTAAGAGTTCAACCAACAACACTAAGAAGAAAAAAAAAAGTAAAAATGGTAAACAAAAAACTTCCCTGACAGTCAAAACAAGGGCTGTTCAAGTCATTGATTCCCATAGTGTCCATTTCACTTCTACAGTTTTCATGTTTGGTGCTCTGTTAGTTATATCACAGATCAGGGAGAACATATGGTATTTGTCCCATTAAGATTGGCTTATTTCACTAAGTATTATGGTTTCAAGATTCATCCATTTTGTTGAAAATGACCAGGTTTTATTATTTTTACCACTGTGTTGTATTCCTGAGAGTACATATCCTATAATTTATTATCCAGTCTTCAGTTGACATGCATTTAGGTTGATTCCATCTCTTAACTATTGCTAATTGAGCTACAATAAACATGGGGGTGCAGATAACTTTTATCTTTACTGATTTCATTTCCCTTGGGTAAATTCCCAGGAGTGGGATGGCTGGGTCCTATATTAGGATTATATTCAGATTTCTGAGATAATTCCAAACTGTCTTCCATACTGGTTTTACCAGTTTACATTCCCACCAACAGTGGATTAGGGCACCTTTTTCTCCACATCCTTGCCAGCACTTGTTGTTTGTTGATTTTGGTATGAAAGCCATTCTAACTGGGGTGAGGTAAAACTTCATTGTGGTTTTGATTTGCATTTCTCTGACAGCTAGTGATCCTGAATATTTTTTCATGTGTCTGTTGGCCATTTGGATTTCCTCTTTTGAAAAATGTCTGTTTAAGTCCTTTGCCGATTTCATCACTGGGTTGTTTGTTTTGTTGTTGTGGAGTTTCTTGATCTCTTTATATATTCTGGTTAGTAATCCTTTATCAGTTGCACGGTTTGCAGATAAGTTCTCCCATCTGTTGGTTGCCTCTTAAGTTTCCTGACTGTTTCTTTTGCAGTACAGAAGCTTCTCAATTTGAAGTAATCCCAATTGTTAATTTTGGCTTTGATTGCCTGTGCCTCTGGAGTCTTTTCCAGGAATTCTATGCCTGTACCAAAGTCTTGCAGGGTTTCCCCAATGCTCTCTAATAGTTTGATGGTATCAAGTCAAAGATTTAGATCTTTAATCCATGTTCCATTGATTTTTCTGTAAGGTGTAATGTAAGGGACTTGCTTCATACTTCCATATGTGGAAATCCAACTTTCCCAGAACCATTTGTTGAAGAGGCTGTCCTTGCTCCATGGATTGTTTATAGCTCCTTTGTCACATATAAGTTAGTTATAGATGCTTGGATTGATTTCTGGTGTCTCTGTTCTGTTCCATTGGTCTACAAGTCAGTTTTTGTGCCAGTACCAGGCTGTTTTGGTTGTACCTGCACTGTAGTATGTCTTGAAATCTGGTATTGTGATGCCTCTAGCTTCGTTTTTGTTGTATAAGTTTCCTTTGAATAAGAGAGGGAGGAGATGCACAGTTTAGCACATGATCAAACGGACTTGCCCCAAACCGTAGAGTTAGAAATGTGTCAGGGGATTCCAATTCAATCCCATCAAGATGGCATGTACCAATGACATCTCACTAGTCAAAGTGATCAATTTTAGTTCACAACTGATCATAATGATAGGATTAAGAGTCAAAGGGATCACATAAACAAGACTAGTGTCTGCTAATAATAACTGAAAGAATTAAAAAGGAGAGAATGATCCAACATGGGAAGCGGGATACACAACAAAATCATAGAATGGCAGATGTCCTAAACAGCACTCTGGCCTCAGAATCAGCCCTTAAGGCATTTGGATCTGGCTAAAAAGCCCATGAGAGTATTTTAGGCATGGAAAGCCAAGACACTCTGGCAAAAAGAGAGAGACCTAAATGAGAGATCTCTGTGAGTGAGATCCCAGTGGAAAGAACAGGCCATCAAAGGCAGAGGTACCTTTCTCTGAAGGGAGGAGAGAACTTCCACTTTGACTATGGCCTTGTCTAAATAAGATTGGAGTTGGCAAACTCAAGAGGCTTCCATAGCCTTGGCAACTCATAACAAGAGCCTAGAGTGATTACTGACATAATAAATAAGAGTGTCAATTGTTAAATCAACAACAGGAGTCACTGTGCACTTACTCCCCATGTAGAATCTCTGTCCCTAATGTGTTGTACAATGTGAATTAATGCTATAACTAGTACTCAAACAGTACTTTATACTTTGTGTTTCTGTGTGGGTGCAAACTGTTGAAATCTTTACTTAACATATACTAAATTGATCTTCTGTATATAAAGATAATTGAAAATGAATTTTGAAGTGAATGGAATGGGAGAGGGAGTGGGAGATGGGAGGGTTGGGGGTGGGAGGGAAGTTATGCGGGGAAAGCCACTGTAATCCAAAAGCTGTACTTTGGAAATTTATATTTATTAAATAAAAGTTTTTTAAAAAGATTCCTTTAGCTATTTGAGGACTCCTGTTTCCAAATGAATTTAAGCATCATTTTTTGTAGATCTGAGTAGAATGTCTTTGGTATTTTCATTGTTATTGCTTTGAACCTGCAAATTGCTTTCAGAAGAATAGAATTTTGATGATATTGATTCTTTCAATCCATGAACATGGAAGTTTTTCCAATTTTTTGTGTCTTCTTCTATTTCTTTCATTAATATTTTGTAATTCCCATCATAGTGATCTTTAACATCCTTGCTTAAATTTGTTTCAAGGAATTTGATTTTTTTGTAGCTATTATGAATGGGATTGATATTAGAAGCTCTTTCTCAGCCATGGTATTGTCTGTGTATACAAAAGCTGTTGATTTTTGTGTATTGATTTTATATCCTGCTGTTTACCAAACTCTTTTATGAGTTCCAATTGCCTCTTGGTGGAGTATTTTGGATCCCCTATATATATATATATTAATATATATATTATATATATAATGATGTCATTATATATATATAATCATGTCATCTACAAATAGGGATAATTTGACTTCCTCTTTCCTGATTGGAATCCCTTTGATTTTTTCTTGCCTAATAGCTCTGGCTAAAACTTCCATGACTATATTGAATAGCAATGGTGAGAGTGGGCTTCCTTGTCTGGTACCAGTTCTCAGTGGGAATGCTTCCAACTTTTCCCCATTCAATATGGTGCTTGTTGTGGGTTTGTCATAAATTGCCTTGATTGTATTGAGGAATGTTCCTTCTAAACCCAATTTACTTAGAGTTTTCATCATGAATGGGTTTTGTATTTTGCAAATGCTTTCTCTGCATCTATTGAGGTAATCATATAGTTTTTCTTTCCAATTTGTTAATGTGATATATCACGTTGATTGATTTGTGAATATTGAGCCATTCCTGCATACCAGGTATAAATTCCACTTTCTCTGGATGAATGGTCTTTCTGTTTTTATTTTTTAAAAAATTTTCTTTGACAGGCAGAGTTAGACAGTGAGAGGGAGAGATACAGAGAGAAAGGTCTTCCTTTTTCCCTTGGTTCACCCCGCAAGTGGCCGCTACAGCTAGCGTGTTGCAGCTGGCGCACAGTGCCGATCTGAAGCCAGGAGACAGGTGCTTCCTCCTGGTCTCCCATGTGGGTGCAGGAACCAGGGACCTGGGCCATCCTCCACTGCACTCCTGGGCCACAGCAGAGAGCCGGACTGGAAGAGGAGCAACTGGGACAGAATCCGGTGCTCCAACCGGGACTAGAACCCGGAGTGCTGGTGCCGCAGGTAGAGGATTAGCCTAGTGAGCTGCAGCGCTGTCCAAGGATGAATGGTCTTTCTGATTTGTTGTTGGGTTCAATTGGCCTGATTTTTTTTGAGTATTTTTGCATCTATGTTGATAAGGGAAATTGGTCTGTAGTTCTCTTTCTCTGTTATGTCTGCTCCAGTTTTAGGGCCTAGGTGATTCTAGTTTCATAGAAAGATTTTGAGAGGAATCCTTCTTTTTCAATTGTTTTGATTAACTTGAAAAGAATTGGAGTTAGTTCTTCTTTAAAAGTCAGGTAGAATTCAGCTTTGAAGCCATCCAGTCCCGAGCTTTTCTTTCTTGGGAGGGTCTTTTTTTTTTTTTTTTTTTTGATTATATATCTTTTAAAATTTATTTTATCTTTTTTAACTTTTATTTAATGAATATAAATTTCCAAAGTACAGCTTATGGATTACAATGGCTTCCCCCCCATAATGTCCCTCCCACCCGCAACCCTCCCCTTTCCCACTCCCTCTCCCCTTCCATTCACATCAAGATTCATTTTCGATTCTCTTTATATACAGAAGATCAGTTTAGCATACATTAAGTAAAGATTTCAACAGTTTGCTGTCTTGGGAGGGTCTTTATGACTGATTAAATTTCTCTCTTGGTTATGGGTCTGTTTAGGTTTTCTATGTCTTTGTAGCCCAATTTATGTAGGATTTATGTGTCTAGCAATCTTTCCATTTCTTCTAGTTTTCCGAGTTTGTTTGCGTATGGATCCTTGTAGTAATTTGTGGTGGTTCTTTTTATTTCTGTGCTGTCTGTTACATTTCCTTTTTCCTCTATAATTTGCTTGATTTGAGTTTTCTCTCCCATTTTTGATTAGTTGGGCCAGTGGTGTGTCAATTTTGTTTTTTTTTTTTTAAATGATTCTTCATTTTGCTGACCTTTTGTATTTTTTGTTTCAATTTTGTTGATTTCTTCTCTAATTTCTATTATTTCTTTTCTCCTACTACTTTTGGGTTTGGTTTGCTGTTGTTTTTCTAGATCTTTGAGATGCATAGATGGTTCATTTATTTGGTGCTTGTCAAATTTCTTGATGTAGTTACCATTTGCTATAAACTGTTCTTTTAACACTGCTTTTGCTGACTCCCATAAATTTTGTTATGTGTAATATCATCTTCATTTTTTTTTCAGAAGCTTTCTGATTTCTCTTTTGATTTCTGCTATGACCCACTGTTCATTCTGGAGTGTGTTGTTCAGTCTCCGTTTGTTTGTGTATATTCTGGATATTCCTGAGTTGCTGATTTCCAGCTTCATTGATTGTGGTCCAAGAAGTTGCATGGTATGATTTAGATTTTTTTAGAATTTGTTGAGACTTGCTTTATGGCCCATCACGTGTGTTGTGGTGAAAATCTTTTTCTGGTCATGTCTATTGGGAGTTCTTTTTACTTCCTGTCTTGGATGTCTCTTTCTCCAGATTGGAGAAGTTTTCTGTTTTTATTTCATTAAAAAGGCCTTCTAGTTCTTTCTCTGTTTCCATGCCTTCTGGAATTACTAGGATTTTTATGTTGGGTCGTTTGATAGAATCTTATAGATCTCCAACTGTGATTTTTAGTTTTCTAATTTTTTCTGCTTATATTTGGTCTGACTGTAATATTTTTAGAAATTTATCTTCTAGTTCTGATATTCTTTCTTCTGTCTCACCTATTCTGTTGTTAAGGCTTTCTACTGCATTATTTATTTGATCTACTGAATTCTTCATTTCTAGTATTTCAATCTTACTTCTCCTTAATGTCTCAATTTCTTGAGAGCAGTTTTCATTTAGATTGTGAATTTGGTTATGATTGCTTCTAAGTAATCTGAAGATTAATTTTCTAAATTCCGTTTCTGGCATGTCCTTAATCTCTTCTTCTTCATCTTCGATTATTTGAGTTGCATGTTCCTTTGGGGGACTCATAGTGCCTTCCTCGTTCTTATTTAGGTTTTCCTTTGTTTTTCAGGATTTTTGTATTTTTTAAATTTTTTTAGTCTGGTTGCTTTTCTCTTTAATTTGTGTCTTAGTGCTTGTGGTGGGATTTCCCTCTGCTATGAGCTGCTATGTGTCTGTGCATTGCAAGTGGAAGCAGGCAGCCCAGCTTCCTGGACTCCAAGTCACTTCTCAATCCAGATGGGGCTGGGTTCAAGCCCCGCTGCACTAAGCTCCACCTTGAATTTTTGATAGTCAGGACTTTAGCTTGTTGTACAGCTTGCATGGTGGGGGAAGAAATTACTCTGAAATGTTGTGGTCCTCATTCCCAGGTAAGGAGCATGTTGAGGGGGCCCCTGCAACTGCTGGGCATGTACACATGAGGCAAATGTAGTAGCCCCCTGCTTACATTAGAAAATGTAAACAATCAATATGGCTTCTCCCAGCTGACTGCAGGTCCAGGTGGGATGAAGGGGGAGATGTAGATGGACAGCAACATGCCCAGACTCTCCATTTGCTCCCCTATACCTTCTCTTTCTTCCCAGGTGGAATTTCCTATACAGTTAACTGAGCTCCCCCTCCCACTGCTATCTGCAGCTCCATGGACCTGCAATCTCCCATCCAACCTGGTCTGATGGGGTTGATGCCAGTCTCCCTATTCCACATCTCCACTGCACCTGCTCCATGGCATTACCACACCTCCGCTGCTTCCATTTCTTATTTGCTCTTTTAATATGGACCTTCCCAGTCTCTGTTGGACTCCTGGGCTTCCCTGTGCAAATTTTGCACTGCTTTACCTCTGGCTTATATCCTCTCTCCTTTTTAACTATCTATTTTGCCCCATATGAAGTGGATCATCCTGTTGTTATACCACCATCTTGGGTTTCCCACCCACTTTCTCTCATAGAATTCAAATATGCAATTGTGATTACCAGTGGCTGGGGAAAGAATTGGAGAGGAAAGGTTGGGAAAAGGTTAATGGATGGTACTAGGTTATAGCTAGATAGAAGTGAGAAATTCTGGGTTTCTGTTTCACAATATGATGTATGATGACTACAGTTAATGCTAATGGATTGTGCATTTCTCTATTATAAACCTAGAATAGAAAAAAGAAATAGTTTGTCTTCAAACTCACTGTTTATTTCCTCTACTTTATCTATTTTACTAAAGATGTCTACTACTGTGCTTCAAATTTGCTTGTTATAATTTTTCAATTGATCGCTTTCTGCTTGGTTTTTAAAAAATTTCTTCCATCGCTGTCATGTCTCTTGGTTAGATTATTAAATTATTTTACTGTATTCTCTTGAAATTTGTTGAATTTCCTTAAGACAGCTGTCTTAACAATAGTCATCTGAGAATTTGAAAATTTCAGTTTCTAAATGGCTGGTTTCAGTAACATTATTTTATTCATTAGATGAGGTCCTCATTCCCTGGACTTTCTTAATGTTTGCTGGTGTATGACATCATCTGTGCATTGACAGATTAGTAGTAGTAATTGTGTCCATTTCATTTCAACAAGTTTACCCCTTGGTGCTCAGTAAGTAGTCGCCAATCAAGGAGAACATATGATATTTGACCCTTTGGGACTGGCTCAATTCACTCAGCATGATGTTTTCCAATATGTTCTCCCTGATCAGCGACTACTAACTGAGCACCAAGGGGGAAACTTGTTGAAATGAAATGGACACTATGAGAAACAGTGACTTGATCAGCTCTTGTCCTGACGGTTGATGTACAATGTTATACTTTATCCATTTTAGTATTTCTTTTGTTCTAGTAACATTGGTTGAACTCTGTAATTAACACACAATTATTCTTAGGTGTTTAAATTTTAACTGAAAAGTGATCCCTGTTAGGAATTTGGAAAACATTATGCTGGGTGAAATAAGCCAGTCCCAAAGGGACAAATACCACTTGTTCTCCTTGATAGGTGACAACTAACTGAGCACCAAATAGGAAACCTGTTAAAGTGAAATGAACACTAGGAGAAATGGTGACTTGATCAGCCCTCACCCTGACTGTTGATGAGCAACTAGATATGTTATCCCTCTTAGTATTTTTTGTTTGTTTGTTCTACTTAATACTTTTGGTTGAATACTATAATCAATACACAATTCTTCTTAAGTGCTGAAACTTAACTGAAGAGTGATCGCTGTTAAATGTAAGAGTGGGAATAAGAGAGGGAAGAGATGTGTAATTCGAGACATGCTCAAGCTGACTGACCTCAAACGGTAGAGTTAGAAACATACCAGGGGATTCCAATTCAATCCCATCAAGGTGGCATGTACCAATGCCATCTCACTAGTCAAAGTGATCAATTTTAGTTCACAACTGATCATAATGATAGGATTAAGAGTCAAAGGGATCACATAAACAAGACTAGTGTCTGCAAATACTAGCTGATAGAATAAAAAAGGGAGAGAATGATCCAACATGGGAAGTGAGATACACAGCAGACCCATAGAATGGCAGATGTCCTAAACAGCACTCTGGCCTCAGAATCAGCCCTTAAGGCACGCGGATCCAGCTGAAAAGCCCATGAGACTATTTCAGGCATGGAAACCCAAGACACTCTGGGGAAAAAAAAAACTTAAATGAAAGATCTCTGCGAGTGAGATCCCAGTGGAAAGAATGGGTCATCAAAGAAGGAGGTACCTTTCTCTGAAGGGAGGAGAGAACTTCCACTTTGACCATGGCCTTGTCTAAATATGATCAAAGTCAGTGAACTCAGGGGGCTTCCATAGCCTTGGCAGCTCATGACAAGAGCCTAGGGTGATTACTGAGGCCATAAACAAGAGTGTCAATTTGTTAAGTCAACAACAGGAGTCACTGTGCACTTACTCCTCATGTAGGATCTTTGTCCTTAGTGTGCTGTACATTGAGATTTAATGCTATAACTAGTACTCAAACAGTATTTTTTGTCGCTCCCCGTCTTCATGGAGGAACGACACAGGACCCTGCGCTGTTCCCTCGTCTGCTCGGCCCTCCCTGGGTTTGCTGCTAGTTCTTCCCGGGTTGGCTACCGTCCCTTCCACCTCCATGGAAGGGCGGTTCCCCCTGCCACTTTCCCCACTTCCGCGGGGGAGCGGCACACCGCTGGCCGGCTCTCTCGGGGGCTGCACAGGTGTTCCTTCAGATGTTCCTGGTGCATGTTGTCTCTCTCCTCCTTTATAGTCCTCTTACACCAATCCCAACTCTGCTATCCACACGCCGAGTACGCTGCTCTCCTCCAATCAGGAGCAGGTCCTGCTGTTCATTGGTTGAACTGGAGGCATCTGTGTAGAAGCTGTTTCCTCCTCTCCCAGCGCCATATTGTGGGAGAGCAGATGCATAGAATAAGTCTTAATTCCAGTAACTTAGTCTAGTCCGAGTTGCTCCCCACAGATCCCCCTTTCTTTTTATTTTTGGCGTTGATACGCGCCTGTCTTCGGTGCCCCGCGGCACACACTCTGCTCTGCTTGCTTGAGTTGCCCACAGGTGCTTACAAGCCCTACCAATCAGGCAAACCGAATCCGGGTCCTCTCTTCGCCATGTTGTGAGGAGGTTTTTAGGCGCTGATGTGTGCCTGTGTTCGGTGCCCTGCAGCGCATGCTCTGCTCTGCTAGAACTGCCTACAGGTGCTTACAAGCCCTATCAATCAGGCAAACCGAATCCAAGCCCTCTCATTGCCGTCTTGTGGGGAGACTTATTAGTGTTGATAACGTGCCTGTCTTCGGTGACCTGCAGCCGCCCACAGGTGCTTATCGTCTTACTAATCAGGCAGACCGAATCCAAGCTCTCTCATTGCCATGTTGTGGGGAGGCCTTATTTTTCTCTATTTCTCTATCTCCGGGCATTCCTATTTCTCCCATTTTACTTCTATCTGCCAGCATTCCTATTTCTCTCATTTTACTTCTAAACTTCTGTTTCTCTTATCTTTGCAGCTTCCCGGTGCCCACCCCGAGGCTGCTTCTCGGCGGCTTCCCGGCTCTGAGCCGCTTCAGCCCGCGCCTCTCTCATCTGCGCGGCTTCCCGGCTTTGCGCGGCTTGGCTTCGCGCGCGCACTCCGCGGTCTCGCACTAGCCCAGCGTTCCCTATCTACTTGTGCCCCGCACGCTCTCTCTGCGCGCGGCAGCCTCCGCGAGTCACACAGCCCCAGCTCACGTTTCCGCCACTAGCATTCAATCCAAGTTCCCCGGGCTAACCTGGCGAATTCAATCCAGCTCACGTTTCCGCCCCACGATTTGGCTTCCCGTCCTTTGCTCCCCGGGCTAATCTGACAGATTCCAACCTGGCTTACGTTTCCGCTTCTGGTTTTAACTTTTCGCCCCTTATTCCCGGGCTAACTCGACGAATCCCAAAGTAGCTTTCATCTCCGCCTCAGCCTGCCCCCCGCGGCTTCAATTTCCCTAACATTTTTCTCTACCCGGTATGTTTCCCTAAGTTTTCTTCCAACAATATTCCTCCCTCATTTCTCCTGGCTTCTCCCCACAGTCCGTATCCGAGTCTGTTTGTTCTAGCTTTCACTTTCGCTTTCGACCTTAGAGATTTCTCCCAGCTTCCCCCCGTAGTCCATATCTGAGTCTATGCCTAGGCTTTCAATAGCTTCTTCCGGCACCTTTTTCGTCCGGCTTTTCCCTAGGCTGTTTGCTAGTCTCTCTCTCCGATATTTTCCTATTTCTTCCCTCCTAAGTTTCGTATCCGAGTCACGGCACCATTATGTCGCTCCCCGTCTTCGTGGAGGAACGACACAGGACCCTGCGCTGTTCTTTCGTCTGCTCGGCCCTCCCCGGGTTTGCTGCTGGTTCTTCCCGGGTTGGCTACCGTCCCTTCCACCTCCGTGGAAGGGCGGTTCCCCCTGCCACTTTCCCCACTTCCGCGGGGGAGCGGCACACCGCTGGCCGGCTCTCTCGGGGGCTGCACAGGTGTTCCTTCAGATGTTCCTGGTGCATGTTGTCTCTCTCCTCCTTTATAGTCCTCTTACACCAATCCCAACTCTGCTATCCACACGCCGAGTACGCTGCTCTCCTCCAATCAGGAGCAGGTCCTGCTGTTCATTGGTTGAACTGGAGGCATCTGTGTAGAAGCTGTTTCCTCCTCTCCCAGCGCCATATTGTGGGAGAGCAGATGCATAGAATAAGTCTTAATTCCAGTAACTTAGTCTAGTCCGAGTTGCTCCCCACAATTTTTCACTTTATGTTTCTGTGTGGGAGCAAACTGTTGAAATCTTTACTTAATGTATGCTAAACTGATCTTCTGTATATAAAGAGAATCGAAAATGAATCTTGATGTGAATGGAAGGGGAGAGGGAGTGGGAAAGGGGAGGGTTGTGAGTGGGAGGGACGTTATGGGGAGGGGGAAGCCATTGTAATCCATAAGCTGTACTTTGGAAATTTATATTCATTAAATAAAAGTTTGAAAGAAAAAAAAAGAAAAACCCTAATATGCAAATCAGCTACAATTAGGAGCAAAATATTAGAAAAATATTTACAAGAGGTTTCATGGAAGAGATAGAACTTTAATTTTACTATCAAAGATAAGCAGAGTATATAGAGGAAATGGAAAGGTCTTTGGACAAAAGTCTGGGGGCAGGAGAGGCATGGATGGACATATGGAAAACAGAATGATGGTCTCATTGATATCTGTGTGGATGCAGACTGTTGAAATCTTTACTTAGTATATACCAAGTTGATCTTCTGTATATAAAGATAATTGAAAATGAATTTTGATGAAGAATGGGATGGGACAGAGAGTGGGAGATGGGATGGTTGCAGGTGGGAGGGAGGTTATGGGGGGAAAAGCTGCTGTAGTCCAAAAGTTGTACTTTCAAAATTTGTATTTATTAAATAAAAGTTAAAAAAAAAGTAGTAATTGACTTTGCTTGAGGCTCTCTCCTCAGAAATTCTAAGCAATCTCTTAATTTTTTTCTGAACCAATGGAAACCTTTGCTATTCCAGCACTAGATGGCACTGTATGTCGAGGTGCTGGCACACTGCAGATCTGCTGTTGGTGTGCTTTCACTGTTTAAGTCCTAAAAACACTCCTCAAGCTCAGATTTGCCTTTAATCTACAGTTAGTTTGCTCTTCAGAGTAAATTGGAGAGGTGTCTAAAAATCAGATAATCTATCATTATGAGTATCTTCCTGGGGCTGGAGAAGGTCTAAGTGCCTGGTTATGTGTTCACCAATGACATAATGCTAGATTACACCTGGAAGCCGCAGCTCACTGATGGTAGTATAGCCTGAGGGTGGATTTCAGACCCACATTTCTATGGTATGTCTGTTGCTAAAGTGAACTAGTAGCCCAAGTCTACTCCTACCAGTCACTGATGATGCTGACTCGGATATAAGGCTGATCAACTTGGACTACAAAATTCCACTTGACACTGGAGCGAATCCAAAGACTTCAAGCACTGGCCTGAAGGCAGGGAGTGTTATGATCTGCTCGATGTAGGGTTTTTCTAGCCTGGCACTGAGTCCCATTATAGCCTCATGGTTCCTTGCTATCTGCCCAAGGTTGCAGGAGGGGTGATAAAGGCAGCCCCTCAGCAGCCTAGGTAGGCAATAGTTGGGTCGCACTGGGTCTCACAATCACCAGGTCATGTGCAATCATGAGAGTGTTTGCTAGGTCATGTGAAACTAGAATCATATACGTTGAAACAAATCCATTCCACCAGAGGCAGGTCTCTGCCTGATACTGCGGCAAGTTTAGAATCTCTATGTGCAAGAACCGGCCTTGGGGTAGAGGCCTTTGGGCTTTGTCAAGTCTCATGGGTGATTCTAAGCTCCACTGCAAGGTCATAAGCTCCTTCTACTGACCTGCTTCACAGTGGCAGGAGTTTTGTTTTGTTTTTTTTTTTTTGCTATCTTCTGGTGTGGGGAGAGGTTTGAATGAAAGAGGCTGTCCCCTGACTACCAGCCTAGGGATGTACTCGTTCTGAAGGTACAGGTCTGGGGAAAGGGGTATGGAACTCTGTCCAATGCTGAACTTAATGATGGTCCTGGAACTGGGATTTAGGCCTAGCATCTGGACTTAATTCCCTCTTCCTCCCCTAAGAGAGAGGCAAGGTGTTTCTCCCCACATGCTGCTGTCTGAAGCTTGAGGAAGAGGTGACTTGCAACTCTACCCTTCTTGTTTTATTCAACAAAATTTTTCTTAATATTATTTTTTTAACTTTTATTTAATGAATATAAATTTCCAAAGTACAGCTTATGGATTACAATGGCTTCCCCCTCCCCATAACGTCCCTCCCACCCACAACCCTCCCCTTTCCCACTCCCTCTCCCCTTCCATTCACATCAAGATTCATTTTCAATTCTCTTTATATACAGAAGATCAGTTTAGCATACATTAAGTAAAGATTTCAACAGTTTGCTCCCACACAGAAACATAAAGTGAAAAATACTGTTTGAGTACTAGTTATAGCATTAAATCTCAATGTACAGCACACTAAGGACAAAGATCCTACATGAGGAGTAAGTGCGCAGTGACTCCTGTTGTTGACTTAACAAATTGACACTCTTGTTTATGGCCTCAGTAATCACCCTAGGCTCTTGTCATGAGCTGCCAAGGCTATGGAAGCCCCCTGAGTTCACCGACTTTGATCATATTTAGACAAGGCCATGGTCAAAGTGGAAGTTCTCTCCTCCCTTCAGAGAAAGGTACCTCCTTCTTTGATGACCTGTTCTTTTCACTGGGATCTTATATCAAAACTAGGCACTGTGGTTTCTCACCTGGCTTCTGTAGCTCTTGTGAAGGTGACTTAATGTGTGAATACAATTCAAAAATGTATCTCTGGGTAGATGGGAGCTGGATTGTCTTACTTAGTTTCTATCTTTAGGCATTGCCCCGTGCCTGGTGTTTAAGCGACCTTAATTGGCTAGTACTCTCCACAATACTCTCTTATTCCTGAGTTGTCATATGCTATGTAAGCTCCATTAAAGGCTGTGAAATCCCCTTTGGAGCTTTCTCACGGCTAAGCAATTATGCTTTGATTGATGGAAACGTAAGCACACCTTGATTGCTTATGTAATTTGAATTAATTACATTACTTCCAGATTTGTATGTTACTGAGGAAGGTGCTTATCAACTGATTCTAATTAATTTATAACAGCTTTATGATACAAATAGAAGCTTTAAACACTTAATATTACATTCTAAAGTTCAATTCATTCATTATTTCATTTATTCATCCATTCAACAAATAGTTATTGAAGTGTTAATATGTAGAAAGTGCTTTGGGGGTTAGAATGGTAATTTAGAGAATGCACAATACTTGGCACCTACATCCTAAGAGGGGAATGAAAGGCACACAGATATCCACAAAGTGAACGTAAAATATAGTTCTTTTAGCTTTTTGTTGTCATGTTTACATGTGTCAGTTCAGGCAAGTAAAATCTACACATTGGAGAAAAAAGTACACATTGGAGAAATGTGGTGTAGGGTTACAGAATAAAATAAAGGAGTGGAATAAGTATGGGTAAAGCCTCCCAAAGATCTGCAACAGCAGGGGCCCTTGACTCCTGTGGTGTGGAGAAGGCAAAGGAGAAGAGTGTTTCTGGGGCCCAGCGGTGGGTAAGCAGGAAGAGCTAGGCCATGGTTGGCCTGCCAGATGGGATCTGGAGTGGTGGAAATCATCCAACTTGAACACACACAAGGGCTTTGTGCTTGCTCTGGCCCTCTAGCATCTGTAGTACATCTCTTGGGAGGAGCAGCCTGCGGGCTGGGCCCCTGGGCTACAGAGCAGGGGAGGGGTAGAGAGTGAGTGAGAAGGCAAACTGGCACAAGACTTGAACAGAGCTCCAGGACTGATCATTGCCTAATATAAATTATATTTTCATGTAGAGAGAGTAATTTTATCATGAAGAAATCACACATAGAGTTTGATGTCAGGCAAACTCTAGCATGGGTGTATGTGTGTATATCTAGCAAGCATCCTGGGTGGCATTCTGGGGTGGATGGGAGTGAGATGGGGACAGATTACTTGCTTAGAAGAAACAAGAAAATTGGTTTCTTCCCAGTTATGAATCCAATGCAGATGTTTAGTGGTAAGCTTTCTGCCATCAAGGTAAGATATTTGGAAAGGAGAAAAAAGATGGAAAATCACTTTGTGATTGAGCTGAGATGAGGATCCAGTGATTTAGAGAGTGTTAAAATAATGTTACTGAAAGTACTTAGTAGTTGTTTGATCTCTTAACTAATTAGTTCACCACACGTCTATTAAAAGTTGTGTTGGTGACAATATTATGAGCAAACTTGTTTCTGATCCTGTGGATTTTATAGCCTAGTGGGTAAGAAAAATGTTTATTTTTCAAAGTCACAAAAATGAATATGAGTAACTGTGATATAGAGGAAGAGTGCACAAGTTATAATGACATACTCATATTGTAGGGGGATATTGATCTATCCTGGGGGTCAGAGAACGCTTCCTAGTGGGAAGGCAAGTCATGTGAGAGTTCTGAATATTGTAGTAGAACTAAAACACAAGAAGAGAGGGAATGGGAAAGAGTCTTTCAGGGACAAAGAACAGCCATGCAAAGGCCCGGGGTTGGAGGGAATAAAATGATGATGAGAAGTCAAATCTCTTTTTAAAAAAATATTTAATTTATTTGGATGGAATCGGGGGGGAGGGTGGGTATAGATAGATAGATAGATAGATAGATGGTACGCTCATATATATTTATGTATATGTGGTACTCTCATATTATATATGTATATTTATGTATATATGGAGAGAGAGATGTCTCCTATTTGCTAGTTCACTCCCTATGTGAGCAGCAAGAACTGGGACTGAGCCAGGTAGAAACCTGGAGCCAGGAACTCAGTCTCAATGTCCCACGTGGGTAGCAAGAACCGAGCTACTTGAGCCATCAGCTACTACCTTTCAGGGTAGCATTAGCAAGAAGCTGGGTTTGGGAGCAGAGCTGGGACTCAAACACAAGCACTCCCATATGAGATGCAGGCATCCAAAGTCACGTTATAAAGGAGATGCCAAATGCTTGCCCTGGGAAACAGAATCCTTCAGTGCAGTTTTTCAGCTTAATCAACTGTGTAGTTGAGCAGACTCATATATCACACATTTCAGTAACATTCCAACCCTAAAATTACATGATTTACAGCATTTAAGTCCTTGCCAACATTGGGTTCAATCCAATGAAAGATGCTTTGAGAGATAAAAGAACAGTGTGAGGTAAGGTACTTTAGTAAGTAGAACATAACACACCAACAAGTTGAGTAACCGTATATGACAGCATATGATTAAGTACTGCAGTGAGGAATCCACGTGGCCGGGAGGATTGGAGGTCAGTGAGGAAAGCCGAGAAGGAGGAACCTTCCTGTTGGTGCATCTCTTGATCAGACAGCAGGAAATCTTCACTCCATGAGAGGGGCTCTGACTAAAGGGAATTCTTGGCAGCCAGTAGAGAATCCATCTTTCAGTTGTCATCTGTGCAACTATCAGTAAAGAGCAAGGACACTGGGGGTATCACTGCTGCTTTGTACTAGATGCTTCACCTGAGAAGAAATAGTATTATTATACCCATTTTACAGAGAAGGGAACTGAGATTTAGTGATTTATGTAATATGCTGATATTTCCCAGTTAGATGGTGGCTGACCTGGAGTTAGAACCTAGGTCTACCTGGTTCTAAACTCAATGCCTCTTCTTCTTCTTCTTCTTCTTCTTCTTCTTCTTCTTCTTCTTCTTCTTCTTCTTCTTCTTTTTGACAGGCGGAGTGGACAGTGAGAGAGAGAGACAGAGAGAAAGGTCTTCCTTTTTGCCGTTGGTTCACCCTCCAATGGCCACCGCGGCTGGTGCGCTGCAGCCAGCACACCGCACTGATCTGAAGGCAGGAGCAAGGTTCTTCTCCTGGTCTCCCATGGGGTGCGGGGCCCAAGGACTTGGGCCATCCTCCACTGCACTCCCGGGCCACAGCAGAGAGCTGGCCTGGAAGAGGGGCAACCGGGACAGAATCTGGAGCCCCGACCGGGACTAGAACCCGGTGTGCCGGCGCCGCAGGTGGAGGATTAGCCTATTGAGCCGCAGCGCCTGCCTGAACTTAATGCTTCTACCATTGTCTTTTTTTTTTTTTTTAAGATTTATTTATTTATTTGAAAGTCAGAGTTACACAGAGAGAGGCAAGGCAGAGGCAGAGGCAGAGGCAGAGGGAAGGTGGGGGGAGAGAGAGGGAGAGAGAGAGAGAGAGGTCTTTGATCTGATGGCTTACTCCCCAATTAGCCGGAGCTGTGCCAATGTGTAGCCAGGAGCCAGGAGCTTCTTCTGGGTCTCCCACGTGGGTGCAGGGGCCCAAGGACCTGGACTATCTTCCACTGCTTTCTCAGGCAATAGTAGAGAGCTGGCCAGGGCGTTAACCTGCTGCGCCATAGTGCCGGCCCCTCTACCACCATTGTCTTCTTAAAACTGTAATGTGCATGTGTGTGTAGTTCTTGCTTTATCCCCTATACTGCAGTGTATAGTTCTTGATGAAGGAGTAAGAGGAAAGAGTGGGGGAAGAAATTATATTTTAAAAAACAGTCTGCCACACACCAAACAATAAGCTTGCTTACTACATAGGTTATTGCAATCAATGTTCACCTCAAACTGCCTGCTACGCATTATTCCCCCCATTTTACAGATGAGAAAACTGACTTAAGTACCTTGTCTATGATCTTTGACTCACCAGGGGAGCAGGGATGAAATTAGGCTGGGTCCAAATTCCACACTTTCTAGCCTATGACATTAGTCTCTGGACACCTCCAGGTGAGTTTTGCTTCCTGCACTATGTCATGTGCCTCCTATTGTCCAGTAAATGTTTGTTCATGTATTTACTCATTTAGCAAACATTGTTTGTATACCTGTTTTGTGCTTGGCATTGTAGTGATCTCAATGAGAAGAAACAAATTATTTTCACATTTTTAATTTTTTTTTTATTTCGGTTATACAAGTTTCATATATTTCATATATACAGATTTAGGAACCTAGTGGCATTCCCCACTTACCTTCTCTACTGTCCATGTTTCAAGCCTTCCTCCCCCTCCTTCTTGGAGTCCCACTCTTAATTTTTACTATTTTCTTATTTTTTTTTTCTGACTGCAAGATTTCCAAAGATTTGTCTTATAGTTTGGATATTCTTTCTCCTGCCTCACCAAGTCTTCTGTAAAGGCTATCCACTGCATTTTTTATTTGGTCTAGTGAATGCTTCATTTCTAATATTTCATTTTGATTTCTTTTTAAAATTTCATTTTCATGGGAAAATTTTTCTTTCATGCCATGTATAGTTTTCTTTAGTTTGTGGATTTAATTTTGATTACTTTTGAGTAATCCTATGATTAATTTTTTTGAATTCCATTTCTGGCATTTCATCCATCTCTTCATCTTCACATTCTAATACTGAAATGTTGTTGTGTTCCTTTGCGGGGAGTCATGGTGTCTTCCTTATTCTTGTTTCTTGAGTTTCTGCATTTATTTTTAGGTATTTGCGGAGTATTTTTTCTTTTGATGGCTTTTATCTCTGGGCTATGCTTCTGTAGTTTAGTGTAACGTTTTCACTTCCAGTGAATACCAAGAATTGAGTGGTATGTATTGCCAGGGAGCTCTGGTCAATGCTGTAGGGTGTGGAGAGTTTTCAGGATAATGCCCAAGTTGAGTGTGGTAGAACTCAATTCCCAGCTACAACCTCCACTTTCTAATGTAATCCATGGATTCCTGAGGTCTCAGCACACAAGGCTCCCACAGTTGTTTGGTCCAGAGGTTTTTCTCCGTCCTGCCAGCCTGTCCCTCAACAAAGAGGCAGATGTTCCCTGAGGTAGCTCCACCTAGGCGTTTTACCCTTGGAGACTGCCGGTATGAGTGTTCCACATCCCATGTGGCTGCCCAGCTACTTCCCAGCCAGGCTTAAAGTCAGTGGAGGCTGCTGCCCTAATCCAAAATGGTGCCTGCCCTTGATCAGCTGAACAGTAGGTGCTGTTTTAGAGAGATTGAGGGGAATCAAAGTCCCCCTCCATTTTCACTGGATCCGTGAGTAACCACCAGCAAATGCCAGCCCTCAGGGCTCCAGTCTGGACCCACACCATGTTCTCCCTCTGGTTCTATCACCACGAGTTGCTGCATTCTGGCCTTACATCCAGCCCCCAAAAGACTTTTTGAAAAAGAAAGAAATAATAATATGAGAGAAAAACAGAACAATAAGAGACAACTTGTTTTAGGAAATATTAAAACATATCAATAGACAGACATTCTAAATGTACATTGAACTCAAATATGTATTAAAATCTATATATAATAAAATCAGTGGCTCAAATCAGTGTGTGTATGTGTGTGTGTGTACTTGGAGGTGGGGTAGGAACAGGTTAGTTCATAGTTCATGATCTAATAGCTTAGTAACAATTTGAAGAGAAATTGGATTCACATTCACACTGTATACCAAGATGAATTCCAAATGGATCAAGCATTTAAAAGTGAAAGATAAAATCATAAAAGTTATAGAAGAAAACACATGTGAACCACGTTATAATCCATGAATGAGAAACATCTTTTCAACTATCACACAAAACAGAAGGCCAGAAGAGAAGTTTATATATATATATATATAAAACATATATATTAAAACATATATATATACATGTATATATATGTTTTAAATGTTGGTCTACAAAAAGTGCTCTAAGCAGAGTCAAAAGAAAAATGACCATAGGCAGAATATCTGTAATTTATCACAAAAGACTAATATTACTAATATATAAATAATTCTTTTTTTTTGACAGGCAGAGTGGATAGTGAGAGAGAGAGAGACAGAGAGAAAGGTCTTCCTTTTGCGTTGGTTCACCCTCCAATGGCCGCCACAGCTGGTGCACTGCGGCCGGCGCACCGCGCTGATCCGAAGGCAGGAGCCAGGTGCTTCTCCTGGTCTCCCATGGGGTGCAGGGCCCAAGCACTTGGGCCATCCTCCACTGCCTTCCCGGGCCACAGCAGAGAGCTGGCCTGGAAGAGGGGCAATCCGGACAGAATCTGGCGCCCCGACAGGGACTAGAACCCGGCGTGCTGGTGCTGCTAGGTGGAGGATTAGCCTATTGATCCGCGGTGCCGGTATAAATAATTCTTACAAATCAATATTGAAAAGATCATCAATCCACTGAAATATGTGCATAGACAAGTCATATAAAAGGATACTCTAAGCCTAGAGACTCTTGTAAAAGAGTCTATACTTTTGCATAGTTGGGGAAGTGAAAATTAAAATTACACTGCTATGTGATTTTCACCAATTTTTCAAGTTGATTATGTGTCAGAGTGCCAGGATTGTGGGAAACACTGATATGTGCAGTTTACAGGGGGATAGAGGTACAATATGCTTACATGGGACAGATGAACGCAGTTTTAAAAATATCAAACAGAATTAAAAATGCATCTATTCATTGGTCCTGCAATTTCAATTTTAGGAAATTGGAGTAGCAATATAGCTTCCTGTATGAAAAGTGACATAGCAATATTATTTTCCACAGCAAAAGATTGGAAATAACATAAGTACTCACCAAAAGAGGACTTATGCTGAGTGAAAGAAGCCAGTCCCAAAGGGAAAAATATCATATATTCTCCCTGATCTGTGACAACTAACTGAGCACATAAAAGGAAACCTGTAGAAGGAAACTGACACTATGAGAAACAATGACTTTATCAGCCCTTTTCCTGACTGTCGAAGAACAGCTTACTATTATATTCCTTTTTAGTATTTTCTTGTTCAACTTAATACCATTGGTTGAACTCTTAACACAAAGTTATTCTTAGGTGTTTAAATTTAACTTAAAATTGATCCCTGTTAAAAATAAGAGTGGGAATAAGAGAGGGAGGAGATGTACAGTTCGGCACATGCTCACTCGGACTTACCCCTAATGGTAGAGTTAGAAACGTGCCATGGGACTCCAAATCCCATTAAGTTGGCATGTACCAATGCCATCTCACTAGTCAAAGTGATCAGTTTCAGTTCACAACTGATTGTAAAGATAGGATTAAGTGTCAAAGGAATCACATAAACAAGACCAGTGTCTGCTAATAATAATTGATAGAATGAAAAAGGAGAGAACGATTCAACATGGGAAGCAGGATACACAACAGACTCATAGAGTGGCAAATGTCCTAAACAGCACTCTGGCCTCAGAATCAGCCCTTAAGGCATTCGGATCTGGCTGAAAAGCCCATGAGAGTTTCTCAGGAATGGAAAGCCAAGACACTCTGGCAAAAAAAAAAAAAAAAAAAAAAAAAAAAAAAAAAAAATGACCTAAATGAAAGATCTCTGTGAGTGAGATCCCAGTGGAAAGAACGGGCCATCAAAGAAGGAGGTACCTTTCTCTGAAAGGAGGAGAGAACTTCCACTTTGACTATGGCCTTGTCTAAATAAAGTCGGAATTGGTGAACTCACGAGGCTCCATAGCCTTGTCAACTCATGACAAGAGCCTCAGGTGATTACTGACATCATAAATAAGAGTGTCAATTGTTAAAACAACAATGGGAGTCACTGTGCACTTACTCCCCATGTAGAATCTCTGTACTTAATGTATTGTACTATGTGAATTAGTGGTAAAACTAATCTTCAAATAGTACTCTATGCCTTGTGTTTCAATGTGGGTGCAAACTGTTGAAATCTTTACTTAGTATATACTAAGTTGATCTTCTGTATATAAAGATAATTAAAAATGAATCTTAATGAAGAATGGGATGGGAGAGGGAGTAGGAGATGGGATGGTTTGTGGGTGGGAGAGTGGTTATGGGGGGAAAATGCTATAATCCAAAAGTTGTACTTTGGAAATTTATATTTATTAAATAAAAGTTAAAAAAATAAAAAAAATAAATGGAATTCAGCAACTGGGACTTTTACAAACCCATAGAGGAAGATCTCTAAGTTGCATTTTTCAGTTAAAAATCAAGATACAGAATCATGAATGTGGTGAGGAAAATGGGGAAAAGAATAAAACTCATATTTGCTTCTTCATTTATTAAAAATATCTCTGATATCTCTGAATGAGTCCTTAAAGGACTCATAATAGTGACTGTAATTCTTTTTGCTTTTTTATTATTTCCTTTGAATAGAGGCATACTGAGTGGCTGGGTGACCTGAAAAAGAAATTTTTCGTTCAATACATTATTCTACTCATTGAATTTTGAACCATATAAAATATAACTTTTAACTCCTCCCAAATTCTCTTTCTGAGTGAAGCTGGGGGGAGGGGGTGTGGATCTAGATATTCATCCAATTAACCCTGCCTCTTGTGAATGACCTGGAGAGAAAGACAGTGGAATCCATGCCAACTGTGGCACATAATAATTTTCATGGCAAATGTCAGCCATTTTTTTAAAAAATTCTTAAATATTTATTTATTTATTTGAAAGAGTTACAGAGAGGTGGAGGCAGAAAGAGAGCAAGTGAGAGCGAGAGCGAGAGAGAGAGAGAGAGAGAGAGAGAAATCTTCCATCCACTGGTTCACTCCCCAAATGGCCACAACAGCTGAAACTGGGCCTATCCAAAGCCAGGCACTTCTTCCAGGTCTCCCATATAGGTGCAGGGGCCCAAGCATTTCAACCAACTTCCACTGCTTTCCCAGGCTATAACAGAGAGCTGGATCAGAAGTGGAGCAGCTGGGACTTGAAGCGGTGCCCATATGGGATGCTGGCACTCTAGGTGGTGGCTTTACCCACTATACCACAGTGTCAGTCCCTCAGCCATTGCTTTTATACTTACATTTTATAAGATGGCAAATTGAGTCCCACATAAGAAATAGTCACCATTCTTTCTTCTAAGTTTTCACACTTTCAATCTTTTTTTTTTTATTTGCATGGCTTTTATCATTGTAGCGATCACTTTACTTTTCTTCTGTGCGTTGTGGACTTATCTCTACTTCCTCCAAGATCAAGGACAGCATGGGAGAGTTGGGGCAGAATTGCCAGTGGGACATAGTCCTTGGAGGGAAGTGTCAGGGGTGTGAACTAAAGCTGGGTTTGGATGAAAGGGCTGTTTCCAGCCTTCTCTGGGTTCAATCTTCAGGAAAAGAGCATCAAAGGGCACCCTTCACATCTGTCACCACGGGGTCACCTATGAAGCTCCCACTTTCCACAGTTTCCAAGTGCCTTCAGCTATGTCCAGTGGGTCATTTTTCTTAATTCCTTTCCCTGTGAACCTAGCAAACATGGATAGTCACTGAGTCTGTTTAAGAACTTGGCCATGTTGGCATTGGGCTCTCCTGTCTGTGACAGGAGGAAGCAGAGTCTCAGCTGGACACACAGAGGGAGACAGAAAGGCCAGTGAAGGACCCTGGCCAGAGCTCCTGGGGCTGTCCTGCTCCAGCCTGGAGGACACCTCCAGCATCTGTAGGCTGCATCAGGTTACTTTGAGTTCTTTAGCAAATGCATGGTTCTTTCCAAAGCAAACCAAATGACTTCAAACCGTGGGTAATCTTTGGGGCTTTTTTCTCTAGAGAAAGTTAAGAAAGTTAAAAACAAACCTAAATGAAAGATCTCCGCGAGTGAGATCCCAGTGGAAAGAACAGGTCATCAAAGAAGGAGGTACCTTTCTCTGAAGGGAGGAGAGAACTTCCACTTTGACCATGGCCTTGTCTAAAAATTATCAGAGTCAGTGAACTCAGGGGGCTTCCATAGCCTTGGCAGCTCATGCAAGAGCCTAGGGTGATTACTGAGGCCATAAACAGGAGTGTCAATTTGTTAAGTCAACAACAGGAGTCACTGTGCACTTACTCCTCATGTAGGATCTTTGTCCTTAGTGTGCTGTACATTGAGATTTAATGCTATAACTAGTACTCAAACAGTATTTTTCACTTTATGTTTCTGTGTGGGAGCAAACTGTTGAAATCTTTACTTAATGTATACTAAACTGATCTTCTGTATATAAAGAGAAATGAAAATGAATCTTGATGTGAATGGAAGGGGAGAGGGAGTGGGAAAGGGGAGGGTTGCGGGTGGAAGGGACGTTATGGGGGGGAAGCCATTGTAGTCCATAAGCTGTACTTTGGAAATTTATATTCATTAAATAAAAGTTAAAAAAATACTTTATCAGACAATTAATAGGAATTGTATGCTGCTGTAGTGGTAATGATTTTGAGACAATTTAAAATAATTATTAAAAAAAAAGTTAAGTTTCTTTTCTAGAGAAAGTTATGTGCTAGAAAACTCCTGTTTCAGTGTGAAACTTGGGGTTTTCAGCAGTCTTCCAGGAAGGCTGTAGCCTGTCCCTGCCCATCATACCTTGAGGGCTACGGCCCTGGAAACCAGGTGCGCTTCTAGTCTCTGGGTGTGCAAGATCCCAAGAAGGCCAAGGCATCTTTTCAGACTCCATCCAGTCCTGTGCCTGGCGCTTGCCAGGGTTGATCCCATCTGGCCCTAAGTGAGAGTTCAAGATCCACTTTTGTATTTCGCTGTTGGTGCTTTTCAATGTTGTGACACCTAGTAGTTACTTAGCTAGCATGTGGTGACTGATTACCTCAATCTCAAAAAGTCGGGGATTAATAAAGGCAACACTGGAAAAAAATAAAGGCAATACTGTTAGTGGAAACCTGTGGGGGCAAGGATGGTGCATATCTAAATGTGCTAACTCCTCATTTCATGGGCCTGAAGATCTGCACTTCCTTAGAGAGAAGCATTCAGCAGGCAAAATTGTATTTCAGATCAAAAGCTATGGAAACAACATGGCATGTTAGGAGGCAAAGTTGGAATCCAGTGACCTGGTTTAGATTCTGGGTTCATCCACAGAGTAGCTCAGCAGACCCTGAGTACGACTTTCAATCCTCAGCTGCATCACTGCAGTAGCTCTCCTCTCCTCCTAGTCTGCTTTTAAAGCTCAATGATCTAACTGGATGGAAAGCATTTTTCAACTTTACGCACATTGGACCTGTGCAGAACATTGCATGATGATTTAATATTCACGTCAGGCCTGGTTCTCTCTCTCTGTCTCTCTCTCTGTATCTCTCTCCCTGTCTCTCTCTCTCTCTGCATAAGTGGCAGAGGATTTGTTGCAGGTGAGGACAGTGTTAACTTTGCAGAGCAACCCAAGGAGAGGATTGCTTGCCATCAGGGGAGACCCAGGACTGATGGTAGGCACTTAACAGCATGTTCCAATTACAGCATTTAAATCTAATTGCATACTCTGTTAATCTCTGTCAGTGCGGCATCATTTAATATCATCACGGCAGCCTCTAATATCGTGAGCAATGTGAGCTGAGCTGAGACTATTGAAAAAGTTCAGTCCCAGGTCTTCATATCCCCTTTAATTCTCTCTGTCAATTATGCTGCAGCCATGAGTTCAAAGAAAGGTCTTGAGATCCGGGGTTGGAGCTACCTTTTTGAAGCAAAGCCTCCTATAAATATACAGATTATATCAGGAGCCTCCAATTCCTTGCCCTGGTTGTTTTTGATGGGTTAGTTGCAGTGACTAGTCCCTGGGGTTTAACTTAATATAGGCCTATTTCAAACAAATATTGCAAATGCAATCTGTTCCATAGTTTATAGTTCTGGAAATAATGTGATATCACTTGCACATGTATTTTTTTTCCCTCCGTTTAGCAGTACCCCAGGCTCAAATAAAGTTGGCAGAGGGAAAAACCAGACCCCTACTTAGCCCATTTCTTTGCACATAGTAAGCTTTTTTTCATAGTTTGTTCTTATAAATGATAGTTGATTGACATGGAAGATTCAAATGGAAGGCCACAGAGTTAGATTTTTAATGTGTAACTCTTAAATAACAACAACAAAAAAAATCCAAACTTGTATGACCAACTCTATTCAAATTCAATGTGGAATTACATGAATTATTGGCTTATTTAAGGTTCCTGGCAATCTGCTATTGCCCCGTTTTATAGTTGATATTAAAGTACGGAAAAAAATTAGTTTATCCATGGTGTCAGAACTGGGAAACAGGGTGCAGGAATTTAATCTCAGACCCTGGGAATCCACAAGTGTGTTACCTAAGGTTTATTCTGTTCTCTCAAGGATTGTTCTTCAGATCTTGCTTGATGGTAAG
The DNA here is from genome assembly GCF_964237555.1 of Oryctolagus cuniculus. NCBI lineage: Eukaryota > Metazoa > Chordata > Mammalia > Lagomorpha > Leporidae > Oryctolagus > Oryctolagus cuniculus. The sequence continues at coordinate 112,154,879 of NC_091438.1, forward strand.
ACCACAATGAGCAATTGATTAGCTGAACCCAGCCTTGTGTGATTAAATGATGAAGAGTTTGGTAGCAGAAGTGCTGAGAAGGCAGGGAAAAGCCATTTTCTGAGAGCTGGGATTGTATAGAAGAGATGGGATCTGAGACAAGTGTGTGGGTAGATATGCAGATTTTGAGAGAGAGAGAGAGAGTCAGAGGGAGGCATTTGCTATACAAAGAGTCAGCATGCTGTAGTAGATGGAAGGTTTTGAGACCCGGTGTGTTAGAGAATAGGCTGAGCTGCTCTATCAATGAGCCTCTCCATCTAAATCACATGATAGGAATAATACGGAAACAGTTCTCTTTCAGGAAGGTGTTCAGATGTATGTGGTATTAGGCTGCCTGGTTTCATCTGCCATCCTCACACTAGAGTTGGGGTCCTCCTTCTGGGATCACACAGTGAGACAGTGTAGTGGTCAGGTAAGCCTTATAACCGCTTTCCTCCTGTGGGATCTTGTGCTGAGTAGTTACTCTCTCTTTTGAAGGCTTCTTATTTGATAAATAATAATAATGTAATATAGTATAATAGAATAATAGAATTAATGGTATAGAAGAATGCTTAGAACACATTTGGCACAAAGGGAGTAATATTATGTGAATGTTATTGTTTGCCTGTGGTGGTTCTCAGTATTTGCCCATAGACTGGCTCCTGGCTCCTTGAGATGAGTGTCTCCCTTTTGGGAGACATCTGTGCTTACTCAGTTGAAATAAATGATGTTGGTAATATTATACAATATCTGCAGTTACTAGGGGATTGGGAGACCCAGAGGGAGGTGAGGGGAGATACAGACAGAAAGATCAGGCCACAGTGTGAAAAGCTTAGGGCAGGGCTCAGTATTCAGGGGGGTGGAGATACAGTATGGGGTAGGTGATGAGACACCTTGTAACCCATAATGGAGGGGAGCGCTTACCCCATTCTCTTCTTCACTCCTGAAGAGGAGATGATTTTGGATAAGGACACACCATGGGCCGTGGGTCTCTGCAAGGTAACTTTAACATCCTTGGCAGCCTTTCTCATGGAGGCTCTGCACAAGATGCCGAACACATTAATATGCAACCATATCTTCTATTTCATGTAATTATGAGCAACCATTTTTGTGGATCTGTAGTAACTAACAAAATGTTGCATTTGTGAAGATCCATAACTTAAAATTAATTTATTTTGAATGCCAGTTTTTATTTCTTGTTTTAAAGAACACACACACACACACACACACATATACACCCATACACACAATGTGTAAGTCTTATGCCTTGAGCTCTTAGTGTCAATTGGATTAAATTTGGTAGTGGTGATTTGGAATATATGATAAAATATATAAAATATAAAAAATATTTATAATATATAAATATAATATTATAAATATAAAATATATATAAAAACAAAAAATTATTTGAAATGGATTTTTATTTTCACTGATTTATTTTTGTAAATTTTACCTTTGTGGTTGGAATTAATTATGGATGGGAAGGGAAAAAGAGGTTATAAACTCTTGCACAGATACTTCTTTTGGGTTGTTCTTCACTCTTGGGTGGTGAGGGCAGACTGTCTTGGGCATCTTCTTACTGAAGAGGGGCAATTTTACCTCTAAAGCCATTGTAGCACCAGGATGGGGCTCATAGAATTTTGGAAATTGGTGCTTCTGTATGATGCATGAGTGGGGAAAAGATTATAGAAATATTTTATGTGACTTAGTCCATATGAGGGAGCAGCCCTAGAAATGGCGTGACCTTCAGTAGTGGTTAGTGAGGGTCATGGCAAGGAGAGGCGGGGAGGAGAGCTGGAAGCTGTGGGACCAGTGGTTCCTTTTGAAAATCCAGCAAATGCCAGTACCTTTCACTGATATTGATATGGGATAAGGCGGGCAGCTAGATTAAGGGTATAAGTTGGAAGCCAATCCCTCAGCCCCCTATCATAAGTAATTCTTTCTGTCTACCTGTCAAATAGCCCCTTTCCTGGATGTGCCTCCCTTCACCACTCCCCTTTTTAACCTCATCATAGGCAGGCAACTGGGGGGGGGGGTTCTCTCTCTCCCCCTCTCCCTCTCTTTGTCCCTCCCTCCCTCTCTGTAGATGAGGACAAGATAAGGTGCTGAGGCATCATCCGTGAACCACCCTTCCACATCCTTTTCCATTCTTGGCTCACTCTATTCCTGAGAAATGCCCACATATGTGTGTGTTTTCCTCACCTTTTAAATACATTTTATCACCTTGTGCACTATATTTGTGCCTGTACTTCAAGTGTTTCTCTTGGTTAAAGGCAAGGGCCTGGAACAGGAATTCAGAATACAATAATAGGGCCAGCATAAGGTGTTACACAGTTATCTGTCTTTGGTGGGGGTCCAGAACCTGTGTCAGTGTCAGACACTTATATGCATTCTGGAAGCCAAGACCTTTCCTGGAGACAGGGTTGGGAGTATCTCCATGAGCTGAGAACTTCCCTTACCTTAGCTAGAACAGGGCAAGCCCTGAAGGAATTTGGAAAGCTGCTTTACGATTTAAATCTCTTCCTGCTTGCTGTTTTGGTGACCCCTGTATTCTTGCCAACAAAGAACAAGAACTTTTATAATGAAAAGAGCTAATAAGCTTGCCTTCCAGGCAGCAACATATGCTTAAAACAATACTTAATAATATAACCTTCATGAGAAGTACTTACGGAAAGCCAGAGGAAGCTACACAGAAGGAGGCAGATTTGGGATGGCAGATTTTAGATGTAGAAGGGAGACGTAGTTAAGAACTCAGGTTTTGGGGCCACCACTGTGGTGCAGTACATTCAGCTGCTTTTGGGATGCCAGCATTCGACATTAGAACATTGGTTTCAATCCCAGCTGCTCTGTTTCTGATAGCTTAACTGGGAAGGGAGCAGATGATGGTCCAAGAACCTGGGCCCCTGCCATCTATGAAAGAATCTTCTGGAGTTCCTGGCTCCTGCCTTTTGCCTGGCTCACTTCTGACTATTACAGTCATTTCTCTTTCCCTCTCTTTCTCTGCCTTTAAAATAAATAAGTCAATGTTTTAAAAAGAACAGGTGACAACTAACTGAGCACCAAAAAGGAAACCTGTTAAAGTGAAATGAACACTAGGAGAAACGGTGACTTGATCAGCCCTCACCCTGACTGTTGATGAGCAACTTGATATGTTATCCCTCTTAGTATTTTTTTGTTTGTTCTACTTAATACTTTTGGTTGAATACTGTAATCAATACACAATTCTTCTTAAGTGCTGAAACTTAACTGAAAAATGATCACTGTTAAATATAAGAGTAGGAATAAGAGAGGGAAGAGATGAGATGTGCAATTTGGGACATGCTCAAGCTGACTTACCTCAAACGGTAGAGTTAGAAACATACCAGGGGATTCGAATTCAATCCCATCGAGGTAGCATGTACCAATGCCATCTCACTAGTCCCAGTGATCAATTTCTGTTCACAATTGATCATAATGAAAGGACGAAGAGTCAAAGGGATCACATAAACAAGAATAGTGTCTGCAAATACTAGCTGATAGAATAAAAAAAGGAGAGAATGATCCAACATGGGAAGTGAGATACACAGCAGACCCATAGAATGGCAGATGTCCTAAACAGCACTCTGGCCTCAGAATCAGCCCTTAAGGCACACGGATCCGGCTGAAAAGCCCATGAGAGTATTTCAGGCATGGAAAGCCAAGACACTCTGGAAAAAAAAAAAAAAAAAACCTAACTGAAAGATCCCCGCAAGTAAGATCCCAGTGGAAAGAACGGGTCATCAAAGAAGGAGGTACCTTTCTCTGAAGGGAGGAGAGAACTTCCACTTTGACCATGGCCTTGTCTAAATATGATCAAAGTCAGTGAACTCAGGGGGCTTCCATAGCCTTGGCAGCTCATGACAAGAGCCTAGGGTGATTACTGAGGCCATAAACAAGAGTGTCAATTTGTTAAGTCAACAGCAGGAGTCACTGCGCACTTACTCCTCATGTAGGATCTTTGTCCTTAGTGTGCTGTACATTGAGATTTAATGCTATAACTAGTACTCAAACAGTATTTTTCACTTTATGTTTCTGTGTGGGAGCAAACTGTTGAAATCTTTACTTAATGTATGCTAAACTGATCTTCTGTATATAAAGAGAATCGAAAAATGAATCTTGATGTGAATGGAAGGGGAGAGGGAGTGGGAAAGGGGAGGGTTGCGGGTGGGAGGGATGTTATGGGGGGGAAGCCATTGTAATCCATAAGCTGTACTTTGGAAATTTATATTCATTAAATAAAAGTTAAAGAAAATAAAAAGAACAGGTCTTAAAAACCTCATTTTTTTGTTGATTAGTTAAATCAACTTCTACTTGAATTTTACTTTACACCTCACTGACTATTTCAAATTGAGAAATTATTTAATTTTGTTATACTAAATATCCCTATTTGTATAATTGTGACAGAATATCTCTATAATACCATTCAGAGTGGTTGGCATAAGCAAATATGATATGGGGAAGAAAAATAGTGTGGAGGCAAGTCACAAGCTATGAACAAAAGCTGATTCTACTTTACTTTCTAAATGTCATGGAGATACCTGCTATAGTGCCTAGCACTGGTTACATGTTGATTTTCATAGCATGACACTCCAAAATCAACCATATGACAGCCCCCGTCATTGTCTCAATATATAAATTGGGGATAGGGGCTGAGGGATTACTTTGGAAAATGAATTTAATGTAGGGCGTTAAAGTTAGCTTCCTTTCCCCTCTTTAATTGATTTCTTGGCATTTCTGAAAGAATGGGAAACTGTTAACTCATTCTGCAGATGGGAGTTTGCTAGGTTTAAGATATCCTCCTAAGATCCTAGAGTTTGGAGTAAGAAGTGGTGCAGAACATTGCGTAGGGGCAAAGAGTGTGCCGTCTATTGTTGTAGATTCTTGAGGAACAGCAAATAGACACACTTGCTTCCACTGGCCTTGAGTTTGAGATGATGAGGCAAGGAGATTGGAGGTCTACAAGTTCGCCAGAGTCTACTGCAGTTGTTCAAGCATATGGGCTGGAGTCAGACTAAAGATGTTCCCAAGAGCCTCAGGGTTCATATGCATAGGACTGGGTCATGCTGGCTGGACAAGTAGTACCTTACTATCTTAGATGAGTATATTGATCATGAGTGTATAGGCAATGAGGGAGAAGCAATAAAGGTCACCAAACTCATAAGCATGCTCCTTACATTCTCTTGAGAAACAGGAAGTAGACTGCTCGCCTATGAACCGTCAGCCTGAAGTTAGGACAAGACATGGGAGAGAAAGCAATGCACATGAGCATGAAAGTGAATGGTCAAGGGGGAATGGGCCACCCTGCTCTCCTGTACCAGCAGCCCTTGCACCTACTCACTGGAAGATACAGTGGTACAAGATAACCCCTGCAAGGAGTTGGGTCAGCCAACAGTTACTGAACCAAGCTGACTTCTTAGAAGGACTAACATTTTGTCAACTTTATGTGGCAACTTCACCAATCCAGTAGCCTGTGATTGTGATGATGGCACTTGAAAAACAACTGCAGAGACAGAGAGGGAAGGAGAGAGAGAGGGAAATCTTACATCCAATGGTCCACTCCCTAAATGGCTGCAACAGCCAGAGTTGGGCTGATCTGAAGACAGGAGTCAAGAGCTTCTTCTGGGTCTCCCATGTGGGTGCAGGGCCCACACATTTGGGCTATCTTCCTCTGCTTTCCCAGGCACATAAGAAGAGAGCTGGGTGGGAAGTGGAGAAGCTGGGATTCTAACTGGTATCCATATGGGATGCTGGCACCGCAAACAGAGGCTTAACCAGCTATGCCACTAAAGTTGTATTTATGAAATGCTTTAAGTTTGTATATCTTAAAAGGTTTCTGGGGAAGTAAAAGAAAAACAACTGCAGGGAATAGAAAAAATAAAACTCCTGCTTTATATTTTCTTGTGTAGATAAGTACTAATCAAACTTTGTATGATTTTATAATTATTATTATTTATCTTCTATGTATACTGAAAATCTAATATTTTTCAGGAATTTTGTTTTATGATAGCAATAGAGAAAGAGAAACAGATCTCCTGCTTTAAAAGGCACCCCAAAAAGTGGACAGCCATCATGTAATATGATGCTGTAAATATTTAACAATGGCTTCCTGGAAAAGAAAGCCTTGAGGTACGGATTTGCCAATTTATGTGGTATAAATGCTCCTATCCTAAACATCAGTGGGAAGTTATAAAATGAGGAGTGGGCAATCAGCTCTGGTGCCCTGTAGACCATGAGTGTGAGTGTGTGAGTGTATGTGTGTGTGTGTGTGTGTATGAGAGAGAGAGAGAGAGAGAGAGAGGCTTTCTAGGAGGAGGAACGCATGCCCTGTGTCTGAAAGCTTAAGCAGGGATTAGACAGATCAATAAAAGTAGGAAGGACATCCCAGGCAGGAAGACAATGTAAACAAAGGGAGGAGTCCTAAATCAGCATGACTTATAAGGACAGATATGGAGAAGCATTCGATATTTTTTATATTCTTCATTATGGTTACCAGTTATTGGTATGTGTTCACTTATTTTTTTAAGATTATTCATTTTTATTATATGTTAAGGGAAGAGGATACATATATGTGTGTGTGTGTATATGTATATATATACATATATATGTATCCTCTCTCTCTCTCTAGATGTTTCCATCTGCTGGTTTACTCCTCAAAGGCCCACATGGCAAAGGATGGACCAAGGTCAACCCAGGACTTAGGAGCCAGGAACTCCATCTAGATCATCTAGATCTCCCATGTGGCTATTAGGGACCCAGGTATTTGGGCCATCATCTGCTGCTACCCAGGAAACTGGATCCAAAAGTGGAGGCAGGACTCTATCCCAGGTGCTCTGATATGGGATGTGGATGTCCCCAGTAGCAGCTTAACCTATTGGGACACAACACATACCCCATTGCTAGAAATGACAAGTGAACGCCAGCAACGTGGCTCATTTGGCTAATCCTCTGCCTGTAGCACTGGCACCCCGGGGTTCTAGTCCTGGTTAGGGCACCAGATTCTGTCCCGGTTGCTCCTCTTCCAGTCCAGCTCTCTGCTGTGGCCCAGGAATGCAGTGGAGGATGGCCCAAGTCCTTGGGCCCTGCACCTGCATGGGAGACCAAGAGGAAGCACCTGGCTCCTGGCTTCGGATCGGCACAGCACGCCAGCTGTAGCGGCCATTTGGGGGATGAACCAACGGCAGAGGAAGACCTTTCTCTCTCTCTCTCTCTCTCTCTCTGTCTAAATCTGCCTATCCAAAAAAAAAAAAATGACGAGTGACACATATATTGTCATATTAATGCTTAGTCCTTTTATTGATTTATCACTCATGTGTTGAACATGACAAATATTTATTAGAGCACATTATGCTATTTATTAGGAACTAAAGATGTGAAGGTGAGTAACATGTGATCCCTCTCCTGGGAACACTCATAGTGAAGTTGAAGGCAGAACATAAACAGATGCACACAGAAATGCACAGAGAACATAGTAATAAAATATGCATATGATTTGGGGGTTATGTGAATGCTGAGTAAGGAACTCTAGAGACTCTGGGACCTGTGGCAAATGGGACTTAGCATGTGTGAGTGAGCTGAGGATACTGAAATGGCCTGTTATCCTAGGTTATCCAGATGGGCCTTAAATGTAGACAAAGAGGTCCCTACGAGAGAGGATGAAGCTATAAGGATGGAACTATAGAGAAAGAAGATGTTTCCTTCTGGCTTTGGAAGTGGAGGAAGGGGCCAGGAGCCAGGGAATTTTGGCAGATTCTAGAATCTGGAAAAGGCAAGAAAACAGATTTTCTCCTGGAGATTTCAGGAAGAACACCTTGATTTTAGATCAGTAAAACTGATTTCAGACTTCTGATCTCCAGACTGTAAGATAAAAAACTGTTTAAAAATTTATTAAAAATAATTGCATATATGTATGGGAAACAACACAACATATTATCACCTGCATATAGGGTGTACTGATCAGATCAAGGCACACCAGTGTTTCTGCATGTTTGACCTTACAGTATGATTGGAGCCTTGGAGCTCCTTTCTTCTATTGGATTTAAAACGTGAAAATGGTTATTGTGAACTATATGAACTAGAGTAACCCCTCTATGTTCTGTAACATCACATTTAAAAAATAGTTCTTCTACTTTTATTTGAAAGAGAGGGATTTGGATAGAAGATACAGAGAGATTTCCCATGTCAGTTCACCTCCCAGATGCCTGCAACACCTGGGGCTTGGCCAGGTTGAAGCTAGGAACCAAGAACTCCATCCTGGTCTCCCACATGGGTGGCAGGGTCCCAAGAACGCATGCCATCAGCTGTAGCCTCCCAGCGTGTGGATCAGCAGGAAGGGAATAAGAAGTGGAAGGGATGTGGGTGTTCTGATCAACATTTTAACAGCTATGCCAAATGCCTGCCTGATCCTATTACTTTAAGCCACCTGATCTGTATTAATTTGTTACAGGTGCCACTGGAGACTCATACAGTGGTATTAAAGGAATTGCCTTAGTGTCCTCAACTACAAAATGGGATGACTATCCCTACTTCCTAGGGTTACAGTGTGGATTTGTGAAACCACACACATATGGACTGCGTGTGCAGCGGGCGCTCAGTAAGTGTTCACTGAGTTTCCTTTGAAACTGTTACGTTTCCTTCTCCCCCAGTGCTGCCTGATCCAGGGATGCATCACTCAGTTCGGTGAGCATGACAGAATATGCTGAGGATCAAACAGGCTTTTGTGGTCTGTGATGGATAAATGGCTAGCATTCCCTCATTATGGTTTTTTTTTTTTTTTTTTTTTTTTTGACAGGCAGAGTGGACAGTGAGAGAGAGAGGCAGAGAAAGGTCTTCCTTTGCCGTTGGTTCACCCTCCAATGGCTGCCGTGGCTGGCGCGCTGCGGCCAGCGCACCGTGCTGATTCAATGGCAGGAGCCAGGTACTTCTCCTGGTCTCCCATGGGGTGCAGGGCCCAAGCACCTGGGCCATCTTCCACTGCACTCCCTGGCCACAGCAGAGAGCTGGCCTGGAAGAGGGGCAACCGGGACAGAATCCGGCGCCCCGACTGGGACTAGAACCCGGTGTGCTGGCGCCGCAAGGCGGAGGATTAGCCTAGTGAGCCGCGGTGCCGGCCCCCTCATTATGTTTTTATGGGCAAATTTGATCTCAACTGGAAAAACTCAACCCTTAAAAATTGTGGAGCTACTGAAGAGTTATTTCTGAGTACTGTCTCCCCTCTTTGGAAAGCAATTACACTTGATCAAGCCCATCCAAGGGTTAAGAGTTTTCTGTCTTCCCCATCTCCCTTCCCCCAACCCTGCCATAGTCAACACCCAGCCAAAAAGATTCTTTCTTGTGCATCCTCTCTGCGGTCAGAGTATTATTCCCTGCGCCGTGGTTTGGAGTTGGCCTGTCCATTCCCTTCCTTAGCAGCAACAGCTGAACAGCTGTGAAAACAATGGAGAAGCTGGGGAGAGCTCTGATTAGTGGAGGACACTGGGGGCGGTCTGGACCCACCAAGCCTGTTTACTATGTCTGAGCCCAGCCTGCAGAATCTGGGTATCACATGGCCAGGCTCAGGCCCTGTGGGCTGGCTCTCAGGCTGGGGCTCCCCACCACTTAGCCTGCTCCTGTCTCTGGCAGGCTGTTTGCAGAAATAGGGTTTTGTTTTCTTTCTCTTCTTCCCTCCAAGTCCTTGGGACCTTTGCATAAACAGTGTTGCTAGGCAGCCCTGAAGGCTTCCTTTCATCCTGCATCCCAGGAAATTCGGTGCAGGCAAATTCATGAGTGTGTACTTACAGCTGCTGTTGTCCATCGAGCCGGCCCTCTTCTGCTTGCCAGAAATTTGCAGTATCTTTTTTTTTAATTTAATTTTTAAAAAAGTTTTTAACAGGTTCAATATAGTTTATCAATACAGTTCTCAGAATATGATATTCCTTTTTTCCTTCCCACCCTTCCGTTAGCTCCCTCCCACCCTCACATCTTCTCCCTTTCCTCCTTCTCTCCTTCACTTTTGAGATTACATATCTGTAATTTACATTGTAGTTAAGGGCATGCTGCTCCAGTAAAAAGAGTTCAACAAGTAACAAGCAAAAAGGCACTAGTTTAGTGGAAATGTAGGCAAGGGCTATAAACAATAATCAAAGGGAAAAATGACCATATTATATAGCAAAAAAGTAATCACAGAGTATTAAAACCATAGTAGTGGCCGGTGCCGCGGCTCACTAGGCTAATCCTCCTCCTAGCGGCGCCGGCACAGGCACACTGGGTTCTAGTCCCGGTCGGGCGCCGGATTCTGTCCCGGTTGCCCCTCTTCCAGGCCAGCTCTCTGCTGTGGCCAGGGAGTGCAGTGGAGGATGGCCCAGGTGCTTGGGCCCTGCACCCCATGGGAGACCAGGAAAAGCACCTGGCTCCTGGCTCCTGCCATCGGATCAGCGCGGTGCGCCGGCCGCAGCACGCCGGCCGCGGTGGCCATTGGAGGGTGAACCAACGGCAAAGGAAGACCTTTCTCTCTGTCTCTCTCTCTCACTGTCCACTCTGCCTGTCAAAAAAAAAAAAAAAAAACCATAGTAGTATAACCTTCTTCTTTTTTTTTTTTTTTTTTTTTTTTTTTTTTTTTTTTTGACAGGCAGGGTGGACAGTGAGAGAGAGAGAGAGACAGAGAGAAAGGTCTTCCTTTGCCGTTGGTTCACCCTCCAGTGGCCACCGCGGCCGGCACAGTGCACTGATCCGAAGCCAGGAGCCAGGTGCTTCTCCTGGTCTCCCATGGGGTGCAGGGCCCAAGCACTTGGGCCATCCTCCACTGCACTCTCTGGCCACAGCAGAGAGCTGGCCTGGAAGAGGGGCAACTGGGACAGAATCTGGCTCCCTGACCGGGACTAGAACCCGGGGTGCTGGCGCTGCAGGTGGAGGATTAGCCTAGTGAGCAGCGGCGCCAGCACCGTAGTACAACCTTCTTAAGCATTCGTTTGACAAAGGTATAAAACAAAGTTTGACAAAACTATATTTGCAGCAATACTGATACATACACACAGACATGTCTTTTTTTTTTTTTTTGTATTTGTGTTTTGACTTTCTTTTATTTAATTTTAGCTTCCACATAAAAGGGAAACATGTAGTATTTATCTTTCTGTTGTCTGGCTTATTTCACTTAACATGATGTCTTCCGGTGCATCCTTTTTGCTGCAAATGGTAGAATCTCATTCTTTTTAATAGCTGAATAATATTCCATTGTGGATGCATGCCACAATTCCTTTTACCATTCATCTAGTGGTGGGCAGCTTGGTTGATTCCATATTTTGGCTATTGTGAACAGTGCTGCTATCTGCATGGTGATGCAGGTATCTGTTTAATACACCTTGTTCTGGTCTTTTGGGTATATATCCAGTACTGGGATTGCTGGATCATATGGAAAATTTATTTCCAGTTATTAAAAAAATCTCTATGTTTTCCAAAGCGGCTGCACTAATTTACATTTCCTCCAATAGTGTATGTGTTCCCTTTCTCCACATCCTCACCAGCAATTGTTATTCTCTGTCTCTTGGATTTTAGCTATCCTGACAGGAATGAGGTGATATCTGATTGTGGTTTTGATTTGCATTCCCTGACAGCTAGTGATGCTGAGAGTTTTCATCTGTTTTGTACATTTGATTTGCCAGATGTTTATGAAATTTAGGGGAGTTTGGAGGTCTCTCTCCTCTCCATTAATTGTCCCTCATTTTGGGGATTGTGGATACAAAATATCTCCCTTAATCATGTAGTTTCGTAAGACTGTTGAGAAGCAAATAATTCTGCTTACTTTGCTGACGAAATGTGTAGTGACCTTCTCATACTCTAAATTGCACCTCACTTTCTTTCTGTTGCAGAGTTTACCCATGACATTTAAAAAATAATCACGTGTTATAATGCCAAGCATTTCAGTATCTTTAAGTTATATAACCATAATAACAATATGTTTTTACTTACTAAAATTGCTTACTCATTTAAAAATTTTAAGATTGAAATGTTTTGGGTGCATAAAAATTGTCTGTATGGTAAACTTGAAATTAGAATTTTATTGGAAATACCTCTCTCAATAAGACTAAGGGGTTATACCACATCCTTTATGTATCTATGGATGATACTATTCAGAATGACGGGAGCTTCTACATGAATTCTCTTCTAATTTTCTATTTTTGTATTTATTATAGAAATTTAAAATATACATAAACTAGAGAGACTGGTATTATACTGTTGAGCTATATATAAGCAACTAGCATTTAAAAGTCTCTGATCAGTCAACTTTATTGAGTGAATGGCATAAACAGCTGTCTTATGTGATTTTCTAAATGTTGTTCACAAAATTTGTTTGCATAAGATTGCTAGAATGTGGACTATGTGACACAGCTAAGGCTATAGCCTCTGTGACATCACTCCTTCTGGGAGATCATGGAAGATTTCCTGATCAATGAATTGTTTTCCACCAAGCACTGATACAGCTTAAAATCCTTTTTAACACGGATCTCCAGATAGCCATTACCAACCAACCAGAGCAGGTAAGAGAACCAAAATTATTTTGATAAAATTGTATCCACTCTTTTTAAATAGAACAATATCTTTCTTACTTTTACAAATGCAATACATGCTAAGAATAACAAGCAGCTAAAAAAATTCATAGAATAAAGTAAAATCTCATCCCAAATTTCTCAGATATTAGCATTGTAAAATTTAAAGAATATTGTTTCATACACCTCACATTGCAAACAGATAAACTAAGTACAAATAATAATATGTAAACAGAATCTTTGTATGTATACCATTTAACATAAAACACACATTTCTGTTTTTTTTTTTACTCAAATGACAGAAAAAGCCAAGAGATCACAGAATCTCTGATTGTCTCTTTATAAGAAGAGTCATTCTTACGAGGACCTCAAAAGCTAATAAAAACATGAAATACATTAAGGGAAGGAGGAAAGAATGTTTTAAAAAAATTTTTTTTTTCAAATTGGGCAGTAGCTATCTGTACCTTTCTTGAAATTAACAAAATATTAAGTCATCTATGCCTGCACATCTCCTTGTCTTTGGTTAGTTAACTTTTATTAACAGATATAAACACCTCTTCTTATTTGACTTCTCTGTTATACACAAAATGTCCTCTTTTTTGTATTACTGCTGGGATGTTGACTCTATGACCTGTGTATGACAACAGACCATATCTATCACTTGTGTGGCATTACTCTTTCTCGGGGCTTACAAGAGATTACTGATCACAGAATAATCTCATCTTTTAAATCAAATTATTTTATATTGTTGAAATTCATAATATTTATTGCATATTCTATTCTGCAAACCACAGTTTTGTCAGTTATTTAACCTTAATTCAGCAGTCAAATCCACATGGGACTCTCTATTAACAATTTGACCCTGTTTTTTCTATTGAAGGGTTCTTTTGTTTTGAAGCACCATGGTTCAATATATTTTGTTATTAGGTAACTTTGTCAACAAAGGCTCATGGGTGTTATTTTTTTTAAATTTTGAATGCGTTTGAAAATTCTTTCAACTTTACACTTGAATAAAAGGTAATTGAATTGCCTTTATAACTTTGTGATCTAGACAACAAAATGATGGCACTACTTCTTCACAGGGTGACTTACAAATGGCTCACCTAGCTAGCTCCCCACTGCTTAGGTGTTCCTTGGAATCCCACCTGAGATCTGGGTGGAATAAACCTTTTACTCACAGGGTATGTGAGCCACACAGGGAGATCCCGTCCATGTTTCCCCATGTTATTCCAGTTCTCCACAGTCCTTTTCTTCTCTCGGCCCAGATAAATACCTTTTACTTCTTACCATGTGGATCCCAATTCTGGCCTTGGGCCATCCCCTGTGAGATTTAATTTCTTTAGCACCTGCTCTGGGAAGATCTCATTTCTCACAAAATTTCCTCTTTCCTACTCACAAGGAAAATGCATCCGGTCCTTAGCACCTTTGAAAATTGAAGTAAATTATTTCTTTAAGCCTTTTTGCAGATTTTGATACTTATCCCTTGAGAGTTTCCCTCCTCTCGTGCGCTCTCTCTCTCTCTCTCTCTTTCTATGTCTCTCTCAATCAGCATCCCCTTAGTCCAGGATATAGCTGCTTGCTTCAAGCAGTTCTTTATCTAAAAATGAACTAACTGTTTGTAAGAAAACTGCTTCTCTATAACTCTGAAGATCTGCTCAGTGGCTCAAATTCTCATAAACAATCAGTTACATCTAACTTGGTTACTATCTTGGTCTATTACCCATTAAACTAAACAGCAAAGGCCACAAACATAATCCATTTTGTTATCATGGGATGAATTCAGAATATTTTCACCATAATCTAATTTGGGTGATGTCTGCTCTGAAATTCTACTGGGGAAGACAGAGAGCCTCAATTACAATGCAACAGTTACTTTAACTGGATGAGAGGAGGGAAGGTGGGAGATAATCTCAATCTGTTTCGAGGTTTCAGGGAAGATGGTATAACATTCCTGACATTTGAAGGGTGACTTAATGATCAACTCAGAGTTTTTCAGGAAGTCAAGACCTTGGGAAGAGTACAACAGAACACAGAATACACAGAGACATGGCAGCAAGGAAAAGCCTGTTGGGCTGTGGGAATGAGAAGCAGCTTAGGATGGCACAGGAGAGTTGGTGTCTATGGCTGATGAGGTAGGCAGAGCTACCTGAACCACATAGAAGAGTTTTGATAGTATTGTGCGGGAGAAGGAAAGACAGGGAATAATTCTGAAAGAGGAATTTGATATAATCATTTTTGCATGTCATGGAGGTCACTCTGGCAAGTATGGCAGGGGGAGAGCCTGGAGGCAATGAGACAAAAGGCTACTGTAAGTGTGCAGGTGAGAGGTGACAGGAATGCAGGTGAGGGATGAAAGGCATGATGGAGGTCTGACTGACTAGGAAGTGAAAAGGAGGCAGCCATGAGAGAGATTACTTGGATAATGTTGAAAACAGATAATTGAGTCTTCAGAGCAAGATCACCAGCCCTGGTTGCATCTTTCCTATTACTGACTGTCCCTGAATGGCTGCATCATTGCAGATCAGTAAACAGTCTGTCCTCAAGCACTTCATCAGCACCTGGGGATGACAATGCACAATCCAGGACTGTTGGGAATAACACAGGTAAAGCCTCTGAGAGGATGCCTGGTGCTCAGTGACCTCCAAATGACTTATCTCTACTACCCTTCCCCCTTGCCTTATAAGATTCTTTGTCTCGGATAACAGTTATGTTGTCAATCTTCGGAAAAGGAGCATTGAAATTCCACATTCTGGACCACCTTAGCACCCACCTTGTATTACTAAGTAGTTCAGACTTTGAGTCAGGAATATAAAATTAAATAAACTCTGGCTGAGTAGACTTTGCTGAACATGTTTTATTGGGCATAGGATGAATAGTGACTTCAAACAACCTCTGCAGCTTCTCAGGGCTTCAGTCTAGGCAGAGGTTAGAGTAGGAAGTATTGCTACCTCACTATCACTGTTACTACCACCACCAGAGCCAATGTTGTGGCTGCCACTGATTAAGGACATAAAATCTACTAGGCACTGTGTGCCAATTATTTTAATTCCATTATATCACAAGAAACGTATCACTAGGAATTGTTCACTTGTTTTATACTCAGTTATTGCAGCTAAAGCACTGTAAATAACTTGCTCAACGTCACTTTACTAGAAAACATAAACCATGGAAGAGGAGCTGCATTAGAATAATTCAGCTTTTGCTGAGTATCAAACTACCATGAAATGCACTGGCTTCAAATAACTCCATTTATGATTACTCATGAGACTAGAGCTGGTTAGGATTTTCTGCTGATCTTGGTCAGAATTGACTCAGATACACTGGACTTGCCCTGCACTTGTGATCAGATGTTGGACTGGGTGAGACTGGCTCATCTTGAATAGTCTCTCTGACTGTTTACTGTCAACTGGAGAAGTGATAGTGACTGGGTCTTATCCACTAACTCGCAGGCCTGAAGTTGTTCATAAGGGATACAGAAGGTATTCTAAGACTAAGAGAAAATGTGAACAGACACTTGAGGTCCAGACCCAGTATGTTGTTTTTGCTACATTCTTTTGCCAAAGCAACACAGACATACAAAGAATATACAAGTAGATTCCTCCTCTTGAAGAAAGAAGTGCAAATAATTGTGGCCATTTTTGCCTACTATC
This sequence comes from Oryctolagus cuniculus, assembly GCF_964237555.1. Classification (NCBI taxonomy): domain Eukaryota; kingdom Metazoa; phylum Chordata; class Mammalia; order Lagomorpha; family Leporidae; genus Oryctolagus; species Oryctolagus cuniculus. The sequence goes on from NC_091438.1 coordinate 112,171,083, forward strand.
ACACAAGCTTAGATGTTTTGAGCTTGAAAGTCTAAAATGCTGAAAGACAAGGTTTATTTTCATCCTTATTTTAAAAATGGAAAAAAAAATCCCCTGAGTTTCAAACCTGAGGTTCAAATAATTAAACAACTTGCTCAAAGCCCCGTGGCTGGTGAATAAGAGACTCATGGTAAAAAACATCTATGACTTCCAAGCCAGAGAGTTTACAATGGGTATGATAGGGTAAACTTGGAATTCAGAATCTGAGAGATGTAGAGGCATTCACTCTTGGGGGTGGAAGTAATCTTGTAGGTTGTCTGGTCCATTAGCTGATAGACCTGAATTTCATCGATCATTATAATTATAAAATATATTTTGGCAACCAGCTCAAAGTTGTCAACCTTTCTTTTCTTTTTTTTTGGCCAAGTCAAGGTACTAAAAAGACTTATTTTTCTTATTTCCTTGGAAAAAGGAAATTTGAACACCATGAAGCATAACTTTGTAATAAAAGCAATTAAATTAATTCAGTTCATTTAATTGAATTACTACAACATCAAGAAAACTCTGCTACTTGGTCTTTATTTTTGCTTTATTGTGTGGACCAGTGATAACTTTACATTGGTGCAAGGACCAGCATTTAGGATCCATTAATCTAGCCCACTCTCTTCATCTATTGGTACTTGAATTCCCTTAAAACATTCCAAAAATGTTCTAAACAGCACTCTGTCCTCAGAATCAGCCCTTAAGGCATTCAAATCCGGGTAAAAAGCCCATGAGAGTATTTCAGACATGGAAAGCCAAGACACTCTGGCAAAAAAAAAAAAAAATAGCCTACATGAAAGATCTCTGAGAGTGAGATCCCAGTGGAAAGAATCAGCCATCAAAAACGGAGGTACCTTTCTCTGAAGGGAGGAGAGAACTTCCACTTTGACTATGACCTTGTCTAAATAAGATCGGAGTTGGCGAACTCAAGAGGCTTCCATAGCCTTGGCAACTCATGACAAGAGCCTCGAATGATTACTGATGCCATAAATAAGAGTGTCAATTGTTAAATCAACAACAGGAGTCACTGTGCACTTACGCCCCATGTAGGATCTCTGTCCTTAATGTGTTGTACTATGTGAATTAATGGTATAATTAGTACTCAAACAGTACTCTATGCTTTGTGTTTCTGTGTGGGTGCAAACTGTTGAAATCTTTACTTAGTATATACTAAATTGATCTTCTGTATATAAAGAGAATTGAAAATGAATCTTGATGTGAAAGGGATGGGAGAGGGAGCAGGAGATGGGATGGTTGTGAGTGGGAGGCAGGTTATGGGGGGAAAATGCCACTATAATCCATAAGTTGTACTTTGGAAATTTATATTTATTAAATAAAAGTTAAAAAAAGAACAGTTCAAAGTATAATATATATTTATACGTCTTTTATCCATATTTTCCTATTGTTAATATTTCCCTTCATTTGCCTTGCCATTCTCTCTCTCTTTCTCTCTCTCTCTCTCTTACACACACACACACACAGACACACACACCATTTGTGAGCAAGTTGCATACATGAGAGTACTTCAAAAAGTTTGGAAAAATTGAATTAAAATATAAATTTGTTCAAAAATTTTTAGAATTCATGTGTTGTTTTCTTTTTTTACTTTTTTAAAATTTTATTATTTATTTATTTTTTGACAGGCAGAGTGTACAGTGAGAGAGAGAGAGAGACAGAGAGAAAGGTCTTCCTTTGCCGTTGGTTCACCCTCCAATGGCCACCGCGGCCGGCACAGCGCACTGATCCGAAGCCAGGAGCCAGGTGCTTCTCCTGGTCTCCCATGGGGTGCAGGGCCCAAGCACTTGGGCCATCCTCCACTGCACTCCTGGGCCACAGCAGAGAGCTGGCCTGGAAGAGGGGCAACTGGGACAGAATTTGGCGCCCCGATCGGGACTAGAACCCGGTGTGCCAGTGCCGCAAGGTGGAGGATTAGCCCATTGAGCCACAGCACCAGCGTGTTGTTCTTTCTTAATACGCATTTTCACGAGTACCCTTTTATTGTAGCCTCATCTTTCATCTTTTTTTTTTAAGATTTTCTTTAATTTTTTGAGAGGAAGTGTTACAGACAATGAGATGGAGAGACAGAGAGAAACATCTTCCATCTGCTGGTTCACTCCCCATATGGACACAACAGCCATCGTCAAGCCAATTCAAGGCCTGGAGCCAGGAGCTTCTTCCAGGTCTCCCATGCAGGTGCAGGGGCCCAAGCACTTGGGCCAACTGCCACTGCTTTCCCAGGTCATAGCAGAGAGTTGGATCAGAAGAGGAACAGCCTGGACATGACCCAGTGCCCATATCGGATGCTGGTGCCACAGGCAGAGTATCAACCTACTGAACCACAGAACTGGCCCCTAGCCTCTGATCTTAAACATTAAAGTTTCTGTTTGCTAGGAATATTTTCTTACACAACCACAATGTACTTTTCAACTTCAGTCATTGCTGGTAGAATGCTTTCGTATAATCTGCTTCTTATTCCAAGTTTGTCAGTTGACCAACCAGTATTCTTTACAGCATTTTAACTTCCATTAGAATATCCAGTCTAAGGTCAGGTATTGCATTTAGTTGCAGGTATCTTTAATCTTAAATATAAAACCTTTCCATAGATCTTTGTCTTCTATGATATTGAAATGTGAAAGTTACCTTTAATCCCCCTGTTATAGAATGTACCTAATCTGGAGGAAGACTGATCTTATATTTCCTCCAAATTTCCTCTAATTTGTGCAATCCAGGCCAGAATTGTAACTAAGCAGTGTGCAGTCTTTCTCAGGGCATTGCATTTGGAAGCTTTTGATGTCTATGTGCCTCTCATTGGTGATGTTATCTTTGACCATCCAGTCAAGGAGCTATCTGATTTTTTAAACTATATAGTTGCTACTTCTCCCTTTCTTTTGCTAATTAGCAAAATATAAGGAGATACTTTAGGACCACACGAGTATCCTCTTTTTCACAATTTCCCTGTAGATTTAGCATCCCTTGATGACTCTGCCCAGCCAATCTTAATATGATGGCTACAAAGTAATGATTTTTCCAAACTCAGAACTTCCTCCATATTTGCCAGTCAGTACTCAGCAAGGTCGCCTTCCTCTCTTTTCTTTTCTTTTCTTTTCTTTTCTTTTCTTTTCTTTTCTTTTCTTTTCTTTTCTTTTCTTTTCTTTTCTTTTCTTTTCTTTTCTTTTCTTTCTTTCTTTCTTTCTTTCTTTCTTTCTTTCTTTCTTTCTTTCTTTCTTCCTTCCTTCCTTCCTTCCTTCCTTCCTTCCTTCCTTCCTTCCTGTCTATCCATATATATGTCTGTCTACCAGCCCATGTGTCTATCTATCCATGATCTATCATATGTTATCTATGTATCATCTTTTAATATCAAAAGTGACTGACTGATCCCTATTTTAAATGTTTTATACTTCACTACCTTTAATTAGTTGAAAACTCTACTCATCTCTTATTTTGGCAATCGAATTTCCTTCAAACTGGCTTGTATGTACTTGTAACATGTTCCCAACTATTTTTTGCACACTTCTTTACTTTCCATAGCAAGACAGCTTGATCTAGTTCTGACATCAATCATTTCTGTGGTTCCCTGGTTCCTTTCTATGGAAAATGACATTAGAGATCCAAATATGTGATTTACATATATTCATTGCTATTGGGGGTGTCCTTGCTTCTGTGTCCTTTCAGCAGACAGTACCAGAAAGTATATTCTCACACACACACACACACACACACACACCCCTTTTATATCTATAGCAACAACTCCCTATTCCCCCAACCCAATCCACCCCCATGGAGTTCTTTCCTTCCTTGATTCAATATTTATACATCTCTTCTTTTACAATGAAAATCCGAAATCCCATCAACATAAAAACACCTATTTTTTGCTCACTCCTATGCTGTATATAAAATAGTTTCAGAATTGCTTCATTCAGATCACTACAAAACCAAACTCACTAAAAGAGTTCAGAATTCATAGATTCTCCCTCTCTTCTGTCTCAGAATGAGCATTTACTGTACAACTGATTTACTGTGGTCCCCCATTCCATATCTGAGGATTAACCCAACACTAGATTGAAACTATTCAGAAAAAAAAATTAGAAAGTTCCAAAACACAAAATTGGATTTGCTTTGCACTGAGCACTATGGTGAGTCTCCACGTGAATGAAGGGGTGCATAGGCCTTGCTCTTGCTTCTTACTCTTTCATGGGCCATCAGTCTCTCTCTAACATTCATCGTCTGAGCATTGTTGGCATTGCATGTTATTTGTGTAATATGTAGTTAGGCCTAAAATGATTGTATCCGTACCTAACGTGTTCAGACAGTCATTATTCCTAATATGCTGTAGCAGAACAACTATTTACATGACACTTACACTGTACCCGTTATTATCAGTAATCACAAAAGATATGGAGGAATGTACAGAAATTACATTAAAACTCTTGGCATTTTATATAAGGGAGCTGAGTAGTGAAAGAGTTTGCTATCTGAGGTGGGGGTTGGGTATTGGGTGGAGAAAAGGTGTTCCTGGAACCAAGCCCCTTCAGTTACCAAGTGATGACTCAAGGCAGTAAAATGCAGTATTTTTGTGTCATGTGGAGAACTCTTCTCCTTTTTCTTTTTTTAAAAATGTTTATTTATTTTTCTTGAAAGAGAGGGAGACACACATAGAGAGATAGAGATGATATAGAGATCGATAGAGATAGAGATAGAGAGAGAGTGAGACAGTGAGACAGTGAGAGAGTGAGAGAGTGAAAGAGAGAGATCTTCCATCTGCTGGTTCACTCCCCTAATATGTTTGCAAAAACAATGCCCGGGCCAGGCTGAAGTCAGGAGGCCAGAACTCCAGTTGGGTCTCCCACATGGGTGCCTGGGGTTCAAGCACTTCTGCCATCCTCTGCTGCTTCCCAGGAGCATTGATGGGGAGCTGTATCTGGGACTCAGATAGAGGCTCTGATAGGGCTTGTGGGTGTCCCAAGTGCCAGCTTAACCCATGCCACAACACTCACCCCACTCTTTTTTTTTCTCCCTTCAGTGAGCTTATGTAATTCATTTGAGACACTCTTGAATTGATATGGTTTGTTTTCTAATTTTTTCCCTTCTCATCCATATTGGTTAAATTTTGCTTTGCTTCAGTTGTATAGTACATTAACAGGCTTTGAAAAGCCAAAGCTATATAAACAGCAGTATTGAGGAGTGTCACTCCCTTTCACATTTCTTTCTTCCTGGTCTCACACTCCTGTTGGTGACTAACTTAATTGTTTACTGATTTGTTCTTTTTTTCTCTTTTCATTTTCTTTTAATGATGATAAGTAGAGATTTTGTGTTTTAAAAGATTATTTATTTATTTAAAAGAGAGAGAGGGAAAAGGAGAGAGAAAAAGGGAGAAGGAGGTGGAGAGTGAGGGAAGGGGAAGGAGGGAGAGGGCGAGAGAGAGAGGAGAGGGAGAGAAAGGGATCTTCTATTTTCTGGTTCCCTCCCCAGATGGCCTTAATAGCTAGGCTGGTACCAGACCAAAGCCAGAATCTGGAAATTCCATCCAGGTCTCCCACATCAGTGGCAGGAGCCAAAATATTTGGGTCATCTTCTACTGTCTTCCCAGATGCATTAGTAGGAAGTTGGATCAGAAGTGGAGCTGCCAGGCCATGAGCTGGCACTCCAGTATGGGATGCCAGTACCACAAGCAGTGGCTAAACCCACTGCACCACAACGCTACCCCAGATTTTATGTTTGCTATTTTCCTCTTTTATTTCACATAACACTTGGAAACCTTTATGTGTTATTTTGCATTTTGCTTTTTCTACTTAATGGTAACTTCTGGAAATCTCTTCATGTCCATATATAGAAGTCATCATTCTTGTTTATAGCAGCAATGTGCACCATTGTGTGTTTATATCATTGGTTACTCAACCAATCTCCTATTCTTGGTTATTTGGGTAATTTCTGATATCTTGCAAAAGAATGGTGCTGTACTGAAATTTATGCATGTTTAGTTAATGTTACTAGATGTATAATTTCAGAGTAAATTCTTAGAAGTGATATTGATGGATTGAGAGGTAAATATATGTGCTGATTTTAAAATAAATTGTCAAATTATTCTCCAGAGAGGTTGTACCATTTTGGATCTCCACTAGTAATTGAGTGCCTGGGAATCCCAACATTTTGATATTTGTTCTCATACACCTGAAGGGATTCAGGGACTAGGATGCAAAATTCAGGTGAGGAAATAAGTAGGAGAAAGGAGGACTAGCATAAAATCTATTCACAGAGTTGGTGCTGTGGTGCAGCGGGTTAAACTGCTTCCCACTGCACTGGCATCTCATATGGGCACCCTTTTGCTTCCTGGCTGCTCTACTTCCAATCCAGCTCCGTGCTAATGCACCTGGGAAAGCAGCAGAGGATTGACAAAGTCCTTTGACTCCTGCCACCCACCTGGGAGATCAGGATGAAGCTCTGGGATCCTGGCCCAGTCCCTGCTGCTGCACGCATTTGGGGAATGAACCTGAGGATGGAAGATGTCTCTGAGTCTCTGTCTCTTCATCTCTCTCTTTTGAATAAAAACAAATAAAACTTTAAAAAAACTTTAAAAAAAACAGCCCAGAATCTTAACATTTAAAAAAATGTATTTACAAAATTTCTTTTTCAGGTCCTTGTATACTATCTGCTTGAGTGCAGGACAGCTTTTTTCATTTTCTTCTCTAAGGCCCTCCAACGCTTATGGGACATCTTGCAAAGACAGGTGGTCTGTAAATATTGGCTGTTTCAGTGAACAAAAAAGTAAACTGGTGAAAAGCTGGCATTGCATATGGGGAAAACCAAACCTGGCTGGGGTGTTATTTGGAAGGGACACATCTTACCACCTTTCCCCCTTCCCTGAGAGACAAATGCTTCCTTGTACAGCCATTCCTGGGGACCAGGCAGTTTGAAGTTTCCAAAGATGAAAACATGGAAATAGTCATTGCATTAGGAGATGGGCTGCACAGAGGCCTATTGTCTGCAGGGACACTGAGAACTCTGTGGTGAAAGGGGAGTGTCTTCAACTGCAGCCTGGTCTCTCTGGCCTGAGCATTGCCTTTTCACTGTGGAATGTAATATTCTACCCGTGCCCTCCGAGTGGCATTGTGCAGTGGTGGGGTCAATGCTTGGGGGGGGGGGGGCGGTGTGCAGATGGGGAAATGATCTCTGTACAGGCAACCCAATAAGTCAGAGGCAGCATTAGAGGACACAGCCAGTATGGGTCTCTGAATGAGTGCTTTGTGCAGGTCCTGGAGGCAGTGCCTAGAGAAGCACCTTCTTCTTGCAGCTCACCTGGTGGCTGAACAAAGCTGCCTTTCAGGCCTCAGCCCCCATGGCAAACACTGTGCAGGTGATCAACCTGCTTTTCTACCCTACAAATGGCCCGGGGATTGCATTTCTGCCTGGCGTTTCTTGTGGGTCACCACTAGGGCCCGTTCTCTCTCCAGAATTGTAGCAGTAATGGTGACAATAGCATAACTAACCCAGGAAGAAATGGTACACCTGTTCCAAGGCCAGGAGGGTCACTGGAACTATTTTTCAGAGTCAAAGGCGATCAGCACAGCTAATCTAGAGATCTGCTGACTCTTGGCATGGGCCACAGTAGCACACACTCTTTGCCCTTAGCATTCATAACATTCCTTTTCTCATTTGATCTCCCTCATGGTCTTGGGAGGTGCACAGGGCAATTTTTACATAAGAGAAAGGGGAACCATGTTGGGCAGAAGTGGGTTGATGATGGTAATGAGCCCTGGCTCACTATTCAGATTTTTCTTGGACCATTATCTGCAGTGTCATGGAAGTTAGAATTAGTGTGACAGTGGGGACAAAACAACATTCTTCCACATTATTTTGGGTTTTGTTTTGGTTAAAAGACTTAAAAGAACAAGAGGTGGCTTCCTCTTCCTTAACATAATTGGAGTGGAGTCTCTCTGTTCTGAGTTTGTATTTCTTGTCAAAGAGATTGTTCATAGTTTTCATGTCAAGGTTAAAAGCTGTGAAACACCTGGAAAAACACATATAATTCTATTGGAGGTTTATAAACTCACAGAAAGAGGCCAATGCTATGGTTCAAAAAATTAGTAAGGGTTCATCTGGAGGTGAAAGAATGGCTTTCCCTTTCTTTAGCAGAGGCAAGGTTAGTTAGTGTTCACGCTGTTTCCATACCTGGTTGAGATCCATGGCATTCATGTATAAAGCACCAATTATGAAGGTACATATATAAGAGGGTTGTGCCTGTTACTAACTGAGGCATGTGGAGCAGGTGTTGGTTCTATAGCTGAACCTACTTTAAACAGGGAGGACTGTAGTGAGAGTACCCCTGAGCCCACTGCAGATGGGGATGGGGGGGGGTGAGAATTTTGCCCAGCTGAGCATCATATACGTAACAGACAACCATAAGGACAGTGACACTAAGAAGTAATTCCTTACTTTTTTGGACAACACATGAATTTTCAAAGTTGTATTTAAGACTTTGGGAAGGGAAGTAAATCCTTTTCAAAAGTAACTAAAATTGAACCCTCCTTGTTCTTAGCAAATGCAGTTCAGAGCCAAATCTAAGTAACTTAAAGAAAATGAAACAGTTCACCCATTCACCCATCCATTCAACAATATTTATTGAGTTGTTACCATGTGCCAACATGATATTGAAGAATGTGAGTATATTCTTCTTTATAGCTTTAAAAGTTTTGATTAAAATGGATTCATTTTTTTTTTTTTTTTGGCCTCTGTAATGACCATTTTCTCTGTCACGCTTCCTCTTCAAGAATCGTTGCTGCGGTGTTTGCATAAATCAAAGTTTTCTTTGAAATGTGGCTCAAATACTTCCTCTGTGCACATACTTTCCTCTCCCATCACACCAATGAATTCAGATGTCTTGGTTTGGCCATGGCCCATACCTGCTTACAGGTCCAGATGAATCCGAGAATGTTGGGAATACTTTAAGTTGTGCCTGAAGGAACTTTATTTTGGGGGATTTTGAGGCTCCTCTTAAGAAAGAATTGTGATGTTCCCACTTGTGGGATCCTGATAGACACATTTGGGTATGTTTGGAGAAGCAGTACAGTGACCTCAGGTTTTAGGGAGAGGATAGCGGGTTCCCTCTCTGGCTGCCATTTGGGACTTGTGTTCCAGCTCCCCCAGGGATTTTGAAGGGTGTATCTTAGGGAGCACAAGTCATAAATAAAAATAGAAGCAACAGCTTTGTTTAAACATGTCCTAACTTTGGGTAAAATGCATATTTTCTTGGACATTTACACAAAAAGCATAGAGATAATCTTTTCTTTTTAGCTATAATATTGTCAATTTTTTAGCTTTTAGGGTTTTTTTTGGCTTTAATATTTAACAATTTTTAACATTTTGCCATAGTTAATTCATATGTAGATATTATACACATACATTTATACTGTTTTTCTAGAAAACATATTAATATCATAAAATGTGAGGTTCACGACAATGATCATAAAGTGGAGAAAGAAGGGTATATTGTCAAATACATGGTATAATACAGTGAAGCAATATTTAATACTATATACCAAATTATTTGGCATTCACACACTTTTTATACTCTATATATTAACTTCCACATATAAAATAAAACGTGATATTTGTCTTCCTAGGTATGGCTTATTTCACTTAGCATAATAATATCTAGTCCCATCTATTTTGTTGCAAATGTTAGGATCTTTCTTTTTATGGCTAAATAATAGTCCATCATGTATATACCACATTTTCTTTATCCATTCATCTGTTGATGGACATATAGTATAATTCAATATCTTTGCTTTCATGAATTGAGCTGCTATAAATACGGGATTGCAGTCATGTCTTGCATGTGATGATTTCCAAATTTTTGAAGCTTTGGCGCAAAGAAGGCTTTGGGTTCCAAAGGGTGAGGTTTGGCAGAGCAAGAAAAAACAAGCTATGGAACCTTCATTGTGTGCCCTGCAGTGTGATTTTGAGGGTCAGCTTGTACCAAAAGGCCTGAGGTGCAGGTGCAGAGCTTTGCCTGAGTGGATTGTTTAGGAATGAGAATCTGCCTACGAAAGTCCAGGAATTTACTTGGATGGGAAGACTTGAGGACCCTGTGTTAGTCCAGTGAAGACAAAATGCCATTACATTTTTGGTAATTCAGGTTCATATGATCCAGAAGCAGAAAGTGTGGGTGGAAGAATGGTGGAAACAAGGCTGAGAAGAGTAGTATGAAAATATCATGGGCAACCACATAGCAATTCTATGGGTGCTTGAGTTTATCATGGAGACTAAGATCAGATTGCATTTAAAAAAGATAATTATGGAGGCTTGCAGATAACTGAAAACTTGACCATTTTTAGAATTTTTTTATTTATGTATTTTTACCTAGAAAACTTTTATTTAAGGTATACAAACTTCATGCATTTAATATATACAAATTAAGGAACATAGTGCTTCTTCTCACCGTACCCTCCTTCCCACCGTACCCTCCTTCCCACCACATTCCTACCCTTCTTTGTCCTCCCTCTCCTATTTCCCCCACTTTTAAAGATTGATTTATTTATTTGAAGGGCAGCATTATAGAGAGGCAGAGATAGAAAGAGAGAGAAGTCTTCCATTCACTGGTTCACTCACCAGATGGCTACAACGTCTGGAGCTGGGCCGATCCGAAACCAGGATCCAGGAGCTTCTTGGGTGCAGGGGTCCAAGCACTTGGGCCGTCTTCTACTGCTTTCAGGCCATAGCAGAGAGCTGGATTGGAAGTGGAGCAGCTGGGACTCAAAACAGTGCCCATATGGGATGCCGGCACTGCAGGCGGTGGCTCTACCAGCTATAGCACAGACAGGCCCATCCTATTCCCATTCTTATTTTTTACTAAGATCCATTTTCAACTTCAGATATTTCTTTCTTTTTTAAATTCAATTTTAGGTCCCACTTATAAGGGAGAACATCCAATATTTATCTTTCTGTGTCTGACTTATTTCACTCTTGGTTTTGATGATCTTTTTTTTTCTAGTTATTAAAGAGTACTTTAACTTAGCCACATTCGTGAAAGAATCCATTTTATGGGTCTTATTGATAAAGCTTTTGTGTCAAGAACTAATTTTTTCCTGTATTATAGGTCTGTAGAAGATCTGGCTATTCTGGCACAGTGGCTATAAAAGAAATAATGAGTGAAATATCATCCCTAAAGTCACTTTCTCAACCCTGTTTTCTCCATTTGCCCTACAGTCATAAAGATCCCTCCTTGCTTAAAATGTGAAATGTGTGCTGGCTTAGTGTACCTAGTAGCATCTATTAACTTCAACTCTTCCTTGACCCAAGCACGTGCGTACACACACTCACACACATACGCAGCACACCACTGTCTCTCTCTCACATATTAATCCTGAGCTGCTGGATCCTCAGAAACAGGGCTTACCATGGCACAAGATTAGGAAATCTAAAGAGACAGTAAGTCACATAGTTTGAAAAATTCCTACTAGAAATATTGCTGTTTCTGAAAGCACTATGACTTGCTAGTATTATAGGATGGAGGCCCACTAACACTTAGACAACTGATACCTTCTCTCAGAATCCAGGTACACTGTCCTTTAGAAAAGACATTTTTGATTACTTTCTATAGTGCATGTAGAAATTTTCACATGTGTGGCAATGAGGAATGTTCTATCCAAAAGTTACATTCAAGTGCAAACATGGGAAGCAGCTAAGAAGAGGAATTAGTGTGTGAAATGCTGTAATTGTGGTTTTGTTGTTATCCAGTTTAGATGCCCTTGGACCATCAAAAGATACTTTCCTAAGGTACATGGTGAAGACCTGCAGGTTTTGAAGGACAGGTGGATGAATCACATAAGCAGTCTAGGAGGGCAGATTGTCACAGGTGATGGTAGTGACATAATGGTGGACTTTCTGGTAACTAATAAATATATTATAGTTCTTAGCTATTTACATGTCTTTATGAGTAACAATCATTTTAACAGAGCAAACTAAAATTAGACCATTATGTTATCATCTTTTGAAAGACAATTGAATTTTTTAAAAGATTTATTTACTTACTTTAAAAGTCAGAGTAACAGAGAGAGAGGGAGAGAGATCTTCCTTCTGCTGTTTCACTCCCCGGTTGGCAGCAATGGCCAGAGCTTGGCCAGGATGAAGCTAGGAGCCAGGAGCTTCATCTGGGTCTCCCACATGAGTGCAGGGAGGGACCCCAGCCCTTGGTCAATCTTCTGCTTCCTTCCAAGGCATATTAACAGGGAGCTGGATCAGAAGTGGAGCAGCCAGGACACCAACTGGCACTCATATGGGATGCAGGCATCATAGGCAGCAGCTTTACCTGCAATGCCACAATGCCAGCTCCAAGATAACTGAATTTCTTAACAGTTTGGACATCTGACGTATTAAGAATCTCATTTGAAATGACCATTTTAGTTAGAGGACTGCATTTAGTCTTTTTTTACGCTCCACGTTTCAGAAAGCATTTATGATGCACTTAAACTTCAGTTAGTCATTGTGTTCAATAGCAGTGTGACATATGCATTTTCTTCCCCATATTAGAGTTTGCAAAAATGGCTAACCTTCTTGTCTCTTCAGAAATTATATGGTGAAAAATTAAATAACAAAAAGGAAGAAACTTGGGAATCTAAAGTGCTGATTGCCATCATGTGATTTTTCAGAGCTCTTTTCTCCAACCAGAGTTGTGTATGTAAAGCAGTATTAAGCCCTCTGCTCCACTTCAAATCCTCTTCTGCCCCCTTAGAAGATAACGCAAGTCCTCAGAATAATATAATGTTGCTTGGTCAAGCCATAGGTAGTCCCAGAAAATAATTCCTCTGTCTCATTTTTGTTTGGACAAAAAATGGTTAAAATAGGAGAATGCCATTTTTTTTCTTACCCTGAATGGTGACTGCCAGCTATTAAAATGCTAATTTCCAAAAAAAAATACAAAAACCAAATACAGAAGCCAAAGACAGCCAGAAAACAAGAAAAATGAAGTCTACCGAATGATTAATCATTTGATTAACCAGGTAAGTCTCTGGCATAATACTAATTAGCTCACTTACAAAGCCCTGGACTGAGCAGCTTGGTTTGATTAAAGAGGTGCTCAGCCATTCAAACGTTGATGCTTGAGCTCCTTTTATAAAACAAAATGTGACTTTGCAGTTAAGCTCATCTCTTTAATCCAGCTGTGATTCCTTAGGCCTCTGATGCTCAGACCTAGGCACACAAATCAAAGAGCAGAAAACTGTCCCTGTGAGTGTTCAGAGAATAATATGAATCTAGGGCCGTATTCTAATCTTAAAAGGGGATTGTTCTGAGGTTGCAGTAACTACCTGTTGATTGTCTTGGACTTGCATTTTGTTGACCCTTTGGTTTACCTGGATGCATCCATAGAAGGCCGCCTTTGTAGAAGGGTGTCTGGCTGGATTTAGGAGCTTTTGAAAAGGATACTTGAAATTAATGATAACTTTACTATGAAGTCTGCCTTTAAAATACACTTCAAGCTTATATCTTCTTGGTTAGGTGTTTCTATTTTTAGTCCCTTAATGCTTTTTCTGCTAGATGGAAGCATCCATCTTCTTTGTGGCACACTTTTAGAGGGATCCTGACTGCTTCCAGAATTAAGGAGGGAGAGGAAATTCTCCCTGCTCCACAATTCCACTTTGGCTGCTCGTACAAGTCTTGGCTTCTTTATTTTTAAGCTTGCTTAAAATAGCTGAATACTTTCACAGGCTATGCACTGTACCAATGAGTTCAACAGCTCCACTGTAGTTTCTTTGGTGGCTGTTACAGGAATAAATAAACTAATGGAAATGTTGGCTGCATTAGCTGAAGTAAAGTATTATGGCCAAAGCCAGATTCTTGACTGATGACATCCAGGTTGACCACACCATGCCTGGATGTTGTCTCCATTCTAGGTGCTGTAGTTAAAGGACTATTGACAAAACAGAGCTTGGCTAGCAAAGGCCAGGGAGGAGGGGATCATTTTGGGGAAACTTGTCATGGGTGGGATCACTCAGGCACCAAAGAGATGAGAGGAGATATGCAGTGGAGATGTGAGGCACCTGTCTTCATGTGAAAGCTGACATGAAGTGTTTTCTTGTCCACTCTTATATTCTCAATATGCAGCATGGTGCCTGGCAAAGAGTCACCATGTATTTTTTGGGGTGCATACCCTGTGTTGGTCATTGTAGTAAAGTTTTGCTTCCATTATCTCAGAAATCATTATTATTCCCTATATGTAGGCAAGGAAACTTGGGCTCAGAAAGACCATGAAATTTGTCCCAAACCACATAAGCAAGGTCCAAGCTAGGATTGAAGATAGGTCTCTCTCCAAGGCTGGAGTACTTTTCTCCATGGTATCCTAACTCTCAGGACAGCTCCCTTGATGCCACAGTGAGGCAGATATCTACTGGGGATCTGAACAGGGGCTTTGATGAACAATCCTTTTTTTTTTTTTAAAGATTTGTTTTATTTATTTGAAAGACAGAGTTACAGAGAGAGGTAGAGACAGAGAGAGAGAGAGAGAGATCTTCCATTCCACTGGTTAACTCCCCAAATGACTGCAATGACCAGAGCTGAGCTGATCTGAAGACAGGAGCCAGGAGTTTCTTCCAGCCCTCCCACACAGGTGCAGGGGCCCAAGGACTTGGGCCATCTTCTACTGCTTTCCCAGACCACAGCAGAGATCTGGATTGGAAGAGGAGCAGCCAGGAATTGAACCATCACCCATAGGGGATGTTGGCACCACAGGCTGGACCTTTAACCCACTGGACCACAGCACTGGCTTCTGGTGAACAACTCTTACCACCACAATCTGTTTTCTTATGGATGAGGAATAAGTTTCAGGAACTGAGGTTACATAGTCAGGAACCCTAATCTATCTTGTATAATACTCTACCTCTGGATCACTATGTCCTATACCCTTCCTAGTACAAACCAACTTGATACATGCTTGGTCCTAGTTTGACATGGATGAAATACCACTATTTCAAGTGTGAATCTATCTTCATTATACTTACCTTCTTCAGCTTAAGCTTAGCTTCTGCACCTCAATCACTGGTTTTCCATCACTGGTGACTTTGCTCCTCCATGATGCTCCATCTGCTCTACATCAGCAGGCCTTGCACCTGGATGGTGCAAATTTCAGTTTATCAAGTTTTAGGTGTGACTGTCAATGTATCTAATCTAGTATTAAGTGCTTATTTTCCCAACATTTAAGTATTTCTTCTAACAATCCCATGAATAGAATTATTATTGCTGCATTTCACACATTAGCAATTAGAGTCTCAGAGAGGTTAAGTGTTTTCCCAAAATTACACAGATAATTGATTAATGAGCAGTTCAAGTTAGTAATGATGATAATATAGCCTTTCTGACATGTGCATAGTAATAATACATATATTATTTCTACTAAGTGCATGATAACATAAAGGCACTTCAAAAAGTATTAAGAAAATGAGGGGCCAGCACAGTGGTGCAGAGGGTTAAAGTCCTGGCCAAAAGCGCTGGCATCCCGTATGGGTGCCAGTTCTAGTCCTGGTTGCTCCTCTTTCAATCTAGCCCTCTGCTATGGCATGGGAAAACAGTAGAAGATGGCCCAAGTGCTTGGGCTCCTGCACCCGTGTGGGAGATCTGGAAGGAGCTCTTGGCTCCTGGCTTCAGATTGGCGCAGCTCTGGCTGTTGTGGCCATCTGGGGAGTGAACCAGCAAAAGGAAGACCTCTTTCTGTATCTGCCTCTTTCTGTGACTTTGTCTTTCAAATAAATAAAATAAATCTTTTAAAAAAAGAAAATGAAATTAAATAATGTTTATTTTGGTCCAAAAATGGTGAAATTCATGTAAATGAATTTCTTCTTCAAAAAGTGCATGGCAATGTGTATAATGAAAAAACTGTCACTATTTCAAAAATATTTTGTAGCCAAATAAATTTATCGTTTTATTATAATTTTTCTGCAAACTTTTTGATGTTCCCTTTTACACTGCTTTCACACTTTCCATCTTCTTTTATCAATATTTTCTTTATTGTCTTGAAAAGAACATGAAAATTCTCTAAATCACTAGGGTATCACTAGGTAAGCAGCATCTTCTTCTTCATCATCAATTTAAGTAAAAACAATTGAAAGATATAAATAAAAATATAAGTCACTCAATTCATAAAGATAATAATTCTTATTTAAAAATTTTTATTAATATAAAGAGAACAAATTGCTTATATTTTATAGGTACAATTCTAAGAAGATAAGCATACTTCCCTCCCTCCCACACTCCATCCCCCACTCACTCTCCTCCCTTCCTTTCTTTTTTTTCTTTAATTTTTGCCAAATACACAGTTTCAGTTTACTCTATAATCACAGGCTTAATGCGACACTAACCATATTATTCAAGTAAAAAGTAGGATGACCACAGTTCTCAGTTCTCAGGAGTATAAACAAGGGTTAAAAACAACAATCAAATCACAAGATATCTGTTTCATTCCTATACATTTTTTGAATTCTATGTTAATTACTACATATCAGAGAAAACATATGATATTTAACTTTTTGGGACTGGCTTAGTCTACTAAAACATAATGGTATCCAGTTGCATCTTTTTTGTTGCTAAAGACAGGATTTCATTCTCTTTTTTATGGCTGAGTAGTCTTCCATAGTGTATATATACTACATTTTGTTTATACAGTTGTCAGTTGATGAATCTGGATTGATTCTGTATCTAGCTACTGTGAATTGAGCTGTAATGAGCATGGGGGCAACAAATAATACTTTCTTATGCTGATTTCATTTCCTTTGGGTAAATCTCTGGGAGTGTTTGCCTAGGTCACATGGTAGATCTGTCTTCAGATCTCTGAAGTATCTCTGTACTGTCTACCATAATGGTTGACTATTTTATGTTCCTACAACAGTGGATTAGGATACCATTTTCCCCACATCCTTGCCAGCATTTATTATTTTTTGGTTTTTGTATGGTAGCCATTCTAACTGGGGTAAGGTGAAATGTCAGTGTGGTTTTTATTTGCATTTCTGTGAAGGCTAGTGATCCTGAGGATTTTTTCATATGTCTGTTTTTATTTCATCTTTTGAAAAATGACTATCTATGCCCTTTGCCCATCTCTTAGCGGGATTGTTTTTACTGAGTAAAGAAATCGAGGTGTGCAGAAGTGAAATGACCTTCTCCAGCCATTCAGCTGCTTACTGGGAAAACTATTCCTTGATTCTGGGGACTTCAAGGTAGATGGTGTGTATGTTTAAAGAGGAGCAGGTGGATAGTCTAGCCATTCATGAGGAAGAACGGATAATGACAGGAAACTGTTTAAGAAACCTACCAAAGTTTGCAAAGGTCCTGGAAATGTCATGGGGGACTGTTGCAGTTGATTTCTCAACAATGTTGCAGTGGATTCCTTTCTGAGAGGAGGAGCGTGGTGGGGCAAGAGGCACGGAGTCACCACACAGACCCCGGGAGTCGGATGAAAGCAGGCCTGAG
This sequence comes from Oryctolagus cuniculus, assembly GCF_964237555.1. Taxonomy (NCBI): domain Eukaryota; kingdom Metazoa; phylum Chordata; class Mammalia; order Lagomorpha; family Leporidae; genus Oryctolagus; species Oryctolagus cuniculus. Next base: position 112,188,552 of record NC_091438.1, read on the forward strand.
GCGAGCAGTCCGCAGACTCATTTATTTCAATTAGTACAACAGCTTATATAGTCAAGACCAGCCAGTCTGGTCAAGGGGCGGTCTATGCCCCAACCAATCACAGACTGTTGCCAGGCAGTTTCCAAAGCCATCCAATCACAGCCTGTTGCCAGTCCGGCTCTTGTTGCCAGGCAGTTTCTGAAGCCATCCAATCACGGCCTGCTGTCAGTCAGGCTCTGTTGTCATGTGGTTTCCTCTGTTGTCACGTGGCTTCCGAAGCCATCCAATCACGACCTATTGCCAGGCAGTTTCTGTTGTCAGTGGCCATCTTGGCATGACCTTTTCACCTCAGTGGCCATCTTGATATGACCTTTTCACCTCATTCCACCCCAGGGGACAGAAGCACAAATAAGTTTTTAGTGCTATTCAGCTCTCTATGATTGTGTTTCAGCAGGCAAAGCAGACTTTTTTAGTTCAGAGATTAAGGGTCCCCTCCTGGTTAAAGAAAAGTTAACAATGAAGGTGAGTATGCACTTGTCTCTGATCCCAGAAGACAGGACATGTACTCATGTGGGCACATTTGTGTGATTTAGCCACAGCTCTGCCTCTTATACCCTCTGAGAATTGTATTGTTCAGCTGGAGAGGATCAATTTGCTTTCTGAGATAAAGGAACAAATATCCAAACACCTGCTTCCACTGATGTGAAGTTAGGGAACTTGGCTTAGTGGAGCAGACCTGGCCAAGATGTACTGGCAAGGACTCCAAAGAACCTCCTGATCCCAAAGAGTAATTCAGCTGGAGGACAGAGAAATCTGATCAACTGTAGACTTACATCTGTACCTGCTATCTCTTTCCCAAAGCCCAGGCATGTATATCTGACCCAACATGTCCACTAAAATAATAGGCACAATAAAATAATTGATCTTTTCTGCTAAACACTTCCCCTGGTCACCCATCTTGCTAAGAGTAAAAGTCTAAGTCCTTACATGTTATCTAAGACCCTTTGGGGATCTGGTCCCCACTTACCTCTCATTCCTTGTTTCTACTACTCTGTACTAGATTCTCTGCTTCAGCCCCACTGACCTCCTTGCTCTTTCTCAGCTGTGGAAGGCATGCTTTGACTTCAGAGCTTTTTACCTGCTATTCTCACTGCCTTGGCTTTTTTATCCGAAAATACTTACAGTGGTTGTGTCCTTGCTTCCCTCAGGTCTCAGATAGCACTCCACCTGTGGAGCTTTCCATAAACCACCCACCTAGAATAGACAAGAGCTCCCTGAAAACCCAGCCTTGCTTAATATTCTTTGTCTTATCTTAAAATTCTCTCTTGCATCTATCACCATCTCAAATATTTTATATATGCAGGTACTTCAAATGGTTTGTTGAAAATACACATTATGAGGCTGGTGCTGCATCTCACTTGGCTAATCGTCCGCCTGCGGTGCCAGCACTCCAGGTTCTAGTCCCAGTTGGGGCGCCGGATTCTGTACCGGTTGCTCCTCTCCTCTAGCTCTCTGCTGTGGCCCAGGAAGGCAGTGGAGCATGGCCCAAGTGCTTGGGCCCTGCACCCGCATGGGAGACCAGGAGGAGGCACCTGGCTCCTGGCTTCAGATTGGCGCAGTGCGTGGCCGCAGTGTGCTGGCTGTAGCGGCCATTTGGGGAGTGAACCAATGGAAGGAAGACCTTTCTCTCTTTCTCTTTCTGTCACTCTCTAACTTTGCCTGTCCAAAAAAAAAATAATAATAAATAAATAAATAAATAAAATAAAATAAAATATACATTATGAATATCTGTTCATGGAATTAAAAATTTCTTGCATGAAAACAAATGTTTTAATTCCAGCTTCCTCAAGGTTTTAATGTTCTATCACATGTAATGTATACATATATATATAATATTCTCAATTGTATATATACATACATATGCACATATACATACATACATATGCATATATACATATTTGATCATTTGCTTATTTGTGTATATATACATATATATGAATATTTGATATTTGCTTATTTTCTGTCTTCCTCAGCTGGCAATATAAGCCACTATGTCCTCTTGCCTAAAGCACACACTGGATACCTAATAGGCACTTGTAAATATTTTCAAATGAATAATTAAAACAAGCATTTGTGACCTTGGTGAACCTAGGGGTCTAAATAATTATGATGACTCCTGCCCCGTGAGGTTGTACAGGGCTGGATTGGACCAAAATCTGATAGATTTCATAGGCTCAACCTTCAACAGTGACACCTGGTGGCATGAGAGACAAGTTGGCATTTGTGAGCAGGACTGAGTAAGCCCAGAGGTCGTGAGCAATTTTGTCTAGGAGGTATGTTTGTAATTCAGCATATATTTTAGTAAGGCAATAGGCTCATGAGATGTAAAATATAAAAGTAGCAAAGGGTGAGTAGTTAGGAGTTTTCCTCTGACACCTGTCCCTTGTCACTCAGAAATCCTCCTCCAATGAACAGTAGTACTGGTTTCTTGTGTAGCCCTCAAGGATAGTCTCTGCATGTAAAAGTAAATATGCACCGAAGTGTATTTTATTCTCTTGTTTTCCTTTTATAAAGCATAGGATATGATACATATTTTCTATATCTTGCTTAAATGAGGGGCCATCAAAAAGTTTATGGAAAATGTGTATTATGCAAAAATTATATGTGCATTTCAAATTTTTATATTTACATAAAATCATTTTTCAATTATTTTTTGGACTATCCTTGCATATTTCTTTTTCCTCTTTTTACATTTTTCACTGTAAAACAATAATTATTTAACTAAGATGCCAAAAAAATTTAAAATACACAAGTTTACATAGCTGAAGAAAATAATCCTAGGTCTTATAAACAGATCAATTAGTTATTTTCTGAACAATCAAAGATCTCAATAAAGAAAATATGAAGCACTAGAAATTATTTTGATGAAGCAAAACTTAAGCCTAAAGATAAATAAAGGACTTTCATGATTTCTTAAGAAAAGATGCTGATAGACCAATAAAACATTGTTATTATAGCAGAAAGGCTCATACTTTGATTTTGTATTTTATATACCTTTTTCTTTTTTCTATTTTTTTACATTTAAAATTTGTTTTACTTTTTTAAAACATTCTGTCACATTCACTTCAACTGCAAGTATTATACAAGTGTATACTATTTTTTGAAGATGGAGATATTAATGTCACTGAATAAGAGCTTAATAATGACGATAATGTGGGAAAAGAAGAGTATACTGTCATTAACATGGAATGATTTTGTGAAGCAATATTTATAACTAAACAACAAAAGATATGCTATAGTTTTATACTCTCTCTACATGTTAACATCCACAAATAAGCAAAAAACAGGTAATATTTGTCTTTTTAGGTCTGGCTTATTTCACTTAGCAAAATGATCTTCAGTTATATTATTTTTGTTCCAAATGTTAATATTTCATTCTTTTTCATGACTGAGTAATATTACATTGTTTAGTATCAAGAAAATATACCACTTTTTTTTAATCCAGTGTTCAGTTGGTGGATATGTAAGTAGATTCCATATCTCTGCTATTGTGAATTGCGCTGTTGGAAACATGGGAGTGCATGCGACTCATGCTGATTTCATGTTTTTTGATATATTCCCAGGATTGGGATAGCTAGGTCATATGGTAGATCTATTATTTTTTTTTTTTATTTTCTGAGGAACTGCCATACTGTTTTCCATAGTGGTTGAATTAATCTGCATTTCAACCAAAAGTATGTCAGTGTGTTTTCCTCCACAACTCAGTAGCATTTGTTATTTTTTTGATTTTTGGATAATAGACATTCTAATTTTAGTGAGGTGATACTTCATTGTAGCTTTTATTTACATTTACCTGATGGCAATAATCCTGAGTATTTTTTTGTGTTAGCTGGCCATTTATATTTAGTCCTTTGAAAAATGCCTGTTCATCTCCTTTGTCCATTTCTTAACTATGTTGTTTGTTTTGTTGTAGAGTTTCTTGAGCTTTTTATAGAACCTGGATATTAATCATTTTCAGTTGTGTAGTTTGCAAATATTTTCTCCCATGTTTTCCATTGCACTTCACTTTGTTGAGTGTTTCCTTTGCACTGCAGGAGCTTCTTAGCTTGATGGAATCCCATTTGTCTATCTTTGCTTTTATTGCCTGTGTTTCTGGGATCTTTGCCTGTACCAATGTCTTTCAGTTTCCCCAATGTTCTCCTTTAGTAATTTGGTGGCAACACTTCACAGATTGAGGTTCTGGATCCATTTTGAGTTGATTTTTGTATGAAGTGTAAGGTAGGGGTCTTGTTTCATAATTGTGCATGTGTAGATCCAATTTTCTCAACACCATTTTTAAAAAAAATATAAAATTAATTAATTTGATATGTAGAGTTGCAGACAGAGAGAGGAATAAACAGAGAGAAAGGTCTTCCATCCTTCGGTTCACTCTCCAGAAGGTTGCAATGGCCGGAGTTGATCCAATCTAAAGTCAGGAGTAAGGAACTTCTGGGTCTCCCATGTGGGTGCAAGGGCCCAAGAACTAGGGCCATCTTCTACTGCTTTCCTGGGATATACCAGAGAGCTGGATCAGAAGAGGAGCAGCTGGGGCCTGAACTGGCACCCATATGGGATACTGGCACTGCAGGCAGAGGCTTAGCCCACCATGTGACAGCTCTGGCCCCAACATTTGTTGAAGAGACTGTCCTTTCTCCAAGAAATGATTTTAGCCAACCAGTTTCTTAACTGGATTGTTTGTTTTGTTTTGGCTGAATTTTCTGAGCTCCCTGTATGTTTTAGGTGTTAATCCTGTATGCATAGTTTGCAAATATTTATACCATCCTGTGCTTTGTGTCTTTACTTTGTTAATTGTTTGCTTTGCTGTGCAGAAATTTTTTAGCTTGCTGTTATCCCATTGATTTACTTTTTCTTTTATTGCCTATGGTTTTGAGGTCTTATTCAAAAAATGTTTACCTAAGCCAACATCTTGCAGTGTTTCCCTTATGTTTTCATTAGTCATTTGACAATTTCATGTCTTAAGTTTAGATCCTTGATCCATTTTGAGTATTGTGTTATTATTTGAAAGCAATGCAATGTTCCTAGATTGTTAAGCTAAATTACTTATTTTCTTCTAAATTTCTGATAATTTCACATTAAATTATTAAACATTTTAATACTTCTAGAACTCATTTTGGCTTGAAATATGAGGTAATGATCCATTTTTTCTCAGGTTGTATCTATTACCACTAATTCCACTACTTGTGGATCTATTTTTCCTTCAAATGTATGCCACTTACCATGTAATAAAATCCCCATGCACATGAGCCTCATATTTGCCAATGTTCTATTTACATGCATACTAGTTTTTAAATTATTGTATTTCATTATGTTTTAGTATTTAGAAGTCTTGTAAGTAGTGTTATATTAATTTGGAGATACTTTATTTCCTTTTAATAATGGTAATGAATTCCATGTCAATTAATTGCAACGTTAAGAGGTGTGATTTTATTTGTATCTCAGGTTTGGGGAGCAGAACTAAACACAGTAACTAGAGAAGAACAAAATGTAGTCATGGGATGTTTTTACTTCAAAGTACACTCCTGGCACTGGTTTTCTTTTCCCTCTCTCCCAGCACATAGTCACCTGCACACGCACACATACCACCCCTCAACACACTGCCCCACACCCTCAGCAGATTGTTTCCCTGAAGCAGATGCGATTGCCCTGAAGAGAGCTAGACAGTAACATGAAAGTGATCGATTAGGGCTTGATCATGGAGGGTCTCTTCTGTATTGTTTTTATTCTGAAAAAAAAAATGTTTAAAATACTTTTTTGTTAATTTGAAATCAGAGATAAATGAAATAAGCCAGATACAGAAAGACAAGTATTACATTTTCTCTCTTATGTTGAGTTAATATATATATGTATAAAGACAGAGAGAATAAAAATGTATAAATGTCATATTATTTAGTATATAGATAGTTATAAATATGTCTTCCCTGGATTATTGTATCTACATATTAATAGACATTTTCTCACTTCATGATCATTGTCATGAATCCATGTATGTGATTTTACTATCCTTACTTTTAAGAAAAATGTATATTGTATATGTATATGAAATGTACATATGAAATTAATAAATATTAAAAATGGTAAAATTGTCTTTTAAATAAATAAAAAAAAGGAAAAAGAGAAAGAGATCTTCTGACTACTGGTTCACTCTCCAAATGCCATCATAGCAGGTCTTGGACAGGAGCCAAGAACTGAATGTGGGTTTCCAATGCAAGCAATAGGGACCTAAGTACTTGAGTCACCACCTGTTGCCTCCTAAGGTGTGTATTATCAGAAAGCTGGAATCAGAACATAGCTGAGACTTGAACCTGTGCTCTGATATGTGAGGAGGGTGTTCAAAATAGTATCCAAACTGCTGTATAGAATGTCTGTTCCTAACTTCGCTAATTTTTTTTTCTGGACGATCTACCCCATTGCTAAAAATGGGGTGCTGAAGTTCTCTGATCTTGTTTTAGTACAGCCTATCTCCCCCTTTTGATCTATTAGTATTTGCTTTGATATTCACATGCTTTGATTTGACTGTACATATATTTACAATTGCTATATTATCTTGTTGAATTGACCTCTTTATCTTTATACTAACAGTTTTTTATCTGAAGTGTATATTATCTGATGTAAGTATAGCTACTTCTGATTTCATCTGGTTTCATTTGTAGGGAATATCTTTTTCAATCCCTTTACTATCTATATATGTTCACACAGATAAAGTGAACCTTTTATAGAGAGCATACCATTGGGTCTTGCCTTTTTAATCCATTATGCTACTCTTTTTAATTTTAGGATTTAATCCAATTACATTTAAGGCAATTATTGATAGGTAATGATAATAAATACTATTTGGGGGTCTCATGTTTCCATATGAATTTTAACATCATTGTTTCTAGATCTGAGAAAAATATTGGTATTTTGATTGTGATTACACTTAATCTGTAAATTGCTTTTGGTTGTATGGACATTTTGTTGATATTAATTCTTTAATTCTTCCAATTCTAAAACATGGGAGATTTTGCCATTATTTTATGTCTTCTTCTATTTCTTTTAACATTTTGTAATTTTTATCATAGAGTTCTCTTACCTTCTTGGTTAAATATATTCCAAGGTATTTGATTTTTTCTGTAGCTATTGTGAATGGGATTGATCTTAGAAATTCTTTCTCAGCCATGGCATTGTCTGTGCATTCAAAGGCTATTGATTTTTCTGTGATAATTTTATATCCTGCAAATTCAACAAACTCTTTATGAGTTCCAATAGTCGCTTAGTGGAGTCTTTTAGTTTTCTTATTCATGGAATCATGTCATCTGCTAATAGGGATAATTTGTCTTCCTCCTTTCCAATTTGTATACCTTTGATTTCTTTTTCTTGCCTAATGGCTCTGGCTAAAATTTCTAGAACTATACTGAATAGCAATGGTGAAAGTGGGCATTCTTGTCTGGTCTCGGATCTTTGGATGCTTCCAAAACTTTTCCCTATTCAATAACATGCAGGCTTTGGGTTTGTCATAAATTGCCTTGATTGTGTTGAGGAATGTTCCTTCTATACCCGGTTTGCTTAAAGTTTTCATCATGAAGGGATGTTGTATTTTATCAAATGCTTCCTCTGCATCTCCCCTGCTTCTTGCCTGGTGATGTGATTGCTTTATCCCACATACACTGTCACCATTCTTGTCCAACATGATGTAACATAGACAAGAAGATTGTTGCTAGAACTGAGCCAATGCTAGTGTCATGTCCTGTGAACTTCTAAAACTATGAGCTAAATAAAACTGTTTTCTTTATAAAAGGTAATTTGCCTCTGGCATTTTGTAATAGCAGTGAAAACCTGACTGATGTGGTAGCTATTATCTTTTCTCTTATAGCACAGGGTTCCCTTAAGCATGTGTTATAGGACTGGTCTGTTGATGGACTGCTTCAGTTTTGTTTTTCTTGAAAACTATTTGTTCCTTATTTTCGAAAGAAAGCTTTCCTGGTTCTGGCATTCTTGATTGGAAGTTTATTTTTCTTTTAATTTCAGGTCTTTGAATATATCATACTTTTCTGGCCTTTAAGGTTTCTGCTGAGAAGTGTGCTGTTAATTTACTGGGGATTCCTTTATATGTGACTTATTACTTGCTAGTTTTTAGAATTTTCTCTTTGTCCTGCATTTTTGATGGTTTCACCAGAATATGTCTCAGAGAGTACTTTTTGATTTAACCTACTGGCTTCCTTTAAACTTTTGAACCTGGATGTCCATGTATTTTCAAAGATTTGATGTTTTCAGCAAGAATTTCCTTAAGCTTTCTATGTCTTTTAACTTTGCCATACAAAATATATGCATGTTTGCTCAGTAATGGTGTCCTGTAAGTCTCATAGGCTTTCTTCATATTTTAAGCTTATTTTATTTTCCCCTGATTATTTATTTTTAAAGATTTATTTATTTGAAAGGCAGAGTTACAGAGTGGCAGAGAGGCAGAGAGGCAGAGAGAGAGAGAGAGAGAGAAAGAGAGAGAGAGAGAGACAGAGGTCTTCCAGCTGCTGGTTCACTCCCCAGGGGGCTGCAATGTCCGGAGCTGTGCCGATCTGAGGCCAGGAGCTTCTTCTGGGTCTCCCACATGGGTGCAAGGACCTAAGGAGTTGGGCCATCTTCTACTGCTTCCCCAGGCCATAGCAGAGAGCTGGATCAGAAGTAGAGCAGCTGGGACTTGTACTGGCACCCATTTGGGATGCTGGCATTGCAGGTGGCGTCTCTACTAGCTATGCCACAGTGCTGGTCCTCTTCCTGATTATTTCAAAGGGCCTGTCTTTAAGTGTAAAATTCTTTCTTTTGTTGATCTAGTCTGCCATTGAGATTCTCTATTATATTTTCTATTTCATTTATTGAGTTATTAATCCCCAAGATTTTAGTGTAGTTACATTTTATGATTTCTATCACTTTCCAAAGAATTAGGGAAAGCTGCCCTGGGGTTTTGCAGTTCCTAGGATAGACAGTGTCTCAAGACAGCTCCTGTAAGCAGGGGCTTAGGCGGGACGGGGACAATGAGGGCTGTGCTCTTTCTCTGGAGTAGGTGCATCTACAAGCTGTCCAGACTCATCTCAGGACCTTTGAGGGCTTCAGGCTTCTCCAGCAGCAAATGTTAAGTATTTGTGGCAGGGCTGGGGCAGAGATGGGGACGGCTGGAGGCCTCTTTCTTACCCTTACCTTTACCCTTTCCCATTGAGCAAACTCTGTTGGTTCAGGGTTGATCTCAAGTCAGGATGATGGATACTGTGTGCCTATTTCCCTTTATATGGCTACCATGTCTCTCTGTGCTCTGTGACATCTCTGCTTCACACTCACTGCACAACAACAATTTGCCTCAAGTACTCCTGTGAAATAGCAATCTTTTAATTTGTTTTGATCTTTTTTCTCCGGGAGGGAATAGTGCCAGGTACATCTAATCAACCATCTTGCTGACATATAGGAAAACCTATACATATTTCTTTTTTTTTAAACTTTTATTTAATGAATATAGATTTCCAAAGTACAGCTTATGGATTACAATGGCTTCCCCCCCCCAGCGTCCCTCCCACCCGCAACCCTCCCCTTTCCCACTCCCTCTCCCCTTCCATTCACATCATGATTCATTTTCAATTCTCTTTATATACTTAACTTTATGTTTTACTTTTAGTTTTTGAAATTTTTGAGGTAATATATTTTTAGTTCAAGTTCTAGACAATGGCTTAATGCTCTACTAAATAATGAGTTCAACAAGCTAGAGGTAAGAATTTCTGCAGGAATATAGGCAACAATAATCAAATGAAAATATGTCTATTTCACTCATATACAGTAACTTTTAAAATAGTCAAAACTCATTAAAACTACAGTATATTTTTCAACTTACTAGACAAATTGCTTTACCTGTTACACTATAATGCTGGCTCTGAAAGGGAACTCTTATGCACTCTTGTGGAAGGTAAATTAATGAAGCCAGTGAAAAACAGTATGGAGATTTCTTTTTTTTTTAACTATATTTTAAGATTCAGAATTCATTTTTTAATTATTATTTCAATCTTCCTGATAGATTCCTCTGCTATATTTCTGAATTGATTCTCTACATTTTTTTAAGTTTTCTTTGCTGGTTTGAATTCATGGTCAGTCAGTTTATACATTTCCATCTCTTAAAGACCAGATACTGTGCTGTCCATTTGGAAATGTGTTTCCTTGAATTTTGTTGATCCTGTGGATCATGCACTGATGTCTGTGCTTTGTAGATGTAGGCATTTTTTTTTCAGCCTTAACACTTTGGCTTTATCTGGAGACTTCCTTCAATAGTAAGCCTTTGCAGAATTTCTAGGCCCAGAACTGCTGAGATGGGGCGCTAGGGGTGTGCTAAGCCCAAGATGCTTTGCTGAGCAAGAACCTTCTGGCCCCTGAGGCTAATGCTGTGCTGGGTTGAAATCCAAGCACTGGCCACTACTGAAGTCTGCCTATCTTTGTGAGTTACTCTCAGTCCAGCTCCACAGTGGTCAGCTCATGGTAACATGGGCCAGCCCTCAAGTATGGTTTGCTGTGGCCGTGATTTCCTGTCTTCCGGACAAATTTAGAGACTAACTCAGAATGTACCGGCCTAGAATTAAAGGCAGTTAGAGCCTATCCAGGGCTGGGTTTTACCATGTAGCTTTGATGATGGGTCCCAAGGAAAAGTACTGTGTTCACTTTCCAAAGATAGATGATATCTATCTGCACTGGTTGTCTGGGGAAGGAGAGAGGTGTTGGAAGAATGTAAATCTGCCCTTTCTGGCTTCCACAGTGCACTTTTTTGACTATTATGCCACATCCATGTTCTCTCAGCTGGTTTCCTGTGTTAAGTCAAAGGTATTTTCATGTGCAGATGGTTTTTCAAATTGATGTTTCTGTTTTGGGGGAATAATCACTGAAGAGCCCTGTTTTGCAATTTTGCTCTCTTTCGTTGTACCTGGGATTAAATGGTAAACAGACTGTGCTAGTCCCTGGTCTCATCGAGTTTGTGAGCACTGCCCTAAAAGCTAAGTGATTTATGGGGAAAGAGTCTTAAGTATTCCTGGAGTGGAAGCAAATAAGAGTGGAAAGGCTTTGGTGGCAGCTAGCTATGGATTCAGATTCGAGCTACATGTTAACAAGCATGACTTTGCGTGTATTTCCTACTCATTTGTTACACTGTTGAAATGGGGTAAAAATATTTCCCCCCTCATATTTCTGAGCATTAAACAGCAGGTGTACAGAGCGTGGTGCAGTCCTTGACACAGTGCTTACCAGACAGTGGGTCCTGTATGCCGCTTTTGTGCCCCATTTCACTTGGGCAAACCAAAGGGCAATGTCACTCATGAGAATACTGGTTGACAGTTTCTAAATATGTAACACACATGCCTTTATTGAGAACTTGCTTAGCATTGGCGATTCTCCCCAAAATCTTTCCAGATTACACATGTGCTTTGTAGACTATTAGACACAGACTAAACATTCATCCTCCACTTCCGTGTGCCTTTGCTTGGCTTCTGATGTTTACTCTCTATTCTTCCCCTCAGATGAAACCTTGGCTGATACAGAAGTTTGCAATGCAATGCTGTTCTTCTTAGTCAAGTAAGTAGATGCTTTTGACAACTGCACATCATTATGATATTTATATTACATGTAATATTCCTAACATCTGCTTCTTCGTCAGTTTCCTAAGGCATAACTGACTAATAATATAACAGGCTGATATAAAACTGACTGTGTTGCTTTGATGCACAGCTCTTCTTTGGAGGAAGCACTGGAGGTCAGACTTGAGTGCTCACCAGTATCAGCATGAACAGACTGAATCATGTAACCCAGACAGGAAATGCTGACACATTTACCTCCAGAGAGGTAGTTGGGTCATGGTTACATTTTCTGGGCTCTGGAATCTGCTTGGATTTGTTAAATTGCTTGTCTTCTCTGTGCCCTGGTTTTGTCATCTATAAAATGGGTTTGATAAAATCACTTACATCACATGGCTGATGTGATAATTGAATAAATTAGCATAGAAGAAGCTCTTGTACTTGGTACTGTTCTGAGTGTTTCCTGTGCATTCAGTTATCCAACCCTCATAACAATCATACAAATTAGTGTTATTACTGACACTGCTGAAAAATGCCAAATTCATTTTTAAATATCCAAAACGTTATCACACTAAACTATAAATACATATTTATTTACTTGTTATTTTCCCCGTTAGCCTGCCAGATTTTTCCTTCTAGCTTTGTTTGTGTGTGTCTAACAGATAAAAAATTGTATAAAATTTTTCTGTACAACATGATGCTTTTTTAATATAAGTACACCTTGCTAATGATTTCCACAATCAGGTTAGTTAATGTATTTATCCCCTCATATAGTTATCACTTTTTATGACACAAATACTTAGGGCATACTCTCTTAACAAGGTTCAAATATACAATGCACCATTATTAGTTATAATTACTACACTGTGCATTAGATCTTTGTTTGATTGATTTATTTGAAAGTCAGAAAGAAAGTTACTCACAGAGAGAAGAGGCAGAGAAAGAGAGAGAGAGAGAGAGGTCTTCCATCCACTGGTTCACTCCCCAGTTGGCTGCAACGACTGGAACTAGGCCTATCTGAAGCCAGGAGCCAGGAGTTTCTTCTGGGTCTCCCACACAGGTGTAGGCACCCAAGTGCTTGGGTCATCTTCTACTGCCCTCCCAGGCCATAGTAGAGAGCTGGATCAAAAGAGAAGCAGCCGGGACTCAAATTGGTGCCCATATGGGATGCTGGCACTGCAGGTGGTGGCTTTACCTGCACACCACAGCGCCGGCCTCTGTGCATTAGATCTTGGGGACTTATTCATATTATAACTGAAGGTTCGTATACTTTGACTGACATGTCTCCATTTTCCCCATCTGCTAGCCCCTGATTATCACTATTCTACTTTGCTTTTCTAAGTTTGACATTTTGTAGATTCTAAATATTACTGCTGTGCAATATTTATTTATTTTGTGTCTGGCTTATGTCCTTTAGCATAATGCTCTCCAAGATCATGTGCATGGTTACAAGCAGGCCTGGTTTCTTTCTTTTTAAAGGTTAAATAATATTCTTTATTCATTCACCCATCAAAGAACATGTAGGTTGCTTATACATTTTGGCTATTGTCAATAATGCTGCAGTGAACGTGGGAGTGTAGATCTCTCTTTGAGATACTGATTTAATTTTGGATATAAACCCAGAAGTGGTATGACTAGATCATATGGTAATTCTATCTTTCTGTTTTTAGGAGCCTATACATTGCTTTTTTTTTACTTTTAAAACTGATCAACAGATATTTGAAAAATACTCAATATCACTAGCCATCAGGGAAATGTAAGTCAAAATCATCATGAACATCAAAATCTGAAATCACCTCCCCTCAATTAGACTATTGTCAAAAAATAACAAATGCTGGCAAGGATGTAGAGAAAGGGAAGCTTTTGCACCCGCACCCTATCGATAGTACTGTGAATTACTACAGCTTTTATGGAAAACTATATGGAGATTCCTTTAAAAAACTAGAAATAGAACTTCTGTGTGATTCAGCAATCCCACTACTGGGTGTATATACAAAATACATGAAATTTTTATATGAAAGACATTCCTGCACCATTGTGTTTATTGCAACACTATTCACAATAGCCAACATAAGTAATTAATCAAGGTGCCCATCATTAGATGAGTGGGTAAGGAAGATGTGACATGTATACACAATAGAATATTATTTTGTCACAAAAAGAATGAAACTGTTATTTGTAGCAAAGTAGATGTAACTGGAGGACATTATATAAGTTGATTTTTGTATAGGGTGCATATATTTCAATATTTTACATATAGATGTCCAGTCTTTTCAGGATATTAAAGACACCATACTCCAGGGTATATTTTTATTTCCTTTGTCAAAGATACATTGGCTGTAGATGTTTCAGTCAATTATAGGGTTTTATTCAGTTCCATTGTTCTACCTATTTTTATATCAATATCATGCTGTTTGGTTCTAGGAGCTCTGTATTATGTCCTGAAACCTGGTATTGTGTTGCCATCAGCTTTGTTAATATTGTTCAAGATTATATTGACTAATTGGGGCCTTTTGTGTTTCCATATGAATTTTAGGATAGTTTTGCTTGTTCTGTGAAGCATGTCATTGGTGTTTTGATGGAGAATGTATTGAATCTGTAAATCACTTTAGGGTACCATGGACATTTTAACAATACTAATTCATCCAACACATGGAAATGGGAGATTTTTCCTTTGTGTGTATTTGTGTATCTGTGCTATTAAATTTATTTCATAAGTACTTTATCATTTTTATTGTAAAAGTCTTTTACATCATTGGTTAATTTTATTCCAATGCATTTATCTTATATTTTGCAACTATTGCAAGTAGAATTGAAGTTATAATTTCTTTCTCAGAAAGTCCATTATTAATGTCTATAAATGCTACTGATTTTTTATTCTTAATTTGTATCCTGCAATTTTACTGAATTTTCAGTTCTGGGAGTCTTTCAGTGGAATTATTTTGTTTCCCTCTAGATTTAATCATATAATCTGCAAACAGGGATAGTTCAAATTTTCCTTTCTTATTTGTATGCCTTTCATTTTTCCTTTTGCTTAATATTCTGGTTAAAACTTCTAGTACTATATCAAATAAGAGCAATAAAAGGGCACATCCTTTTTTTGCCTCAGATCTTGGTGGAAATACTTTCAGCTTTATTATTCATAGGATGCTATGTGTTGGTTTGTCATATATAAGTTTTACCATGTTAAGATATATTCCTTCTATACTGCATTTGTTCAAGGTTTTGTCATGATTGGCTGTTGAATTTTATTAAATAATTTTACTGAATCGAAGTGATATAAGATCATATGATTTTTATCCTTCATTGTGTTGATTTGTTGTGTTACATTTATTGATTTGCATATTTTCATTGATTTACATATATCTTGATTCCAAGGGATAAGTTCTACTTTGTCAGGAACTTTTGATGTGTTGTTGAATTCTATTTGCAAGCATTTTGTTGAGAATGTTTGCAAGTATGTTCAGGAGACACATCAATGATAGTTTTGTTTTGTTACTGTTATTTATTAGTCTGGCTTTGGGATGAGATTAATGCTGGCCTTGGAGAATGAGTTTAGAAGCATTCCATGCAATTCAATTTTTTAAAAATAATTTGAGAAGTACTGGAGATAATTATTCCTTAAGTGTTTTGTGGAAGTTGGCTGTGAAGCTATCTGGTTCTATGCTTTGATTTTGTCGCTCCCCGTCTTCGTGGAGGAACGACACAGGACCCTGCGCTGTTCTTTCGTCTGCTCGGCCCTCCCCGGGTTTGCTGCTGGTTCTTCCCGGGTTGGCTACCGTCCCTTCCACCTCCGTGGAAGGGCGGTTCCCCCTGCCACATTCCCCACTTCCGCGGGGGAGCGGCACACCACCGGCCGGCTCTCTCGGGGGCTGCACAGGTGTTCCTTCAGATGTTCCCCTTAGATGTTCCTGGTGCATGTTGTCTCTCTCCTCCTTTATAGTCCTCCTCCGCCAATCCCAACTCGGCTGCCCACATGCCGAGTACACTGCTCTCCTCCAATCAGGAGCAGGATCAGCTCCTGGAGGTCAGCACTCAAGTTGGCAAGAGGCAGCTGCGTAGAAGCTGTTTTCTCCTCTCCCAGCGCCATATTGTGGGAGAGCAGATGCATAGAATAAGTCTTAATTCCAGTAACTCAGTCCAGTCCGGGTTGCTCCCCACAGATTTGTTCAGAAACTTTTTTTTTAACTTTTATTTAATGAATATAAATTTCCAAAGCACAGCTTATGGATTACAAGAAACTTTTTATTACTGACTCAATATCATGACTCATTAGTGGTTTGGTCAGGATTTTCATCATTCAACTTTAGTAAGTCAAATATATTCAGGAATCAATCCATTTCTTCTACATTTTGCAACTTGTTAGCATGTTGTTGCTCATAATAGTCCATAAGGATCCTTTTTATTTATGTGGTATAAGTTAAATTATGTACTTTTTGATATCTGATTTTAAAAGTTTAAGTCTTTTCTATTTATTTTCTTAGTATAGCTAAAGTTGATCAGTTTTGTTTATTTTTTTTAAAATCCAACTTCAATTTATTAATCTTTTGTTATTTTCTCTATTTTTATTTCATTTGGTTCTGCTATAATTCTAATATTTATTTCCTTCTACTGACCATGGGATTGGTTTCTTCTTGTTTTTCTAGGTCCTGAGTTGCAGTGTTAGGTTATTTATTTGATATATTTCTGTTTTTTGATGTGAGTGTTTATTGCTATAAAGCTGCACCTTGGTACTTCTTTTGCTGTATCCTATGTATGAAAAATTACAGTTTTATCAGTTTTAAGGTGCTTATAAATTTTCCTTTTGATTTCTTCAATTACCCATTATTTACTCATTTCAGTCTCTAGTTATTTATATAATTTCTAATGTTACTTTTGTTGTTCATTTCCAATTTGATTTTATTATTGTCAAAAAAGATACATGATGTGAATTCACTTTTTTGAATGTATTATGACTTATTTTGTGGCCTAATATATGATTTAGCCTTGAGAATGTTCCATATGCTAATGAAAAAAATTTGTATTGTGTAGCTATTGGGTGGAATATTTTCTAAATATCTCTTAGGTCCACTTGGTCTATGGTGTAGTTTAACTGTGATGTTTCTTTTTATAATATGAAATAGAAATTTAATAAGGAGACACAAATGTTGGAATAGAAGCAAAATTAAATCTTAGTGATGTAGAACTCAATACATCAAATAAAAAATATAGCTGAAAGCTTCAAAAACAGACTAGATCAATCAGAAAGATAAAATATCTGTACTTGAAGGTAGGTCTTTTGAAATATCCCAATTACACAGATATAGAGAAAAAAAAGATTCTCCATGATCTTCAGGATTCTGTTTAACAAACTAAAGTTCACATAATTGGAATTCCATAGGGAGAGAAGAAGAGTAAAAAAGAAAAACCCACTCATTCAAATAATAGCTGGGAATTTATACAATCTGGAGAAAAATACAGATATCCAACTAAAAGTGGCTCATAGGATCCCAAATATACATGAACAGAAAACGTGATTACCGTGAGTGACATGCTGTAGTTAAACTCTCAAAAAATACAACGTAAATAGAGATTCTAAAATTTGTAAGAGATAATAATGAGGTTACATGTGAGGGGATACCTCAGCAGATCAACATCAGATTTTTCATCAGAATGCTCCCAGGCCAGGAAGGAAAGCAGTGATATATTCCAAATTCTAAAAGAAAAGAATGGTCAGTTAGGAATACTTTGCACAGTGAAGCTATGAAGACTTCCCAAGACATGCAAAAAGTAAAGGAATTGATCAACACCAGACTATCCTTACAAAAGTTATTTGAGAGTAGCTTACATACAGAAAAAAAGAAAAAAAATCATGAAAGTAAAAAATATACTACATAAAGAACAATTGATAATTTAAAAAATCAGAAGAACTATTAAGGAAGAAACAGCATGATTAAATCATTGCTTATCATTAATAACTTTAAATGTAAGGGGACTGAATTCCTCACTTAGAAGATACAGACTAGGGGCCAGCACTGTGTTGTGTCAGTTAGGACTGCTGAATGCAGGGCCAGCTTCCCTTGTGGGTACCAGTTCCTTGTGGGTACCAGTTCATGTCCAAGCTTCTCCACTTCCAATCCAGTTGCCTGCTAATGGCCTGTGAAAGCAATAGAAGATGGCCCAAATCCTTGGGCCCCTGCACCGCCTGGAAGACCTGAAGGAAGCTCCTGGCTCCTCGCTTTCGATTGGCCCAGTTCTGGCCATTGCGACCATTTCGAGAGGGAACCAATGGATGGAAGACACCCCCCCGCCCCCGCCCACCGTCTCTCTATGCCTCTGCCTTTCAAACAAATAAATAAATATTTTTTTTAAAGATACAGACTGGATGATTGTATAAAAACACAAGATATAATGATGTGTTGCCTTTAAGAAACTTCGCCAACAAAGACACACAGACTGAAAGTGAAAGAGTAGAAAAATATATTGCATGCAAACAGAAACAAAAGCCAGGAGCCAGCATTGTGGCTTAATGGGTTAAGCCACTTGTGATGTCTGTGATGCCAGCATCCCATATGGGCACTAGTTTGAACCCTGGCTGCTCTACTTCCAATCCAGTTCCCTGCTAATACACACTTTTGGAGGCAGAAAGTGATGGCTCAAGTACTTGGGTCCCTGCCAATGATGTGAGAGACCCAGATGGAGCTCTTGGCTTTGGCCTGGCCCAGCCTTGGCTGTTGCAGACATCTGGGAAGTGAACCAGCAAATGGAAGATCTCTCTCTCTCTCTCTCTCTCTCTCTGTGTGTGTGTGTGTGTGTGTTTTCCCCTCTCTAACTCTGTAACTCTGCCTTTCAAATACATAAAATAAATCTAAAAAACATACGTGTGTGTGTGTGTGTGTGTGTGTGTATGGAGAGAGAGAGAGAGAGAGAGAGAGAGAAAGAGAGAGAGAGAAGCTATTTTTACATCAGGAAAAATAGACTTCAAGACAAATCTGTAAAAAGAGACAACAAATGGTCACTAGATAATGATCAAGGAAACAATTCAAAAGAAAATATGGTCGTTATAAATGTATATGCACTAATGTTAGAGAACCCAGCTTTACAAAGCACATATATATTAGTTCCAAAAGAAGAGATAAGCTCTAATACAATAACAGTGGAGGACTTCAGCATTCCATTTTTATAAATAGACAGATCATCCACACAGAAAAGTCAATGAAGAAACATATTTTTTTCTGTAATGGATTCACATTTCCATCAACAGTGTACAAAGAATGATTTTCCTCATATTTTCAACCATTGTTGGTAATAGTTATTCTAACAGGTGTGAATTGATCTCTCATTATGGTTTTAATTGTGATTTCCATGATAACTAGAAATTTTGAGCACCTTTTCATTTACTCATTGGTGATCTGTAGGTTTTTTTTTTTTAATGATGTGGATTAAGGTGCTTTTCCTATTTTGAAACTGGGTTATTTGTAGTTTTGTTTTCAAGTTATATGAATTCCTTATATATTTTGGATATTCATCCTTTATCAGTTATATGGGCAGGATGTTTTTTTCTCCCTTGCTGTAGGTTGCATTGTTTTCTTTGCTGTACAGAAATATTTTAGTTTGATGTAGCTCCTCTTGTTTAGTATAGAAATAGGAAAATAATCTTAAAAATTGTATGGATTCTTAAAATACCTCAAATAGTCAAAGCAATATTGAGAGGGAACATAGCTAAGGACATCATAATTCCAGATGACCAAGCAATAGTAACCAAAACAATCACAGAACAGAAATAAACCCATGCATGTATGAACAAGTAATATTTGATGAGAGCACTAAGAACATACAATGGGGAGAGGATAGTCACTTCAATAAATTGTGTTGAGAAAACATACAGAGGAATAAAATTTGGATCTTCAGCTTACTTCATACATAAAAATCAACTAGATGTGGATTAAAGCATAAACATAAGATCTGAAATTGTAAAACACTTAGGATAACATATTGAGAATAAATACTTTGACATTGGCTTTGGCAGTGACTTTTTGGATTTGACACCAAAAATGCAGGCAATGTATCAGGTTATTTTTAAATTGTTTATTTTATTTGAAATTCAATTACATATAGATGGAAGAGAGAGAGAGAGAGAGAGAGAGAGAGAGAAATCTTCTATCCACTGGTTCACTCCTTAAATGGCCATAATGATCGGGCTGGGCCAGTCTGAAGCCAGGAGCCAAAGCCTCCTCTGGGTCTCCTACATGGGTGGCAGGGGCCCAGGGATTTAGACTTTCTTCTGCTGCTTTTCCAGGCTTATCAGCATGCAGCTGGAATGGAAGTAGAGCAGCTGGTACTCAAACTGGTGCCTATATGGGAAGCTGGTGCTGCAGGTGGCAGCTCGACTTTCTGTGCCACAGCACTGGCCCCTATATCAGGTTTTGGCTACAAGAACGGTGTCTTCTTCATGGTTGCATCTCCAAAACCTAGTACCAGGCTTACAAATACTGTGAGCTCAATATTTGTTTTAAAATGAATTAATGGATAAGGCCTTGCTCTGTAAATAATTGACTCAATGATTTTTTTGAGAATTGTGATAGTATGGTAGGAAGATGTTACCATGGAGATCATCCAAGATATGCACTGAAAACCCAGAGGGTACCATTTATATAACTGTACAAAATGATGACTCTGAAAAAAAGATATTCTTATAAACTATGAAGATATATATTTATATAAATAATTGTTTTGTTTCTGCATTGGTTTCAATGTTTAAAACACTGAGATACTTAAAAATTAGTTTTAAAAAGTGTTGTGTTTCAGCTAGAACTCAGAGCTGTGATGCATGCAATATGTCTTTTTCTTTAAACTTTGCAATAGGACTTAGAGGAGATATTGGAATAGTGGGATGTGTCTAAGTGGTTTATCCAAACTGTAATCACAGTACTCCTTGTCTGACCTTTTTGCTTTCTGCTGTGAGTGATGAGATAAGAATTGTCCTTGTGACTTTAGGAGGATGAGGGTGGAATTAGGGAGGCTGGAAGAGTAATTTACTACCTAACTGATTTTGGGAATGTCACTTAACCTCTTTGTGCCTTGGCTTTGTCCTCTGGGGCTGTTGTGAAGTTCAAGTGACATAATGAATATTAAAATACTTAGGAAACTGCAGAAGCCATTTGAATGTAATTTTGTCTTTACTGTGTGTTCACATGTATAGGGGAAATTGGGGAGTACCTTACCTCTCTTTTTTCTTCTTTGGTAGGGGATGTGATATCCTAGACTATCTCTCCTTCTCGCTCGAGATTCCTTTATGTTGGTGTGGGAGGAAGATTTTTTGATCAAGTGAGTGTACAGTCCCACTGGGCAGCATTATGGTCCCCTGAAGACGAAGTCTCAGTCTCTACTTACTGCTTTGCATTTTCTGCTATTGTGTGGTCTTCATACGCTCACAGGATCTGCTCCAAACCCACTAATAGAAAAGCTGGTTGTCTCCTCTGTCAGCATCTGATGAATACGGAAGGCTGTTCTGCTCTGCACATTTGGACTGACTTAAATATAGTCAGAAAAATAGGAAGCCCATCTTACACCCATCAACCTTGCCTATGTGCTTTATGCCAGCCAATCCTGAGATGGGAAATCCTGAGATGGGAAACCATTTATTTGGATTATTTCCTGTAATTTGTCATATGTGAAGAGTTTTCTTAGTGCAGGATTCTGACGAAGAGTGAGTCTCAATGTTACAATTTAAGAAACAAAAGTCTACCTTCAAACTAGTATCATAATTCTTGAAGTGTTAGGAGAGATTGAATGTTATGGAAGTTTCTAATTCCATACTGTACTGATGACTACTTAGGAGTGTAGCTTAAAACCTATCTAGCTTGAGTTTTTTTCATTGTGAAATGGTATCAGGTTTGTATCTACATATTGGATTGTTGTGTAGATTCGGTATGAATATCTTCAAATCACTTTCTACACTGGTGCCTGTAGGAAGTGGTTAATAAATACTAAATAAAATAATTTTAGTTTCCAGTATTGAAAATTATCAAGAGACCAGCCTTGTGGCATTGTGGGTCAAGCTGCTGCCTGTGATGTTCATGTCCCATACGGGTGCTGATTTGTGTCCAGGTGCTTTGCTTCTGACCCAGCTCTCTGATAATGGCCTAGGAAAAGCAGTTGAAGATAGCCCAAAGGTTTGGACCCTTGTCACCCATGTAGGCAACCTGGAAGAAGCTCTTGGCTCCTAGTTTCTACCTGGCGCAGCATTTGCTGCTGCTGCCATGTGGGAACAAGACACAGTTCAAAAGAGAGACAAAAAAGTAAATTGTGAAAACTAAGACAGGCATAGAATAATGAATGACCTTTGCATATTGTGTTAACTATGCCCTTTAATATAGGTAGTTTTGGCTGAAGAATTGTGTTAAAGACAGAAATGTGGACATGTACCTGGTAAAACTTGTGCATTAAAAGACAGTGGATCCATCATTCCAAAGAGCTGTCCTAAGATGCAAAACTGCTCTAGAACACTTAGGAAACAATTTCTCATTTATCTCTGCTCAAAATCAACTTCACACTTACCTTATTCATCAGCCCTTTAGGAATTGTGTGATATTTCATCACATTGCTTAATCTACTGTCTTGTGAACTCAGAGACACAATTCTTGACATTCTTTGGAAACTGACACAACTAAATTTGTGACTGTTACAGATGTGTCTCACACTTGACTGGTTCAGTGTCAAGACTATGCTTGATCCCCCTAAATTTTATCTTTAGTTGAGAGACAGTTCTAGAGTTACAGAATTGAGCTTAGGAGAAAACCAAGAACAGACAGAGAAAGTATTGTACTGCTGAATCTCTCTGTATTCAAAAGTGGCAGGAATTAGGCATAAAGGCTAAAAGATATAATTAGGGATCAATGTAATTCCTGCCCACATAAAATCAACATTTCAAGTCCATGGGGCACATCTATGAGGGCTATTTAATTCAGACTTTCAGGGTTAAGAAAGGAGATGGTATCTAACTGGAGAGTCAGAGTAAGAGAGATGTCTTTGTCAGTCCTGTTTGAGAATGTAGGGTCTTGGCTAGTATGTACACCACCAGGAAGAAAGAGGAAGTTTTAGTGTTGGGGTTTGCAAATCAATTGTTTTGACTCAGGTCAAATTAGAGGAAGAATTGTCTTTGGGTGAACAGTCACTGGCAGGGGTTAGGTCATAGTGGATCTTGCTAGCATTTTTAAACAATTTTTTAAATTTATAGAAGGTGAACAAATTTCATGTATTATATGTATACAGATTTAGGAGTATAGTGATACTTCTCACCCTACTCTCCCCTCCCATGTTCCGACCCTCCCTCAGCCTTCCTTTCTTTTCTTTCTCTTAATTTTTACAATGACATACTTTCAATTGATTTTACAATCCTAAGATTAACCCTCCAGTAAGTAAAGAATTCAATGAAAAATTAGAAGAAAAAACACTGATTCAGGGGCCAGCACTGTGGCACAGTGGGCTAGGCCTCCACCTGTGGTGCAGGCATCCTGTATGGACACCATTTCCTGTCCTGCCTCTCTTCCAATCCAGCTCTGTGGTATGGCCTGGGAAAACAGTGGAAAATGGCCCAAGTGCTTGGGCCCCTCAACCCACGTGGGAGCACTAGAAGAAGCTCCTGGCTCCTGGCTCCAGATTGGCTCAGCTTCTGCAGTTGCAGCCATCTGGGTAATGAACCAGCAAATGGAAGAGCTTTCTCTTTGTCTCTCCCTCTCTCTCTCTTTGATTCTACCTCTCAAATAAATAAAATCTGTTTGTTTGTTTGTTTGTTTGTTTTTGACAGGCAGAGTGGACAGTGAGAGAGAAAGAGACAGAGAGAAAGGTCTTCCTTTTTACCGTTGGTTCACCCTCCAATGGCTGCCGCGGCTGGCGCCCTGCGGCCGGCACACCGCACTGATCTAATGGCAGGAGCCAGGTACTTATCCTGGTCTCCCATGGGGTGCAGGGCCCAAGGACTTGGGCCATCCTCCACTGCACTCCCTGGCGACAGTAGAGAGCTGGCCTGGAAGAGGGGCGACCGGGACTAGAACCCGATGTGCCGGCCCCGCAAGGCAGAGGATTAGCCTAGTGAGCCACGGCGCCGGCTAAATAAAATCTTAAAAAATGATACAGTTCTACAATAGTAGACAACTGCTGTAAACAATAATCAATTCTCAAATAATCAATTATGCTCATGTAAATTACATTTTTTTGTACCTTATTACCACACATCAAAAAAAAAAAAACATATGGTATTTGTCTCTTTGGGACTAATTTCACTAAGTATAATGGTGACAAGTTTCACCTATTTCGTTGCAAAAGACAGGATTTTATTCTTTTTAACAGAAGAATGATATTCCATAGTGTATATATACCACATTTTCTTTATCTGGTAATCAGTTGATGGGCATCTGGGTTGACTCCATCCCTTGTCTAATGTGAATTGAACTGCAATAAATATGAGGGTACACATAACTCTTTAATATGCTGATTTCATTTTATTTGGGTAAATTCCCAAGAGTGAGATGGCTGGGTCATATGGTAGATCTATGTTCAGCTTTCTGATGAATCTCCATGCTGTCTTCCACAATGGCTGTATTAGTTTACATTCCCTCCAACAATGGATTGGGGAATCTTTTTCCTCACATCCTCTCTATCTTTTATTATTTTTTTGATTTTTGTATCAAGTCCATTCTAACTTGGGTAAGGTGAAACCTCATTGTGGCTTTGATCTGCATTTCCCTGATGGCTGGTGATCCTGAGCATTTTTTCAAGTGTCTGTGGACAATTTGAATTTCCTCTCTTGAAAAATGCCTGTTCAAGTCCTTTGCCCATTTCTTAGCTGGATTATTCATTTTGTTGTTGTTGAGTTTCTTGAGCTCTTTATAGATTCTGGATATTAATCCTTTATCAGTTTCATAGTTTGCAAATATTTTTCCCAAAGTCTTCATTTTGTTAAGAGTTTCCTTTAAATGAAAATGAATCTTGATGTGAATGGAAGGGGAGAGGGAGTGGGAAAGGGGAGGGTTGCGGGTGGGAGGGACGTTATGGGGGGGAACCATTGTAATCCATAAGCTGTACTTTGGAAATTTATATTCATTAAATAAAAGTTTGAAAAAAAATAAAAAAAAGAGTTTCCTTTAAATCTCAAAAAAAAAAAAAAAAAGGAAAAAAAGAGGAATTTCCTTTGCAGTGCAAATGGAATTCCATTTGTCTATTTTTACTTTGATTGCCTGTGCTTCTGAGGTCTTTTCCAAGAAGTCTTTGCCTAGGCCAATGTCTTGCAGAGTTTCCCTAATGTTCTCCTTTAGTAATTTGATGGTTTCATGTCATAGATTTAGATCCTTGATCCATTTTGAGTTGATTTTTGTTTAAGGTGTAAGGCAGGGTTCATGTTTCTTACTTCTACTTTCAGTGATCCAATTTTCCCAGAACCATTTTTTAAAGAAACGGTCATATCTCCAAGAATTGATTTTAGGTCCTTTGTCAAAGATTAGTTGGCTATAGAAGCATGATTGATTTCTGGGGATTTTATTCTGTTCCATTGGTCTGCATGTCTATTTTTGTGCCAGTACCAGGATGTTTTGATTATAACTGCCCAGTAATGCATCCTGAACAGACAGTATAAGTGCAGCCATGAAGTCAAGTAAGAAAGAAGTCTAGTACAAAGTCTACCAGGAGTATCAGGTTTCAGTTAGAAAATAAAAGTAGACATATCAAACAGGTTAAAGTTTTAAGAGGGTGAGTTTTCCATGGAAAATAGTCTTCAGTATGAAGTTTTGGGTAAAGGTAAGCATTAAAAACAGGTTTGTTTAAAGTAAAATAGCATCAGAATTAATATTTATGAAGTATTTACCTTGGAAAGTGCTAAACAGATATCAATGTTTTTAATACTCACATTATCCTATGAAATTGGTGCTCTGGTAAACTTATTTATGGATGAGAAATTTGAGCTTCTGAGAGGTTAAGTCAATTTACCATAGCTAGTGCATAACAGATTGAAACCCAGACATATGTGGTACCTACATATTATGTACAAAACACTTTGAAGAGCAGAATACAGGAATTAACAGATGATCAAAAAGTCTGGTGTCTTTGAGAGTATTATCTTGTGATCAAACATTATTATTTAATCCTTGCTGAGTGATTCCCTTCTGACTGAATTTAGCCAAAGGGAAATTGGTAGGCAGGAGAGAGAAATCTCTGCTTTGGTGTCTCACATTTAGTAATGTCTGTATTCCTCTTGGTAGCCCCTCCCATTTAAGGGTTTGCTATGGTTGGATATTAGATTGGGCATAACCCAAACTCCTATGAGTTAAATACTGGTCCTTTAGGGTACTATTATTTGAAGGTGATAGAACTTTTAGGAGCTATATCTAGTGAGAGGAGCTTACATGGTGGGGCTGTGCCCTTGGAAGGCAGTTCTTGGGAGAGGGTTGTTATGAAAGCCTGAATTCAGACCCACCATTGTCTTTGCTTCCTAGAGCACCATGTTATCCTTGTTCTGCATGCACCTGCTGTTGCCATCCATTGTCCTCATCAGAGGGTAAATCAACGAGGATGCCTGAACTTGGATTTGAGTTGCCAAAATTGTGAGCTAAATAAATCTTTTTCCCTTGTAACTTAGCTGCTTCAGGTGTTTCATTGTAGTCACAGAAAGTTGACTAAGACAGGGTTCCCATCTTCAGTGCATTCAGGTAGAAGATTATCCTCTCTTCGTCTCTCCAGCCATAGTAACCACTTCCAGCTGTTGTTGTCTTTTTGATACTTGACCATTACTGGTTTTCTAATTATGCCCATATCTCTTTAAGTAGTTTGCTCACTAAAGTCTTCCCATTTGGGCCATATGGCAAAAAAATATATCCCCTGTTGTGATTCTGAATGATAGGGACAGTAACCAAGGAGTAATGGGAACATGAGGACTGAAGACTTGACTGGCAGCAAAGCATGTGCATTCCATCACTATAAATAATGATGATGAGCATTATAACACTTCTCACAATTTTTGGTATTTTACAATTTATAAAGAGCTTTCACAAAAGTTATGTCATTTGATTCAAGAAATAATCTCATGGTATAGCTCCTATAACTTACATTTTAGATAATCAGACTGAGGCTCAGAAAAGTTAATTTGCCCAAGGTGTCCCAGGTGACAGAGCTGAGCTTCTGAACCCAGCCCTCCTGAGACTGAGACCAGTGTTCTTTCTACTAACTCATCTGCTTCTTATTAGCTTGTGAAATGACAGGAGGCATTTTCTGTAAAGTCTCCTGCAATGGGCAGGCAAAGAATATCTAAATCATGTCAGGAATCCCCATGGACTCCATGCATTTCACACATAACTAGATTCATATGAAACAAAACTTCCCTCAACCTCCTGGGACCTATCTCCCTGTGTAGGTTGATGAAGACTAATAAAGCATGCCAATGTCATGAACAATACCAGGATAGAATGGTACCTGATAAAAAGTCTTTAGGGACTGAAAATAACTGGAGAAAATACTAAAGAGAACCCACAATACTAACAGATCATGTTATTAATTTCATTGAGCTTAGTCCTTCGGTCTGCAGTGTTTTCCAACATATTGACCATTTCTCATATGAACTTTTCTTATTTCTCAAGATTAATACAAAGCTGGTGATATAGATACAGATTTAATGGCATCATTTGAGGACCTATTCTGTGACAAAGGTTTTTACATGCATCATCACATTTTAGAGTCTTTAGCATCCTGGAGAGGTGAGATGTCTTTGTTCAAGGACACGGAGCTGGTAAGTGAGAGAAGATAGCATACAACTAAGGAGTCCTATCCCTTTTAGAAGTCAAGTCCTTTGATTCTACTACCTCTGGCTAGGAAGCAGTTCCTAAGTTTTCCACATTTCTTTTACCTTCATTAGATTTGCCTAGAGGAAACTGAAAAAGGGTGCAAGTCTGTGGATTGAATCCGTTGGTTCAGTCCAAGTGTATGTAGAAGAGGCTCGTCCTGATAAATAAGGAATAGGGATGTTAGCATGGAGATTTCCATGGTTCAAAACCCATCTTCCTCTCATCTCTGCCTAGGTGTTTAGAAAGAAAGGGGAAGACCTCAACTTTGGTTTTGGGTTAGGAGGCAATAGACCTGGAAAAGCTGCGCACTAATAGCAGCCCCTGAGAGGTGGTGTTCTAATCCGTTGCCTCAGCTGAGCAGAATTCCTCCCTGGGATTGATCTGACAATGATGACAATCATAGGTTATCCACCATTATTTTTATCATTGCTTTGTATCTAAATGATCAGAATAGCACACCTGCCTCCAGAATTGTATCTTTCTTAATAACTAATGGTTCATTCAGGCAATTGTTCTTGATGGGAGTCTTTAACTATCAGTGGTATTATAATCACCTGAACTAGGTAATAGCAATGGAGATGCATAGAAGGAAGTTACTGAATCAAATGCTAGATGTTTAACATGGAGTTCACGGCTTCTCAGTTTAAAACAACTTGACATATAATCTGCCTCTCACTCTTCTCCTTGTACCCCAAACCGAAGTTGGGGTGCACCAAACTGCTCAAAGTCTTTGAACACACCATTTCTTTATGCCTCTCTTGCTTGGTTGTTCCTGCAGTGAACTTCTGTGCTTCTCCACTTGAATGTCTGCATTGATTTTAGGGTCCAATTAAAAAAATCATCCCTCTGGAGCCTTGCCCAACTCCATTTTCTCATCTTAGCTTTTCTAGAACTGATTGTTCCCATTTCTGTGCTCTGTAAGAAATAGCATCTTACCTTTAATGCAGGACTTGAAATCTTATAGAAAGTGAGCTACTTGCATGCCTCAAACATTGATACACTTTCTTCTGGGTCAGTGGTGCCTCAAATGCCTGAGAAAAAGATTTGCGTTCCCATCCTATGGGTTGAGGACTCTAGGATTTGATCGTTCTCTGATCCTCACAAAGCATTCCAGACTGTGGTTACACAATGGCAATTTATATCTTTGCTCTTAGATAGGACCAAGCTTTGGCTGAATGCCTAACTATATAGTGGACATAAATTAACGCTGGAGCAATTTACAGTCTGTCATGTCTTATTGCTTAATGAATTTGTCAAAAATCATATTACTCTGAAAATTATGGCAAGCAGGGTCCACCAGGCTTATGCCTTTAAGAGAGAGATTGATCCTGCCTCACCCAAGCAAAACTGCATCGCTGCTTCCCTCTTTCTAATGCAGACACCAGAATCTCTGAGCATGTCTGTTTATTTACCAAATCTCCTTTGACCTTCAGTTTGTATTAGGACTACCAGGGATGTCCTTGGCCAGTTTGCAAATCCCCAGCCTCAGTCCACCTGCTGTCAGAGCCAAATAGGATTTAGGAGTGTATCTTAAACTCCTGATTCCATGCTAATATGATGTCATACATTTCTGGCTTATGCCCACCCCAGACTGTATTATGTTTCAAACAAATCCAAAACCTTGTCCTCTATTATGAGGGCACCAAGCAGAAACCCCTTTTAGCTTTTCCCCAATTTCTCCATGATCCTTTTTCCTCCCATTCTCTTCCTCTTTACTCTTTCACTGCTGTCTAAATACCTACTACCTTTGTTTCCCCGTTTTTTACGATTCCTATCCTTTGAGAAGGGTTACTTTACAGGTAAAGAGTCATACAGGATGTGCATAAGCATGGTTAGTTCCCTAATTCGTAAAATGCAATTGCTACTAGCTCATTCACTTGGCTCGTATGAGAATTAGCAAGCTTTGATTTCATCCATCCATCCATCCATCCATCCAACACTCGTTCTTTTTTATACATTATTGTGGTACACAAAGTGGGTCAGGCACAATGTTTGGTATATAAGATACATAGTTGAACTCTAGATCCTGCTGTCAAGTACTTGGGAGCCCCTTAGGAAAATTGACAAATTAAAAACTTAAAACTAATGTAGGAAGTTTAAAGATTGCAACATGCTCCAATCAATCAAAAGCCAGTTTCACAGCAACTTTCACAGAGCTCCTAGGAGTGTGTGGAGGGCTTCCAGGGCTCTATTCTGGAGGGAGGGCTGCATGGGGGTTTGAGACCACAGTTGCTGTTCAAAAATGATGATGGAGCTGCTTGTGGGAGCAGCAGCACTGTCAATGGTAGGTTTGATATTATTATCTCTGTTGGTTTCTCTTTGCTACTCTTTAAGTTTCATTCTACATGTTTCTGTTTTATAGCTATTTTTCCTTTTACACTCATAATTCTTTCGAGGACATATAACTATGAATCAACTGATGACTAAAATACAATTGGGTCTTTTTATTGCATATTTTTTTTCCTAAGGAAAAATCACTCCAATGACACTGGAACATATGGAAGAGCCATGACTGGGTTGCAAACCAGTGGAGGCTGCCCCATGGAGGCAACAGATGCCCTGGGGCAGTTCCCTGGCCCATCCTGTGATCTGTCTGGTTAGCCAAATGGAAGCAAGCCAGACATCTAACAGTTAACTGTGTTTCTTTTTTTCCTCATTTCATTTCAATCTCTTTGTTCCATGGAACCAAAGAGCTAATGGCTGGTGAATTTATTATGACCCATTGTTTGGCTCATGGAATAAACCGATTCTTCCCCTTTTTATGTTCTGACTCCCCCCTTTGTCTGCAATTTTATTTTACGGTTCTTTTTGTACACATTCAACACATGCTGAGGTTATTGAAAAGCACAAATTACACAGAATTCAATTTGCATATCTATTGAGGGTCCAATCCCAGAGTCCTCAGCCAGGCAAAATGCCCATTGACTCTTACCTCCTTTGCTCAGCTCTTCCTTGGTACCAAAGCCAGCAGGCTGCCCTTCCATTGCTCCTAGCAGACCTGGCAAATGGCCTTCATGAGTGGCTTAAGCAGAGTCACACTATAGAGGACAATGCACTGGGCTCTTGCAGAGTTCCAACAAAGTCACTTAGAGTATCTGAGTAAGAAAGGTTGAGAAAGAGACCAGATAACAACTACCTGAGGCAAATTTAGCACTAGTATGATCAAAAAAGTATAGGTGTTTATACTTAGTGAAATAAGCCACTATCAAAAAGACAACCATCCTATGTTTTCTCTCTTTTATGTAAGTAATACATATGTAATACACACACATATATGTAATATATATGAAATAAATTGACATTTGAAATTTGATTATTATTTATGGCCCTTGTCTATACTCCCGAGGAACAGTGGCCTTTCTACTTATTATTTGTTGAATTATTTGTTCATTGGATTATTATTAAGCTTGTGATTATAAAGTAAGTTGAAGTATGTCATTACAAAAATTTTTAAAAAATGAGAAAGGAAGGAGGAGAGAGGATGGGAAGTATCATTATATTCTTAAAACTGGATATATGAAATGCTTGAAGTCTGTTTCCTTTATATAAGTAAATAAGTAAATAAGAACTAAAATTCTTTATTTTGTGAGTATTGTGGTTTCATATGCCTTCATAAGAAATTATAAAAGAGATCTCATTTTTCCCCCATTATTTGATTTTTGATCTTGGGCTGATTACTTAATCTAGGTAAAGTCTAATTTTCCTCATCTGTAAAATGAGCATAATAGCTGTACACACTGTGGAAGATTGCTCTGAAGATCCTCTGAAGCAGAATCTGTGAGACAATCTGCTGTAATGCTTGTACTGAGCCTGCCTTCGATTAACGGATATTCTCCTTAAGACTGGTTAGATGATCGTAGCCAAATAATTACAACTGATGGAAGGATAGTGACTAAGAGTCTCTAGCAGTATGCTCATCATTTTAGGTGTTATAAAAATATTTTATAGAATTTGAAATAAAAATGATGCTTTTTATTAAAGTTAAGAAAACAAAATAAATTTAAAGACCTATAATCCTAACACCAATTTGTTATTATTTGTTGCACAGGTCTCACAGTTTTAAACAATAAAATGTTATCATATCTCTCATATTCTTTGTAATCATTTAAAAATGTAATTGTTTTGGGCTGGGTATCTTGTGCAGTAGAAAGTACCACATTTTGCATTTTATTTTTGAAATTTATTTGAGAGATTAGAGATGAGGGGGAGAGAAACAGAGAGAGAAAGCAAGAGAGACAGTGACAGAGACAGAGACAGAGAAAGAGAAAGAGAGACAATGAATCCCAAACTACTGTTTCACTCCCCAGTTGCCCAGAATGGTTGGATACGGGAACCAGGAAGCAGGAACCCTATCCAAGCCCCCTCAGTTCACCACCCCCAACCATGGGTGCAGGAACCAATTACTTGAGCCATCACTTCTGCCTTCCATGGTCTGAACTAGGAAGAAACTGGAGTCAGGAGCTGACACCAGGGAACAGGCCCAGGTGCTCTGATTTGGAATGTAGGCGTCATAACGGGTGTCCTAATTGCTACATCATGTGTGCTGCCCTCTCCTTTAATTTTCTTCTTCCTCTCTTCATTCTGCACTAACTCCTCCTGCAACTCATTCTGCTCCTCCACTTCCTTCTCCTCTTTTTGTTTTCTACTGATAGATAATGTATTCAACATCCTTATCAACAAATCTTTGTACTCATCTGTGATTATTTCCACAGGAAATAAATCCCATTTCTAGGAGTGAATATTTATGGCATAAAGGGCCTGCCCATTTTATGTTTTTTGAAATACATTAAACCACATTATCATCAATTACTTAAATCAATGATTCTTCAATCAGGGTGCATCAGAATTGCCTGGGGAGATTTTTAAGCCTACATGTCCTATCCTCAACCTCTGGAGACTTCAATTCCAAGATCTGGCACAAGTACTCAGTACGTGCACTTTTGGGATGTTCCTCAGGGAATTCCCACATGCACATCTGGTTGAGTACCACTGGCTGACAGGAAGACAAAGGTGCAATGCCAAAAAAGTTTCAAATGTGAGGTTGGAAAGAAGAATTAATTAATTGGATGATAGGATAATGTTCCCCAAAGATGTCCATATGCTGGGATAATGTAGACATGAGCTGAGGGGACTTAATGTATATTGAGAACCCGCTCTAAGGCAGACACTTGCCACAGCATGCATTAACTTAATGGCCAAAACAACCTGGCAAGAATGTGTTCAATCTTACAGATGAAGAAACAGAATCTTGGGGAGTTACCTTATTTGACCACGGCCAACATTCTCACTGCCACATCTTGAGCACAAATCTATTTATATTCAAAGTATCTGCTTTTTATTTATTCCCAAGATAAATTTTCATTGATAAATTTACAAGAGATCAATGCAGTGTTTTGAATTTGGATACTCAGAATCAAGTACACGAAGAACACTACTAGGAGATATACTTTATCGAAAGCACCTGAAAGAAAATTTTAAAGCAGTGTTTTCAAAGTACACTCCAAACGTCAGAAGCGCTAGAATTATGGGGGGTGGGTGAGTGATGTCAAAAATATGTATTTTTGATCCCCACCTAGGTCCACTGAGTTAGTATCTTAATGTCACAACTCAGATATCCGCGTTTCTTTTTTTAATGTTAATGTGATATTAATATAAAGAGAAGAGCTTCAGTGTAGTTCACAGATACAATTCTAGGAATGTAATTATACTTTCCTTCCTTCCTCCCTATTTCTTTCTTTCCTTTCTTTATTTTGTTCTTTCATTCTTTCTTTCCTTCTTTTCTTTCTCTCTCCCTCTTTTAATTTTGGAGATAGTCTACTTTTAAATTACATTATAATTAAAGGTTTAGTGCTCCACTAACAAACACCCAAGCACTTTTCATGTGCACCAAAGTTTTAGAATTAATGATTAAATGTTTTAATTATTCTTGATTGACAAGGCAATATGTTTGAAAAGACAAAGGAATCTTAAAGTAAATCTGACACAATGATCGAGGGGCAAACACACAATGCACTGTTGAAATCACTTTAGAGGCAACTCACAATATGGACATGCAAAATTTGCACGGTACACAGAGGAGAGTAATACCAGCAGTATACCCAGGGTATACTTTATGCAGTGAAAGAAACAGTAATTAAGCCTGGAAAAGAGGAGGCATGGAAGAGATGCAAAAAGGGCCAGGATGATGTGTCAGGGCTTCCTTCTTCCCCTCCCCTGCAGAGCCCAACAGTGTAGCTGGAAACCAGAGGGCTGGGAAGCTCCTGTTCTGTCTAGCAGGGTGGTAGATAGTCTCATTTCTGAGATGTTTATGAAGTCTTACTCTAGTCAGAGGAAGGAGAGTGGCTGTAACATGCGACTCAAGGTAGCACCACTGCAGACATAGAGAGCTGGGGGATTTCAACTACCAGGCTGTCCTCACCTTGAGATTTTGTTAGATAGCTTCATGATGCTGATAGGAGCCCCTGGAATGGACTCTTTCTAGGGGCTACTGCCTTTTAAGACTTTTTTTCTTTAGTGACAAGATGGAATAATAGACAGAACCTGGGCTGCAGTGTTAGGGGAAAAATCTAGGTATGATCCCAGGTGTGCAGTTAACAAGGGAGTTAAGGAAAGACCCTATCCCCCCAGTCTCTCCCTGTGCAGTGTTTCTTCAACTGCAACAAAAGGCAATCATTTCAGCCTCTGTGCTTCATCGTGGGTTTGTTGAGATGGCTCAAATAATAAAAGCAGTGAAAGCATTAGACTCCCACACCAAGACTGAGTGTTCCCCTTATCTCCATGGAGGCCATGCCAAGACCACCAGCAGACACCTGAAACCACAGACGGCACTGAACTCAATGCTTTATTTTTCTTTGCATACATGCTCACACTAAAATTTAATTTATAAATTAGGTATAGTAGAAGATTAAAAAGATAACTCCTAGAATAATTATAAAAATATACTGTAATAAAAGTTATTTAAAACTTATGACTTGATTACTTCTGGAATTATCCATTTGATATTTTTCTAACTGCACTTGACCATGGTAACTGAAGCTGTGGAAAGCAAAACCATGAATAAGAGGGGACTACTGTACCAAGTCATGTGCTAACACAGTTCATATAGAAGACTTAAAAATATATTTAAACACTATTTTTTTTACAAACTGAGAAAATTTATTTTGTATTGACCAAAATTCAATCGTAATGGAACTCATTAAAGTAGGAAAGATGGAGGCAAATTAACTGCCACTAGAAAAAGTGCTGTCAATTTACAAAAATGTTCTTCCCAAATGTACAAGGCTATTTTGAAGAATGAGAAAGTGTATGTGTAAGAGAGGCCCGGGAACCTGTCAGACATTGTTTAAATGTGAGGATTATGCTCCTACTATAATTCTTGAGCAGCCATTGGAAGCCATTTATTTTACAGTTAAGGAAATGGAGGACCAGAAAGTTTAAATATTCTGCTGAAGCAGTCATTGGCAGATCCACTTGAAGGGGATTGTTGATATTAGGCAGTGGTGACAGGGGGAGGAGATTGGGTTCGTCTGTGACATCACTGATGAAAACGTTCTGCATTGTAAGTAAAATGGAGAGTCAAATAGGATCTTAGAAGCAGAGAAGCTGTTTGATTAATACTGTAAGTCTAGGATGACCTTGAGGCAAGATTGGTCTCATCTCACAAGCATTTATGGAGTTCGTCTCTAGACACACTCCACTACTCATCAGAGATGCAGCCAATAAGACATGGCTCCTTCTGCTATAATTCCCTCAACACTTGCAGAAGCAGTTTACATCTACACCTTTTCATTTTATTTATTTGAAGGTGGATGGTGGGATAGAATGAAACTCCGATCTGCTGATTCACTTCCCGCATGTCCAGAGCCAGGAGTTGGAGCAGACTGAGGTTGAGCTTAAAGCTCAATCCACATCTTTCACATGGGTGGTAAGAACCATCCCTGCTGCCTCCTGGGGTACACACTATTAGCAGAGTGTTAAGAGTCAGGAGCAGAGCTGAGACGTGAATATAGCCACTTTGATATGGGATGCGGACATCCTAAGCTGTATCTTACCTACTGCTCTAGATTGGCCTCTACATTTCCACTCTCTTACTGTGGCTTTTATTTCCTTACTTTCCCCCCTCTTAATTCTAGGCCAACAAAAATACTGCCCAGGTTGAGTTTGGATGATCCTTCCTCCTCTCCCTTTCTCTCTTTCCCTTTGATTTCCTCTTAGTAACAATTTCTCATATATTTACCATGTGCTAGGATTTATGATACGTATTTTCAAATAAATCACCTAATTTAGTCCTTGTGACAATGCCTTGGGGGTAAGTTTTATTATTCCATTAAAAATAGAGCTGAGATGTTAAATAATTTCTTCAAATTAGCCTGTCATGCCAGCAAATGTCCAAGCTGGCTTTCAAGCCCTAGGTCTTTGGACTCAGTACTGCACCTTTAGTATGATAAAATAACTGCTTCCATTCAGTGTGCATAATGTTTGTCATTGATGTTGATTGCCATGTTAGTGCAAGTTAAAAATAAAAGGTTAATAGCATCTGGGAGCTGTATTTTAAGAAAGTCAGTGTGCTATACATGAATATTATAAATAAAGATTATATGACTTGGAATTACTTAACTTATAGACAAAAACAAGACTTATTTGCATGCTGCCATCATTAAGAGCCTGTAGAGTTAGAAAAATTGAATTAGAGCTTTGATATTACCACTTAAGTGATGTGTGACCTTGGGAATTTTATATAATTTTGCTTATTCTCATCTGTATAATGGGAGTAATAATGGAATAAAAATATGGTAGTTACAATGAGTTGAATCACAGCATGGTATATAGTAAGCACTCAGTGCATTTGTGTTATGATAATAGTTGTGATTAAGCCTTTGGTATTGTTACAGGCACTTGCCGGAGTTTTGTAGGGAATGCTGTCATTCTTATTCATATGTACTCAGTAAATGCAGATTAGGATATAAATTTGATAGGTTATTCTTCATTGTTAGATGGGAACGCCTTTAACCTGTTTCTTCTCCTATGAAGATTCTTAATCTCTTTTTCTTAGGGAATTGCTTTGTCACATACTGATAGCAAGACTTTATGAAAAAACTAGGTAGACTAACGGAATGTCTCTGAGTTTTCCTGTTGTGAAGGAGCAAAGCGCTGTTTAGCAGCCTGTTTCTCCTCTGCTTTGCCACACTCTGTGTGCCATATGAGCAGGCCACCAATGGCTAAACTTGCTATAGTTTGAGCCTAAATACTGGATTCTTGATTTCAGTGCTAGAAAAGTCAGTAAAAGGTGTTTATTTATTTTCATCCAATTGTAAGAGAGAGGAGGGGAGAGAAAGAAGAGAAATCTTTCATTTGTTAGTTTGCTGTCTAATACCTGCAACAGCTGGTGCTGGGCTACACAGAAGCCAAGAACATAGAACTTAGTACAAATTTCCCATGTGGGTTGCAGGGACCCAACCTCTTGGGCTATCATCTGTTGACTTCATCGTGTACATTAGCAAGAAGCTAGAACCTGGAACCTGGAATTAGGACTCAAACCCAGGTACTTCCCTATGATATGTAAGTATGCCAAGTGGTAACTTAACTTCCGTACCAAATGCTTACCCCAGGAGAGGCATTTTGACTCTCCAGTTGGTATACATTCTTCAACCTCTCAGTAGGGCACTAAAATTGACCTTTTGAATGTCATTTGACACTTTTTTTTTTTAATTTCCCAATTTGTTCAAGACTGAGGAGGACAGGAGGGTTGCTAAGTATTGTGGGCTGATTCAAAGACACCCCCCCCCCCCAAACACTTTTCAGTTAATTTAGCAATGTTTATTAAACAAGTTGAATGAAACCTATGTTTCAAGAGGTTCATAAGTCTTGACTGAAAAGTGCTTTACCAATTGTGGGAAAGGCAGGACTTACCCATGGGAAGTGAAGTCCTCAGCTCCAAATGACAAATGTGAGTGGTGCACTCAAGTCAGGAAGGGACCAAAAAAATGGTGTCTTTTTTGCCTGGAGTTGTCAGGAGGAGGTGGGACCTGAGGAGGCTAAAATTGGAGTGTTGAAGAATGTTTGGCAGCCCTTTAAGATGGCAAGAGAAACAGTGAGTGCACTGAGGAAATGATTGGACTCTGGAGTCGAAGAGACTTTGATTACTTAGCCACTGGTGGACTTGGGCCAGTGATACCAGTGATTCACTGACTGAATTTGGGCAAGTGAATTTCCCTCAGTGAACTATGATTTCATCATACTTAAAATGAAAATGATTTTGCCTTTGCCTGATAGTGGTGAGATCTTAGTGAGACAATGGATAGAAGGCATATTTCCTGGCACATAGTAAACTGTTATGTTTGCTATTATGAAAGAGTGAACTGGGCTGCATATGAATGAAATGGTAGCCTGCAGTCAATAAACTTTTTTCTTTGCTTTCTATAAAATCCTGTAAGAATTTTTTGAGCCCTAAAATAAAACATCCTAATTTTTGGATGGACAGTGTCATTATTCAATAGACCAGTCTTTAACCTTTAACTTGTAGTTGCAAAATCCTTTAAACTCTGCTCTTTGTTCAATTATTCATTTTCACTAAATTTTTAATAAAAGAAATGTTAATGCAGAACAGCATGACCAAGTTACAGGTCTGCTGTTTTGTACCAATGATTACATTTATGTTCTAAAATATTAAAGAGCAGGATTACTAAGCAGGACTTCATGAAATCAGGCATGTTAGTAGCTTCATCTACCTCAAATCCTTATGATAGATTTTCTATCAAAGTCTTATTTCCTGTCAGTCACTCAGTTGATTATTGTTTTGTATATTTTGGTTGACAAAAGGTAGATGCTAAATCAATGCACATTGAGTGAATGAAGAAATAATATACTGAAAGCCTTGCTATTGGTAATTTATCCCAATTCCTAATTTTATGAATAATAATACAAAGGCCTCAGAGAACATACTTAAGTTGTTCTATGGCACTCAACTGGGCAGCATTAGAATCTAGATTAATAATGACTTTCTAGCATATCTCATGAATATATAATCTCAGGTATTAGGGTCATTTTTTCATCTAGTTTTAAAGACATTTATTTGAAAGGGAAAGAGAGGGGAGAGAGAAAGAGAGAGTGAGCGACTCTTCCTTCTGCTGATTCACTCCACAAATGGCCATAATGGCCAAGATGGGCCAAGCTGAAGCAAGGAGCCTGGAACTCCATCTATGCCTCCCATATGGGTAGAGGGGCCCAAGCACTTGAGCACTCTTAGGCCGCATTTCCGGGAGCATTAGTAGGGAAGTAGATAGAAAGTGGAACAGCTAGGACTTTAACTGACAGTCATATCAGATGCTGATTTTGCAGGCAGTAGCTTAACATGCTGCATCAAAATGCGGCCCTATTAAGGTCCTTCTGGATCAATTACACAATTTAAAATTCTGGGCTGAGAAAGCTAAGTGCTTCCTTACCCAATTTTCCTCATCTACTCACATTGTAAATCCCGTTCTTGATACACTGGATTCAAATGTAGCTCTCAGGAGTGTTGAATCTCAAAATCACTCATTGCTTTTAGGGCAGAAGTTTGACTTACCCACCATTCAGATGTTGGAATTGCTTCTTACTCTTTTTTTTTATAACTTTTTCCAACTATCTCAAAAATGTCTTTTTTTATTTAGTGAATATAAATTTCCAAAGTACAGTTTATGGATTACAATGGCTTCCCCCACCATAATTTCCCTCCCACTTGCACCCCTCCCATCTCCCTCTCCCATTCCATTCACATCAAGATTCATTTTCAATTCTCTTTATATACAGAAGATCGATTTAGTACATATTAAGTAAATATTTCATCAGTTTGCACTCACACAGAAACACAAAGTGTAAAAGACTGTTTCAGTACTAGTTATAGCATTACTTAACATTGGACAACATATTAAGGACAGATCCCACAGGAGGAGTAAGTACACAGTGACTCCTGTTGTTGACTTAACAATTTGACACTCTTGTTTATGGCGTCAGTAATCTCCCTAGGCTCTAGTCACGAGTTGCCAAGACTCTGGAAGCCTTTTGAGTTTGCCGACTTCAATCTTATTCAGACAGGGTCATAGCCAAAGTGAAAGTTCTCTCCTCCCTTCAGAGAAAGGTACCTCCTTCTTTGATGGCCCTGTTCTTTCCACTGGGATCTCACTCGCAGAGATCTTTCATTTAGGTTTGTTTTGTTTTGTTTTGTTTTTTTTCCAGAGTTTCTTGGCTTTCCATGCCTAAAATACTCTCATGGGCTCTTCAGCCAGATCTGAATGCCTTAAGGGCTGATTCTGAGGCCAGAG
The DNA here is from genome assembly GCF_964237555.1 of Oryctolagus cuniculus. Lineage (NCBI taxonomy): Eukaryota > Metazoa > Chordata > Mammalia > Lagomorpha > Leporidae > Oryctolagus > Oryctolagus cuniculus. The sequence goes on from NC_091438.1 coordinate 112,228,266, forward strand.
TGCTGTTTAGAACATCTGCTATTCTATGAGTCTGCTGTGTATCCTGCTTCCCATGATGGATTGTTCTCTCCCTTTTTGATTCTATCAGTTAGTATTAGCAGACACTACTCTTGTTTGTGTGATCCCTTTGACTCTAGACCTATCATTGTGATCAATTGTGAACTGAAATTGATCACTTGGACTAGTGAGATGGTATTGGTGCATGCCACCTTGATGGGATTGTATTGGAATCCCCTGGCGCATTTCTAACTCCACCATTTGGGGCAAGTCCGATTGAGCATGTCCCAAATTGTACATGTCCTCCCTCTCTTATTCACACTCTTACATTTAACAGGGATCACTTTTCAGTTAAAATTTAAACACCTAAGAATAATTGTGTGTTAATTACAGAGTTCAACCAATAGTACTAGAACAAAACAAAACAAAAACACTAAAATGGATAAAGTATTACATTGTACATCAACAGTCAGGACAAGATCTGATCAAGTCACTGTTTCTCATAGTGTCCATTTCAGTTCAACTTATGCTGAGTGAATTAAGCCAGTCCCAAAGGGACAAATATCATATGTTCTCCCTGATTGGCGACAATTAACTGAGCACCAAAGGGGAAATCTGTTGAAGTGAAACCTGTTGAAGTGAAATGCTTCTTACTCTTAAACATTTTAATTCAGTTAGTGTTGGGAAAGGAGTCAATTTTTTAAAATTTAAATGTTAAAACTTTTTAAAAAAAATTCAACTTTTAAAATTAATTCAAAGACATCAGATTTTTGCTTTCCATAAGTATAGTTCTAAGAAGACAGCCACATTTCCCTCATTTACCTATTCACACCCCAATTCCTCTCCCTCTTTTCCTTCTTTTCATCAGTTTCTGTAAAGACATAATATTAATCCACTCCATATTCACAGGCTTTAGGCACCAATAGGTATACTCTACAACAAGTAAAAAGTAGGAAGATCACTGTTCCACAGAAGTATAACCAAGGGTTAAAAATGACAATCATATTTCAAAATATATATTTTATTTGTACACATTTTTATATTCTATATTAACTGCCACAAATCAGAGAAAACATATGATATTTGTCTTTTTGAGACGTCTTACTTCACAAAGCATAATGGTTTCGGATGCATCCATTTTATTGCAAAAGAGATGATTTCAATCTTTTTTGTGGCTGAGTAGTATTCCATAGTGTATATATATATATATCACAGTTTTTTTTATACAGTTGTCAGTTGATGGGCATCTGGGTTGATTCCAAATCTTAGCTATTTTGAATTGAGCTGCAATAAGTATAGGGATACAAATAACTGTTTCATATGCCAACTTCATTTCATTTGGGTAAATTCCCAGGAGTAGGATAGCTGGGCCAAATAGTAGATCTATTTTCAGCTTCCTGAGGAATCTCCACATTGTTTTCCATAATGATTGTACTGGTTTGCATTCCCACCAGGAGGATTAGGGTGCCTTTTTCCCCACACCCTCACCATCATTTATTACCTTTTTATTGTTTGATGATAGCCATTCTAACTGGGGTGAGCTGAAACCTCATAGTAGTTTATATTTGCATTTTCCTGATGGCTAGTGATGTTGAGCATTTTTACATGTGTATCAGTGCCATTTGTATCTCATTTGAAAAATGCCTATTCATATCTTGCCTGTTTATTAACTTGAGTCTTCATTTTCTTGCCTGATAGCTCTGGCTAAAAACTTGCAGAACTAAGTTGCATAGTAATGGAGAAAAAGGCCTGCATCTGTCTGCTTTCACCTCACCAAAAACTCTTTTAATAATTTTTTGTGTGTATTTAATAAACTATTTTTGTGGGTTTTTTTTCTATGTGTATGTGCTATGTTTAGTAATCATGGGAGTAGTAGGTTAGTTGAAAGAGGGGTTCTCAGAAACCTGAATATAACTCTACCATACAACCCAGCCATCCCACTCCTTGGAATTTACCCAAAGGAAATTAAATTGGCAAATAAAAGAGCTGTCTGCACCTCAATGTTTATTGCAGCTCAATTCACAATAGCTAAGACCTGGAATCAACCTAAATGCCCATCAACAAAAGACTGGATAAAGAAATTATGGGATATGTACTCTATAGAATACTATACAGCAGTAAAAAAACAATGAAATCTGGTCATTTGCAACAAAATGGAAGAAATCTGGAGAACATCATGCTGAGTGAAATATGCCAGTCCCAAAGGGACAAATATCATATGTTCTCCCTGATCACTGACAACTAACTGAGCACCTAAAAGGAAATCTGTTGAAGTAAAATGGACATTATGAGAAACAATGACTTGATCAGCCCTTGTCCTGACTGTTGAGGAACAACTTACTATTTTATTCCTTTTAGTATTTTTTTGTTCTACTTAATAGCATTGGTTGAACTCTTTAATTAACACACAATTACTCTTAGGTGTTTAAATTTAACTGAAAAGTGATCCCTGTTATAATAAGAGTGGGAATAAGAGAGGGAGGAGATGTACAGTTCTGCACATTCTCACTTAGACTTACCCCTAATGGTAGAGCTAGAAATGTACCAGGGGTTTCAATTCAATCCCATCAAGGTGGCATGTACCAATGCCATCTCACTAATCCAAGTGATCAATTTCAGTTCACAACTGATCAAAAAGATATGATTAAGTGTCAAAAGGATTACATAAATAAGACCAGTGTCTGCAAACAATTGATAGAATTAAGAAGGAGAGAATAATCCTACATGGGAAGCAGGATATGCAGCAGACTCAGAATGGCAAATGCCCTAAATAACATTCTGGCCTCAGAATCAGCCCTTAAACATTCGGATCTGACTGAAGGGCCCATGAGAGTTTCTCAGGCATGGAAAGCCAAGACACTCTGGAAAAAAAATGACCTACATGAAAGATCTCTGTGAGTGAGTTCCTCTGAAGGGAGGAGAGAACTTCCACTTTGACTGTGGCCATGTCTAAATAAGTTTGGAGTTGGTGAACTCAAGAGGCTTCCATAGTCTTGGCAGCTCATGACGAGAGCTTCAGGGGATTACTGACGTCATAAATAAAAGTGTCAATTGTTAAATCAACAACGGGAGTCACTGTGCACTTGCTCCCCATGTAGGATCTCTGTCCTTAATTTGTTGTAATAAGTGAATTAACAGTAGAACTACTACTAAAACAGTACTCTATAATTTGTGTGTCTATGTGGGTACAAACTGTTAAAATTTTTACTTAGTAAATACTAAGTAGATCTTCTGTATATAAAGATAATTGAAAATGAATCTTGATGAAGAATGGGATGGGAGAGGGAGTGGGAGATGGGATGGTTGTGGGTGGGAGGGAGGTTATGGGGGGAAAAGCTACTATAAACCGAAAGTTGTACTTTGGAAATTTATATTTATTAAATAAAAGTTTAAAAAAAAGAAAGAGGGGTTCTGAGGCAAAAATGTGGGATGTCCCCCAGAGTTTTGCATTTCAGTTGAAAAGTCATCAGAAAAGACTAAGGGCAACTCTCAATTCTGCAGCCTTCGGTGCTGCAGAACGAAGTGAGGTAATGTACTTTATGAACTGTGAAGAGCTATAGAAATGTGTAGCATTTTTAGAATCATTGATTTATGGAATAGGAAAGCCCTTTTCAGAAGTGATGCAGCCTTCCCACTTCCTCATTGCATAGAGAGGGGAAGTGATTCACCCAAGGTTATAGCTGAAAAGCGGCAAAGTTGGGCCACATTTCCCTTTGATCCATGACTTAGCTTTCTCCACAGATAGTGTCTCACTAACTACTGTGACACCAGAATGGGCTAGAAGCTTATTTGCACTTTGTACTCTTTGTACATACTGTTCCCTATGCTGGAATAGCTTCTGTCAGGGTTGCCTGGGTGACCCCTTCATCCATATTTGAAACTCTTATTCCCTCAGTTTTTACCCTGGTGTATGGTTGTAATAGAAACAAATAGAAGACACAACTCTTCCCTTAAAAATGTACAATGATCTGTTTTTGCCCCAAAGAAGCCTGTTGGGTCCAATGCATAGCTGTTTCTTGTGATTCCAACTGGAGATGACTTAGGTGTTTGGGAGATGGGATTGGAGCCCAAAGAGTATCTTCTCAGACACACGATCCTCCCAGTCATCTCCAAGTCACATCTCTTAGGCTGTGTCCTACCCTCCACACATATAAAGCTGGGAAGTTAGTAAGAAGCCGTTATCTTGGGACCCAAGAACAGCCTGTAATATTTGTAAGGTGAATCATCTCTTTTTGTTTTCAAGGAAATATGAAGTTACAGGGAAGTAGATTTGAAATTAGTTCAAGGACACCCATCCTTCAGTAAGGACTGACTAACCACAGGAATCTGCTTCCCTGAAGAGCCAGGGCTCTCCCTGCTTTCGGTGGCATTCCAGAAGAGTAGCAATGGGCATGCAGGCTGAGCCACAGGGCCTCCAAGCTTCTAGTGGCATTGAGGTTCTAAGTCAATGCTCCTATGCATCTCCAGAGGTTTCTTATTTCTATTAAGATTCTGATGACCAAGCAAAGGTTCCTTGAAATGTTAAAAAAAAAATTCTGTTTGTGGTATGTGGGTGAGTCTGAAGAGAACAGCAAAAACAGATATAACATTTGATTTTCTTATCTCTTTCCTACTGAATTGGAAACCTGTTCAACCCATTCAATGGTTCCTCCATCTTTTTACTCTGGAAACCCATTCAACACACATATTCTAAAAGATTGAAAAATAAGGCTTTTGTATAAAATTCAAAAAGATCAGATGGAAGGGGGCAAGGAAGCTAAAATACAGAATACCCTTTATTCTACCAAGTCAGGAACATGCAATACTCAGAATAGCGTAGTAAAGATTTGGTAACCAGATAGGCTAAAGAAGCATTGTGAAAATTCCACTGTTAACCATGTGAACACCACCTCATTGCACTTAATGGAAATAAATGTACCATTTAGTGCTTTAAATCATGAGGCAACATAACTGCCTTCTATTTGCTGTGACCTTCTGGTGCTCTCATTATATTCTTGCTGCGGATGTCTGTGCCAGATCTTGTTGATTCAGCACAAGGGGGTACATCCAAAAGGCATAGGTGAGGTTTAGAAAGGTGGGGGGCGTGAGAAAAAAGAATCACTGTGGCCCATGTGTCCCTCCATCATTGTTCTTAGTAGATTGCATTGAAAGTGTCCTCAGTGGACCAAATGCACCCCAGGGGCTGGTATTACATTTATCTGTGGATCCTCAGTGCTTAATGTAATATGCCAGATATAGGGGAATATTCAGTATGTGTATGCTAAGTGAATAAGAGCGCATGAGTAAAAGAAGCATTTGGTTCTTTCTGGTCTCTCCTAATTCAGAAGAATTGGTTGAAAGGATGGGAGAGTGAGTTATGTTCTGAGAAGACCAGGGTTGAATTTTGGGGGGGAAAAACTCCAAAGAACATTTTGTTCTCCTCCTAGTACTGTCCACTTCCCTCCCCTGATAGCTTCTTGCTAACTTTTGTGAATGACACCCTTTGCTGTTGTTCTGACACTAGAATCACGTTATGTGTTGCAAGGTTGTAGTCTCAAGTGCCTTGCACAGTGCTTGACACATAGTTGTAGCCCAATGAGTGGGTTTCTGCCCTTCTTGGTCAGTCCCCTCCCACATCCACTGCCCTCACCTTTAATACTAAATACACAGCATTAACTGTCTTGCCTCAGGGTATTCTAAAGTGAAATCAGATGGGGCTGAGTGCCTGTTGTTAAACATTCCATTTAACAGGCAAGGAAACTGAGGCAGAAAAAGACTTGTCTAAATGTGTGGGAGTTTAGTATCAGACTTGATATTAGAAAAGGAGTATTTTGTCTTTTTTAATTTTTAAAAATATTCTTTATTTACTTAAAAAGGGTCAGAGAAAGAGAGAGAGTGGCAGAGAGAGAGAAATTCACTTTCCATCTGCTGATCCACTCCCCAAAAGGTTGCAACAGCCAGGTCGGGGCCAGACAGAAGCGAGGAGACTGGAGCTCCACATCGGTCTGCCATGTGGGTGGCAGGTGACAAGAAGGCATTGTCCACCGCTTTCCTACTTGCATTAGCAGGGAGCTGAATTGGAAGCAGAGCAAACCGGGACTTGAACTGGCACTCTGATATGGGATTCCAGCAATGCAATAGCAGATTAATTTGCTACACCATAATACCAGCCCCTCTTTATGTTTAATCACATTATGACCCCAAAGTTCAGAAGCTCAATATGTAAAAGCTATGGTCAGTGCTGCCCTTGATAAAGTAGTAGTGGAGATCCTATACCCCTGTATTACACAGATGAAAGGTTTTAATGACAGAGTGTGCAAGAATCTTTGCTCAAAGTGTTCTGGTGTGGGAAAGGAAGGTTCAGGTGGGATTGATCCCCTACTCACAGCTTCATGGAAACCTGAACAGTGGCTCTACATGCAGGCTCATAGGAAGCTTGTGGCAAGAGGAACTACAGAAAAAACGGGGAGGCAGGCTCATTTTGAGTCTGAGAATCTAGGTTCAAGGCAGAGAGATCTGCCAAATACCAAGGACAAAGTTGTAAAATTTCCTCTAATTCATCCTTGATTTCTTCAAGATGTAAATGAAGCTTGATATATCTGCAGTGAGCAAGCTATTATTATTCTAATGCTAACACAGGAAACAAAAAATGTTCAAGTGCCATTTATTTTAAAAATTCAAAGTGAAAATAAATTTATTGAGTTCTATGAGGAAAATTATATTCTTATAACATATATTGCCTCCTTTATTAAATAGGAGACTTTTAATGGGAAACTTGAAAGCTTTCTAAGCCACTAGAATGATTTCTTGGCATATTGAGGAATGGCAAAACAGAGATGAATTTCTAATATTCTATCCTGAAACTGTAAAGTCATTTAGCCCTCACTTTTGTTCTTGTGCATTAACTCTATTCATTAGCAAAAAATTCTGTGATGGAGATTTAACTGAAGGGGAGACTCAGAAAAGTGAAGGGATTTCCTCCATGTCATCCAGAAAATTCGCTACAGAACTGGAGCTCCAAGTGGTCAATTCCAGTTAAGCGAAATTTATGAATTCTAGTAGTGAAGACCTAGAAGCTGTAATAAATAAACCCCCAAATCTTAATACCCAACACTATGCAGGCTTTTTTGCTTGTTAATCTAAGAGCACAATGATCATGTTCATGCTTTGTGGGTCATCTCTATGCTGTGAGTCAGGGAATCAGATTTCTTCCATCCGTGGCTCTCCCAGGTTACCTGGGCATTGTCTCCATTCCATTCAGCTGCAAGTTGTCTCCTTTCCATTTGGAAAACTCATGGATTGCATGAGAAACATTTTTATGGAGCAGGTCTGTAAACAACACATACTTACAGTTCATTGGTTATAAATCAGTCATTTAGTTCTAACTATGATTGGGAATTCTAAGTGTGTGCCCAGTAAAGCAAGGGACATGATGATCTGCACATTGCTATTGTGAGCCCCTTTAGGACTAGTGTTAGAAGTTATTCACCTCTGTGCTGTGCATTATTTTTGCACATGAATAATATGTGTTGTGAACTATGCTACAATTTGAATCTTGCTCTACAGGTATTGAAGCATCTCCTTTCTATTGGTGCATTGAGGTGTTCCCTCCATTCTTCTGACAGTATTTAGCCTCCCTCCATTTGTATTGGTTCAGCTGGTGTTACCGTGCTGTTGAATATAACCTTGCTCCTCTAGACACAGTTGGTAGGTGCAGGGGTATGCACCAATCCAAGTGAACTGAATAGAATCCTTCAAGATGCCTTCTCTGGGGTTTTTCCAGGTGTAGGTGAGGAAATAAACTTAGTTCTCTACTGATTGAGTCTGAGAAAGGGGAGGCCCAAGAGGTGTTGGTGGCCCTGGTTTCCAATTCGCAGTAGAAGGCAGTCTGCAGGGACAGTCAAGGAAACCAGAGATGGGACAAGTTATTGTTTTTTTTTTTTTTAATTAAAGACTTTTATTGGGGCTGGCGCTGTGACATAGTGATAAGGCCATTGCCTGCAGTGCCAGCATCCCATATGGGCACTGGTTCAAGTCCTGGCTGCTCCATTTCTGGTCTCGCTCTTAGCTGTGGCTTGGGAAGGCAGTAGAAGATGGCCCAAGTCTCTGGGTCCCTGCACCCCTGTGGGAGACCTGGAAGAGGCTCCTGGCTCCTGGCTCCTGGCTTTGGATCCGTGCAGCTCCAGCCACTGCGGCCAACTGGGGAGTGAATTGGTGGATGGAAGCCCTCTCTCTCTCTCTCTCTCTCTCTCTCTCTGCCTCTCCTTGTCTCTCTGTGTAACTCTGACTTTCAAATAAATAAATACATCCCTTTAAAAAGACTTTATTTATTTGAGATGTAGAGTTACAGACAGAGAGAGGGAGAGACAGAAATTCTCAAAGGCCTTCATCCTAATTTCATCATCTTGAGGGTTAAGATTTCAACCCCCAAATTTTGGGCAGACCCACTCACAGCGTAGCCAAGACTTCCACCTCCACGGAATACTCACATAGCTTCCAAGAAGTTCCACCTTGTTTGTCTAAAGGACTCAGAATGGACGCAGTCATGAGCTTTAACAGCACAGATTGGCCTGAGCTGGATTTTGCTTTCTGGAAAGGCTTTCCCACAGGGCCTGTTTCTCACTCTGCTGGGTTGTGCTGAACTCAGTCCCTGCCTTGCAGACTTCCCCAGTCCCAGTGGGGAAGGCCACAGTCCCTCCCATGTGATTGCCTGGGAGAAAACCGTGCATGAGGATTCTTAGAATAAATTCTCTGTGGTTGTACAGCAGACTTCCCCTCTCTCTTTCTGAATGACTGTGATTTGATGTGCATGAAAGGTCTTATCTGGAGCTAGGTGGGTGAAGGAGTGTCAGGCTCACTCATACCCATACCAGGTCATCTGTGAGGTCCCAACTCACTCTGAGCCATGGGCTTATTTTTGAGGGTGGAAAAGAAATTAATCCTTAAGTGCCTCCCTTATTACAGAAAGCTATTCCACCATTCATTTCTGTTTAACATTAAAAGGGACAAGTGACTACCACACAGAAGCATGTTAACCTAGTGATCATTCCTGTGTTTTCATTGGTAAAGTTTGTTATGAGTGAAGATTATATTACTTCAATGTATGCAACGCACTAGCAGAGAGGCTGGCATACTGGTGCATCCATTTAAGCCACAGCTTGCCACAATGGCTTCCCCATATGAGTGCCAGTTCCAATCTTTGCTGCTCGAATTCCAGTCCAGCTCCCTGCTAAGGTGCCTGGGAAAGCAGTGGAAGATGGTGCCCAAGTGCTTGTGCCACTGCAACGCTGGTGGAAGACCCAGATGGATTTCCAGGCTCCTTGTTTCAGCCTCACCTAGCCCTGGGCATTGTGGCCATTTGGGTGAACCAGTGCTGCATGATGTCTTTCTCCTTCTCTACCTCTCTCTCTCTAACTCTCGCTTTTAAATAAAGAAATAAATCCATCTCACTAGTCCAAGTGATCAATTTCAGTTCACAATTGATCACACTGATAGGTCTTAGAGTCAAAGGGATCACACAAACAAGAGTAGTGTCTGCTAATACTAACTGATAGAATCAAAAAGGGAGAGAACGATCCAACATGGGAAGTGGGATACACAGCAGACTCATAGAATGGCAGATGTTCTAAACAGCACTCTGGCCTCAGAATCAGCCCTTAAGGCATTCAGATCTGGCTGAAGAGCCCATGAGAGTATTTTAGGCATGGAAAGCCAAGACACTCTGGAAACAAAACAAAACAAAACAAAACAAACCTAAATGAAAGATCCCTGTGAGTGAGATCCCAGTGGAAAGAACGGGGACATCAAAGAAGGAGGTACCTTTCTCTGAAGGGAGGAGAGAACTTTCACTTTGGCTATGACCCTGTCTGAATAAGATCAAAATCGGCAAACTCAAAAGGCTTCCAGAGCCTTGGCAACTCATGACTAGAGCCATAAACAAGAGTGTCAAATTGTTAAATCAACAACAGGAGTCACTGTGTACTTACTCCTCCTGTGGGATCTGTCCTTAATATGTTGTCCAATGTGAAGTAATGCTATAACTAGTACTGAAACAGTCTGTTATACTTTGTGTTTCTGTGTGAGTGCAAACTGATGAAATATTTACTTAATATATACTAAATCGATCTTTTCTATATAAAGAGAATTGAAAATGAATCTTGATGTGAATGGAATGGGAGAGGGAGCGGGAGATGGGAGGGGTGCGGGTGGGAGGGAAGTTATGGTGGGGGAAGCCATTGTAATCCCTAAACTGTACTTTGTAAATTTATATTTACTAAATAAAAGTTAAAAAAAGAAAGAAATCTTAAAAAAAAAAGAACACACTTAGTAGAGTGGCCAGAATTTCCTGCTACTTTCTCCTTCCTATTACCTTGTTGCACTACTTACCTCCGCCTTAAGAAAGGAGGGGTTAGTGGCTTTGTCCAAATTCTCTCAGGAACCACCACCTCTTCCCCTAACCTCTTCCTGCTTGGCTCTCCTTTCTTTGTTCATCCACGGCACCTCCATTTCTTTGCTGCATTGCAGTTTCCTTGTCTGCCACAACCTCCTCTCCCATTCCCCTTGCCTCCCCCCTCTTCCTGCAAGTCCCAGCTGCTGGTGTGGCTGCCACTTCTCATGCTATTGATTTTGTTCCAAAAAACACTGCTCAATTCATTTTTTGCGCTGCAATCCAGTGCCAGAGCTCAGAGAATACCCCACAATGACCGAGTTGATTGTGCAGACCACTTCCCCTGAGGCACTGCAACCACGTCCTTCATTCCTGGGCAGGATAGTGAGGGTGAATGTGATTCATAAGCTCCCAGGAGGTAAACAGAGATCAGTGGACCCTGTCTTGCTCATCTCCATATTTGCAAGGCCTAGAACAGACCTGGCACTGGGTCAGTGCTCATAATGTTTGCAGAAATCAAGTTAATATCTTTTCTTAGCTTCACAGTATGCTGGGCACAGAGGAAAATCTCCATTGACTTCTGATTTTCTACAACAGTGGCTCATAAACCTGGGTGCACATTAGCATCACCTGGGGAGATTTAAGTTACTCATAGCTGGCCCTTTCTCCACTGCAGTTCGTCTCAGGCAGCATAGCCTGAGTATTGGTGCTCTGTAAGAACTTGATAGGTGCCCTGCAGTGTGGCTGCTTTGGCCTACAGAATCAGAGAAGGTCTCCATGTCTTGAATCCTGCCCTACTCCAACCTCACCTCCTTTTTCACTCTGCACACTCCAGCCACTGTGATATTCTTGCCTTCCCTTAAGCACTACTGTGCCTTTTCTCATGCTGTTTCCTCTGCTAGGAATACCCTTCCCTAACTTCTCTTCCTGACAAGGTCCTATTCCTCCTCATCTTGTGAGGTCCAGATTAAACACCTTCTCGTCTGAGAAGGCTTTTCTGCTGTTTGCAGGTCTCCATTGCTCCAGATTTCCACCTCTGCCTTCTTCGCCTTTCTGAATGGTTTTGCTTCCTGTCTCCAATTTCTGCTCTGCTTTCATGCATTTAGTTGCTTTAACTCTGATTGGCTCCTCCTGTCTCATAGTCCAGGTGGATTTTTGACCTGGTCTTCTGCAGCTTTGTCCTTGGTCACAGATGTTTGGGGACTTTTTGACTCTAAGCTCTGATGCCCACTAGCTGAGCTCATTCCCTCATCCTTTCCAGGCTTCCAAACCCCCTGCCTGGGTGCAGCAGCTGAGAATCGACATCTCTGGGGTACATATTTGGAAACAAAAAATGGCCCACGTAGAGTGCATGTTTCCTGTGGGCCATATTAAAATCGCTTCACTACATTGTCTCACAATCCTTTTCCGATAGGTCACTGGGCCTTAGGGGCCTTAAATAAATTGTCCAAAGTCAAACGAGATAGCAAGAGGCAAATCTGGGCTTTGCACTGATGCTAACACTTTCTAAAGTCCACGTTGCATGCCTGGGTGATGCTTGAATGCTCCTCTGCACATTTTGCTTTTAACTCTGCTATTACCTTCTTGGTATTGTATCATGATTTATTGGTGGGTGAGTCTTGTCTACCCCAGTAAATTGTAACCTTCTCAAGGACAGGGAATAAGTTATTCAAGCCTATATCCCTAGCACTTAGCAAATTGTCTGGCACATAACAGAGCCTCAGTAAATGCTTGTGGCCTGAATAAATAAAAGCCTTGAGAGAGATGGTCAGGGAAAAGCAGACAGAATAATCTAGATTGCAGTTTGAACAAAACACCTCCTCTCCTATGGCCCTGATTAGGGAGGTGTCTGCTGGGCATGGAAGGCAGATGGGTGAAGGAGTAGGGACAGCCATGCCTTTCCCTGGTTCTCTGGAAATCCGGCGTCTGTCCCGTCCTATTGCCCAGCAGCAAGAGAACATTTGTTCCCTGAAGGGCCGGAGCGGTGCCAGCAGCAGGTGGTGGGCTGTCTACTGGGAGGGAGGGAGGCAGCAGGCGGGAGCAGTGATGTGTGCCTGAGACAAGATGCTGCAAGTCTGCTTGTGGCACGATGGTGACAGCAGCTGTACCAGGGTTGCAAGTCACCATTCTGTAACCATTAAAGACCACTTGCTGTCCCTTTCATGATAATAAATTGAAACATCACTCCAAATTGTGCTGGTTTCAGATAGAAAAAAGAAAAACCCAAAAAGACAAAAGCAAAAACGAACTATCAAAATAAACCCTATAAAAAACTTTACCAGATAAATGGTGTTGGACCATATGTTTTCAGTTGGGTTGTCCATAAAATTGATAGGTTTCTTGGTAATTACCAAAAAATATCTATGACTGCTTTTCAAGATCCATTTTTTAAAAGTTTTCTTACAGAAGAGAAAGTAAAACATCAAACTGTAACCAAACAAAACATATACATTTGAGAACAAGAAGACAAGGAGGAGAGTAGAGGCAATGCATTTCTCTCTGCTTATTCAGTTGCTGGAGGAACTTACATCTTGTTACTAAGTCAGTTGTAAGGAGCTCCTCTTGACAACTGCTGGAAAATATATGTGGTTGATGTTCATGGGATCCGACTGGATATCTGTGAAGTTGACTTCAATGGCACACAAGCTTTGGGCTTCTACAGGCCATTTATTAATCCAGTGATTAGATGAAGTGAGTTGGAAACCCTCATCTGTCCAGTGTCTTACCAAAGATTGAAGGGGCTGTATGGGATAGCTGCATATGATCTCCCACAGACGACTGTTATGAACTTGGGTGTGTTGAGTGATCAGCTCACACTTTTGCTTCCTGTGGATGCCCTCTTGTCTCACCCCACCCTGTCCCATTCATTTGTGGGAGTTTTCTTCTTCTCCATTCTCCAAAGCGTCCCAGACAGAAGGCAGCTATTTTTATATAATGGATTTTCTCTAAAAGTTTGGCATTGTAGCACAGAACAGGAAGACATTTAAAATGAGAATTGGATTATTCCAGCCTCCCTTTCCATGGTGCCCTCCTCATGTGCTGTGTTTGTGTGCAGGTCCTGCTTCAGAGATTTTCTTAAACCACAACTCCAAAATCCTCTCCCACACCCTGTTTTTATTTTTTTGAATGTATAACTATTTTTTTTCATAAATACAACTTTAGGAATATAGTGATTCTTCCCACTGCACCTGCCCTCCCACCCATACTCCCACCCCTTATCTTCCCTCTCCTACTCCCACTCTTATTTTTTACTAAGATCTATTTTTTAAATTAACTTTATACACATACAATTAACTCTATGCTAAGTAAAGAGTTGCACAAAATGTATGAACAAAATTCCTCTACAGTTGAGACAAAGACTGTTCAAAGTCATTGCATCTCAAAGAGATAATTTCACTTATATATAGATTATCTATTAGGTGCTTTATAGTTATCACAAATCAGGGGGAATATATGGTATTTGTCCTTTTGTGATTGGCTTGTTTCACTAAACATGATGTTTTCCAGTTTAATCGATTTTGTTACAAATGACAGAATTTATTTATTTTTTTACCTCTGGGTAGTATTCCATGATATACATTCCCATAATTTCTTTATACATTCTTCAATTAATAGACATTTGTGTTGATTCCATATCTTAGCTATTGTTAATTGAGCTGCAATCAACACGGGGATACAGATAATTCTTTCATTGATTTCGTTTCCCTTTGGTAAATCCCCAGGAGTGGAATGGCTGGGTCATAAGGTAGGTCTATACTCAGATTTCAGAGGTATCACCATACTGTCTTCCACAGTAGTTGTACCAGTTTATGTTCCCACCAACAGTGGATTAGAGTACTGTTTTCCCTATATCCTCCCCAGTATTTGTTGTTTATTGATTTCTGTGTGAGAGCCATTCTAACTGGGGTGAGTTGAAACCTCATTGTTGCATTTCCCTGATGGCTAGTGATCGTGAGCACTTTTTCATGTGTCTGTTGGCCATTTGTTTTTCCTCTTTTGAAAAATGCACTGTTTAAGTAATTTTCCCATTTCTTAACTGAGTGTTCATTTTATATTTGTTGAGTTTCTTGATCTCATTATATATTCTGATTATTAATCCTTTATCAGTTGCCTAGTTTGAAAATAATTTCTCCCATTCTGTCTCAGTTGCCTCTCCACTTGGCTGAGTATTGTTTCTGCAGTGCAGAAGCTTCTCAAATTGATGTAATCCCATTTGTGTATTGTGGCTTTGATTGCCTGTGGCTCTGTGATCTTTTCCAAGAACTCTTTGCCCATGCCAATGTCTTGCAGGGTTTCCCTGATGTTCTCTAATAACTTCATGGTATCAGGTTATAGATTTAGGTCTTTAATCCATATTTAGTGGATTATTGTGTAAGGTGTAAGGTAGGTCTTGCTTCATACTTCTGCATGTGAAGATACAGCTTTCCCAGAACCATTTGTTGAACAGACTGTCCTCACTCCAGGGATTGTTTTTAGCTCATTTGTCAAAGATAAGTTGGTTGTAGATGTGTGGGTTGATTTCTGGCATTTCTATTCTTTTCCATTGGTCTATCCATCTGTTTTGGTTCTAGTACCAGTCTGTTTTGATTACAAAGGCCTTGTAGTATGTCTTGAAATCTGGTATTATGATGCCTCTGGCTGTGTTTTTGTTGTATAAGATTGCTTTAGCTATTCTGGGTCTTCTATGTTTTCATATGATTTTCAGCATCATTTCTGCTATATCTGAGAAGAATGTCCTTATATTTTGGTTGTTATCACATTGCATCTGTAAATTGCTTTTGGTAGTATGGACATTTTGATGATAATATTCTTCTAATCCATGAACATGGAAGATTGTTGCATTTTTGGTACTTTATTTTATTTTTTTTCTTTAATGTTTTGTGATTTTTATCAGAGATTTTTGACATCCTTGGTTAAATTTATTCCAAGATTTTTTATTTTTTAGTAGCTACTGTGAATGAGAATGATCTTATAAATTCTTTCTTAGCCATGGCATTTTTTTCATATACAAAGACTATTAAATTTGTGTGTTTATTTTATATCCTGCCACTTTACCAAACTCTTTTATGTATTCCAATAGTCTTTTGGTGCAGTCTTTTGGATACCTTGTATATAGAATTATGTCATTTGCAAATAGGGATAAGTTTACTTCTTCCTTCCCAATTTGTATCCCTTTGATTTCTTTTTCTTGCCTAATGGCTCTAGCTAAAACTCCCAGGATTATAATGAATACCAACCCTGAGAGTAGGCATCCTTGTCTGGTTTTGGATCTCAGTGGAAATGCTCTCAACTTTCATCCATTCGGTAGGATGATTGCCATGTGTTTGTCATAACTAGCCTTGATTGTATCCCCAATTTGCTTAAAGTTTTCATTATGAAGGTATGTTGTATTTTATCAAATGCGTTCTCTGCATCTATTGAGATAATATATGGCTTTAGTTTTTCAATTTGTTAATGTGATATATCACATTGATTTGTGAATGTTGAACCATCCCTGCATACCTGGCATGGATCCCACTTGGTTCAGGTGATTTCTGATGTGTTGCTGGTTTCAATTGGCTAGTATTTTTTTCTGAGGATTTTTGCATCTATGTTCATCAAGGAACTTGTTCTATAGTTCTCTTTCTCTGTTGTATCTTGTTTAGGTTTAGGAATTAATGTGATGATTGCTTCATAGAAAGAGTTTGGGAGGATTCCATCCATTTCAATTTTTTTTAATAGCTTGAGAAAAATGGGAGTTAATTCTTCTTTAAATGTCTGGTATAATTCACCAGTGAATCCATCTTGCCCTGGGCTTTTGTTGTTGGGAGAGTCTTTATTACTGATTAAATTTCCATCTTGGTGATTGGTCTGTTTAGGTTTTCTATGTCTTCATGACTCAATTTAGGTTGCTTGTATGTGTCCAGGAATACATTTATTCCAGGTTTCCTGATTTCTTAGTTTATAGCCCTTTGTAGTATTTTCTGTGATTATTCTTTTTATTTCAGTAGTGTCTGTTTTTACCTTTCCTTTTTCATCTCTAATTTATTGATTTGGGTCTTTCCCCTCTTTTTTTGGTTAGTTGGGCCAATGATGTGTCAATTTTCTTTCTTTTTTTTTTTAAACAGCATTTTGCTTTGCTGATTTTTGTACTTTTTTGGTTTCAATTTTGTTTATTTCTTCTTTTTTTTAACTTTTATTTAATGAATATAAATTTCCAAAGTACAGAATATTGATTACAATGGCTTCCCCCCCATAACGTCCCTCCAACCCGCAACCCTCCCCTAATCCACTTCCTCTCCCCTTCCATTCACATCAAGATTCATTTTTGATTCTCTTTATATACAGAAGATCAGTTTAGCATACATTAAGTCAATATTTCAACAGTTTGCTCCCACACAGAAACATAAAGTGAAAAGTACTGTTTGAGTACTAGTTACAGCATTAAATCTCAAAGTTTAATTATTTCTTTTCTCCTACTAGTTTTGGGTTTGATTTGCTGTTGTTTTTTCCAGGTCCTGGAGATTCATTGATAGCTCACATTTAGTGACTTTCTATTTCTCTTGATGTAGGTACAATTGCTATAGATTTTCCTTTAACAATGCTTTTGCTGTATCCCCCTAAGTTTTGATATGTTGTGTTGTCATCTACATTCATTTCCATAAGTTTTTTTATTTCTCTTTTTGATATCTTCAATGACCCACTATTCATTTAGGAGCATGTTGTTCAGTCTCCATGTGTTCACATATGTGCTAAAGATTCTTGAGTTGTTGATTTCCAGCTTCATTCCATTGTGGTCAGAGAAGATGCATGGTATGGTTTTGATATTTTTTGAATTTACTGAAAATTGCTTTATCACCTAGCATGTGGTCTATCCCAGAGACAGTTCCATGCATTGGTGAGAAGAATGTATATTCTACAACTGTAGGAGAAAAAGTTCTGTAGATATTAGTTAGGTCCATTTAGTCCTTAGTGTCAATTAATTCTGCGGTTTCCTTGCTGATTTTCTGTCTGGTTGACATGTCCATTGCTGAAAGTGGAGTATTGAAGTCCTCCATTACTATTGTATTGGAGTCTATGTCTCTCTTTAGGTCCATTAACATTTTTTAAAAGCCAGGTGACCTGTAATTAGGTATATAGATGTTTGCAATAGTCACATCTTCCCATTGAATTGATCCCTTAATCACTACATAGTGCCTACCTTGTCTATTTTTTTTTTTGACAGGCAGAGTTAGACAGAGAGAGAGAGAGAGACAGAGAGAAAGGTCATCCCTCCATTGGTTCACCCCCCAAATGGCCGCTATGGCCGGTGCATTGCGCCGATCTGAAGCCAGGAGCTGAGTGCCTCCTCCTGGTCTTCCCATGAGGGTGCAGGGCCCAAGTACCTGGGCCATCCTCCACTGCCCTCCCGGGCCACAGCAGAGAGCTGGACTAGAAGAGGAGCAACCAGGACTAGTACCCGGCACCCCAACCAGAACTAGAACTCGAAGTGCCAGCACCACAGGCAGTGTATTAGCCAAGTGAGCCATGGTGCCATCCGCCTTCTTTGTCTATTTTAATAGTTTTTGTGACAAAATATTTTTTCTGATATTAGGATGGCTACACCAGCTCGTTTTTGATTTCTGTTAGCATGAAATATCTTTCTCCATCCTTTCACTTTCAGTCTGCATGTATTTTTGTTGTTGGCTTCAAATAGTTGGGCTTTATTTTTTAATGCATTCAGCCAATCTGTATCTTTTAACTGGAGAGTTAGGCAATTTACCTTCAAGGTGACTATTCATAAGTAATGACTTGGTCCTGCCATTTTCCCCATAAATATTCCTATTGTTTCCTTTGATTTTCTTTGTATTTCTACTGGTAGGTTTTCTGCCTTCACTTTATTTCATAGTCATGACCATGTTTCTGGTTTTTGTGTATAGCACATCCTTAAGCATTTTTTGTAAGGCTGGACTGGTGGTGACAAATTCTTTCCATTTCTGTTTGTTATGGAAGGTCTTTTTTTCACCTTCATTCATAAATGAGAGCTTTGCAGGGTATAGTATTCTGGGTTGATAGTTTTTTTCCCCCTAAGTCTTGGACTATATCTTGCCATTCTCTCCTAGCCTGTAGGCTTTCTGATGCAAATTCTGCTGTTTTTCTAGGTGGAGATCCTCTGAAAGTAATCTGGTGTTTCTCTCCTGCACATTTTAGAATCTTTTCTTGATGTTTTGCTGTGGAGAGTTTGACTACAAGGTGTTGTTGTACAGATCCCTTCTGGTCATGTTTATTAGGAGTTCTATGTGCTTCCTGTACTTGGATATCCCTTTCTCTCTCTAAATTAGGGAAGTTTTCTGTAATTATTTCACTAAAAAGTTCTAATACATTCTCTCTTTCCATGCCTTCAGGAACTCTTATGACCCATATGTTGGGTCATTTGATACTAACAATTAGGAAACTAGATGTTTTTTAGTTTTCTGATTTCTTCTTCTCCTCCTCTTCCTTCTCCTCCTCCTCCTCCTCCTTCTTCTCCTCCTCCTTCCCCCCTCTTCCTCCTCTCTTCTTCTTCTGTCTGACTCTAAAATTTCCAGAGATTTGTCTTCTAACTTGAATATTCATTTTTCTGCCTCTTTGAGTCTGTTATTAAAGCTTTTTGCTCTATTTTAATTTGTTCTTTGAATTCTTCATTTCCAATATTTCATTTTGATTTCTCTTTAAAATCTCAATTTTATGGGAAAATTTTTA
This sequence comes from Oryctolagus cuniculus, assembly GCF_964237555.1. NCBI lineage: Eukaryota > Metazoa > Chordata > Mammalia > Lagomorpha > Leporidae > Oryctolagus > Oryctolagus cuniculus. Next base: position 112,247,329 of record NC_091438.1, read on the forward strand.
TTCATGTGATGTACACAATTCTTTAGTTTACGAATTTGCTTCTGATTATTTCTAAGTAATCCTATGATCAATTTCTTGAATTCCATTTCTGGAATTTCATCAATCTCTTCATCTTCACAGTCCAACATTGAAATGTTCTTTTTTTGGGGGGGGGTGTCATATTATATTCTTTATTCTTTTTTAATTTTTTTTTAACTTTTATTTAGTGAATATAAATTTCCAAAGTACAGTTTATGGATTACAATGGCTTTCCCCCCACATAACTTCTCTCCCACTTGCACCCCTCCCATCCTACAGACTCTGTCTCTTAATTTGCCATCTTCAATCCATTCTCCATGATTTTACCAGAGTCATATTTTGAAATCTCATTTGCGATCATGTAAATCCCCCAATAGAGCCCCTCCATGGCTCTTAATCCCTACAAGATGAAGTTAAAACCCTTCTGTCACTCCAGACTCTGTGCTCCCACTGTCAGAGCTGTGCCACCATGTTTTCCCACTCCTACTTATTTACTTGTTTCTGCAGATGTAAAGCCAAAGCCTCAGGAAGGAGAAAGGGACTGCAGGGGACCAGGTTATGGGCTCACACCTTGGCCACCATGTAGAAAGCATGTGCTGTAAACCTGTTTTCTTATATTCAAGGAAAAATGGTGACCTACCTCCTCAGGAATGCATCTGAATTAAGCAGCAAGTTTTCACCATGCTGTTTTGACTTTCTAACTATTTTACATAACCACTCACATTTTGAACTGCTTTTCCTGTTAACTTTCACAAATGAATAAAAATATATTATTTTACATAAAATTCATATGATTTCTTTGGTGTTTTTTTTTTAACTTTTATTTAATGAATATAAATTTCCAAAGTACAGCTTATGGATTACAATGGCTTTCCCCCATAACATCCCTCCCACCCACAACCCTCCCCTTTCCCACTCCCTCTCCCCTTCCATTCACATCAAGATTCATTTTTGATTCTCTTTATATTCCCTAAGATCAGTTTAGCATACATTAAGTCAAGATTTCAACAGTTTGCTCCCACACAGGAACATAAAGTGAAAAATACTGTTTGAGTACTAGTTATAGCATTAAATCTCAATGTACAGCACACTAAGGACAGAGATCCTACATGAGGAATAAGTGCACAGTGACTCTTGTTGTTGACTTAACAAATTGACACTCTTGTTTATGGCATCAGTAATCACCCTAGGCTCTTGTCATGAGCTGCCAAGGCTATGGAAGCCCCCTGAGTTCACCGACTCTGATCATATTTAGACAAGGCCATGGTCAAAGTGGAAGTTCTTTCTTCCCTTCAGAGAAAGGTACCTCCTTCTTTGATGACCCGTTCTTTCCACTAGGATCTCACTATCTCACTTGCAGAAATCTTTCATTTAGTGTTTGTTTGTTTGTTTGTTTGTTTTGCCAGAGTGTCTTGGCTTTCCATGCCTAAAATACTCTCACGGGCTCTTCAGCCAGATCTGAATGCCTTAAGGGCTGATTCTGAGGCCAGAGTGCTATTTAGGACATCTTTCAATCTATGAGTCAGCTGTGTATCCTGTTTCCCTGGCTACAGCACTTCTGATTCAATTCTCTGCTAATGCACCTGTGAAAGCAATGGAGGATGGCACAAGTGCTTGGACCCTTGCACCCATGTGGGAGACCTGGAAGAAGCTCCTGGCTCCTCGCTTCAGACCAGTCCAGCTCTGGTTATTGCAGCCATTTGGGGAATATACCAGTGGATGGAAAATCTCCCTCTGTCTCTATCTCTCCCTCTCTCTCTGTAACTCTGCCTTTCAAATAAATAAAAGAAATTTTTTAAAATTTTTTTAAATTTTTAAAAAAAATTTTAAAAAGAAATAAAGGTGGAAAAACTGTTACCTAATAGAGGATTGGTTAAAGAATTAAAAGACTTACCTATCCCATAGAAATCTTCCCCCACCTTTTGGGAAATCACTAATATTGGTGTAATTCTGGGGCATTGTTTACATTTAGAAACTGAGGTAAAACAATGCTAGGATCACCACATTGAAAAGAGCAATTTTGAAGTCTTCTGAGCCCAAGATGATGGCGGGGTTTTATCCATCCTTTCTCAGTAGCTTAGATTCTGAGAGGAAGCTGCAACCCAATATGCTCATATTTGAGATGGCATTCCTCATTCTGTCCTACCTGGAAGCACATAGAGAAGCGTGTGTCTTTCAAAGGACCTGTGTGTGTGCACCCAAATACTGCCAGACTGAGCTTCTTGGAGATTCCCAAGGAGTGCCAGCTCTCTCCCTGTCTTTTGATGCCCTCACAGATAATTCCTCCTATGTATTCCTAGCAACACAAATGGAACTGGCAATGTAAGGCCTTGCATCTCCACACCCTAGCCCCACAGACACTGCCTGCTGATTCTCTTTCTGCATCATTATCAGCATCTAAAAGCATTTCCTAGGATCTCTTCGTGAATGTTTCGCTGTGGCACGGGCCACAATGAAGGGAACAGATGTGATGGGCCAACCTCCAGGGGTTTACAGTCCCAGGCAGAAAGACAGACACAGCAAGCACAGATGAGCGCTCAGGCATAACCTGCAAGCCAGGACTCAGGTACGACAGTGGGGATTGATACAGCGTTCGAACCAAGGCAGACGTCCTCTTTTACATAAGGTTGCTTGTTTCTCTACAGGGTTCCCTCAGGGCTCCTTTAACAGCTGGCCCTCTTGGGGAATTTATAGAAGGTTCTGATTTGCAAAACTACTTTGAAAGCAATGTACACAGGGACCTACTGACTGTCTGCAGCTTTTGACAATGTTGTAGGAAGATGTGGCCAATATTGAACGGGCTCGTAGAAAAATGTGAACTTGTATTGACCTGATAAGCAATTAAAAGGCCTCCATTTATTGTACATAAGTATAAAATGGTTTATTTTGTGCTCAGAAAAACATGTGGCCTGTGATAGCCACATATAACAACTGCTTATAAAATGAATGAATTAAAACAAAATACCTGCCCCATTCATGACTAAGTAGATAAAACCCTCTCCATTTTCTTTTCTTCTCCATTTCCCTCTTCTTTCTTCTCATTCATCTCCATACCTTAAATATTATTTTTAAATTTGAACATATTTTAATATATACTATAAGGTGAGAGTACTAATAAATCCCTTAATACCATTTATCAAATAGCCTTTCCTTGCCCATTTAAATTTCTTCAGGACTGGGCCTGAGGTGTACTAATCTTTTTTTTTAAGATTTACTTATTTATTGAAAGGCAGAGTTACAGATAAGCAGAGGTAGAGAGAAGGCACGGGGCAGGGGGTGCGTCTTCCATCCGCTGGTTCACTCCCCAAATGGTCGTGGTGGCCAGAGCTGGACTGATCCAATGCCAGGAGCCAGGAGCTTCTTCCAGGTCTCCCACGTGGGTGAAGGACCCCAAGAACTTGGGTCATCTTCTACTGCTTTCTGAAGCCATGGCAGAGAGCTGGAATGGAAGTAGAGCAGCCAGGACTCGAACTGGTGCCCATATGAGAATGCTGGCACTGCAAGCGGTGGTTTTATCCACCATACCACAATGCTGGCCCCTGTAGTGTACTAATCTTTCTATCTTTAGAGTTTCTTGTGAGGCCTTCAGCTATTTTTGGGTATATGATAGTATTTGATGTATTTATGTTCTTTGTGAGTGTGATGTATTCCTGGTGTTGGTGAATGGGGTATTTGTGTTGCCACACTCAGCATCTGTTAAGGACTGAATCATGACCCCTCAAAATTGATCTGTTGATCTCCTAAACCTTAGTCCCTCAGAATGTGACTGGGTTTGGAAACAGGGTCTTTAAGCAGGTAACTAAGCTAAAATAATGACATGAGAGTGGGCCCTGGGACAATACAGCTACAGACACACCAGAGGGAAAGCCATGTGGAGACACAGGGAGAGGAATAGCCATTTACAAGCCAAGGAGAGGGGCCATGGCAGCATCCAACCCTGAGGATACCTTGATCCAGCACTTCCAGACTTGAGAAATGGAAGCAAAAGAATCTTGTTCTAGCCACCCATTCTGTGGTACCTGCTATGGCACCCCTGGCAAATTAATTCAGCATCTATAAACATCACATATTTTTGTGTTACTGTCCAATTGTGGTCTGTCTACTTTATTGCTTTGAACCATTTGAGTATGCTTTCCAAATTTTACCAAATTATTGTATCCTTTACCAAATTATTGTATCCCTTCAAATATGAGACATATGCATAAGAAAGAAATGAAAATATTAAGCACAGTTATCTCTGAGAGTGGGACTTTGGGACATTGTTCATCTTTTTCCTTAAATCTTTAAATATTTTCAAAATTTTCTAAAATGACAATGAGTTACCCCTACAAATAAGTAAGCGAATGACTTTAAAATTTTGCAAAGGTGTTAGTGTGTTTATGATATGGTGGCCCAAGAAGAAAAAGGTGAGGCTTGCATATAGATTATGTTTGCAGCCTCTGAGGCTCCTATACACATTTTGAAATTGTTGTAGCCTAGGCTCGTTCTATAAAAATGCTTGTTTCTGAGGATGGTGATTTGTTTGGATAAGCTTCTTCCCTTTTTTGGCTTTTTTCTGCATAGTCACTATGGGAGGCATTGTTCTCACTGATCAGCATAGTCACATACTTCTATTTCTATCACTGACAGCATTATTCGCAAGTGCGCTTTTTTTTTTTTTAAAGTCTCTTCTAATTTCCACACTACCACTTATTGTATTTCATTAAAACTGGTTTAGAAATGCAAGACATATAATTAGATTGAGAAATATGCTATCGATTTAGTTTTCCATTATGATGTTATCACATGCACCAAAAAAAGTCATTTGGTACAATTGTTATGATTAAAACCACAAAAGAGATCTATTACAGCAGACTGGGTTTGCAGTACAATGTAAAATGTGAGAGAGGGGTTAATCCATTTTTATTTGTGCTGCATATGTCATGTATCCATAAATGCCTATAGGCTAATAATTTCAACTGAGTCTTTAATAGATGAGAGGTTTTTCAGGAAGTCATATTAAATAAAATTACATCAATACTTATATATTCAATTGCTAACGTTGCTATGGGTAATAGTCCTTTGCCGGCTCTGCCCTATAAAAAATCTACACAAAATCTACACAAGGCAGTTTTCCACTGCACAGAGGCTAGATAGAATGGGATAAGAGTGTGGATTTTGGAATCACACAGAAATTGGGTCAAGTTGTAGTGCCATTACTGTCTAGGAGACAGTGGGCTCACTATTCAGTGAATATTTATGGTAAACGAGACTTTAATAGCCGTTATTTCACTTATTTCATGCAAAGTCATGAATTTGCCAGCTTAAGTTTTTACAGCTAGGAACTGATCAGATTTTAGTCCCTTCATCTCAAAGTCTATGCATTTTTGACAATAACATTCTCTTTTACTTTTGAGTGATTTTGGATAAATTGCCTAATGTTTTTGAGTCTTTGTTTTCTCAGCTGATATAACAAGCATAATGATATTCTTTCATAAGATCATTTTGATGATTAAATGAATTAATACCTGTAAAACTGAGCTCTGTTCTTGGTATGCAGAAGGTACCCAGTAAATGCACTTATACTTTTTGTACCATCAGTAGGTACTCCTATAATCTCTGGGGTAAACTAGGGGTTGTACAAAGGGCTGAAGGAATGATACTGATGCTCCACACCCTCTTTCTTTCTTTCTTTCTTTCTTTTTTTTTTTTTTTTTTTGACAGACAGAGTTAATGAGAGAGCGAGACAGAGAGAAAGGTCTTCCTTCTGTTGGTTCACTCCCCAAATGGCTGCCATGGACAGCGCGCTGCGCTGATCTGAAGCCAGGAGCCGGGTGCTTCCTCCTGGTCTCCCATGTGGGTGCAGGGACCCAAGCACTTGGGCCATCCTCCACTGCCCTCCCGGGCCACAGCAGAGAGCTGGACGGGAAGAGGAGCAACTGGGACAGAATCCGGTGCCCCAACTGGGACTAGAACCTGGGGTGTCAGCGCCTCAGGCGGAGGATTAGCCAAGTGAGCCATGGCGCTGGACATTCCACACTCTCTTTATAAGCAAGGGAATGACATGTAAAAATAACTCAAGATTACTGATATAGAAAATCATTATTTGAAGAATCTTGGAGTTAGCTATAAAGATCATCTTAGAGCTATGATTTTAAGCTTTAGCTATAATAGCCTACAAAGTGACTTTAAGATATTTATTAAACACCTGGTATTTCACTGACCTTGTTCTAAACACATTCTCATATATTATACTTTTTAATATTTTTCAACCACTTATGGAGCATAGCTAAAGAAATAGAGCTGGAGAGGCTAAGATAATTTGAGCAATGACTTGAAGGATGAGTACATTTTCTATAAGCAAAAATGAAGATATGTGCAGAGACCCTACATAAAATGATATTGGACTGTTTTTTATCTGTCTGGTTGTTTTGAGTTAAGCAATCAAAGTGATATAGGAGAAAGAGAATGGACTTTGAACCAGATTGACCTGGACTTACAATTAATGCAATAACTTGCATGATAGGCAATTCTTAAATATATTGTCTGAGTCTCTGATCTATCAATGTAAAAGTGAGGCATATTAATACCTAATTCTTGACCATTGCTTTAAACATCCTGTGAAGAAAGATTTGTACAATGGTTGAATATTTTATTTGTGGTTTACCACATTAAAAATAATTTTATTTATTTGATAGGCAGTAACATATAGAGAGGTGGAGAGACAAAGAGAGAGAGGTCTAAAATCCACTGGTTCACTCTCCAAATAGCTGCAATAGCTAGACCTGGGTCAGGCCGAAGCTAGGAGCTCCAAGCTTCTACTGAGTCCCCAACATTGGTACAGGGTTCCAAGCACTTGGGCCACCGTCTGCTGGCTCATTTGCAAAGAGCTAGATCAGAAGTAGAGCAGCTGTGTCTTGAACCAGTGCTCATATGGGATGCTTGTGTTACTGGTGGCAGCTATACCTGTTATACCATGACACAGGTCCCTGGATTACTATATTTTAATAGAAAAAGTTAAATATTCTTATCAAAGTTTCATGGAATTTAGGAATGAAATATATTAAGATGGATGAACATTGAACAGGTTAGATGCAAGTGACTCACTATATATGTACAATGCTAGTATTGTATTTATGTGTGAATGAATCCAGAGACTTAAATAAGATTACCAGACTCTCACACCTATGACTTCTGTTTTCCCATTTTTTAGCTTTATTTTATTTATTTGAAAGATAGATTACAGAGAAAGGGAGTAGAGGAGGAGAGACAGAGAGATCTTCCATCTGCTGGTTCACTCCCCAGATGGCCACAGTGACCAGGACTGGGCTAGGTCCAAGCCTGGAGCCTGAAATTCCATCCAGGTCTCCCACATGGGTTGCAGGTGCCCAAATACTTGGGCCATCTTTTGCTGCTTTTTCCAGGCACATTAGCAGGGAGCTAGATCAGAATTGGAACAGCCAGGAATCAAATAGGAACTCACATGGGATGCCAGCATCCCAGGAAATAGCTTAACCCTGTTTGACAACACCAACCCCTTCTCTATTTTTCTTATTGCTCATTATCTTCCTGTTAAACAAGTTGATTTCTAGCCTTATTCCCTCAGCAACATCAACATGAAGATGGCACTGTTTTGTAGTTAATACAGAAAATCTCCTGCAACATTCTTTGATTATATGTAGTTGGGTCATTTGCTCCTCTGGATCTAATGCTAAAGCCAGGGGAATGGAGCACACAGATTTCTCAGGCTTCAGTCACATGTACACTCTGGCATTGGGAGACAAATTCACCTGATTAGAACTATGGATAGAGATTTGGGAGGAGTGGCATAGCAGATACCTCCAGTGTTATGCCCATATTTCTTATATCCAACATTTGCCTGTATTTTTTGTCAGAGAGCTGCCTTCACCACGCCAGCATCTGATTTGCTTGTACTCCTGGAGAAACATGGAATTTATGTTTCCTTGAAGGCAGTTGCTAAATAATGAATGGTGGGAATGGGAATGGGGTATTAATATCCCAGTTACCTTCCTTTGATGAGTACATCTCTCTGAGGTATTGCTGTACTCTGTCTCCAGAAATCTTCTGTGGAGCTGAACTAAAGTCATCGACCTGGGACTTTGATAATGTGTATTTCCCAGTCCCACTTAACCACACCTTCCAGGTTTGCCTAGGAGCACCTCTTAATAACTCACTTCTCTATGAGTCCTTATTACAGAGTCTGCCTCGGGGGAACTTAATCTAAAAGATTTCTCCAAGGAAGTTGAGTATCTTAATTAGCCATTTCTGCAACAGTGCTGAATAAATGACACCAAAATCCAAGGTGTTCACCATAACAAACAAACTTTTTTTTTGACAGGTAGAGTTATAGACAGTGAGAGAGAGACAGAGAGAAAGGTCTTCCTTCTGTTGGTTCACTCCCCTAACGGCCTCCACGGCCGGTGCTGCGCCAATCTGAATCCAGGAGCCAGGTGCTTCCTCCCGGTCTCCCATTCGGGTACAGGGACCCAAGCACTTGGGCCATCCTCCACTGCACTCCCTGGCCACAGCAGAGAGCTGGACTGGAAGAGGAGCTACTGGGACAGAATTTGGCGCCCCAACCAGGAATAGAACCTGGTGTGCTGGCGCCGCAGGCGGAGGATTAGCCTAGTGAGCTATGTCACCGGCCCACCATAACAAACTTTTATTTTCACTAGCAAGTTGGCTAGGAAATCTCTGTTTCAAAATATTGTTTAGGTATGAGTATTCTACCTGTCTTTTGTTCTGGGATCAGGCGTTATACAGGGCATCATTTTCTCAAGAAAAATGAGGCCAAGAAGCACAGTTAAAGCCTTTTTCACATCACATCAATTGGGCAAACATTGCATTGACCAAATCAAATCACATGGTCAAGTCGAATATCAGAATGCTAAAGAATAGCTTTCTTCTACTCCAGACACATGGAAAAAGGCTTCATTGTATAATATTATCAGTAGATGAAGAGTATTTGGGAACCATAACCCAATCCACTACATTTCTATGCTATGTAGGAAAAAGCAACAAGTATAATACTCTAATTTACAATTGACCATGTATCATGGGCTGAAAAATGATGCATAAAATTCATGTATTTGAATTCCTGGGATCTGTGAATATGTTACTTCATATTACAAAAGGGATTTTGAAAATATAATCAGGTTAAAGATTTTGAGGTGAGGAGCTTGTCCTGGATTACTCAGGTGGCTTTCTAAGAACAAGAGTCGGCCGGCGCCACGGCTCAATAGGCTAATCCTCCAGGCCGGCACACCAGGTTCTAGTCCCGGTTGGGGCGCCGGATTCTGTCCCGGTTGGCCCCCTTCCAGGCCAGCTCTCTGCTGTGGCCCGGGAGTGCAGAGGAGGATGGCCCAGGTGCTTGGGCCCTGCACCCCATGGGAGACCAGGAGAAGCACCTGGCTCCTGCCTTCGGACCAGCGCGGTGCACCCGCCGCAGTGCACCGGCCGTGGCGGCCATTGAGGGGTGAACCAATAGAAAAGGAAGACTTTTCTCTCTGTCTCTCTCTCTCACTGTCCACTCTGCCTGTCAAAAAAAAAAAAAAAAACAAGGGTCCTTGTGAAATGGAGGCAGAAGGTTAAAAAGAATGGAAGGTGGCTTTGAAGTTGCCAGAAGGGGCCATAAGGAATGTTGGCATCTTCCAGAAGATAGTTAAGGCAAGGAATAGGTTGTTTCTTGGGAGCTCCACAAGACACCAGTCCTGCCAACACCTTGATTTTAGTTCTGTAAGATTTGTTGTACACCTCTGACTTCCAGAAATGTAATAGAATTAATGTGTGCTGTTTCAAGCCTCTAAATTTATGGTAACAGTGGCAATAGGAAAAAAAAAAAACACGTCATGTGATTTGCATATATTTTCTTTAATATATAAACTAACCCTATAAATAGACTTTATTATTTCCTCTTTTAAAGATGAGTAAACTGAAGTTTCAGTGTATTAGGTAATTGGCTCAAGGTCATTTCACTGACGTACCAGAGTCAGTCTTGAAACTCAGGTCAAACTTCAAACCTGATGCTCTTACCACTGAAATTCTATTTGAGCTTCTGTTTTGTGCCAATGGCTAAATTAAGGAATAAACTCAGAGAAGATGAGGGGATGTATATTTTCTTCAACATCTGCTTTTTGTTTGTATGGTACAGCTATAGGTTTTATCTTAAGTTCTATGGCACATTCGTGATGAACTACTTGGGAATAAAGATATTGAACCTCTAAAGATGGTATTATAGACTGAATTGTGTGTGCCCCCATGCCCAAGTTCCTATGTTGGAGCCCTAACCCTAAATGTGATTGTATTTGAAGTTAGGGCCTTTAAAGAGGTAATTCAGTTTAAATGAGGTCATAAGGTTAGGACTCTAAGAGAACAGGATTGTCCTAATAAGAAGAGGAAGAGACATTATAGATGCCTGTGCCCAGAAGAAAGAACATGTGCAGATACAATGAGAAGGCAGCGAGCTGCAAGCTAAACAGAGAGGAGTCAAGAGTAACCAAAATTCATGTTACTTTGATTTGGACTTCAGCCTCCACAGCCATGAGAAATAAATTACTCTTGTTTAAGCCACCAGGCTGTGATAGTTTGCTATGATATCACTAGCAGACTAAATATAGATGGCCTCTGGCCTCATACCCCTATGAAGACTTGAAATTTTGATAGATTTATTTGCCGAATTTCAGTTCATTTATTACTTTTACAATAATAAACATTAATATTTCATTTAAAGAACTGGTGTAGGTGAAATTAAATTTCTAGAATTCAAGAGCAGAATATATTCTCATATCATGGAAAACAGCTGGGGAAAAAGAGGTCTGAGAAACGAGTAGACAAATGAGAAACTGTACTCTTGAGAGAATACAATGATTCTTTTTCTCCTGACACTAAATGCTTGTTCAATATGGTTGCCCCTTTTCACATCAAAATTGGCGGTAGCAGGGCCACAGGAATATCCTGAGGCCTTTGGAAGAAAAAAAATGTGTTGGTGATTATTTAATCAGCAAGAGGATCCCTTACTTCCCAAAACATTAGAGAAATTATAAGCATGTAATATTTATTGAACTCAAACTCTTTCATGCAAGATGCTGAGCCATTTATTTAATTCTTAATAGTGCCTTTATTATAGGAGAGTTATAATATTTTATTAAATTGGGATATTTTAGGTTCTATAACAAATAACTGCCATTATGTCAATAGGTAAACTTAATAGAAACATATTTTGTGGTCACGTTACATTCCAAGGCAAGCATTCCTGTCTAGTGGCAGCATTTCTTCCATGTACTGATCTAGTAATCAATGCTCATGTTTTTACATAATCATTCTTGGGGGCATTCCATCTGGAAAAATTGGAAAATTAAGTCCACTGGCTGCTGAACCACCTTGGTTCATAGTGACTTCCTGCACTTCTTGCATGTCCTAATACCATTTGAAATTCATGTGCTTTCTTCAAATGTCTGGAGTTGTCATTGAAGGTGACGATCCTGGAAGGTACTATTGATCCCCCTCCTGCATGAAGTTAGAGCTATTTTGTTAATTCTCATTACTTAAATATGAATGCAAGTAATGTATGTAACATCTGGGCCAAGGTGGTTGAAAGTGGGTATGTTTTTTCATCCTCCTGTATCCTTGCAGTTAGAAGATTCTGGGACATGGCTTAGCCTCCAGAGCAAAGGAACCTAAGCCTCTGGATGATGCCATAGAACGCTTCTCTCTTCACTTATTGCCAATACTTGCATTTTTTTTTTTTTGCAGGTTAACTGGAACAAAGTTTTATTGTGCTACATCAGTGAAATGTTGGAATCTCTGCTACGGTGGTTAAGGTCTCTCTAATATAATGGCTTCATCCACAAGCAAGAAAGGACAGAAAATATGATGACTGTTTGGGCAAACTCTTCTCAATGCAAGTTGTTTTAATACTTTGGAAAGAGTAATACAGTTTGAGGGTACTCAACTGTCTGTCTAAACACCTTCACAGAGCCTGACACTACTGGATGAATAAACAGCCCATAATGAAACTGCTACTTTCTTTTGGGAAGCTCTGTGCAAGTTGATGTAGCTCTTCAAGATGGACCATAGTATGTCTTATAAACACCTTATTTAGGGCCAATGCTGTGGCATAGCAGGTAAAGCTGCTGCCTGCAGTGCCAGCATCCCATATGGGTTCATAGACCAGTTCAAGACCCAGCTGCTCCACTTCTGATCCAGCTCCCTCCTGTGGCCTGGGAAAGCAGTGGAAGATGGCCCAAATGCTTGGGCCCCTGCACCATCATGGGAGACCCTGAGGAAACGCCTGGCTTCTGATTGGTTAGGCTGTTGAGGCCAATTGGGGAGTGAACCAGCGGATGGAAGATCTCTCTCTCTCTCTGCCTCTCCTTCTCTCTGTGTGACTCTGACTTTCAAACAAACAAATAAATCTTTAAAAAAAAACCACATTATTTATAACATTGTTTTATTTAACCTTTTGGAACTTCAATCAGGTTTCATTGCTACACTCATTACTTTAAAGTTTTGACCTTTCATCTTAAACTGTGAGCTTTTTGTCATTTGTATTAGTCTGATTTGTCCGTGTCCTCAGTGCCTGATGTGGTGCCTGGCACAGCAAGGATTTAGTGTCTGTTGAATGAGTACTTGTATGGACAGATGAATGGGTGGAGGCTTTTCTGTCAGAACTGACAAGCTAAGCAGAGTAGGAAACAAGAGGACTTGGGAAGCAGTTGGTGGGTGAGTGTTAGATGGTAATCTGACTATTAGGCATTGGAAAAAAAATTACTGTTAAAATCAAGCACAATTCAGAATTGTGAGGTTTAGGGCAATAGCCAAAGAAGTGGTGAGTAGATCTCCAGTGTTAAGGGATCTGGGTGTTGTCTTAAGGTATTTCAGACAGGCTGCATGTGTAGTCTGCAAAGTTGCAGATTTAGTAAGAAACAATGTTTGGTTATCCACGATTGAAGAGTAATCAGACTTCTGGCTACTGTCAGCATTTCCTTTTTTTTTTTTTTTAAATCAGATGTGTAAAATTAATCATACTCCCTACTCTGACTGGTTCTCAGCATCAGTCTTTGTAGATGCCCATTAGATTTTGCTATATTCTAGTACTTTTTTTGAATTTTCTCTCCCTACATCTACTATATTTGCCCCCTGCTCCACATGCCACCACAATGGTATATTTTATGTGTGCTTTTTTTTTTTTTTTTTTGACAGGCAGAGTGGACAGTGAGAGAGAGAAACAGAGAGAAAGGTCTTCCTTTGCCGTTGGTTCACCCTCCAATGGCCGCTGCTGCCGGAGCGCTGCGGCCGGCGCACCGCGCTGATCCCAAGGCAGGAGCCAGGTACTTATCCTGTTCTCCCATGGGGTTCAGGGCCCAAGTACTTGGGCCATCCTCCACTGCACTCCCTGGCCACAGCAGAGGGCTGGCCTGGAAGAGGGGCAACCAGGACAGAATCCAGCACCCCGACCGGGACTAGAACGTGGTGTGCCGGCGCCGCAAGGTGGAGCATTAGCCTAGTGAGCCACGGGGCTGGCCTTATCTGTGCTTTTAAAGCACCTGCACAGAAGAAGCACATAGCACTCTATTTAATAATGCAAGTATTGGTGCCTGGGGTCAATTCCTTGCTCTGGTGGTATATATCATGCAACTTCAGGCAAGCTGTTTAGCCACTCTGTGCCTCAGTTTCTTAGTTTGTATGGCTATTACATGAATTAAATATTTTTAGCTTAATATGTACACAGTATAAATTGATTAGTATCTCACATAGAGTTCTTGAAAATGTAGGTTTCATTTGCGTTTTTAAAAGGATGCACTTATAAATATCATGTAGCTTATTTTTCTTTGTTGAACACTTTTAAATCTCTGACTTTCCTTCTGTATTACTCTGCATTTATTATTTTGAATTGTTCCATAATATTCCATTCTATGCAAGGCCACTTTATATCCATGCATTATCCTAATATAGGACACTAACATGGTCTTCAACTTCTTTTAATGACATCTAGTGATCTTATAAGAATCCGTGCATTAATATTTTTTACATTGTCAGTAAATCTGATGAAGCTATTAAATTTTTCTGAAAGGCCATTTTGCCTACAGTAATAGACCTATATAATCTTGGTGATCATTTCCTATAATTATTTCAGATTTTATTTCTCCATCTGTTTCGGATAAACTGTTTTTCCTAAAGATTTTATTTATTTATTTGAGTGGCAGAGTTACAGATAGAGAGAGGGAGAGACAGAGAGAAAGGTCTTCCATATGCTGGTTCACTCCCCATATGGCTGCAACAGACAGAGCTGAGCTGATCTGAAGCCAGGAGCCATGAGCTTCCTCCAGGTCTCCCACATAGTTGCAGGGGCCAAGCATTTGGGCCATCTTCCACTGCTTTCCCAGACCATATGCAGAGAGCTGGATCAGAAGAGGAGCAGTTGGGACATGAACTGGCACCCACATGGGATGCTGGCGCTGCAGGCGGAAGCTCAGCCCATCATGCCACAGTGCCAGCCCCTGAATTAACTGTTTTTAAAATAGTTTTATATTTACAGAAATATGACAAAAATAATACATGGAACATCTCTGTACATCATACCCAATCTCCCCCATTGTTAATGTCTTACATTAACATGTGGCATTTGTGATGACTAATGAAGCCATATTGATACATTGGTATTAACTAAACTCCATATTTTATTTACATCTCATTAATTTTTCCAATTATACTTTCAATGTTCCAAGATTCCATCCATGACAACAGATTATGTTTAGTTTTCACATCTCCATAATCATCTCCTGATTATGATATGACTTTACTTGTTTTGAGGACCATAATAGTTTTGAGGAATATTGTTTGAGTATTTTGTAGAAAGTTTCACCATTTGTCTAGTGTTTATCATGGTTAGATTGGGATTGTGGCTTTTTGAGAATAAAACGGCCAAGGCAGAGTGTCATTTGCATCAACTCATATCAAGGGCATAATTACATTTTGTCAATATTGATAAAGCTGTATCTTGTGCTGTGGCCTTGTGGGTTAAGACACTGCTTGTGACACTGGCATCCCATATTAGAATGCCATTTTGAGTTCTGTCTGCTCAATCCAGCTTTGTGAAATTGTGCGTTAGAAGGCAGCAGATGATAGCCTAAGTGCTTGGGTTCCCACCACCCACATGGGAGACCAGCATGGGGTTCCTTGCTCCTGGCTTCCACCTGCCTCAGCACTGGCCATTGCAGCCATTAGGGGAGTAAACCAGTTGATGGAAGAGTTCTCCCTCTCTCTGTTACTCTGCCTTCTAACTACATAAATAAATCATCTAAAATGCAGTATAATTGATGATATTCCTCACCTAGGTAAAGTAGTATTGGCTATTATTTTGCACTATGGTAATGACATTTGTACACTATAACTCATATTTATTAACTGGTACAACTTATTTACTTCTCCATTTTTCCTTCTTGCTGGTTACTCTTATTATAATATAATATAATATAATATAATATAATATATGTATAATATATAATAGTTATTATAATTATATTTACTAAAATTATAATTATATTTCCTAAGATTTACTGTTTCAAACATTGGGTAATGTTAGCCTTCATATGTAAATGATAAGTCATCTCAATATGCAATTTGTTTCAAGGTCTTTTCCTTCAAAATTTTTATACCATTTTATTCTTATACTCACTGTGATTATTGAAAAGCTTATTAATTTTCTAAGATTTATTTTATTTATTTGAAAGACAAAGTTACAGAGACAGGTAGAGAGAGAGAGAGAGATAGACAGACAGAGAGAAAGGTCTTCTATCTGCTGGTTCACCCCCAAAATGGTCACAATGACCAGAGCAGAGCCAATCTGAAACTGGGAGCCAGGAGCCTCTTCTGGATCTCCTGTGTGGGTGCAGGGGCCCAAGGACCTGGGCCATCTTCTGCTGCTTTCTTAAGCACATCAGCAGGGAGCTGGATTGAAAGTGGAGCAGTCGGTACTCAAACTGGTGCCCGTATGGGATGCCAGCACTGCAGGCTGGGACTTTAACACACTGTACCACAGCGCTGGCCCCCAAAAGTTTGTTGATTTGATACTTCTCCTATTTCAGGTGAATTGATTTGACTCCCTCAAATTATTATTTTAAAAGCATGCCTTTCTCTTTGAGAATGATATGTTTCAAAAATTCTTTGGCAATGTATTTGGACATGAAAACAAATACATCCTGTGCTGAGCCCCAAAATCCCCTTTAATCTGGACTGGAGCATGTCTTTTCTTCGTGGTCACTTACTGGCTGTCGTTTCTCAAATATATTTTCCCCTTCCTCTATTTATTGGCTTTTGGGACTAATATTAAAAATTGAAAGTTCTATAGCTCTATCTTTATTACTTTTCATATTCTTATTTGAACTTTTAAAATACCTTTTATGATGATTCTTTGGATCTTTGGCACACTAAATCACTTTTGCTCTATGTTCTGTTCTATTATTCACTGTATTCACTGGCTTCTTTGCTGTTGCAATAATTTTTATATCCAATATATCCCATAGTTTTATATCCCATACTGTTTCATACTTGCCTATTTTGATTTATTCTTTTATTATGATCTCTGTACCATTGCTTCATTTCTTTCTGTAAATATTTAATAATAGTTTAAAATTATTGTTCTATTTGTTTCATTTATTCTTCTGCCATTGCTATACATTGTTCAGGTTTCAGTATTTCTTTCCTTTTATTTATGTTTCTCAGTTGTCTCAGCACTTTCTCCTTTGAGATAATATTTCTTTGGGAATCTCTGTTACTTCGATCACCCATGTGTAGAAGAAGGTTGACATCTGCTTGTGATTTCCAAATAACTTATTTTGAGGGTGGTGTTTGAGAGAGAGTCTGGGGTAGCAATCCAGGCTTAATCATTCCCTGATTGCAGCTATCTCGTTCTTTGCCTAGGGTCTCCTTCCCTCTGAGGAATCTTTTAAGCACTGCTCTTTTCCAAAGGTTGTCACTCTGCTGTGTTGCCTAGCCCAAGGATGGGCGATGAAAAGTAGATAATGAAGTAATGAGAGGACCTTGGATGTGAGAGAGCAACACACGTACACAGAGAGGAAACGTTCATTGGTCAGACTGATCACAGTTCCAGCAGCAGTGGCAGGTGGACAAGACTAGACTTGTAGTTTGCCTTTGGCTATAGCCATTGCTCAGCTTGCTCCTCCAGTTTCTCACGAGATCTGAAAATTGTGCTGTCTGTCTGTCTGTCTATCTATCTATCTATCTACCTATCATCTATCCAAACATCAAACTACCAAGCTTGTTTAAGCATCTGAGAGTCCTTATCTTTCACTAGGTCCCATGAATCCTGATTAGAACATTGCTTTAACCATTTAAAAGGCTGTTGTTTTAGAAATTAATCAGAAAATTTACTTGGCTTGTTGGCTCCTAGAAACATTTTATAAATAATCAAAGATTAAAATGTAACACTTTTTTATGTTTTAATAGAAGAAAACCACCTGGGTTGATGACTCTATTGCTGGCAAATGGCTATTTTGAGAGAGGTTTGAAAAACAGATCAGGAATGAGTTTTTGGGAACAAATGATACTTTGGAAGCAGTTGTCATACACTGCTTCTGCTCCAGTGAGAAAAATTACTTGGTTTCCAGTGGAGCTTCTGTTTTCAAAGTGAAAAGAAAATGCAGAAAATATTTCAGAGAGTTTAGCTGTTTATTTTATTTATTTATTTTTTGGTTGCCTTTTCTAATCACAGAGAAAACCCTGCCTGATTAATGAACACTTTCTGGCTCTGTTTCAGAATCTGACTTCAGTACATTTGCTATTTGATATCTGAGATATGTACAACATGTTCACAGTGAATTCTCCAACAGAAAACAGTAGAGTTCAGATAAAGTCAATTAATTCACAGAGTGAATGGATTGAAGCCCAGAATCACATTCTTGTGGAGGCCTTTTTGATTCCCTTGCCAAAAGATATCTGTTTATAAATGCAGTAAACACAACTAGTCAGTACTTACTGCAGTTAAAACCTGATGTGAATTTTTCCCTCTGTGTTATGGCTGATCTCAATAATTGAGTTAATATTTTACACGCATCTCAAGCATTCTTTCTTGTAACCTTCCCCCCCAAAATTCAGTGATCTGATGGTTCTATGTAGATCTTGCCTTTCTCTCTCATTCTGTCTCCCCATTTCCCCCACTTCTGTTTCATTTCTTTGCCTCTCTTACTCTCCATCATTTCCATCTTTAGGTATCCTCTTTCCCTTTTCTTCCTTCTTTGGCTTTCTCCAGCTTTCCCCCACTAGGCTCCCAACACTGTTCCCCCACACAGGTTAGGGGCTTCATTCTCCTTGTCCCTCTGTTCCCCTGTTCTCTGCTACAGTGGGCTGGGTGGCAGCAGGGTGCCGGGGCTCTCAGGAATCATAATTTCTGAGTCTGGCCCTCATGTACCTCACCCTGTGCCTTGGCCCTGCGCCTATAGCTGGTGTGTGTGTGTGTGTGTGTGTGCGCGCGCCACTCTTTTGTTTTTATTTTTGTCTTTGATCATCAGCAGTGCAAGCTTCATTCGGTGGCCAAAGAACAATATTATTCTTCTTTTTCTCCTCCTCCTCCTCATCTTCCTCCTTCTTCTTCTTTTTATGTCAGCTTCCTTCTTTTTGCTGTAATTCCATACTGTGTGTGAACCCTGCCTTGGTTCTCAGCCTGGTAGGATAGTGGCTGGTTTTGAGCTTGGATGATTTTCCTGATACAAAAATTCATCCATCAATCAATATCACTCAATAATAAACAAGCTGGGATCATGTTGTGGGTACAGCAGGTCGTGTTGCCTCAAAACTCATGCAGCCATGTTTTGTTGCACCATGTGATATTGCTTCCATACCTACTGGTTCCAGCCTCTGCCAGACGTTGGACTATATGACCTTGAACTGTAATGTCCAAAACTGGTAACTGAACTGGATCTTTTCTTTTCCCCAAAGAAACCCCTCTTAGGTACTTTCACCAAAGTGATGAAAAACTATTATATTCTTAAAGTTCTGCTGACCAGGATTATGACTAACTCTTTATTCTGATTTCAATTATAGAGTAATTCACCCCCCTGCTTCCACCCCTGCCCACTGGGAATTCCTGCAGCTATGTCCTATCTGTGTTATTGCATGATGCTAATCCTTATACATCAGGGCCAGGCTCCACCTGATTTTGCTGCATACTCTTGTACTTTATAAGAATTATGAGATATTCTACTTAGACGGAACACAAACAAGAGTGTTGTTCAGCCCCCTTTTGTCCTTTACTTAAACATCTTAGTAAGTTCCTCCAATTCTGTATAATTCTTGTTTTCCTATAGTTGGAAAATCTGCAAGAATTTAAAGCAGGAGAATAATTGAACATTTATTTCTTGAAAATACAGTTTCTAGGCCAGTGCCGTGGCTCTCTAGGCTAATCCTCTGCCTGCAGCGCCGGCACCCCGGGTTCTAGTCCTGGTTGGGGCTCCGGATTCTGTCCCGGTTGCTCCTCTTCCAGTCCGGCTCTCTGTGGCCCGGGAGGGCAGTAGAGGATGGCCCAAGTGCTTAGGTCCCTGCACCCGCATAGGAGACCGGGAGGAAGCACCTGGCTCCTGGATTGGGATCGGCACAGCGCCAGCTGTAGCGGCCATTAGGGGAGTGAAACAACGGAAGAAGACCTTTCTCTCTGTCTCTCTCTCACTGTCTAACTCTGCCTGCCAAAAAATAAAAAAAAAGAAAGAAAATATATTTTCTTTTAGCTTTTTTGTTCAAACTCTAATTTCTTCTTCTTTGTTTTTTCTTTTAATGTTCTTTGTCAAAATTTCATCTCTACTGAACCTTTCAACATCAGAGTTAGTGAAGTCTTGGTAACTTGCTCTAACTCATACATTTGTCTCACCCATTTCTACTGTTTCACAGGTATGTTTATAGTAGTTTTACCTAATGATTTTCTCAGTACAAATTCTGTTCATTTTGTATGCTTCATGTTAATGGATCTGAGTCTCCTGATGAGTAAAATTAATATCTTCCTCAATACTGTTATTTCTCAATGACATGGTGTTTACAAAATTTACTTGTAAAGGACAAAACAACTAAATCAAAATGATTACTGAAATGAGTTATATTTCAGGTATTCCTTTAGAGTATGTTGTCTAACCTTCTCAGTTAATCATCACAGATTTCTACTGGAAGAAATTTCTGTTGTCTTACTTTATAGATGAGTTGAGTGATGCTAGGCAGCATTGTCTTATTCATAATACTAATCTTCAGCATAAAGACATTGGCTTTTCCTGAGTTAAGAAATAGGAATTTATTAAAATAATTGTCACATTGTGTGGGGAATCAGCTTCAAAGGCGAGTGAGGAAAGTACCCAAAATCAATTCCAGAAAACAGGGTCAGAGAAGGAAACTTTTCTGCTGCCATCACAGAACTAATGATTATAGTGGATGTTGGACACCCACATTGTAATTGGAATGTTATCTTGCAATGGTAACCTCTGTAAGAGATTCTGAGTTTTTAGCTCAAGTCTGTGGTTTATACTGTTGATTGGCAGATTCAAATGACCAAGCTATTTTTTTAACATCTATTTATTTATTAGAAAGAGTTGCACACAGAGAGGAGACACACACACACACACACACAGAGAGAGAGAGAGAGAGAGAGAGACGTCTTCTATCCGCTGGTTCACTCCCCAGATGGCCGCAACGGCTGGAGCTGAGCTGATCCAAAGCCAGGAGCCGGGAGCTTCTTCCGGTTCTTGCACGTAGTTGCAGGGACCCAAGGACTTGGGCCATCTTTCACTGCTTTCCCAAGCCATAGCAGAGCTGGATCAGAAGTGGAGTGGCCTGGCCTTGAACTGGTGCTCATATGGGATGTTGGCGCTGCAGGCGGCGGCTTTAGCTGCTACAGCACAGCGCCCCCCAAGCTATTTCTGTATGAAACTTGAACAAGCAGCATCTGTCTTTAGCTTTTATGCTGAGAATTGGGTTCTTCTGTAATCAGTATTTGCAATATGGAGATCACTACAAATAAAAGAAGTGGGTCAAATCATAAGTAATTAATAGTGTCAAATATCTATTACAAGTAACTTGATCAAAGTCATAATGTTAAGATGAGTCCAGGGCAGGGTGATGAAGACCCAGGAATTAATTGTTGTACCAAGCTGTCTCCCAGGCTAGAAATGTGCTAGAAAAGAAGAACCTTTAAGCAAACCATGGAATTCTAAAAACATAAGTTACAAGGTAACATAAAAGTAATTTGATTGATATTTTCTTGTAAAGTCCTCTCTTTTGCTGTTCCACAGTCTTCATTAACCCCATATTTGACTATTTTGTTCCCATACACTGGTATGTTGCTACCTGACTTTTACCCCTGCTTCCTATTCTTGGCATCTGTGCTCCTGGTTCGGCAATTCTATCCCAGATTTACACGAGATTGGCTCTATGTTGCATTTGGCTTGTGTTACTGTTTCCTGGTAGATAAAATTCTCTTTTGTTAATATATGTGATTTTTAAACAAACTCACAGTAACCTCTTATCTTTCAGGCTCTTTTACATGTAATCCTTGAAATGAATTAGTAAAAGAGGCACTATTATTACCACATTGCAGAGAAAGACACTAGGGTTTAGGGAAATTAAACAATTTTTTCAAATAACCACATTTGATCATAGAAGATTTGGGTTTAAATGGTGTTTTTCTGACATCTGAATGTGTTCTTTGTTAACATAACCTCTCCCTATACCTCTCTGGTCCCTCCATTTCATTGAAATGTTTAGAGATAAGTGAGTTACTTCATGTTCAGAGGGCTTCTCAACCTTATCCCTCTTACCCCTTACTTGACATCATTCCGATTTTAATTATTTTACTCTAACACATTCTCATATCTGAATGGTGAAATCTTAACACTCTAACTCTGGATAATAATTGATGAAACTGATTCTTTTTCCAGCAGCTGAATTTCAAGTGTAAGGTATAAAATATAAATGTGTTAATAAAAGCATCAATGCATTCATTCTCATGCTATTATTAATTAGTAAGCTAATCAGAAAAGTATACATTAAATACTTGCTAATCATAGATATGTGTCTTCAAAGAATGTCTAATCCCTTTAGTTTAATTATGTTTACTTTCCCTAAAAAAAAAAAAAAAACACGTTTAGAGAAAAATGTCTTTGCTGAAGTTCACGCAACTGGAAAGTGATAGAACTACTTCACTCTTTTTTTTGGTATCATAAAATTAATGTCTTTATATTTAATCATATTCTATAGATAACAGCAATATTACCTTTTACTTTTTTTAACTTTTATTTAATGAATATAAATTTCCAAAGTACAGCTTATGGATTACAATGGCTTCCCCCCCATAACGTCCCTCTCACCCGCAACCCTCCCCTTTCCCGCTCCCTCTCCCCTTCCATTCACATCAAGATTCATTTTCATTTAGGATATATTAAGTAAAGATTTCAACAGTTTACACCCACATAGAAACACAAAGTGAAAAATACTGTTTGAGTACTAGTTATAGCATTAAATCACAATGGACAGCACATTAAGTACAGAGATCCTACATGAGGAGTAAGTGCACAGTGACTCCTGTTGTTGACTTAACAAATTGACACTCTTGTTTATGGCATCAGTAATCACCCTAGGCTCTTTGTCATGAGTTGCCAAGGCTATGGAAGCCTTTTTTTTTTTTTTTTTTTTGACAGGCAGAGTGGACAGTGAGGGAGAGAGAGAGACAGAGAGAAAGGTCATCCTTTTGCCATTGGTTCACCCTCCAATGGCTGCCGCGGCTGGCGCGCTGCGGCTGGTGCACCATGCTGATCCGAAGGCAGGAGCCAGGTGCTTTTCCTTGTCTCCCATGGGGTGCAGGGCCCAAGCACTTGGGCCATCCTCCACTGCACTCCCGGGTCATAGCAGAGAGCTGGCCTGGAAGGGGGGCAATCGGGACAGAATCCGGCGCCCTGACCGGGACTAGAACCCAGTATGCCGGCTCCGCTAGGTGGAGGATTAGCCTATTGAGCTGTGGCGCCGGCCCTGGAAGCCTTTTTAATTCACCACCTCTGATCATATTTAGACAAGGTCATAGTCAAAGTGGAAGTTCTCTCCTCCCTTCAGAGAAAGGTACCTCCTTCTTTGATGACCTGTTCTTTCCACTGGGATCTCACTTGCAGAGATCTTCATTTAGGTGGTGGTGGTGGTGGTGTTTTTTTTTTTTTTTTTTTTTTTTTTTTTTTTTTTTTTGCCAGAGTGTCTTGGCTTTCCTTGCCTGAAATACTCTCATGGGCTTTTCAGCTGGATCCGCATGCCTTAAGGGCTGATTCTGAGGCCAGAGTGCTGTTTAGGACATCTGCCATTCTATGAGTCTGCTGTGTATCTCACTTCCCATGTTGCATCATTCTCTCCCTTTTTTATTCTATCAGTTAGTATTTGCAGACACTAGTCTTGTTATATGATCCCTTTGACTCTTATTCCTATCATTATGATCAATTGTGAACAGAAATTGATCACTGGGACTAGTGAGATGGCATTGGTACATGCCACCTTGATGGGATTGAATTGAAATCCCCTGGTATGTTTAACTACTTCTCTCTTAGCAATGGATTAAACACCAAGAGTAGAGGAGCATGAATATGTGCAAAGCTTAACATTATTCAGAAAGCCACACCCAAGAATCCAATTCTTGCCTAACAATGAAGCTTAATCAGAATAGAAGGGAATGGCTACCACAGCATATGGCTAGACTAAAAAAGCACTTAGTAACAAGTGCTGTGCAAGAGACAGATCTTCTCTGAGTTGCAGTGTGAGAAGAAAATTAAAATAGAAGTGGAGTTGACATTAAACAATAAATCTGTCAGACCAACTCCAATTCTAAATCAAGCAAGGTAATCAAAACCAAACAATTCCCCATACTTCCCCCGCCCCCCCCCCCCAAATCTGGGATATTTTGCTAGAACTGCTAAAAACAAATGAAAATGAGACAATTTTGAGTTTAGTCTGAGAAAAAAAGTTGCATTATGCATAGAGGAACAAAAATAACAATTAGAACAGACTCTTCATAAACCATGTACACAGGAAGCTAATGGAACAAGATCTCTAAGTGCTGAGAGAAAACACAAAGAGGACTTCCACTGCCAGCCTTGATGGAGTAACTGAGAATAGATTTACCTTCTAGTGAAGCCAGTCATGGAGCAGAACAAAATATATGGAATCACATATAAAATATATATTAAATAATATATTTTACTTTTTAGAATTAATTTTAAACTTATACACAAAAATGGTGAGATGTTACTACAATGAGTTTCCATATATTCCTATCTCCATATACCCTATTAATATCTCATATTACTATACTTGTCACAATTAATGATTTTTAAATTGGATAACAGGTACTGGAGAACAGTGATACCTTAGATAAAGGGAAAGATAAGTCAAATCCTATGATTGTCCTGGATGAAATTTCTGGATTGCTACACAGAAAAGGGAATCTAAAAAACCCTGAGTAACAAGCATGACATTTTCACTGTGTTAGGGATGTAGGACTCAGAGTTTAGGAAGGTAACAGTAGCATTTGCTAGTGAAATTTTGGGATAAGAGAGATTCATGAACAGAAAGCCTTCAGAAATGTAGATAGAAGTAGCCTTGAGTCTTTAGCTGAATTCTAATCTACTTGGATATAAAATGATCTTCCACAAGATTGAGCAAAACAAATGAGTTTAAGTTGTATATTAAATAATTCTAAGCATTCACACTGGTTGGAAGATATTTTTAGTAATGAACAGCTAGAGTTTTGGTGATTACTGATGTCATAAATAAGAGTGTTAATTGTTAAATCAACAACAGGAGTCACTGTGCAGTTACTCTCCATGTAGGACCTCTGTCCTTAGTGAGTTGTATTATGAGAATTAATGGTAAAAGTAGTCTTCAAATTGTACTTTATACTTTGTGTGTCTATGTGGGTACAATCTGTTGAAATCTTTACTTAGTATATACTAAGTTTATCTTCTGTGTATAAAGATAAATAAAAATGAATCTTAATGAAGAATGGGATGAGAGAGGGAGTATGAGATGGGATGGTTGCGGGTAGGAGGGTGGTTATGGGGAATAAAAATCACTACAATCCAAAAGTTGTATTTTTGAAATTTATATTTGTGAAATACAAATTTTCATAAAAAAGTTCAGCTAGAGTGGAAATATGAGAGAAATTAGTAGAGATAAAGACCTCAGAAAATTAATAGAATGATAATAATAGTGGAAGAGACATTTATTCTAATAATATTTAAAAATAAGGCTTGAAAGGATAGAAGTGATCCTCAATAGCTTTGCTATTGGCCAAAACAAATTTCAAACCTATGCAAAGATAATGCTAATATCGATTATTTAGCAATCCAGGATTCAATATAAACATTCTTGACATGTGAAGAAATAGCAAGTTTTGAGTCATAATCGTGAAAAAATTAATCAATAGAAATATATTCAAGAACCTTAATATGGCTCTTATTATTAAATTAATGTATGTTAAAAATATTCCCAAGGACTTAAATGAGAACAAAAACACCATGAGAAATGGATGATGGACATAAAAAAAGAATAAAGTGAAACTTCAAGAGATGAAAAATTTCATATCTGAAATGAAAAATAAATTTACTGAATTGAATTAAAAGCAAATTAAGAAAATATATATGACAGCATCAGTAAATTAAAACATCCAAATAGAACTAGAGAAGAAAAAGTCTTAAAAAATAAATAGAGAGAGATGTCTGCTACTTATCTTGATGGAATAACAGGCACTAGGTTTATCTTCTCAGCTGAAACAACAGAAAGGAAAGAAGCAAATTAAAAATAAAAGACAACAAAAAACAGTGCTTTCAAGAAAAAATGGCAAACAAATTGGTAAGACCAATGAGTTTTCATATAACTGCCTGAGAGGAGTTTTCAAGTCATGGTATAGGGAGTGTGAACCCACAAGGAGCTCATTGGGCTGCTTGAGTTGGGGAAGTGGAGCTGAGAGTCAAAGAATATTAAAGCATCTAGATTTTGCTAGTCAAGAGAAGAGGAGAAGAGAGATGCACAGACAGTGAAATCCAGAGATTTGTAGATGTATTAAACAGGATTGTTTAATAGGGATTTTACCTGAGGATAGATAAAGAACTAACTGAAAGGATAGAGGGAACAGTAAGTTAGGCTCCCACAGGGTGGGGATATTGACTACACCTATCATTCAGACAAGGAAGATTTCATGACTTACTGACATTTGGGTGGAGCACCTAAAGAATTAGCCTCTTTAATGGAGAGCAGATGGGGCCACATGTATCATTAGTCTGATCCCAGATAACAAATCCTAAAAGCAAGATCTAAAAAGATTATTATTTCCCCAAATAACTGTATCAAAGAAGAAAATGTATAAATATTGATAATAATACCAAAATTACTCAGCATAAAACAAGGTAAAATTTACAATAGCTGGCAATACATTTAAAAATGTCAAGGATACAATTAAGAAGGAAAATGTAACTTATAATGAGACAAAGAAGAACAACCAACTGATACTCAGAGTAACAGAGATGCAGAATTAACAAATAATATATTAAAAATATAGAGAGACCTGGAAAATGTAAAAGCCAAATCAAGTTCTTAGCGTTGAAAACTGTAATGCATGAAACAAAAAATACATTTAAAGGTATTAATAGTAGGTTAGACATTGTAGAAAAAAATTGAGTGAACTTGAAGATCTAGTAATAGAAATTTTATCTGTGTATATGAAATACAAATTTTATTATATGTTACAAATTTTTATTATATAAGGTGAACATATTTCATGTATTTCATATATACAGATAGAGAAAAATAATTTTTAAAATTGAAGAAAACATCAATGAGCTGTGGGATAATCTCATGTTCCCAATATATATAATTGGAATCCATAAAGAATAAGAAAGAGGAGGGACAGAGAAATTATAATTAAATTTATTTATATTTGAAGATATTATCACCAAAAGTTTTCAAATTTTGAAGTACTATCAACATAGACTCAAGATTGATGTACATCAAGTACAAAAAACATGAAAAACTATACCAAGGGATGTTGTAATTGCTCAAAATCAGCAATCAAGAAAAAATTTACAGCCATCAGATAAAAAAGATGTGAGTAGAGAAACAAAAGTTAAATATGACAGCATGTTTCTCATCAGGAATACTATTACTGAGAAGAAAATGGACACCATCTTAAAGAATTAAAAGCCATTTTTCCCAAAAAACAATCTAGACATTCAACTCAACACTAACCAAAATATTAGCAGACTTTTTAAAATATAATTTGATAATAATGTTATAACATTTATGTGAAAATGCAAAAAGGCTTAGAATAGTTGAAACTATTAGAAAAAGAACAAACTGGGGGGGAGTGTCCAATCCTTATTTCATGACTTAGTATAAAGCTATAGTAGTTTAGACTGTATGATATTCTGATGAGAGCAAATGCATCAATGAAACAGATTAGAGGGTCTTGAAAAAGACATTTTACTTTTATTATTTTAACAAAAATTCTACTATTGGAGAAATGACAGTTAATCCTATAAAATATGCTAAAGGAATTAGATCTCATACTAGGGTGTGGGGGGGGGGGTGCCCCAAAACCAATTGTTGCCTCACATGACACATAGCAATAAATTCAAAGTAGATCAGAGACCTTAATGTAATAGTTAAAATTTTAAAATTCTAGTAGAAAATATATGAGAAAATCTAAAAATTTGAGATAAAAAAGATTTCTTGACTAGGACTCAAAAATTCTGAAATCTATTGAGATCTTTTGTCCCTTTCTTAAATAGATTGGTTGTCTCTTTTGTCGTTTAATTTTTTGAGTTGCTGATTTATTCTGGGTATTAATCCTTTGTCAGATAGGCAGCTTGCAAATATGTTTCCCACTCTGTTGGATGTCTTTGTACTCTATTGATTGTTTCCTTTGCTATACAAAAGTAATCTCATTTGTCAAGTTTTGCTTTTGTTGCCTCTGCTTTGGAGGTTTTACCCAAGAAGTCATCACCTATAGCAATGTCTTAGAGTGTTTCTCCAATAATTTCTTCCAGCAACTTCATAGTCTCAGCTCCTAAATTTAGGACTTTGATCCATATTGAATTAATGTGGTGAGAGGTATTTATCTAATTTCATTCTTCTACATTTATAATCAGCACCGTTTTCTCCAATTAATGATCTGGGTACTTTTTTTTGTTGTTGTTTTGACAGGCAGAGTTAGACAATGAGAGAGAGAGAGACAGAGAAAGGTTTTCCTTCCGTTGGTTCACCCCCTGAAATGGCTGCTATAGCTGGCATGCTGCGCTGATCCGAATCCAGGAGCCAGGTGCTTCCTCCCGGTCTCCCATTCGGGTGCAGGGGCCCAAGCACTTGGGCCATCCTCCACTGCAGAGAGCTGGACTGGAAGAGGAGCAACTGGGACAGAATCCGGCACCCCAACCGGGACTAGAACCCCGTGTGCTGGCGCAGCAGGCGGAGGATTAGCCAGGCGAGCCGTGGCACCGCCTGTCTGGGTACTTTTGTCAAAAATCAGTTTGATGTATTCATGTGGATTAATGTCTAGGCTCTCTCTTCTGTTCACTGATCTATGTGTCAGTTTTTATGCTAATACCACAATGTTTTAATTACTATAACTTTATATATTGTTTCAAAGTCAGGTATTGTGATGCCTCAAGCTTGATTTTTTTTTTTTTTTTTTTTTTTTTTAGGATCCCTTTGTCTATTCTGGGTCTTCTGTGATTCCATATGAATTTTAGGTTTTATTTTTTTCTCAATCTGTAAGGAATGTCATTGTTATTTTGATAGAGATTGCATTGAATCTGTAGATTGCTTTAGGTATTATGGGCATTTTAACTATATTAATTCTTCCAAATAATTATGCAAGAAATGTCTTTCCATTTTTGGGGACTCCTTTTGATTTATTTCATCAATTTTTATAATTTTCATTGTGGATATTTTTCATGTCTTTGGTTAAATTTATTCCTAAATATTTGATTTTATTTTGGTCCTTATTGTGAATGGAGTATTTTTCTTGATTTCTTTCAGTGAGTTCATTATTAGCATATAAAAAGCTGCTGCCTGGGCTGATGTTTAGGCAGCAATCACACTAGAGCCTGGATGTGAAGACTCTGCCCTGTGCACAGCCTCCCCTGGGGTAAAGTAGGGCATTCAGCCTTTCAGCAAGACTGTCACTCCAAGATAAAAGTTCCTCAAGGCTCAACTAGTCTCTTAGCTCAACATCTGAGAGTCTACCATGTGGTGTTCCCTTTCCGTACTGCACCATGGACATCCGGTGCCTCAAGAAGGCCCTGAATATTGGTCCTCTTCCAGCTCAAAGTCTTCCTTGAGGAGTCATGCAGATCTCACTACTCACAACATCCTCCCCCTAGTGCCAAGTGATTCGTCCAAGTTCTGTGCAGCTTAATTCCTGCCCAGCCAAGGTTAGTATCCTCAGTAGTGAAGAACTGCAGGTTTAGAAAGGTTAGGCAATTTGAAGTCTCAGAGTGCCAGAATTGTCACTGAGACCCAGCTTAAGCTGCTGACCCAGGCCATTGCTCTTAATGCCTATCTACTGTTGTCTCTCAACCCCAAACCTGCATGGCCAGATGTCATTCAAAGGCTGCTGTTGAATGAGAACCCCCATTCCTCTTCCTGTTCCAACGCTTTCCAGTGTAATTCAGAATCTTTTTTTCTTTTATTCCCCCACTCCATTCTTTAAAAGTATAATCTCCAAGAAATTCCCTTGAGGAGATACCTCATCCAATTCTTCATTATTTTTAGCCACATTACAATGTGCCCTCTAAATTCTGTGTGTGAGGTGGAGGTTCCCAAGTGCCCGTTTTAACACGGCTATAGTGCTTGCCAGCCAACATTCCCCTACAGTATCCTCTTATAATTCCTTCATGCTGCTTCCCAGATACATCAGAATGTAACAAAAATAATTACTTCATTACTAGTATCCACTTGATAAAAACCATGTCTGCCCTGCACCTTAGCAATCTGTCCTAACTTAGTTCAATATTATTGCCAGTCATAGTAATAATCATTTCTGATGGTATGAATGAACACATTTTTTATGTCCTTCTCTGTCAGAAACTTCTGCTATTAATCAGATTCCTCAGAGTATTTCACTTCCAGTTTTGATCCTCGTGCCATATCCTCAGAAAAAATCATGTACTTCTAATTTGATCATGAAGGTTACTGTTCTAATGGATTTTTTTAGACTTCAGGCACTCTGGTTATTTAAATGGACTTAGACAGTATAAACCAGACTCCCTGACATTCCAGAGGCTTCAAGAGTCAATGGCTTCTGGCAAGCAGCCACTCGGGCCTCCACTTGGCCTTAATTAAGTCAGCTCTAACACACCAGTTCTTTAGAATTATGTGTATGCTCAGAGGATTTCAATAAAGAATAGTCTATCATGAAGTCAGAATATTACAGTTGTAACCTGCTGGTGAAGACACTTTTCCCCTATCATTCTTTTCTGAAATACTGTAATCTTTATCTATATATCTATCTTTTTATCTATCAGCTATATCTATCTATCTATCATCTATCTATCTATCAATCTATTATCTATCTATCTATCATCACTCATCTATTGGTCTTTTGCAATTGTACAGGCTTCAATTTATTGAGTACCTTCTTTGTATTAGGTAACTTGAATATTATTTTATTCTCATAGCAAGCCTACAAGGCAACTCCATTTTATAGATAAGAAACGTGATTACAAACAACAGTAAGTGACTTATTCATTGACTGGTACTAAATGTTGTACCTATGGCTTACACTGCTATTTATTTTGTATACATAATAAAGATTTAACATTAATGTAAAATGTAATGCAAATTTGCAGTATTTTTTCTTTTACAGATTTATGTGTTTATTTGAAAGCCATGGAGAGAGAAAGAGAGAGAGAGAGAGAGATTGAGAGAATGAGAATCTTCCATCTGCTGGCTCATTCCCCAAATGGCCGCAATAGCCAGGACTGTGCCAGGCTGAAGCCAGGACTAGTAACCCCATCTGGATCTCCTTCATGTGTGGCAAAGGCTCAAGTACTTGGGTCATCTACCACTGCTTTCTCAGGTGTATTAGTAGGGAACTGGAACAGAAGTGGGGCAGCCAAGACTCAAACTGGCTTTCCAATTTGGGATGCCACTTTCATAAGTGGCAGTTTAACCTCTGTGCCACAACACCAGCCCCAAACACTTTCTATATTCTAATAATTGTTCTGTTATGTTGAACTGCAAGAAATCATTGGTCTTTTATCCAAATAATGACAATTTCAAATGGTTTAATCTAGTATTTGTCTTATTTGATTCTAATAAAAGCCGTATGATACAGCTGTTATTGATGTCATTTTGCAAAAGAGGAAATTGAAGTGCAGCCAGGTGAAATGATGTGCACAGTATTAAATCATCAATAGTGGCATTTCTCCTTTTCTCCCATCAGGCAATTCTTCATCACGAAATGGCAACTATGACGAGGTGATGTGACACTTTGATTGTCCCCCAGGGTGGCAATTCCAAGTTTGTTATTTCACTCACTTCATTCAGCATTTTAAGTACAGGCTATGTATGTCAGTCATATGAATTCTACTTTTCAAGGAATAGTTAGGTGAAAAATCCAGTTAGTTACTCCAGATTTGTATTAAAAAAAAACAAACCCGTTTGAAATAGATTTTTTCAGTGCTATTTAGGACGTTTCTAAAGTATTCAGACATCCATTATTATTGGAACAATGGGTAGTCTTTCAAAGTTTTGATTTCTAAAGTAATTACACCCTTGGATTGTGTTGATTCTGGTGCACTTGTTTAATTGTCCCGTTTGCTGTACTCTCTGCTCGGAGTGTCCTATTCCTTATCCTAAAACTTTAAATTCTTAACCTCAATGGTCACTTTCTTCATAAGAATCCTTCATTTCTTACTCACAACTCTAAATGAACCATTTCTTATTTGACTGTTGCTGCAGTTGGTTTTTTTTTTTTTATCTTTTATTTAATGAATATAAATTTCCAAAGTACGACTCATGGGTTACAATGGCTTCCCCCCCCCATACCGTCCTTCCCACCCACAACCCTCCCCTTTCCCACTCCCTCTCCCCTTCCATTCACATCAAGATTCATTTTCGATTATCTTAATATACAGAAGATCATGTTGCTGCAGTTTGTTTTCACTTTTCATATACCACCAGTTACTTTCTCTCCTAAATTTTTCTTATCCATCCATCCGTTCATTATTTACTATCCACCAATAAAGGTCTAGTCAGTGTAAGGGTCACTGAGGATACAGTGCTAAACAGGCATGATTGCCACCCTCAAAGGCTTAGTTGGGGAGGCAGATAAGTACACAGAACTGGTTTATAAAACTATTGTTCTCTTTATGCCGGCTCAACACATCTGAGAATTGCAATCCTATCAGTCATAGCTGCTCATGAGGGATGCGATTCTGGAAGATGGTGAGAACTGATGGGGAGGGAAAGAAGAGTTCTGTTCTCCCCACCCCAGAACAGGGATGGGAAATAAATGATGCATGATATTGCAGTCCAGTCTACTCTACTGAGCATCAGCACAACAGGTTTTAGAGAGTTAGTGACATAGAGAGGAAGTGTGCTCCTCCCACAAATAGGGCATCCAGGGGCTGGGAAGAAAGGAGGATCTCTGGGAGATGACCTTTGTAGTAAATCATAGATATGAGTGGAAGTTCACTGCATGAATAGGAGAGGCAAGGGGAGCCAGCTAGAGGATACTAGACAGAACTTGTCAAAGCTTGGAGGTAAGAGGCAGAATGCTGAGTGTGTGAGTGCATGTGTGCATGCGTGTTTGGGTATGAAGAAGTCTTGTTTGGCTATGTTAGAGGGAAATGAGTAGACAAGAACAGAGATATATAGGTATTTTAGAAAAAGTCATACTTAGTGGTTTGGGACCTGGCAAACTCATATTTTTATCCATCTGTGTAGACTGTCATCCGCCTGAGGGCAGAGTTTGTAATCCTGCGCGCATCCCTGTGAGCCAGGCTCCAAGAACATCACTGTAGGTGCACAGCAATTACACTTCACTGTGGAGACAGCTTGGGTGTCCCCCCTACTCTTCCATTCCGAGTAGGCTGATTGCGGGGCGAAGAATTTCAGGAGAATATGGCTAATTCTTGGTGTACTCATAGGGGAGAGACAGGCACTGGGTTATTAGCATGAGGGTCTGTTTGGAAGAAACAAAGAAGACTCAAATCCATTTTCACAATGACACTAAAAACCAGCATTCCTTCTCTGAATGCTATTTGTGCCTGTTTACTTTCTTTCTGTGGCACCAGGCTGGGCTGCATTTGCCATTTAGACATAATTACTATTTTATTATTATTTTTTTTTCACAGTTAAGTGGAGCATTTGAGCACAGCTGAATCGCTGGGAGCCTCGGTGGAAGAAATCTATTAGCAGTATGGCTTGAAACAATACACAAAAGGCCGCTGCGTGTGGTCTGCCTTCCACGCTTTCAACTTCCTTATGTGGAACAATAAATCTCCAAGTCAGCTAGAACGCAGAGACTCCCATCCAACGAGAGATCCGCATTTTTATCTTTTATTCATTGGCAGGAACATTAGCTGTAGGAGGTATTCAAATCACACTTTTATTTAAACAAACACAGCTGGATCACAGCCTCTTAATATAGCAATTCTCTAATGAAAAATAACAACATAGTATTTATCTCTTTTCTTTTGTGTGACTCTCAATTTGCTAAAATTAGGCAGACTTCAATCCCATACAAAATTGGCATGTTTTCATGACCAGAGCTCATCGCAACTAACTGCAAAATTATAATGGGGATGTAATTACGGGAGGGCATGTGAAATACACATCCTTTTGCTGCTGTAAGCTATATGGGGTTATACAATTATGTTGTAATAACATCATTTATCTTAAAGGAGTCACGCAGCTGACTTCATTTATTTAACTTGAGCACTCCAATTATGTGCTGTGTCACTTTAACATACATGTCTTGCCCAAAGAACACGGTGTAATAATAACGGTAAAAGCAATAATGATAATAGTACACATTTGTGCAGGGCGCCAAGGAACACAAAGCGGTTTTACAATCATGATCTTTCTGGAGCCTCATAATGGCTCTGTATGGCAAGCACCTAAGCCTGTATTTCTGTGTGCCCCATTTTACTGATGAGAAAGCTGCTGTCCAGAGAAGTGAAGTGATGTCTACTCCCACACTCAGTAAGTGGTCAGATGAGAACTTAACACTGACTTGATGTTCAGCGGGGTCATGCAACTGCCCCCACCATCGGAACCAGAGTTTGGACAGGTTCACTTCTTTAGTTCATCTCACAAATATCTTTTAAGGCAGACAAAATAGTCTGGGGTGATGGATAGTACATGTAGTAATTCTATGACCCTGAGCAAATTAAGTTAACTTATGAGACCCCAGATTCCTTGATAGAAAAGTTGAAATGATTATACATAATAAACAGGCTTGTGCTAAATATTAACTGCAATAAAACTTGTGAGGTGCCTGGGAACAGGGGAACAGGTGCCAGAAATGAGTTCATTCTCTTTCCCTGCAGCACAGGGAAAAAAATTCTTCCATTTCATACAGGAATAAATTTCTATGCATTTTGTTTAGGTAACTTGCCAAGCTCACAAAGTTAAGAAGTGTCAGGGCAGATCTGAAATTCACAACTTCCCTTTACATATACACTTATTTCTGCTCACCTTATGACTTCAAATGTTCTCTATCATTCTCAGTTCTTTACTTTTTTTGCTTAAATATACAAAAGTAAAATAAAATACTTGTCTTTTTCAAAAACTAACGTCTTAGTGTTATTTGCCACAGTTGGAAAGACTTTATCTCAGTTCTAATGAAAAGAGCAGAACTTGGGGGCAGGAAACCTGTCATGGGCTTCTGATGACAAAGTTACTAAGGTATGTGGATTTAGGCCAATTCTCTGTGTCTTCCCAGTGTGGGATAGATCATTCATAAATGTTGTTTGAAGGGACCGGAGCCATGGCTCACTTGGTTAATCATCCACCTGCGTGCCAGCATCCCACATGAGCGCCAGTTCTAGTTCCGGTTGCTCCTCTTCCAGTCCAGCTCTCTACTGTGGCCCAGGAAGGCAGTGGAGGATGGCCCAAGTGCTTGGGCCCTGCACCCACATGGGAGACCACGAGGAAGCACCTGGCTCCTGGCTTCGGATCAGCGCAGTGCCGGCCGTAGCAGACATTAGGGGGGTGAACCAACAGAAGGAAGACCTTTCCCTCTGTCTCTCTCACTAACTTTATCTGTCAAATAAATAAAAAAAAAGTATTAAAAATGTTGTTTGAATCCTCACTTTCTAAGAATAAGCCTGTAGTATATACTAATTTTTGGAGAGACGAGAAAGCTTGTCCAAAAACAGATTTGGTTTGCCTCTTGCCAGACACCATCAGTATTTGCTCATTAGTACACTGCTCAAAATACTCTCATTTCATCTTTACAAAACCAAGTACAATGATATTTTATAGATGAGGAAATGGAAATTAAAGGATTTGTCAGAGTTGTGAAATTTCTATTAGCATAACTACAAGCTAATGGTTTGAGGAACTTAACTTTCATGTTTCCTGAACAATTAAGTAGTTAAATGGGCAAGATGGATGGCATATCTTTGGATGCCTCCAATTATAAAATAAAGTTTTATAGATTTTATAATGATCACAGTTCCTAGAGGAACCAGCAAAGATGTAGCTTCCATACATCAGCATTTTAACTGAGACAGTCGGGACAAAGTTTCCTAACTTAAAAAAGCTTTACCTAGCGAAGTCATTTCTTTCTCTCTCTCTCTCTCTCTTTTTTTTTTTTTTTTTTGGACAGGCAGAGTTAGACAATGAGAGAGAGAGACAGAGAGAAAGGTCTTCCTTTTTCTCCGTTGGTCACCCCCTAAGTTGCCACTATGGCTGGTGCGCTGTGCTGATCCGAAGCCAAGAGCCAGGTGCTTCCTCCTGGTCTCCCTTGAGGGTGCAGGGCCCAAGCACTTGGGCCATCCTCCACTGCCTTCCCAGGCCACAACAGAGAGCTGGACTGGAAGAGGAGCAACGAGGACAGAATCCGGCACCCCAACTGGGACTAGAACCTGAAGTGCCTGCACCACAGGCGGAGGATTAGCCTAGTGAGCCGTGTTGCCGGCCTGAAGTAATTTCAAGTGTGTTCCCTAATTCCACCACAGTCTAGGGGCCAAGGTACTTTGTGAGCAGGTTGATGGAGGTTCAAAAATATGGAAATGTTTAGAAAAGAAATAATAGAATAAGATTCTTTGTCTGTATTAGTGTGCTATTTTTTTTTCTTCTCTAGATTTTTTTCTTACTTATCCATTTATACATTAAATTAGTTGATATTTGGGTTTAAAAAATAAACTAAAACCTGAAATATCCTTTACTTTCACTGCTTTTCAGGAGATTAAATTGTTGGAGGAACATCCAAGTAAGAAGCCTTTACAGTACAGTAAGTTTACATAGATACAGATGAGAGAGTGAGTGCCGGCTTTGAGTTGGCACAAAGGTAGGGGTTACCAATTCTGATTAGAGAATAGAGTTAGGGAGCTTTCACAGACAAGGAGTCCCTTGAGCACAATTTTTCCCCAATATGCTTTTAATTATAAGTGCCAAAAAGTCTATATAAATGATTTACTTTCATATTGCCTTTTATTGAGTTTTATATCTTAAAGCTTCAGACAGAAAAGAGACTGCTGCAATCAACTGCCCACATCTGAGAGTTTTGATGTTAAAAGTTCTGGAGGGAGATTTTGCTAGCTTACTCCCAAACTGATCAGTGGTATCTATAGGCAGCATTACCTAGAAATAGGCAGATTCCACACAAGCCTCCTCAGTGGTACTGAACAGTGGCCGTTTCCCAAAGGGGAGATTCAGGATCAGACAGTTCTGCAGGGGGGTGTTTCTCAAATTATGGCATACAGGCACCGGGGGATCTCACTGGCTTTTATGGGGTTCATGAAATCAAAACATGTTTTTTCTTTCTTAATAACCGAAAGCAATTGTTTGCTTTTTTAAAAAATTATGTTTGTGGGACTGGTGCTGTGGCGCGGCGGGTTAAAGCCCTGGCCTGACACACTAGCATCCCATATGAATGCCGATTCTAGTCCCGGCTGCTCTTCTTCCAATTCAGCTCTCTGCTATGGACTGGGAAAGCAGTAGAAGATGGCCCAAGTCCTTGGGCCCCTGCACCCTCGTGGAAGAACCAGAAGAAGCTCCTGGCTCCTGGCTTTGGACCAGCGCAGCTCCGGCCGTTGCGGCCATCTGGGGAGTGAACCAATTGATGTAAGACCTCTCTCTCTGTCTCTACCTTTCTCTAACTCTGTCTTTCAAATAAATAAAATAATTTTTTGTGTCTACACTGATACTGCAAAGGTAAGTGGTAGGTAAAATTGCTGGAGCATTAACATGAGTCAAAGTAATGGCACAAAATTTACAGGTTTTCATATTCTCAGCATTTTGCATTTGCACCTAAAAATGCCAGTTTCCTTCAAGAATGTCCTTGATTAAATAGTAAAAATATTATAATACTATTCATTAAATATTAACCTCGTGTATCACAATTTTAATATCTGCATATGAAAATGGTTATGTCAGAAAACTATTTTGTTCTTACTGAAGTTTCTACCTTGAAGAAAAGTAGTTACGCAAATATTTGAATCTCAAACTGAAATAGCTGCCTTTTTCATGGAACAAAATTTTATTTGGAAGAATAACTTGTAGAAAAACTGTGTTTATTCATATTTGGTTTTTAAGCAGGCAAATACATAAACAAAGTAAGCCAAATATCCATTCAAAGTTGATTGATGAGTGTTAAAATAACAGAATATGGAAAGTTAACTTATATCATTTCAGGTTCCATATTTCCACCTGTCTTCAAGAAATTACATTTTGTAGCCAACATTGTGGTATAATGGGCTAAGCTGCTACCTGTGATGCTGGCATCTCATATGGGAGCTGGTTCCAGTTCCAGCTGTACCACTTCTGATCCAGCTCCCTGCTAATGTGCCTGGTAAAGCAGCGGAAGAAGGCCCATAGTCCTTGGGCCCCTGTTCCCATGTGGAAGACCAGGAAGAAACTCTTGGTTCCTGGCTTTTGCCTAGCCCAGTTCTTGCCATTGTGGCCATTGTGGGTATGAACCAGCAGATGGAAGATCTCTCTCTCTCTCTCTCCCTCTTTCTCTCTCTGTAACTCTGACTTTCAAATAAATAAAATAAAAATCTTTTTAAAAAAGGAAATTACCTTTTTTCTAGGTTTCATGAAAATTCAAAGAATAATATCTGCAAAATCCTCCAAATCCTTTTCATATGAACCAGCAAAGCCAGCATATTAAATAGATTGAATGTAGATATATACAAGGAAATTTGTCTTCTATTAAACTAAACATTAATTTTCCAAACTGTATAGCTCACAATAGTGCCAGCTTTCTCTTTAATTTTTTGAAAACACATGTTTCAAGAAATGTTGCCCATATTTTAGCATATATTGCTATTTACTGTGAATTAATATATATAGATATATTCAAAATTATCCTAGTTTAACATTTCTAAATGATGATAACTGGTAGATATAATATAATCAACAAAACCGAAAGGCTCTGTAGTCTACAGTAGTTTTCAAAAGCAGACTCTGATTCTGAGAACAAAATGCTTGAAACCTGCTACCCTAGGTAATGACTGGAATCTTCAACTATGGATAATGGCAATCCAGTGGGAAGAGATGGCAGAGTGTCCAAGTGCAGAGACAAGGACGTATGAAGCTGTGTGGCACATCCTGGAACTTCAGTGGGTACAGCTGAGATATGGAATATAAAAATAGATTGTGGAGAGATGAAGCTGAAGAAGGAACATTTTCTATCAGGTAATCTTGTGCCTGAGCAAAGTTTTATGCAAGAAAATGATAGAATGTTGTGGCACTTTGTTGACTGTGTGGAAAATGGGTAGATAATAGTGTTGGGATGAGAAGTGGATATCAATAGAAACAAGGAAATGAGTTAGAAAGCTAGGACAATAGCTAAGCCCAGAAAACATGAGGAATTGAATTAAGGGAATGTTGGTTGGAATGGAAAAAAAGGGGTAAACAGATCTTGTAAAGAACTTTAGGAAACAGAATTGAAAACAAAGACATCCTGATGGACATTACTGGGCGTAGATTTCATAGTTTAAGGTATGTAGGAGATGAGAAGTTAAGCCAAATAATATCCACAGGATTTGGTGCTATTTCCTGTTTGGCCATTGTCAGTGTATAGCTTTCCTTCTCAAGGTTACCTCACTGTCCAAGATAGCTGATGCTCACAGCATCACATCAGCATTCCAGGTTGGCTTCAGAAGGAAGCAGGACAGGACAAATGGGCCAGGTTTCCAACTGATTTAGCATCTCTTAGCAGTTTTTCTGTTATTTCTGCTACTCTCATTGTTCATATCTTGAACTTTACAACATTCAGGTGAAAGAAGTATAGGAAATACAGGAAATTAGTTGGGTTCATTGATATTTAAAAAAACCAGCAGGGTCATTTTACAACAAAGGAGGGAGAAGTGTTCATCAGATGGCATCCAGCAAGAACTGCCATAGATACCTACAGTCCTACTTTTCTTCCCCCAGAAATACTGCTATCCAGAATTTTTGAACATTTCTTTTTACCATGAAATTTTCTGGGATCAAGAAGGACAGCTACTTTTTTGTTTGTTTGTTTGTTTGTTTTTATTTTTTATTTTATTTTTTATTTTTTTAAACTTTTATTTAATGAATATAAATTTCCAAAGTACAGCTTATGGATTACAATGGCTTCCCCCCCATACCGTCCCTCCCACCCACAACCCTCCCCTTTCCCACTCCCTCTCCCCTTCCATTCACATCAAGATTCATTTTCAATTATCTTAATATACAGAAGATCAGCTTAGTATACATCAAATATGGATTTCAACAGTTTGCTCCCACACAGAAACATAAAGTGAAAAATAATAGATGATTTTTTTTTAAATGATGATGAAATCAGAGCAGACCTATTGTCATGTTTAATCCCAGTGAGAGTCAAGTTGGGAATTGATAATTTCTTTTTTTTTTTTTTTTTTTACAGAGGATCAGTTTAGTATGCATTAAGTAAGGATTTCAACAGTTTGCACCCCCATAGAAACACAAAGTGAAATATATTGTTTGAGTACTCGTTATAGCATTAAATCTCAATGTACAGCACATTAAGGATAGAGATCCTACACGAGGAGTAAGTGCACAGTGACTCCTGTTGTTGACTTTACCAATTGACATTCCTGTTTATGGCATCAGTAATCTCCCTATGCTCCAGTCATGAGTTTCCAAGGCTATGGAAGCCCTCTGAGTTCTCCGACTCTTATCTTGTTTAGACAAGGTCATAGTCAAAGTGGAGGTTCTCTCCTCCCTTCAGAGAAAGGTACCTCCTTCTTTGATGACCTGTTCTTTCCATTGGGATCTCACTCGCAGAGATCTTTTGCCAGAGTGTCTTGGCTTTCCATGCCTGAAATACTCTCATGAGCTTTTCAGCCAGCTCCGAATGCCTTTAGGGCTGATTCTGAGGCCAGAGTGCTATTTAGGACATCTGTCATTCTATGAGTCTGCTGAGTATCTCACTTCCCATGTTGAATCACTCTCCCCTTTATTTACTCCATTGGTTAGCGTTAGCAGGTACTAGACTTGTCTATGTGCTCCCTTTGACTCCCAGTCCCTCCACCATGACCAACTGTGAACTGAAACTGATCACCTGGAACAGTGAGATGGCATTGGTACATGCCACCTTGATGGGATTAAATTGGAATCCCCTGGTATGCTTCCAACTCCACCACTTGGGGCAAGTCAGCCTGAGCATGTCCCAAATTGTACATCTCTTCCCTCTCCCATTCCCACTCCCATGTTCAACAGGGATCACATTTCAGTTAATTTTCAACACTTAAGAATAACTGTGCATCAATTACAGAACTAAACCAGTCATATTAAGTAGAACAGATAAAAAAACTACTAAGAGGGATAATGTATTAAGTTGTTCATTAACAGTCAGGGCTATGCTGATCAAGCCACCGTTTCCCATAGTGTCCACTTCACTCCAACAGGTTTCCCTCTTGGTGTTCAGTCAGTCGTCACCGATCAGGGAGAACATATGGTATTTGTCCCTTTGGGATTGGCTTATTTCACTCAGCATGATGTGTTCCAGATTCCTCCATTTTGTTGCAAATGACTGGATTTCATTGTTTCTTACTGCGGTATAGTATTCTAAAGAGTACATATCCCATAATTTCTTTATCCAGTCTATCGTTGATGGGCATTTAGGTTGGTTCCAGGTCTTAGCTATTGTGAATTGAGCTGCAATAAACATTAGGGTGCAGACCTCTTTTTTGTTTGCCAATTTAAATTCCTTTGGGTAAATTCCAAGGAGTGGGATGGCTGGGTCGAACGGTAGGGTTATCTTCAGGTTTCTGAGGAATCTCCAGACTGACTTCCATAGTGGCTTGACCAGTTTGCATTCCCACCAACAGTGGGTTAGTGTCCCTTTTTCCCCACATCCTCGCCAGCATCTGTTGTTGGTAGATTTCTGCATGTGAGCCATTCTAACCGGGTTGAGGTGAAACGTCATTGTGGTTTTGATTTGCATTTCCCTGATTACTAATGACCTTGAACATTTTTTCATGTGCCTGTTGGCCATTTGGATTTCCTCTTTTGAAAAATGTCTATTGAGGTCCTTGGCCCATCTCTTAAGTGGGTTGTTGGTTTTGTTTTTGTGGAGTTTCTTGATCTCTTTGTAGATTCTGGTTATTAACCCTTTATCTGTTGCATAGTTTGCAAATATTTTTTCCCATTCTGTCGGTTGTCTCTTCACTCTCCTGACTGTTTCTTTTGCAGTACAGAAACTTCTCAATTTGATGCAATCCCAATAGTTGATTTTGGCTTTGACTGCCTGTGCCTCCCGGGTCTTTTCCAGAAATTTTTTGCCTGTGCCAATATCTTGAAGGGTTTCTCCAATGTTCTCTAGTAACTTGATGGTGTCAGGTCGTAGATTTAGGTCTTTAATCCATGTTGAGTGGATTTTTGTGTAAGGTGTAAGGTAGGGGTCTTGCTTCATGATTCTGCACGTGGAGATCCAATTTTCCCAGCACCATTTATTGAATAGACTGTCCTTGCTCCAGGAATTAGTTTTAGATCCTTGATCAAATATAAGTTGGCTGTAGATGTTTGGGTTGATTTCTGGTGTTTCAATTCTGTTCCATTGGTCTATCCATCTACTTTTTAACTTGGGTATCTCAACTGGTGACTGGAATTTTTCATAACACTATATAAGAACTTAGAATACAAAGAAACTCTAGAAAGCCCAACTTCCTATTTTTCTGAATGACTATCATAATTGCCTAGCTGCTTGATCCATTTATTTGAATTTCTCATTCTAATTCCCCCTACACAGTGGCAAGATTAATCTGTTTAAAATGTATTTTAAGTCACACTATTTTTCAAGAATCTTAATTAATTCCTCAAAGGCTACAGAACATTCCCAAGTATTCATAAGGCACTTACCTTTGCACCACCCCCATTCTGCACAATTAGAAATTCTCCATATGTCACATTCTCTTCTGCCTCTTTGATCTCAGTGATTTCCCCCCCCCTTCTTCTGCTTAAAGAAATTTCACTTCCCCACCCTGAATTAAGTTACACACTGTATCATTTAATATTAACGTGGTATGAGCTATGTCATTAAAAAAGAAGAGTTCAAAGTCATCTTGCAATTTTACCAAAAGCAACATTTGCAGGCATAACTTTCATACAATAAGCTTCAGCTAAATGGAACTTCATGCTATGGGCAATTCAACTTGTATGGTTTTGCTCAAGATACTTTAGCTTTTTTGATTTCTAGCTGTGTAACTGCATGGGGCAATGATACTTACAGTGTATTTAGGACTTCTTGAATTTTAGTCCACTCAAAACAACATTCAGTAATGAAACATCACAAGACCCTACTTAGTAATCACAGATACTCATACATTCCACCTGTTATGCTTAAAGAACATCTTCCTCCCCAGCCAACTAGGAACAATTAGGAATGAAAAAGAAATAAAAGACACCCAAATAAGAAAGCAAGAAGTTAAGTCATCTGTTTGCTGACACTGTGATAGTTTGTACAGAAAACCCCAATTCTTCAAAAAAGACATTTAGAACTAATAAATGAACTCTGTAGAGGATGCAAACCAACAGAAAATTCTGTTGCATTTCTACATGTTAACTGTGAACTATTTAAAAATAAAGCAAGAAAATAATTTTACTTACAAAAGCATCCAAAAAATCCTTATA
This sequence comes from Oryctolagus cuniculus, assembly GCF_964237555.1. Lineage (NCBI taxonomy): Eukaryota > Metazoa > Chordata > Mammalia > Lagomorpha > Leporidae > Oryctolagus > Oryctolagus cuniculus. The sequence continues at coordinate 112,290,685 of NC_091438.1, forward strand.
AATAAATTTAATCAAGGTTAATCATAGGTCTATACACTGAAAACTGTAAAACATGGATGAAAGATATTGAAAAATTGAATGGAAAGATATCCTGTGTTCATGAATTGAAACAATTATCATTGTTAAAATGGTTAGATTTTCCACAACAATCTTACCAATTCCATGTTATTCTCATTGAAATACCAATGAAATTCCTTATGAAAATAGAGAAAGAAAATCATAAACTTTGTATGGAACCATAAAAACCTCAAATAGTCAAAACTTTCTTGAACAAAAACAATTAAGTTGGAAGCAACACACTACTTGATTTCTTTTTTTTTTAAGATTTATTTGAATATTTGAAAGTCAGAGTTACACAGAGAGAGGAGAGGCAGAGAGAGAAAGAGAGAAAGAGAGAGAGAGAGAGAGAGAGAGAGAGAGAGGTCTTCTACCCGATGGTTCACTCTCTAATTGGCTGCAATGGCTGGAGCCGCGATGATCCGAAGCCAGGAGCCAGGAGCTTCTTCCCAGTCTCCCATGCGGGTGCGGGGGCCATCTTCTACTGCTTTCCAGGCCATAGCATAGAGCTGGATTGGAAGAGGAGCAACCAGGTCTCAAACTGGCATCCATATGGGATGCCAGCACTTCAGGTCAGGGTGTTAACCCACTGCACCACAGCACCGGCTCCTCTTGATTTCAAAATATATTACAAAACTATATTAGTCAAAATAGCATGACACTGGAATAAAAATGAACACATTAACCAATGAAATAGAATAGAGATCCTAGCAATAGTCCCACACATTTACAGCTCTTTTATTTTTTCAAAATGAATAAAAAGACAGTCTCTTCAGTAAGTTATATTTTGGAGTTCTTTCAAAAATAACAATATAACTACCATATTATCCAGCAAACTCGTTTTTGGGTTTATGTCCAGAGAAAATAAAATCGATATCTTGAAGAGATATCTGCACACCTAACATACATTGCAGCATTATTCACAATAGCCAGGATATAGAATCAAACTAAAGATACACCAATGAGTAAATGTGGCATATATGCACAGCAGAGTACAACTCAGTCTTTTAAAAGGATGAAATTATGTTATTTACAATAACTTGGAGAAAATTATCCTAAGTGAAATAAGCCAGGCACAAAAATATAAATACTTTATGATCTTACTTATATGTGGAAACCAGAAAAAAGTTGAATTTATAGAAGCAGATTAGAATGATGGTTACCAGGGTTTGGTGATAGTGCAGAAAGGGGAAATGTTTGACAAAGAATGCAAAGTTTCAGTTAAACCAGAGAATAAGTTTTGGAGACCTATTGCACTGCATGGTGACTAGTTAATAATAATAATGTATATATTCAAGTTGCTCAGAGTAGGTTTTTTTTTTACATTTTTTCATTTGACATTGACAAACACACACACAGTGAGAGAGACAGAGAGATAAAGAATCAAGAGTTTGGAGTTCAGTCTGAGTTCCCACATGATGACAGTGACCCAAGTACTTGAGCTTTCACCTGCAGCCTCCCAGGGTGTGCATTAGCAGGCACCTAGGTTAGAAATGGAGCCAGCATTCAAATCCAGGGACTCCAGTATGGGGTGCAGGCATTTGAAGCAGCAACATAACTAATGACAAATATCTTCCCTAAGAGTTGATTTTAAATGTTCTTATTACAAAAGTGTGTGAAGTGCTTGCCATATTAACTAGCTTAATTTAAATCATTGCATAATATATATAAATCAAAACATCATACTGTATCCCATGAATGAGTACCATTATTATTTTTAAAAAGCATCTTCCTTTAACTCATGCCCAAACATAGTCTTAGTGATGAGCAGGTTGCTTAGAATTATAAGTCTGGCCCTGTGCATAAGTGTTGGCCTCATGCTTTTTCCACAGAATTCTACCTTATTTTGCTAATATGAGCCCTATAGATATTAAGTGGCCAGTTTTCGCTGTTGTTCGGTGTTAACATTGGATCCTTTTTTGACCTTATTCTTAACAACTCAGATATATTGTGATTTGAAAATCCACATCTCTGCATCATCTGCCCACACACCTTTTTCTTCTTATTTAGCATACATTATTAACCTTACAAACTAATTATCAACAGATATAAAAGGTCTATGAGGATAATACTTCATTTTCACTTTGGCAAACTTGATCCTCTGATTTGCTCTAGGGTCCTTTGAGAAGTGTCAGGATATACACTCTCTTTAATACATATTTTTCAGGATTTACTTTTACCTACAGGACTGGAGCTGTGCTGTGGCTTGGCAACATAGTGCACTAGAATGAGGTCACTTAAAATCTCTTCCCCGCTTTTTCCTAAGATCCACAGATTACACAGTAAGGTGTAAAATAACCTGTGCAGATAGTTGATTCAGATACTGAATCAACTTGTGTGCTACATAACAGTATGATATTGAGCATGGTTTTTAATGTTTTGAACTTGAAGTTCATTGTCAATGTATGGGAAATAACACCTCTAGAAGAGTTTACTTTACACCCTGGCAGTAGTCATTTGAGAAAGCTAGGATATTCCCTCTTAATTATCAACATTTATAAGGTTCTGACTTGTTAACTAATTTACTTGATACTATTTTCTAACTTTGGGTAAGTAGATGTATATTCTCAGATTCTATCCACCTATCTTGGTTTCAGTTTTAGCATTGTATAATAAATGTTTAATAATGATATTATATCACTGGACAGTTAGGAGCACTAAGTCCCATGACAGAAATGAAAAACGTGGCGCATAGTAAGTGCTCTTGAGGGACTACATTTGAGATATACAGCTAGATGAAGATGGAATTCTGTAAATGACTACCTTAGGCACACATTCAAAGAGATATCTATTATTTCTCAAATATTTGCTGAGGCTACTGTCTGCTGTGCTGTGTACTGTAGTTACAAAGAAGAATATGCCATGACTCCCATTACCAAAGGACCATATGAGTTAATATATGCAACAGTGCTTGGCACAAAGTAGGGCTCAATAAATATGAATTTGCTATTACAATGACAAGTTTATTACGATCATTTTTGTTATATCTGCCTTATCCTTAGTTGCCAAGAAAACAGCATTTGAGCCAAGATTAAATGTCCATGCTTTGTCTGGAAAGTGTAAAGACAGGGCTGTATAGATGTGAGGAGGGGGCAGGAATCAAGGCATCATTCCAGACTTTTCTTGCCGTTAGCAAGTAGTTCATCTGGTGCAGTCAGTTGCCAGGTAGGGTAACATAGCTTTTCATTCCTGAAGAGGATATGCCCTTAATTGCCCAATTCTGTTTGGGTTGTGATTGGTATCATTGTCCATTGATATTTATTACTTGTTCTAAACAAATGAACAGACTTTGCATATTTAGTCTTCCCTACTGCCCTTATCACAGAGTAAATCCTTCTTTGCTCCAGGGTCCACTGGACGCATAAGAATCACAGTATCTACAAGTCACTGGAATTGTTGTTGTGCTGGTAGATATGTTCCCCATTTCCAAGAGCATAGTTGCAGCGTCAGGAAGCACAATTTTGCAAGTGGCTCCCTGGATGTGACAGAGGGCATACCCACTTCTTGCTCATAATAACTGCTCTGTGTACTGTAGCTGTTACAGACACAGTTCCATGTATTGTTTTTGATTCAATATATATTATAAATTATGGAGATTGAGAAGCAAGACAAGGTGATGTGTCATGCATCATCCATTTCTTCACAAATGTCACAGAATGGGATTCAAATCCCTTTGTAGTTGGGTTCACTAAACCTTGTGAAACATTTCTAGGCAGGCTATGCAAAGAACTCAGGCTTCAGGGCTGTCCAAGAGAGATGAGGCACAGAGAGATTGTATTTTCCTGTCTCTCTCCAATTTCCTTTAATTGCAATGGTTAAAGTTTGTTTCCCTGGGGGTTAACTCATGCACATTTATTTCTAGGTTGTGTCATCCAGTTCCTTAGACTTATATATCATTATTAACAATGTAATATGAGTACTGTTATCATCATCATCATCATTAATACTCTATGTATTTTGGGAGGGGAATACATCTACCTTCTCTCTCTCTCTCTCGCTCTCACTCTCTCATCTACCTACCTACCTACCTATCTATATATACCTACCTATTATGGAGGATACAATGGCAAATATATTAAATGGATATGTTGGAACAGTGAGCAGGAAGAATTAAACTTTTGGGATTATAGAAGTAGTCCACAAAAAGAGAAAAGGGCTTGCCTGGAAAGTGAATTATACTCACAGAAAATCAAGAACAAAGATTCTGAAACAAGATATAGTATGCAGAAAAGAAGTTTTTTTTAAACTTTTTTTTAGTAAATATAATTTTCCAAAGTACAGTTTATGGATTATAATGGCTTTTTGCCCCCCATAACTTTCCTCCCACCCACACCCCTCGCATCTCCCGCTCCCTCTCCCATTCCTTCACATCAAGATTCATTTTCAATTATCTTCATATACAGAGGATCGATGTAGTATATATTAAGTAAAGATTTCATCAGTTTGCACCCACACAGAACATAAAGTGTAAAATACGGTTTGAGTACTAGTTATAGCATTACTTCTTCACATTGGATGACACATTAAGGACAGAGGAGTTTTGCACTGTTGAACATGACATGTAAGGCATGGCTTTTAACTTAAGCAGGGATAAGTATTATAGAATCATACTTCCACTGAGAATCTTGAAATCAAATAGTGGCAGCTTCCTAGTTGCTATCCTTTCTGTGTTTCAAATACCTCATTTGCTTAATAGGAATAATAACACTACCCATCTCTCATTTTCTCTTTTGCTAGGCAGTTAGCAAGTACTCAGCAACTATTAATCAATATGAAGCAGCAGGAAGTCATGAAGCATTTTGAAAAGCAGAATGACATGGCCAGATCTGTGGCTTTTGTGTAGAGAATGTATTATGTTGAAGGGGTTGGGACCAGACGCTGAGAGAACAGTTATTTTCTGATCTGATATTGTAACAGCAAAGGGAGAGATATTTACGTAAACTAGGCTGGAGTCAGTAGGAAAAGTTAGGAATTATTTAGAAGGCAAAGTATCTAGAACTTGGTAGGTAATTGACTGGAAATGAAGCATAGAGGGGAGGGCTAACTAAAGGCTCACACTCGGGTTTTTGCCTTGGGTGATTGTAAGGAAGTACAGAGAAATGCACCAGGAGAAGAGAACACAGATTGCTTTAAGAAGGCAGGAAGGCAGCATCAAGAGTGCTCAACTTGGAAAACGGTGGTATGTAAGGAGTGGCATGCATCCACTGTGCTTGGATTAGTGATCAGGTGGTAGCACTTTGGAGAAGAAACTATTATCTCTTTTTGATAGAAGAGAAACTTGAGGCTCAGAGTTGTTACCTAAATGGCTTAAGGTCACATATCTGGTTAGGTCTAGCATCCAGTGTGAGCTTTGGTTCATTAAAAACAACAGTAGTGACAACAATAACAGCATTCTTTTCTGAGTGCCTTCTATGTGACAGGCAGTGGAGGAAGTGCAGGAAACCTAAGAAAGGTAAAGTACAGCTCCTACCTTTCAAGAGCTCACAGTTTTAGAAGCTCTGTGAAGAATCAATGGTAAATTTATATCAGAGCTGTACAAGAATGGGCTGTGGGCTTGCACCAGGGTTTTGAAAAAAAATTTCAAAGTGGTAAAGTAGCTTAACTGACTCTCAGAATGGAAGTAAGAATTTTCCAGGTCAACGTCTGGGGTCATTAGGGCAAAGGAGAAAACAAGTAGGAATTTCTGGTTTGGGTTTGGAGCAGCAGGTGCAGAGATATGGAAGGTAGGAAGAGCCTTGCATTCTCAGGAAATCTTTGGCACTTTGTTGCAGTTAGAGGGAGGCTGGAGCTGCCTATTGAGGGCTTGGAAAGCCACGTTAAGAATCTGACCTTATCTTTCAGGCAAAGTGTCTTTAACTGTAGACTTCAGAAGGACTTCAAAGTCCCTAAAATCTGACTCATAATTTCTATACATATGTGCTGTCTCAAAAACTGAAGGAGAGCTCCAGGAAGGTAGTGATTGCCAATGTTGGATTCTAAAGTGCAAAAGCATGCTATTTTTCCTTAGGATGTAATCATATTTTATATAATAAAAGCTTGTGCCATCTTCAGATTACTGTATACTTTCTACTATGCCAGACAGTCAGTATAGCTCTCTGATAATTTAGGCAATAAGATATACAAGATATTTATTGGGGGGAGGGATGCTAATGAAAGGTAGAAGAGGAAGGAGCAGGAATAGGCAGGAGGAACTTTAAGACAGTGATTCAAGTTTGGTGCCCGTGAAGGGAGAGAAGGAAGGAAGGAGGATTGGGAGGGAAGAGGCTCAGATCATGGCACAGCTTTGATAAAGATCTAGATAGGTTGTTGGAGAGCTGTTAAGCAAAGGTTTGTGCATTAGAGATGTCCTACCTGGGGCATTAGTGACCTGGGTCCCTTACCTCTCCTACCATACACAGTCACTGGAAATTGGAAGAACTGTCATGTTGATGTAAATACCACATCAAATCCACAGGGGTTGCAAAAGGAGGCTGCTGGTCAATTCCATCTCTCAAAGAGAGGTCTGGCTGCTACATAATCAAGTTTGTCCTTTGGCCTTTTGTATCCATAAGTTCTATGTCCAAAGGTTTAGCCAACCATGGATAAAAAATATTTTGGAAAAAATTGTGACTACATTAAATAAGTATAGACATTTTTGTCTTGTTACTATTCCATAAAAATGTCACTATTCTATAAAAATGCTTACATAGTATTTATATTATATTTGGCATAAAAATCTAGATATGATATAAATTATGAAGTTTTAAAAAGTTCATGGAAATAAGTATTATGAAAAATCTACAGATAGATTTCAAAATTGTTTACATGAAAATAAAGTTATCTTTTAATTCCCTTTTCCATGAAATTTTCAAGGTCTCTAAGTATACTGAAGGAAGTACAGATGTTATATGAAAATACTTCACCATTTTATATAAGGGACTTGATCATCTGCAGATGTTGGTATCTTCCGGGTTTCTTGGAACAAGTCATCTGTGGATTGTGAGAAAATATCTCTGTTTTTGACTTAGGAAAAAACTACTATAAAATAATTTTGACTGGTTATTTTTGCTGCCAGGACTATTGAATGGGGTCTGAGTTAAGGACAAAGATCAAAGTTCCTCACATTTTGATGATAACTGTGATGAATTAGGGAATGAGTGACCTTCCTTCCAACACTTACTAAGAGTGGTTGAAGGGACCAGTTGTTTGTGGCATGGCAGTTAAAGCTGTTTCCTGCATCACCAACATCTCATATGCACATCAGTTTGTGTACTTGCTATTTCACTGCTTATCCAGCTCCCTACTAATGGCTTGGAGAAAGAGGTGGAAGATGGCTCAAATGTTTGGGCTGTTGAAACCCATGTGAGAGAACCAAATAATGCCCCTGGCTTTGGGGCCGTTGCTTTGGCATATGGCTGAGCCTTTGCCTGCCATGCCAGAATCCCATATGGGCACCAATTCATGTCCCAGGTTCTCCTATTCTGAACTAGCTCTCTTCTGTAGCTTGGGAAAGCAGCAGAAGATGGCCCAAATGCTTGGGCCCCTGCACCTTCTTGGGAGACTTGGAAGAAGTTCCTGGCTCCTGGCTTCGGATTGGTTCAGCTCTGGCCGTTGCAGACATTTGGGGAGTGAAGAACTGATAAAGACATATATCTATGTCTCTCCATCTCTCTGTCTGTAACTCTACTTCTCAAGTAATAAGTAAAATCTTTGATGAAAAAAAAAGCTCCTGGGGCCATTGCTGTGGTATAGTGGGTAAAGCCACCACCTGCAGTGCTGGCATCCCATATGGGCATTAGTTTGAGTCCTGGCTGCTCCACTTCTGATCCAGCTCTCTGCTATGGTCTGGGAAAGCAGTAGAAGTGGCCCAAGTCCTTGGTCCCCTGCCCCCTCATGAGAGATCCGGAGGAAGCTCCTGGCTCCTGGCTTCGGATTGGCGTACTTCCAGCCATTGCAGCCATTTGGGGAGTGAACCAGTGGATGGAAGACTTCTCTTTCTTTCTCTCTCTGCCTCTGCCTCCCTGTAACTCTGCCTTTTAAATAAATAAATAAATCTTTTAAAAAACGCTCCTGGTTTTGGCTTGGCCTAGCCCTGGCAGTTGCTGCCATCTTCAGAGTCTCCCCTCATCCCCCACTCACTCCTTTCTCTCTTCCTCTCTCTCTTTCTGTAATAAATAAATAAATCCTTTTTTTTTTTTTTAAAAAAAAGGGTGGTTGGAACTGGCATGACACAATCTGACTACTTCCCTCCTTAACCCCAAGTAAAAGAAGCATAATGTTTTGAATCTCATGAAAAATTCATTATTTTTGCACAGGAAGTATCCTTTCTCTGAAAACTTGGGATAGGGTTGAGAATAACAGGTACGATATATTTCAAATAGTTCATGGAAAATGAAATGAAAAGATAAGTTTATTTTGCTGCAATAATATTTTGAAATCCATGCATAACTTTTTCATAATACCCATATTCATGAACTTTTTAAAGAGAACTTTTATATATGGATTTCAATTAATTTTTTTTGTGAAAAATACATGGACTAGGGAAGGTAAGATATTTGCTGAATAAGAAGGCCCAGTGATTGTCTCCCCAGAGACAGCAATTTGAATAGCATTTCACATGCCAAGCCACCTCCACAAGATTAAGTGAGGGAACAACACAGAAACTCCATAATCCAAGAAAGAGAGAGAGAAATAGAGAGAGAGAGAAAGGATAGACACACTGCCATGGTAGTTGGTGCTGGCAGCTGCAGCTCCTACCTTACCTGCTCATAGTTGGGAACATCATCTTGGCAACAAATAAAAATGGTAAGAAGATGCCATGAACCCACAACCAATGATATGGATCAGCAGCCCTGGCTGTGGAAGGATTGCACAATCCTTGCTGATTTTCAGTTCAGTCTAGAAAGACATTTTTGCATTCCAGCAAGGAAGCCCTAACCCAACAATGCAGCTAGGCCCAATAGAGCAGTGGCAGCCCCAGAGCCCAGGCCCACACAGCATTCTTCACTGTGTAGTGGACAGCAATTGCAGAGCAGCTGAGTTAGGCATTTCCTATGACTCTGGAAATAAGCAGTTTTACCCCACCATCAGAATTGGGGACTATATTATTATCCACTACATCCCCTCCTGTGATCACTTAAAAAATAGCAGGTTGTGGATGGGTTTCCAAGTATCCACCCAGTCTTACTTCAGAGGCTCAGAGCTCCCTACACAATGTGGATAGATCCCACAGTAGGATCAAAGGTTACACATGGAGTGAATTGGTGCTCTGGACAGTGCAAACATCTGGGTGGGTAAAGGGACTATGAACACACCAGTTGGCTCCTATTTCCTTTTTCCCTATCTGACAGTAGCCAGAGGTGCTCCACCACACTCATCTCAGGAACTATGGTTGGCTCTTGCTCCACCTACAAACCATGGCTGAGGTCCCCCTGGCTCTACACAATGCAAATCCTTGTAACTCAGGCTAAGTCTTAGGTCCCTCACTAAGCCCAGCAACACTTCGCTCACTGGAACTTTTTGCTGACTGAGCTTAACACAGTACAACACCACAGCTTTTTGGGATCTCTGGTCCACAGGAACTGCACACATTACAGGCCAAGCATGGAGCTCAGGGCTCTGGGCTCCAGTGCTTTCGTGGAAGTTGCCAGAGTTTGGGTACTACTCTTCACTCAACGCTCAAGCTTGAGGTGGTTGCACACAACATAAACAAGTAGACAACACACAGATAGTAACTCAGGAAAGGTTGTCCTGCTGTTACAGATCCAAAGTCACTCTCACATATACATGCTGTCTCAGGAAACATCTGTGTGAACTGCCTTCACCCAGCATTAGTGTAACTTGGAGATCTGGATCTAGGCATTAGCTAGGAGTCTCTATGTCCATCTGAATCCTAGAGCCAGCATTAAAATCACAATTCCAGTGACTGATATGAATGCTGGCTGGGAATCTATGTGCCAGGCACACTCAACAACACTTGTAACACCTGCTCTTAACACCCAAGAGGCTCATCTCTCCACTTCCTCCATCAAGAGATGGCTGAAGACTTATGTATCAGGACTCTCAGTGACTACATTGAGTCACAGAGCCCATATTCCTACTACAGCTATCATTTACTATAGCAAATAAAGGCATGGAGAGACTATACTATAAAATCTAAGTGTAACTAAAGATAAAACACTCCACCAAACCAACACCCAGAAGCACATCTCCAGAAATAAAGCCTTAAATCAATAAAAAACAACATCCAGAAATAATAGAATCAAGAAATTCCCCAGATGCGCAAAAATCAATTTAGACACACAAAAAAATAAATAAATAAAAAAAGAAATATGAACAAAGAGGGCAATATAACTCTCAAAAAGAAACATAATAATAATACATGAATATTGGACTATGAGGGATGGGACATTGACTAAATGCCTGAAAAAAAAGAAATCAAAAGAAAGAATTTTAAGGTTGCTGAAAATATTGAGAAACAGTTGATGAAATTAGGAAATCAGTATATGACATGAATGAAAAATTTAGCTAACAGGAAAAAACTCCAAACAAATGAAAGATTCAATAAGTCAAATAAAACATGTAGTGGAAATACTTAACAACAGACTAGATAAAGCAAAAGAAAGAATATCTGATATAGAAGACAGATCTTTTGAAATGTCTCAGATAAAAAAAGAAAATATCAAAAAAAGAAAACATTGTATGGAATTCATGGGATACCATAAATACATGCAATTCTGAAGGTATGGAAAAAAAGAATTTCTTAGAAAACCTATTCAATGAAATAATAGGGAATTTCCCCAATTTGCAGAAAGATATAGATATACAAATACAGGAAGTGCAGTGCATAGAACTTCATATAGGCACAATCAGGAGAGATCCTCACCATGACACAAGATAGTCAGAGTTTAAAAAGCAAAACATAGAGAATATCCTAAAATTTACAATAGAAAAACTAGGTCACTTTTAAAGGAACTCCCATCACATTGATAGCAGATTTCTCAATAGGAAATTTACAGGCCAGGAGAGAATGGAAAGATGTAGTCCAAGTTCATAAACAAAGAAACTACTAATCCAGAGTACTTTAGTCAGCAAAGCACTCATTCATAAGTAAAAGCAAAATAAGGACCTAAGACAAACAAAAATTTAAAAAATTTGTCATCACAAAGCAAGCCTTACAAATTATACTTAGGTATGTACTATACTCAGAAACAAAAAAAAAAAAAAGAAAATACAGCATCGTGAATGAATGTGAAGGCAAAATACCTCCCAAAAAAAGAACAAAAGAGATTCAACAATAGAAATCTTTATGAAAAATGTCAAGACAAAGTCATTGTTTATTAATAATTTCCTTGAATGTAAATGGACTAAATTCCAAAATGAAAATATACAGACTGAATGTATGACTATATGCTGGAATACAGAATCTATGCTGCCCACAAGAAAAACACTTCACCAATAAAGATACACACAGACTAAAATTGAAAGGATAGAAAAATATTTCCTGCAAATGGGAATCATAAAGAAGCAGGAATAATCATACTCATATCAGAATAGAAAAATTTAAGACAAAAACTACTAAAATAAACAAAAAAGGTCATTAAGTATTCATTAAGGGATCAATTCAACAGGAAGATGTGACTATTACAAGTGTATATGCACCCAGCACTAGAGTACCTAGTTTATAAATTGAATATTAATAGATTTAAAGGGAGACAAAAATTCCAATAAAATAATACTGGAGGACTTCAACATTCCACTTTCATCAATGCACAGACCACAGGCAAAAAATCAACAAAGAAACAACATAGGTAATCTACACCATAGATCAAATGGACCTAAGAGTTATCTACATAACATTCCATCCCACAGAAACAGAATACACATTCTTTTTATCAGTGCATGAAACATTCTCTGGGGTAGACAATATCTAGACCATAACATGACTCAATACATTTAAAAAATGAAATCATATCATGAACCTTTTATGGCCAATATGGAATGAATCCGGAAATTAATAACTCAAGAAACTCTAGAAAACATGCAGACGAACAGAGACTGAACATGTTCCTGAATGAATAGTCATAGAACAAAGCTAAAAGAAATTTAAAAATTCCTTGAGAAGCTATAAATAAAGGAGTACAGATAACTCATATGCTGATCTCATTTCCTTTGTATAAATTCCCATGAGGGGGATGGCTGGGTAGATCTATTTCATATTTCTGAGAAATCTCCATTCTGTCTTCAATAATGCTTGTACTAGTTTACATTTCTATCACCAATGTGTTGGGTAAACCTTTTCTTCATATCCTTTCTAGAATTTGTTACTTTTGGATGTTAGAAATTCTTACAGCTCAATTCACAATAGTAAGAAATGAAATCAACCCTATGTCCATCAACTTGTGACTGGATGAAGATACGGTATATATACATGATGGAATACTGCTCAGACTAAAAAAGAATGAAATATGAAATTCTGTCTTTCACAACAAAATGGATGCAATTGGAGACCACTATGCTTAGTTAAATAAGTCAATTCCCAAAAGAGAAATGTAATGTATTTTCTCTGATTTGTGGTGCAAATACATACAGAACAAAAATGTGATTTATACAAGTGAAATTGACATCTTGAGATTTGATTATTGTTTATAGCTCTTGTTTATGCTCCTGAGAAACTGTGCTTTTTTTCTTTTACTTACTACTTGTTGAATTCTTTATTTTCTAAAGGGTTAAACTTGTGATTATAAAGTAAATTGAAGATATGCCATTGCAAACGTTAAAAGCAAAATAAGAAACATGCCAGGGGATTGCAATACAATCCCATCAAGGTGACATGTACCAAAGCCATCTCACTAGTCCAAGTGATCAGTTTCAGTTCAACTGATCATAATGATAAAATTAAGAGTCAAAGGGATCACATAAACAGGACTAGTGTCTGCTAATACTAACTGATAGAATTAAAAAGGAGAGAACGATCCAACATGGGAAGTGGGATACAAAGCAGACTCATAGAATGGCAGATGTTCTAAACAGCACTCAGGCCTCAGAATCAGCCCTTAAGGCATGCAGATATGGCTGAAGAGCCCATGAGAGTATTTTAGGTATGGAAAGCCAAGACACTCTACAAAAATAAATAAATAAATAAATAAATAAATAAAATAACAAACACCTATATGAAAGATCTCTGCGAATGAGATCCCAGTGGAAAGAACGAGCCATCAAAGAAAGAGGTACACTTCTCTGAAGGGAAGAGAGAACTTCCACTTTGACTATGACCTTGTGGAGTTGGTGAACTCAAAATGCTTCCATAGCCTTGGCAGCTCATGACAAGAGCCTAGGATGATTACTGAGGCCATAAACAAGAGTGAAACAAGAGTGTCAAATTGTTAAGTCAACAACAGGAGTCACTGTGCACTTACTCCTCATGTAGGATCTCTGTCCTTAGTGTGCTGTACATTGTGATTTAATTCTATAACTAGTACTGAAACAGTATTTTACACTTTATGCTCTGTGTGGGTGCAAACTGATGAAATCTTTACTTAATATATACTAAATCGATCTTCTACATATAAAGAGAATTGAAAATGAATCTTGATGTGAATAGAATGGGAAAGGGATTGGGAGATTGGAGGGGTGCAGGTGTGAGGGAAGTTATGGGAGGGAAAAAGCCACTGTAATCCAAAAGCTGCACCTTGGAAATTTATATTTATTAAATAAAAGTTAAAAAAAAAAGAAAACGAAGAAAAGAAGAAAGCAGGGTGGCAGGGGGAGAGGAAAGAGAGGAAAGGAAAGAAGAAGTATCATTATTTTCTTAAAATTGTATATATAAAATACACAAAATCTGTTCTTTGTACAAAAATACATAAAGAATTCAAAAAGAGAAAAAAATTAAATAATATAAATTTTTTCAAACAATGAGAAATAGCACATTTCTAAATTATACATGTGTCAAAGAGGAAGTGTTAAGTGAAATAAAAATATATGTCTAACTGCATAAATTACTTTAAACTACTGAAAATGAAAACAACATATAAAAACTTATGAGATAAAGCAAAAGCAGTGTTAAGAGGAAAGTTTATAGCAGTAAGTACCTACATGAACAAAAAATTCTTAAGTTGTCAAATAAATAATTTAACAACTCATCTGAAGGACCTAGAAAAACAAGAACAAACAAATCTCAAAATTCATAAAAGGAAAGAAATAATAATTCTTAGGGAACAAATAAACAAAATAAAAAAATACAAAATGTCAGTAAAATGAAGAAATAATACTTTGAAAAACTAAACAAAACCAATAAGCCATTGGTCCAACCAACCAAGCAAAAATGGGAGAACACTGAAACTTTAAAAAATCAGAGATGAAAAAGGAGATGTTAAAACTGATACTGCAGAAAACCGATGAATCATTAGGTATTCTTATGCATAACTTTGCAATAAATTGGAAAATCTAGAAGAATTAGATTCCTGGACACACATAATTTGCCAAAATTGAGGCACAAACGCATAGAAACTCTGAGCAGACCAATACCCTAGGCTGAGATTAAATCAGTAATAAAGAGCTGCCCAACAAAGAAAAGCCCAGGGTTGGAAGCTTCACTGCTGAGTGCTGCTGGCTTACAAAAACTCATTAATATAAAGAAAAGAAATTTCATGTATTAAGTAGATACAATTCTTTTTAAAAAATTTTTTTTTGACAGGCGGAGTTAGTGAGAGAAAGAGAGACAGAGAGAAAGGTCTTCTTTTTTCCATTGGTTCACCCCCCAAGTGGCCGCTATGGCCCGCGCTTTGCGGCAGGCATGCTGCTTTGATCCGAATCCAGGAGCCAGGTGCTTCCTCCTGGTCTCCCATGTGGGTGCAGGGCCCAAGGACTTGGGCCATCCTCCACTGCACTCCCGGCCACAGCAGAGAGCTGGACTGGAAGAGGAGCAACCGGGACAGAATCCAGCGCCCCGACCGGGACTAGAACCCAGGGTGCCAGCGCTGCGGGTGGAGGATTAGCCAAGTGAGCCATGGTGCCGGCCACACAGATACAATTCTACGAAGATAAGCACTCTTTTTCTCTCCCTCCCTCTCTCAATTCCACCTCCTTCCTTCCTTTTTATCCTTTGATTTTTACAATAGCACAATTTCAATTTACTTTATAATTACAGGTTTAATTCACCAACGACCATATTGTTCAATAAGTAAAAGTAAGTAGTAAGACCACAGTAAGTAGAAAGACCACTGTTCCACAGGAGAGTAGACAAAGGTAAAACAATAATCAAATCATAAGTTGTCAGTATCATTTTTACACAGAGAAAACATACAATATTTGTTTTTAGGGACTGGCTTATTTTGTTAAGTGTCATGTTCTCCAATTACAGCCATTTTGTTGTGAAAGACAGTATTTCAATCTTTTTTTGTGGCTGAGTAGTATTCCACTGTGTAGATTTGCCACATTTTGTGTTATCTAATCATATGTTATTGGACATGTGGGTTGATTCCACCTCTTAGCAATTGTGATTTGAGCTGCTATAAACATGGCAGGAAGCACAAATGACTCTACTATGCTGATTTAATTTACTTTGGGTAAATTTTAAGGAGTATAATGGCTGGACCACACGATAGATCTAATTTAGGATTTCTGAGGATTCCTCATCCTGTCTTCCATTATGATTGTACTAGTTTTCATTCCCACCAACAATGTCTAGGACACCTTTCCCCCCCACATCCTCACCAGCATTTATTGTTCTTTGATTTTTGAGTGATAACTGTTCTAACTGGAGTGAGGTGAAACCCCATTGTTTTTTTTTTTTTATTTGCATTTCCCTGATAGCTTATTATCCTGAGCACTTTCCTCTTGTATCTGTTGGCCATTTGTATTTCATCTTTTGAAAAATGCCTTTCATGTCCTTTGTTCATTCCTTAACTAAATTGTTTGCTTTGTTGTTGTTAAGTGATTGAGCACATAGTTTGCAAATATATTCTCTCAGTTTTTTTGTTGCCTCTAAACACTTTGTTGAGTGTTTCTTTTTTTGTGTAACAGCTTCTTTGCTTGATGTTATGCCATTTGTCTATTTTTGCTTTTATTGCCTTGCTTCTGGGGTCTTATACAAGAAGTCTTTGCCTAGGCCAATGTCTTGCAGAGTTTCCCCAATGTTCTCCTCTTGTAATCTGATGGTATCAAGGTGTAGATTTAGATCCTTGAAAATTTTGGGTAGATTTTTGTATAAGATATAAGGTATAAGGTATAAGGTATAAGGTATAAGGTATAAGGTATAAGGTATAAAGTAGGGGTCTCATTTCATACTTCTGCATGCAGAGATCCAATTTTCCCAACACAATTTGTTGAAGCCACTATCCTTTCTCTAGGGGTTGATTCTAGCTCATTTGTCAAAGATAAGCTTGTTGTAAAAGTGTGAATTAATTTCTGGGGCTTCTATTCTGTTCCAATTGGTCTACATTTCTATTTTTGTGCCAGGAATAGGTGTATTGATTTAAACTGCCCTTTGGTATATGTTTAAATCTGGTAGTGTTATGCCCCCAGCTTTGTTTTTGTTGTTTAAAACTGCTTTAGTTATTTAGGTTTCTCTAGTGTTTCCATACAAACTTTAGGTTTTTTTTATATTTTTTAATTTATTTTTTATTTAGTAAACATAAATTTTCAAAGTACAGTTAATGGATTACAATGGCTTCCCCCCACCCACAATTTCCCTATCACTCACATCCCTCCCATCTCTTGCTCCCTCTCCCATTCCATTCACATCAAGATTCATTTTCAATTACCTTTATATACAGAAGATCAATTCAGTATATATTAAGTAAAGATTTCATCAGTTTGCACCCACACAGAAACACAAAGTGTAAAAGTACTGTTTCCGTACTAGTTATAGCATTATTTAACATTCGACAACACATTAAGGACAGATCCCACATGAGAAGTAAGTACACAATGACTCCTGTTGTTGATTTAACAATTGACACTCTTGTTTATGGCATCAGTAATCTCCCTAGGCTCTTGTCATGAGTTGCCAAGGCTATGGAAGCCCCCTGAGTTCACTGACTCTGATATTATTTAGACAAGGCCATGGTCAAAGTGGCAGTTCTCTCCTCCCTTCAGAGAAAGGTACCTCCTTCTTTGATAGCCCCATTCTTTCCACATTCTATGAGTCTACTGTGTAACATGATGGAATGTTCTCTCCCTTTTTGATTCTATCAGCTAGTATTAGCAAACACCAGTCTTGTTTGTGTGATTTATTTGACCCTTAATTATATCATTATGATCAATTGTGAATTGAAATTGATCACTGGGACTAGTGAGATGGCATTGGTACATGCCACCCTTATGGGATTGTATTGGGATCCCCTGGCATGATTCTAACTCCACCATTTGGGGCAAGACTGATTGAGCATGTCCCAAATTGTACATTTCCTCCCTCACTTATTCCCACTCTTATATTTAACAGGGATCACTTTTCAGTTAAAATTTAAACACCTAAGAATAATTGTGTGTTAATTACAGAGTTCAACCCATAGTACTAGAACAAAACAAAGAGAAACTACTAAAATGGATAAAGTATTACATTGCACATCAACAGTCAGGACAAGAGCTGATCAAGTCACTGTTTCTCATAGTGTCCTTTTCACTTCAACAGGTTTCCCCTTTGGTGCTCAGTTAGTTGTCACCGATCAGGGAGAACATATATTTGTCCCTTTGGGAATGGCTTAATTCAATCAGCATAATGTTTTCCAGATTCCTCCATCTTGTTGCAAATGACTGGATTTCATTGTTTTTGACTGCTGTATGGTATTCTATAGAGTACATGTCCCATAATTTCTTTATCCAGTCTACTGTTGATGGGCATTTGGGTTGGTTCAGAAATCTACCAAGAACAGATGCTGGAGAGGATGTGGGGAAAAAGGGATACTAACCCACTGTTGGTGGGAATGCAAATTGGTTAAGCCAATATGGAAGTCAGTCTGGAGATTCCTCAGAAACCTGAATATAACCCTACCGTTCAACCCAGCCATCCCACTCCTTGGAATTTACCCAAAGGAAATGAAATTGGCAAACAAACAAGCTGTCTGCACATTAATTTTTTTTTTTTTTTAGATCTGACAATGTCCTTGGTATTTTAATTGGGATCATGTTGAATCTCTAAATTGTTTTGGGTAGTATAAACATTTTGATACTAATTCTTCCAATCCAAAAACATGTACGTTTTTTCCATTTTGGGGCTATGCTACTTTTTTTCATTTTGTAATTTTCATTGTAAGATCTGGCACATCCTTGGTTAAATTTATTTCAAGCTACTTACTTTTTCTTCAATTTGAATGGTACTGATCTTACAAGTTCTGGCTCAGCCATTTCATTGTTTTTGTGTAAAAATACTATTTTTGTATGTTTATTTTATAAACTGCAAAGTTGCCAAACTCTCTTATGAGTCCCTACAGTGCTTAGTGTATTCTTTTGGTTTCCATATAAATAGGATCTTGTCATCCGTGAACAAGGATAATTTGACTTCCTCCTTTCCCATGTGTATTCCATTGATTTCTTTTTCTTGCCTAAAGGCTCTGGCTAAAACTTCCAGAACTATATTGAATAGCAATTGTGAAAGTGGTCAAATATGTGTGATTCCAGATCTTAGTGGAAATGCTTTCAGCTTTTCCACATTCGTTATAATGCTGGTGTGGGTTTTGTCATATATTGCCTTGAGTATTGAGATATGTTCATTCAATACCCAGTTTTCTTAATTTTTTTATCATGAAACTATGCTGTATTTTATCAGATGCTTTCTCTGCATCTATTAAGATTATCATGTGGTTTTTATTCATCAGTTTGTTAACATGATGTATCATGTTTATTGATTTGTGTATGTTGAACCATCCCTGCATCCCTAGAATAAATCCCACTTGTTCCAGGTGAATTATATTTTTGATGTGATGTTGGAATCTGTTTGCTGGTATCTTGTTTAGCATTGTTGCATCAGTGACTATCAGGATATTTGTTAATAGCTTTCTTTCTTTGTTGTATCGCTGACCTTGGGATTAAGGCAATGCTGGCCTCATAGAAGGAGTTGGTGTAGATTCCTTCCCTTTCAGTTGTTTTGAATAGTTTGAGAATAATTGGGGCTAGTTTTTAACTAACAGAGATCCTTTCCAAACTCATTGTATGAGGCCAGTCTTAGCTAAAATCCTAAATCAAACCAACATACAAAAATAAAGAGAATTGTGGACTAATATACCTGATGAACATAGATGCAAAAATCCTCAACAAAATACTAGAAAATTGAATCCAACAGTGCATCAAAAAGATCATTCATCCTGACCAAGTGAAAATTATCACAGAGATGCAGGACGGTTCAATATACATAAATCAATGAATGCTATACATTGATATAATGAAGAATAAAAACCACATTATCTCAGTAGATGCAGAGAAAGCATTTAATAAAGCATAATATCCTTTTATGACAAAAAACCTAAAGAAATTGGGTGTAGAAGGAAAATATCCCGACACAATAAAGGCTGTATATGACCAACCCACAGTCAGCATCATAATGAATGTAGAAAAGAGAGATACATTTCCACTAAGAATTAAGATCAGACAAGGACGTCACTGTCACTATATAGCTATGACTGTTTTAACTAGAACCTTTAGGAAAGAAAAAAATAATCAAAGGGATACAAGTTGGAAAGGAAGAGCCTCCTTATCAAGTTTATTCATCAGTAAAATGAAATAATAGTCATAGCTGACCTCAGAGTACTGCTGTGAAGATTGAGCAAGTGCTGTGAAATGCTTAGAACAGTATTTTGGACATGCTGTATTTCATCATTTCTAAGATACTGATGATTGTTAGGCTACTATTTTTCTATTAATAACTGTTATTCTCTGTTTTTGTGTACCATGAAGAAAGGGAAATGCTTATAATTAAACTTTGATATACTACTAATTATAAATAAATGTTGGGTTTTGAAAGAATGTGTATTAATTTATGAACTTTGATTACATTGATAATTTCTATTTTTTGCCATAATTATTTATAGAAATCACCAGGAGAAGATGAACAAAGAAAATCAGGGAACCTTAGATTTTAGGGCAGCTATTATATGCTATCCTAGACTGAGTGGCTCATGAACAGCAGAAAATGCTTCTCCCAGTTCTGGAGGCTAGGAAGTCCCAAATCAAAGCACCATCAGATCTGTTGTCTAATGAAGCCCTGCTTCCTAGTTTGTAGACTGCTGTATTCTTTCTGTGTCCTCCACATGGTGGGATAGGTGAGGCTTCTATCTGGAAGCCTTTTTATAGGGGCAATAATCCCATTTATGAGGGTGATGTCCACCTAAATCTTCTGCTTGAGTACTGCCTCTTGGGAATAAGTTTTTATATATATATATATATATATATATATATAGCACAGGATAAGATAAAAAATGAGTTTTCTTTTTTTTTTTTTTTAACTTTTATTTAATGAATATACGTTTCCAAAGTACGAATAATGGATTACTATGGCTTCCCCCCCATACCA
Organism: Oryctolagus cuniculus; assembly: GCF_964237555.1. Lineage (NCBI taxonomy): Eukaryota > Metazoa > Chordata > Mammalia > Lagomorpha > Leporidae > Oryctolagus > Oryctolagus cuniculus. The sequence goes on from NC_091438.1 coordinate 112,311,227, forward strand.
TCCCTCCCACCCACAACCCTCCCCTTTCCCACTCCCTCTCCCCTTCCATTTACATCAAGATTCATTTTCGATTATCTTAATATACAGAAGATCAGCTTAGTATACATTAAGTAAGGATTTCAACAGTTTGCTCCCACACAGAAACATAAAGTGAAAAATAATAGATGATTTTTTTAATGATGATGAAATCAGATCAGACCTATTGTCATGTTTAATCCCAGTGAGAGTCAAGTTGGGAGTTGATAGTTTCTTTTCTTTTCTTTTCTTTTCTTTTCTTTTCTTTTTTTTTTTTTTTACAGAGGATCAGTTTAGTATGCATTAAGTAAAGATTTCAACAGTTTGCACCCCCATAGAAACACAAAGTGAAATATATTATTTGAGTACTCGTTATAGCATTAAATCTCAATGCACAGCACATTAAGGACAGAGATCCTACATGAGGAGTAAGTGCACAGTGACTCCTGTTGTTGACTTTACCAATTGACACTCCTGTCTATGGCATCAGTAATCTCCCTATGCTCCAGTCATGAGTTTCCAAGGCTATGGAAGCCCCTTGAGTTCTCCGACTCTTATCTTGTTTAGACAAGGTCATAGTCAAAGTGGAGGTTCTCTCCTCCCTTCAGAGAAAGGTACCTCCTTCTTTGAAGACCTGTTCTTTCCACTGAGATCTCACTCACAGAGATCTTTTGCCAGAGTGTCTTGGCTTTCCATGCCTGAAATACTCTCATGGGCTTTTCAGCCAGATCCGAGTGCCTTTAGGGCTGATTCTGAGGCCAGAGTGCTATTTAGGGCATCTGCCATTCTATGAGTCTGCTGAGTATCTCACTTCCCATGTTGGATCACTCTCCCCTTTATTTATTCTATCGGTTAGTGTTAGCAGGTACTAGACTTGCTTATGTGCTCCCTTTGGCTCTTAGTCCTTTCATTATGATCAATTGCGAACTGAAATTGATCACTTGGACTAGTGAGATGGCATTGGTACATGCCACCTTGATGGGATTAAATTGGAGTCCCCTGGTATGTTTCTAACTCTACCATTTGGGGCAAGTCAGCTTGAGCATGTCCCAAATTATATATCTCTTCCCTCTCTTATTCCTACTCTTATGTTTAACAGGGATCACATTTCAGTTAAATTTCAACACTTAAGAATAACTGTGTATTAATTACAGAATTAAATCAGTCATATTATATGATCAGTTATAAAAGATGATTCCTATTTCTTCTACTCTTCTCTGGGTCCTTATCAAACTCTGCAATAATTGTAGATAGAATAGGGAACAGAAGACTACATATTCAAGGGTATGCATTCTTTTTATGGTTGTGCAGATTGGGTATTGGTCAATTCTAGAGTGAGTTTTTCATATGGTATGTCACAGGTATCTCACTCCCTGTAGTTGAGAATTGTATATTCTGCCAGAATTTCTGTGGTTGTCTTGCATGGATCTCTTAGCCAACTCTATCCAGCCTCATCCCTGATCTTCTACACTGAAAGCCAAGGTCACAGCCCAAGACTTGGCTAAGAAAAGGGAGAAATGATTAGTTTTAAGTCAATTTTGATATTGAAGATTTAAATTGGATCATTAGTAATGAAAAATGACTAGAAATGATAAAAATCAGCAAAAGATATTGCAAATACATTGGAAGATATGATTTGTAAGAATGTTGTTAAAGTAGTTAAAGGTGATAAAGATAAAATATATTCACTTGCTAACCATACAATATTAAGAATCCTCAATTATACAGCTATATAAAATTAAAATGAAGATATGCCTTCTGACCCAGAGAAATCTGCATTCTTGGCAGGAGAGGCAGACAAGAAATAATGAGACAAGTGTTATTGGAGAAGGATTCTAACAGGTGCAAGGAGGAGGTAGGGATTAGTTCTGTAAGGCCAATAGATAAGATGTCTTTGAAAAATTTACATTTTGAACCAGTCTAAAGCATAACAGGAACCCCAGGTCATGCCTGATTTCTGTAAATGGAAAAGTAGACACTTTTTAAGAAGAGTCTTTTTGTTAACCCATGTGTTATGAGCTAAATGTTTACACCTGCCCTTTCCCTGTTCCCCCCACCGCCAAATTTATATGGGAGGTGCTCAACCTTAATGTGACTAATTTTGGAAAAAGGGTTTCTGAGGAGGTGATAAAGTTTAAATGAAGTCATAAGGGTGGAGCCAGAATCTAGTAGGGTTGATGGACTTAGAAGAGGAAGAGGCAGCATAGCTCTTCTGCATCACAGAAAATGCACCAACGTGACAACAAGGCTATCCTCCAGCCAGAAAAAAGCCTTCACCAGAAACCGCATACTGCTGGACCTGGGTCTAGGACTTGTAGCCTTCAAAACATCAAAAAAAATAAATTTCTGTTATTTAAGCCAGATAGTCTAGCAATTTGTTAGAGTAGACCACGCAGACTAATACATTGTATCTACTGCTTTCTGACTTCATTCACTAATTCAACCCCATAATAATAATATCAACCTCTAAGTTCCCCCCAATACAAGATAGTTTAGCTTTTGTTTTCCTCTGCATCCATCAAATTCCATTAGATTCTCAGACAGAATGAGTGATTTTCACTGGACTATCTACAAATAAAAATATTGAGGCTCAAAGAGTTTCAGCTAATTACTTGTTTTAACTCACTGCTATTTTGCTCAATTACATGCTTCTTTCAGTTCCTTTTTATTTCTACTCAAATCTAAACATAGTTTGAAATCAGGGCAAGGTTCAGAAGTTTGGCCACCCTAAGTTATAGTAGCTACATCTCCTTTCTTCAACAATATGCTGCAGTGACTTTACAAGAACAGAAAGGAAATTTTTTTCAGAAGAACAAAGCTTCTTTGAAGCTCTAATACCACCAAGTCGTTTAGTTTTTTGGAGGGTGAGGAGGAAAGATATTTAGAAACACTTATGGTGATTTCAAAGAATAACCCTAGAACATATTTGATATATCTTCTATTCAAACTATTCTTCCCAAGGATGTGTTTTCCAAGTAATTATACTAAAACATCAATTAACAACCTTATTAGGTATGGTAATGCCTCAGATGCAATTTGGAAAGTGCAATTATTAGGCTGTAAAAATGGCTTCAAAACCATCAGGCAATCATACTTCATCAGCCGTGGTATTGAAGTTAAAAAAGCAGCAATTGGCATTTGGAACTATTACCAGGAAGCTCTTGTTCAGGTTGATTCTGCGGTCCAATTTCTACTGTGCAAAGGATAACTGTATTTTTGGAGGGCCCTCCCATCCTTCAGACAGCAACTCATAGTCCATCTTCATCCTCACGCCTCTTGTCTCCATTGAACACAGCAGGGTGCCTGGAATTCTGTTAGACCATGGTTCTGGAGAGCCTCTGTGCTAATCCTCTCCTGCTAGCTTTTCTAACCATCCTTCAAACTGCATTTAACATTAATTTGTCATCTGGATTGGATATTGATCCTGCTGGAGCATGTGGCGGGGCTGGCTAAGAGGCTCCACTCTTTTAAATGTTCACATGCTTGCATTTGCAGATGATATCAGTTGGGCAGCACTGCTAGAGCCTTGCTCTGAGAATAGCATGCCTTGCATATTAGCATGTTCCAGGTGTAAATGAATCAGGCTCCTGATTCTTATGAGGCCATTTACAAAATACATTCTTACACATGATCCTGGGTTTGTCCTTCCTCCCTCCCTCCTTATCCCTCTTTTCTTAATGCTTTCTCTTCTTTCTCTCCCTCTGTCATTTTCATTCTACCTCCCTCTTTTTTTCCCTTTCCTCTTTCTTTCCTTTCTTATTTCCCTCCCTACCCTTCCCTTCTCTTTCCTTTCTTTTGCAAACATTTAATGACTTCTGGGCACTGTGCCAGGAACAATGAGCATCCAGAGCCAAGCAATCATTAGTTTCAAAGAGGTCAATGTTTGTGGGGTTGACAGCAAGTGAATAGGAGATTCTAATAGAGTTTGATAAGGGCTATGGGAGAAGCATTAAAGGCTTCCTAAACACGCAGTCCCTAACCTCAGGTGAGTTGGGTGGCAGGGTGAGGGTGAGGTTAGAAAAGGCATTTTGCAAAAGGGATCACTTGAGTTACATCGAAAAGAAGGAATTCAATTTAGATCAGTGGCAAAGAAAAGGAAGAACTTTCTAGGAAAGCAGACCAAAATGCAAATTATTGAAGATTAATAGGCTTTCTTTTGGAAAATTAAAAGCAGTTTGATATAACTGGGGCTAAGGGTGAAAGAAATGCAAAAAAAAAAAAAAAAAAGTCAAGTTGGAGGCAGGTAATGGTCCAATCAGAAAGCTCTTGGGTGCCATATGAAGGAATCTGGATTTAATCCTAAAGATAATGGGATCTTCTAAGAAGGGAAGTGTTGCAATTTGTTTAGACTCTAATTACATTTTAAGCCCCTTTTCTGCCTTCAGGATTCAACAAATGTTCAGAGTGTCGCATTCTCAGACTTCACCTGACCTAGATGCTGTCATTGTACTGCAGAAAGTAGGAGAGCAGTTGCTGAGTTAGCACTACAGGGAGGAGAGTGTGTAAGGGACATGGATTATTCATGGTGCCTGTGCACTGTTCCAGGTGCAGCCATGATTGCCGAGGACTGGGACCATTTGTAATGCAAAGGCATGGCAAGAAAATCCATTTTCTCATTTTGAGAGTCGATTTTATCTTCACGCTCCTGCCCATGTTACAAATTTAGGCTGATAAAGTGAAACAGGAGGCAGAAGAGCAAAGTGAAATTTCTGACGACTGTTTGCAAAAAGGAATTTTTAGATGCCAATTTGTGAACTCCTTAATTTAGAAGGAAATGATTCAGAGAAAATATATCTTGAAGCTTTGTGGTATAATACAATGGAGAATAGTTTTTTAATTCAGACAAATCCGAATTTGAGTTCTGTGATCTTCTGCAAGTCAGCTAGCTTACCTGTATCACAGTTTTTTTATGGGCAAAATGTGAGTAGAAACACTGAGGAAGATGGAATTATTGGCCCCAATTCATCACCTCCCTCTGTTTTCTTGACTTTCACTTTGTAAATCTGAAGTTATTTCCACTAGAGGCAGAATATACCTGCTTGCCCCATTGAGTCCAAACACCTGATCTGCTTTGGCGCAAAGGTAAGGGGACTGGAGGGAGAACAAGTATCAGTGCTCAATCCTGGCCTAAGAAGTTATCCCATGGCTCTTTTCATTCTTGCGTTTCTATTATTGCCCTAAGAACTTCCTTAAGATTTTGAAGCCTCAGCAGTCTGGGACCCCATGAAGCAAACTTGACTCATTCCATAGCGATGGTCCAAGCCCAGAGGAACTTGTTGCTAGAACCAAAGATGTTTAGCTGTGTTCCTGGAGACCCACAGACATTTTTACAAGGAATAATTTTCATTTCATGCCACTGTATTTTTTGTGACCTATCATGCTGTCATAGGTAAGTGACATGAATACTCTGGTAGGCTACATTTAACGTGGTTCCCAATGGTATTTCCTTCATGGTATTCACTCCCTCATGTATTTTCGTTTTGAATTTGAGCTGCTCTTGCTAATAAAGTAACTTGCTTTTTTTGTTCTTTCAAAGTTTAATTTATTTTTTTTCTAGAAGCTTTTTATTTAAGGTATATAAACTTTATACATTTCAAAAATACAACTTGAGGTACACAGTGATCCTTTCATCCACCTTCCACGAACACTCTCAACATTTTTCCTCCTCCTTCTCCTATTCCCATTCTTATTTTTTACTAAGATCTATTTTCAAACAACTTTTAAACAAGATTAACATTATAAAAGTATCAATTTCACTTCTATGGATTACCTTTTAGGAGCTCTAATACTTACCATAGATCAGGGAAAACATGTGGTATTTGTCCTTTTGGGACTGGCTTATTTCTCTAAATGCTATGTTTTCCCAGTTTCATCCATTTTCTTGCAAATGACAAGATTTCATTTTTTTTTTTTTTTGGCTATGTAGTATTTCATGGTATACATACCCTGTAATTTCTTTATCCAGTCTTCAGGCGACAGGCATTTGGGTTGATTCCATATCACAGCTATTGTGAATTGAACTGCAATAAACATGGTGACACAGATAACTCTTTCATATGGTAATTTCATTTGCCTTGGGTAAATTCCCAGGAGTGTGATGGCTAGGTCATATAGTAGGTCTATATGAGATAGCGCCATACTGTCTTTCCCACTGGCTGTACCAGTTCACATTCCCACCAACAGTGGATTAGGGTACCATTTTCGCCACATCCTTGCCAGCATTTGTCAGTTGTTTATTTCTTTAAGAAAGCTATTTAAGCTTATTGTGGTTTTGATTTGTATTTCACAAATGGCTTGTGATCCTGAGCATTTTTTCATGTCTCTGCTAGCCATTTGGATTCCCTCTTTTGAAAAATGCCTGTTTAAGTCCTTTGTCCAGTTTTTAACTGTTTTTTTGTTTTTGTTTTTGTGTTTTTTTCTTTTCTTTTTTTTATGGACAGGCAGAGTGGACAGTGAGAGAGCGAGACAGAGAGAAAGGTCTTCCTTTTGCCGTTGGTTCACCCTCCAATGGTCGCCGTGGCCGGTGCACCACGCCTATCCGAAGGCAGGAGCCAGGTGCTTATCCTGATCTCCCATGGGGTGCAGGGCCCAAGCACTTTGGCCAACCTCCACTGCGCTCCCTGGCCACAGCAGAGAGCTGGCCTGGAAGAGGGGCAACCGGGACAGAATCCAGTGCCCCAACCGGGACTAGAACCAGGTGTGCCGGCGCTGCAAGGCAGAGGATTAGCCTACTGAGCCGCAGCACCAACCTTAACTGGGTTGTTTTGTATTTGTGGAGTTTCTTGATCTCTATATATTCTGGTTATTAAGCTTTTATCAGTTGCATAGTTTGCAAATAATTTCTCCCATTCTGTCTCAGTTGTCTCTTCACTTTGCTGAATGTTTCTTTTGCAATGCAAAAGATGTATCAATTTGATATAATCCCATTTGTCAATTTTGGCTTTGATTGCTTGTGCCTCTGGGGTCTTTTCCAAGAACACTTTGCCAATGCCAACCTCTTGCAGGGTTTCCCCAATGTTCTCTAATAATTTCATGGTATTGGGTTGTAGATTTAATTCTTTGATCCATTTGAGTGGATTTTTGTGTAAGATGTAAGGTAGTGGTCTTGCTTCATATTTCTGCATGTGGAGATCCAGTTTTCCCAGCACCATTTTTTTAAAGAGATTGTCCTTGCTCCAGGGTTTTATTTCAGTTCCTTTTATCAAAGATAAGTTTGTTGTTGATGTGTGGATTAATTAATGGCATTTCTACTTTGTTCCATTGGTCTATCCATCTGTTTTTGTAACAGTACTAAGCTGTTTTTATTATAACTGCCCTGTAGTATGTCTTGAAATCTGGTATTGAAATGCCTCTGGCTGTGCTTTTGTTGTATAATGTTGCTTAAACTATTCAAGGTCTCCTGCATTTCCATATTAATTTCAAAATTATTTTTTATATAGTTTGGTATCACATTGAATCTGTGTATTTGTTTTGGTAGTATGGACATTTTGATGATATTCATTCTTCCAATCCATGAACATGGAAGATTCTTCCATTTTTGGTCTCTTCTTCTATTCTTTTCTTTAATATTTTTTAATACGCATCATAGAGGTCTTGGACATCATCAATTAAATTTATTCCAAGGTATTTGATTTTTTGTAGCTATTGTAAATGGGATTGATCTTATAAGTTCTTTTTAGCCTTGCAATTTTCTGTGTATACAAAGTATATTGATTTTTGTGTGTTGATTTTATATCCTGCCACTTTAGTGAACTCTTTTTTAAAATTTATTTGACAGCTAGAGTTACAGACAGAGAGAGAGAAAGAGACTGGAAGAAAGGTCTTCCTTCCATTGGTTCATCCCCCAAATGGCCACTATGGCCGGCGCTGTGCCGATCCAAAGCCAGGAGCCAGGTGCTTCCTCCTGGTCTCCCACATGGGTGCAGGGGCCCAAGCACTTGGGCCATCCTCCACTCCCCTCCCAGGCCACAGCAGAGAGCTGGACTGGAAGAGGAGCAACCAGGACTAGAACCCGGTGCCCATATGGGATGCCGGTGCCGCAGGCAGAGGATTAGCCAAGTGAGCCACAGCACCAGGCCCTTAGTAAACTCTTATACCAATAGTCTTTTGGATCCCCTGTATATAGAATCATATCATCTGCAAATAGAGATTGTTCAACTTCCTCCTTCCCAATTTGTATCCCTTTGATTTCTTTTTCTTGCCTAATAACTCAGGCTAAAAGGTCCAGGAATATTTTGAACAGCGGCAGTAAGAGTGGGCATCCTTGTCTGGTTCCCAATCTCAGTGGAGTGCTTTCAACTTTTCCCTGTTCAATAGGACACTGGCCATGGGTTTATCATAAATAGCCTTGATTGTGTTGAGGAATGCACCTTGTATACCCAATTTGCTGAAGGTTTTCATGATGAAAGGGTGCTGCATTTTATCAAATGCTTTCTCTGCATCTATTGAAATAATAGTATGCTCTTTGCTCTTCAGTTTGTTAATGTGATGTATCACATTGATTTATTTGCAATTGTTGAACCATCCCCAAACTGGGGACAGATCCCTTTTGGTCCATGTGAGTGATATTTCTGATGTGTTGCTGGATTTGATTGGCTCATGTTTTGTTGAGCATTTTTGCATCTATGTTCATTAGGGCAATTGGTCTGCAGTTCTCTTTCTCTGTTGCATCTTTTTCAGGTAAAAGGAATTAAGGTGATGCTGGCTTCATAGAAGCAGCTTGGGAGGATTTCCTCTGTTTCAGTTGTTTTGAATAGTTTGAGAAGAATTGGAGTTAGTTCTTCTTTAAATGTCTAGTAGAATTCAGCAGTGAAGCCATCTGGTCCTGGGTTTTCCTTTGTTGGGAGAGTCTTTATTACTGAATCGATTTCTGTATTGGTATTGGTCTGTTTAGGTTTTGTGTATCGTCATTGCTCAATTTAGGTAGGTTGTATGTGATCTATTTATTTCTTCTAGGTTTCCTGATTGTTAGCATACAGCTCTTTGTAGTAATTTCTGGTGATTCTTTTAAATTATGTAGTGTCTTTTGTTACATTTCCTTTTTCATCTCTAATTTTATTGATTTGTTTCTTCTCCCTCTTTTTTTCGGTTAGTTGGGCCAATGGTGTGTCAGTTTAGTTTATTTTTTTTCCCCAAAAATACAGCTCTTTGTTTTGTTGATCCTTTTGTTTCTTGGTTTCAATTTTGTTTATTTCTTCTCTAATTTTCATTATTTCTTATTTTCTACCAGTTTTGGATTTGATTTGCTGTTGTTTTTTTAGGTTCTTGAGATGTATTGACAGTTCATTTATTGGTGCCTTTACAATTTCTTTATGTAGGCACCAATTTCTATAAACTTTCCTCTTAGCACTGCTGTTCCTATATCCCATAAGTTTTGATATGTTGTATGTCACTTAATTCATTTTAAGAAATTGCTTGATTTTTCTTTTGTCTTCTATGACCCACTCTTCATTCATGAGCACGTTGTTCAATCTCCATGTGTTTGCATATGCTCTAGAGATTCTTGAATTATTGATTTCCAGCTTCATTCTATTGTGGTCAGAGAAAATTCTTGATACAATTTTGATATTTTTGAATTTGCTGAGACTTGCTTTATGGCCTAGCAAGTGATCTATCTTAGAGACAGTTCCATGCACTGGTAAGAAAAATGTGTATTCTGTACAATAGGATAAAAAGTTCTGTAGATATCTGTTAAGTCCATTTGACCTGTAGTGTCAATTAACTCTATTGTTTCCTTGCTGATTTTTTGTCTGCTTTTTTTTTTTGTCTGTCCATTGCTGAAGTTCTGGTATTGAAATCCCTCATTACTATTGTATTGGAGTCTATGTCTCCCTTTAAATCCATTAACATTTCATTTAAATAGCAGGTAACCTGTAATTAGGTGCATATACATTTATAATAGTCACATCTTCCTATTGAATTAATCCCTCAATCATTATGTAGTGTCTTTGTCTTTTAAAAAAAAGTCTCTTTTTTAAAAGTTTTTGTGTTAAAGTCTATTTTGTCTGATGTTAGGGTGACTATACCAGCCCTTTTTGGTTTCTGTTAATATGGAATATCTTTTTCCATCCTTTCACTTTTGGTCCACGTGTATCTTTGTTGGTGAGATGTGTTTCTTACAGGCAGCAAATAGATGGGTTTTAGTTTTTATTCCATTCAACAAGTCTATATCTTTTAACTACAGAGTTGAAGCCAGTTGCAGTCAAGGTGACTACTGATGACTAATAACTTGGTCCTGCCAATTTGTCCATAATTTGTCCAATTTGTCTGATTGCAAAATTTCCAGGGATTTGTCATCTAACTCAGGTATTCCTTTATCTGCTTCACTGAGGCTGCTGTTATGGCTTTCCACCATATTTTTTTGTTTGATTGAATTATTCATTTCCAATATTTCATTTTGATTTCTCTTTAAAATCTCAATTTCATGGGAAAATTTTTCATTCATGTGATGTATGGATTTCTTTGATTTATAGATTTGCTTCTGATTACTGATAAGTAATCCTATGATCAAGTTTTTGAATTCTGCTTCCTGCATTTTTCAATCTCTTCTCTCTTCATCCTCACATACTTTTTTTTTTTTTTTTTTTTTGACAGCCAGAGTGGACGGTGAGAGAGAGAGACAGAGAGAAAAGTCTTCCTTTGCCGTTGGTTCACCCTCCAATGGCCGCCGTGGCCGGCGCGCTGCAGCCGGCGCACCACGCTGATCCGATGGCAGGAGCCAGGTACTTCTCCTGGTCTCCCATGGGGTGCAGGGCCCAAGCACTTGGGCCATCCTCCACTGCACTCCTGGCCACAGCAGAGAGCTGGCCTGGAAGAGGGGCAACTGGGACAGAATCCGGTGCCCCGACCGGTACTAGAACCCGGTGTGCTGGCGCTGCAAGGCGGAGGATTAGCCTAGTGAGCCGCGGCGCCGGCCATCCTCATATTCTAATATTGAAGTGTTGCTGTGGTCCTTTAGGAGCATCAGGTTGTCTTCCTTATTCTTGTTTCTTGATTTACTGCATTTATTTTTAGGCATTTGTGAAGATACTTGTTGTTTCTTTTTCCCTGTTGATTGCTTTTATCTTTGAACTGTGCCTATGTGGCTCTGTGGAGTGTCTCTGTCAGTGAATGCCCAGAGGCATTTGCTGGGTGTGGCAAGGGGGCCCTGCTCAATGCTCTAGGGTGAGAGGTGAGACCAAGGTGACACCCAAGTTACCTGTGGTAAATCTCTTTTTTTCAATCACTGTTGGTGTAGACTCAACTCCTCTCCTCATAGGAGAAAAATGCCCAGGAGCTAGCCCTAGTGGATGCAATATTCATCCATGATGCTACAAGGACCACACTAAGGATTCATGCACTCCTTGTTATGCACACGGATCCTGCAGCAACGACCCTCACCAGGAATCAGGGAGCCACGGGTATGTGGAGCTGCCCACAGTGACTGCCTGAAGACTCAGCTACATCCTGCACCTTCTCACACAGTCAGTGTTTTCACAGTCCCAGCACACAGAGTGCCCATGCCCATTGATTCTCCCAGCCAGACTCAGGTGTCTTCTCTCAACTGGTTGCTGGGCATGAAGACATAAACTGGCGCAACAGTTCCATATGTGCAAGATGGTACCTGCCTTTTCTCAGCTAGTTACAGAATGCCAGTGCTGGGTAGTCTGAGAGAGAGAAAAGTGCCCCCCCCACCCCACTTTTCCTCAAGATTGCCAAGTACACTGTCACCAAGAGCTTCAAGCTTGGCTCATGCCAGTTTCTTCCCACAGCTTTATCGCCAGAAAGGAAGAAGAACTGGCCTCTGGCTAGTAGCTAGAAGGAAGTTAATGTTGGGGTAACTTGTGACTCAATAGTAGATAACTAGCATTATTACCTTGGAGATTTTCTCGAAAGAATAAATGAAAAAACACATATGTTGTGTGCAGAATAATGGTACTCCATAGACGTTCACCGCCCCCCCCCCCCAATTTAGCTTTGTGTTAATGTTTTCTTATTTGGGAGAAAGGACCTTACAGATATAATTAATATAAAGGCATATCAAGATTTTTCTGGGTTATCTAATTTAATCACATGAACCATTAAAGGGGAGAATATTTTGCAACCCTGAATAGAAAGATATGACCCTGGAAGGCATGCCAGGGAGATGCAATGTGAGGGGCACTATACCTGCTGTTGCTGAAAAGGTGGAGAACAGAATCCTGAGCTGAGGTCTACAGAAGGACTGTAGGAGCTGGGAAAGACAAGGAAACAGACTGTCCCCTAGAGTCTCCAGAATGGGCTGGCTCTCTGCTGAACACCTTATTTTAGGTCCAGTGAGAACAGGATGGCCTCCTGACCTCAGGATCTGTAAGGTAAGAAATTTGTGTAGTTTTGGGCACTGAGTTAATGGTAAGGACAGACATAGAAAGTGAGTTCATAGGGGAGCTTACTAGAGCTTAGTCAGTATAGGTTTTCTTCACTTCTTTCTTTTGTTTTTCATTTTTGAGATGAGTGGCTTTATCTTTGTGTAAGACCAGTATATACACACACACACTGCTTACATTACTTGAGAATTACTGAGAGAATATCTGCCAGACACCCAACAAATAGTCAAATGGTAGCATTGATCACCTTGATGGTGCTTATCATTATTGTGGTTATTGCACAGAAGAGCTGGTTTAAGTTCTCTATGCCATTAGGGCACAGAGTGATCTTCATTCCAAGTGGGAACTATGATACAGCCAGCAGTGAAAAGAGTTGGTCACAAGACTTTTTTTTTTCTTTTCTGGGAAGTCCAATGCTCAAACTTACAACTGCTATAGAAAGTTGAGGGTCATTTGTTATCAGCCTGGTGTGTTCCTGAAAAATGGCCAAGTCTGAGGCATTTCTTCTTACTGCTATAAAGTTTCAGGACATGATGACTCTCCTTAAATATTTCATGGGCTTTCCAAAGGGATAGGAGCAGAGTTTTTATTGTTTCCTTCTGTGTAGTCTTATTGGATGGAAGGATTAATAGTGGAAGTTTTAGGGAAGCAAGGACACATCATTGGAGCCACATGGAATCCTGTAACTCCTGTAAGGAGAAAATATATAAAATGTGAAAGTAGCAAAGACAAAATTAGAGTACAGAATGCTATCAAAAGTGTCATGGAATGTGCTTCACCAATCCCAAAGGAGATACGTTCATTCTACACTCTAGCCCAAAGAAATGACTGGAGATATACGTTTGGATATATGCAGGTGCCAGTGCTGTAGAACAGGCGGTTAAGCTGCATTTTGTGATGCCAACATCCCATATTAGATGGCTGATTCAAGTCCTGGTGCTCAACTTCTGACCCAGCCTCCTCCTATTGTGCCTGGGAAGATGGTGGATGATGGCCCAAATACTTGGACCCCTACCACCCAAATGGGAGATCACAATAGAGTTACTGGCTCCTGGCTTCTGCCTGGCCCAGACATGGCTGTTGCAGCCTTTCTGGGAGTGAAACAGAAGACTGAAGACCTCTCTGTCTCTCTCTTTTACTCTTGAAATTGCTTTAGTTTTTAAAAAATGATACATTTTTAAAATAACAATACATGCAGTGATTCCTTAATGCTTTAATTTGACAAAAGTATGTTTATTTATCATGTACAAGAATATGTTAAAATATTTACATGTTGTACAATGGATAATTTGAGCTAATTAATGTATGTGTTACCTCAGAGAGTTGTCATTTTCATGATGATTTTTAAGAATACAATATATTGTTATTAATTACAGTCACTGTGTTATACAATAGGCTTCTCAAACTTATTTTGCCTTTTTTTTTTTTTGACAGGCTGAGTGGACAGTGAGAGAGAGAGACAGAGAGAAAGGTCTTCCTTTGCCGTTGGTTCACCCCTCAGTGGCCGCTGTGGCCGACACACCGTGCTTATCCGATGCCAGGAGCCAGGTGCTTCTCCTGGTCTCCCAGTGCGTGCAGGGCCCAAGCACTTGGGCCATTTTCCACTGCCTTCCCAGGCCACAGCAGAGAGCTGGCCTGGAAGAGGAGCAACCGGGACAGAATCCAGCGCCCCGACCGGGACTAGAACCCAGTGTGCCGCTTCTGCAGGCAGAGGACTAGGCTATTGAGCCGAGGCGCAGGCCTATTCTGCCTTTGATGTTATGTCCTTTGAGTAAAATCTGCCCAACTTTCCCCACCCTATGCAAACTCTCTGCTTCTGTGAGTTCACATTTTTAAAGATTCTGTTTTGAAGTGAATTCTGTACTTAGCTGATTTCACATAACATAATATCCTCCAGGTTCTTCCATGTTGTTGCAAATGACAGAATTTCCCTTTTGGGGACTGAATCAGCATTCCTGGAAGCATGTTTTTAATTGCAATGTTAGTTATAATAAACAAAACAGCATAAAAGAAAAAAAAACACTAATTTATTGGCTACAGAAAAGGATAGTACATATCAACTTTCTGAGCTATTACAAGGGCATCAAATATGACTCTATATCAAACTTATATGGCATGGGAAATGTGGTATAATTGTAAAGGCACATAATCAGCATAAATAATATAGTCAGGAGCCAATGTTCTGGCACAGTGGGTTAATGTGATGCTGGCTTCCCATATCAGACTTAAGTTTGAGTTTCTGCTGCTCTGCTTCCAATACAGCTCACTGCTAATGTGCCTGGAAAAGCAGCTGATGATGGCCCAGTACTTGGGCTCCTGCCACTCATTAGGGAGATCCAGATGAGTTCCGGCATCCAGGCTTTGGCTTGAGCCAGCCTTGGCTGTGGTGGGATTGAAGTATGGAATGGAAATGCTTTCTTATTCTCTCTCTCTCTAACTGCCTTTAATATAAGTAAAAAAGAGAACTGTATATACAGTACGATAACTATGTAAAATAAAAGGAAAGGATAGCCCAATTTTAACTGAGGTTTTCTTCTGCAGGAGGAACTCTTGATTTTTCTTCACTCTTTACTCATTTTTTCTGTTGTGTTTTATAATATTTTTCCAATATTTTCATAACCTCTTAATAATATATTTGTGTTAAGAATATAATATTCCTTGTTTTAAAAGGAAGTGGACCAATGGTGCTTTTGAAATTCCTTTTGTACTCCCATGCAATTTTATTCCCCAAGTGACTCCAGAGACTCCACTCTGTTCAGACATACACCCACACCAAAAACCCTTTGTGCAAGATATTCACAAGATATATACAAATAAATACAAATATCAAAAGGGTTTCATTGTTACCTGTTAAAAAATGTAGTCTCTTATATCCATGGGGATTCTTTCAGAAGTCCCAATGGATACCTATGGATAGTACTGAATACCATATGTACCATGTTTTTCCTTTACATACATGCCAATGATAAAGTTTACTTTATAAGTTAGACACATTAAGGGATTAACTGTATTAGTTAATAATGAAATGAAGTAATCATGATAATATAATACAAGCTAAATGACTGTGGTCTCTTTTGTAAACTATTATATTGTACTCATCCTTATTTTGTGGTGATGTTAGATGGTACAATCCCTAGGTGATGAGATGAAGTGAAGTGAATGATGTAAGTATTGTGATTTAGCATTAAGTTGCTATGTATTGCTTACTTCCACACAGCATTATGATTCCACAGTTGACCTGATAATCTAGATACCTACTAAGTGATTAATGTGCATGTAGCATTTATAGCATGTAAACACTGGTCGAAGGGGTGATTCCCTTCCTGATGGGACAGAGCTGGATAGTGTGAGATTTCATCATGCTATTCAGAATTGTATGACATGTAAGCTTAAGCATTGTTTATTTCTAGAATTTTCTGATTAATATCCTTGGACTATGATTGATGGCAGATAATTGACACCATGGAAATAATAGATACCACATACTTAGCAATTATGAAATATAATCATGTTAACAATGAAAGTATTGATTCATTTTTGAGTGGTGGAAGCAATTAAGTACCATTTCTATTTTTTTTTTTCATGATTTGTTTTATTTATTTGAAAGGGAGAATGACAGAGAAGTAGAGACAGGGCAAGAGAAAGAGTTTTTCCATCTACTGATTCACTGCCTAAATGGCCACAATGGCCAGGACTGGACCTGGAAAACCATGAGCCTAGGACTCCATCCAGGTCTCATATATGGGTGACAGGGGTGTAAGTACTTGGACCATCTTCTCCTCCTTTCCCAGGAACATTAGTAGGGAGCTGGATAGGAAGTAGAAATTCCAGGACTTGAACTGGTGCTCTTATATATGGGATGTCAGCATGGCAGATGGCAATCTAACCTGCTGACCATGATGATGTCCCCAGTTCCATTTCTTGAGTGTCTACTATATTCTGGATACTTTGTATATATTCTCCCATTTTAGTCCTTATCACTGCCATTAAAGTTAAATATTCTGTTAATGCATAGGTTGGCCATAGATGCCCAAATAGGAATCTTCTCAAGTAAGAGTATAAATCATATGTATCTTTTGGCAAAATTTTTGGGTCTCATTATCCTGTGCCACTTACACAGAGAATGTGTACTTCACTATGGTATATATTCTGATGCAAGACATTTGCGTTGTCTATTTTGAAAGTGGTTATACTTCCTCATTTCTCTTATGTTTCCTTATGACTCCGATGGCAGTTCCACAATGGGTCAGACAAAAAAAACTTGAAGTTGGATATTGTGTTCCCCTAAATATTAGAATTTTCCCACTATTTTATTTTCCTGGCCTATTTTCTTCTGGGCTCCACTTAAATGTATTATTCATTAGCCACATTTTCTCTACTCATTTTGCAATTTTATTGCAGAGGAATTCTTGAAGTGCTGCTTTCTCATAAGAGAGTTGCTCAGGGGGCTCTAGCAGGTTGGGGCAGCTGACCGAGCCAGGGGTGTATATCTGACTCAACAGCAGATGAGGGCCTAGTATGAATCAATCTGTCCAGTAGGGATATTAATCACTAAACTAACCATTAGACCTAACTCCTGAATGGAGTGCAACACTTAGAAACATGGTGATTAGTAGCAAGGGCAGAAGCCATGGTGCACAGAGAAGATGAAAGAAAATAAGCATCTGATGTGAAAAGACACATGAATAAAAAACTGTGAGTAAGCAAGGAAGGAGAGAAGACAAGAGTTTGTGTGCAGTAGCAGGCGAGGCATGGTAATGGTGGCTATTAGAGAGGGATATTGACATTGACTCTTGATTTAATAACAGCCAGGACAAGTCACAAGAGTGGCTTCTAGTTCCTGAGCTATGCCCAGATCCACAGCAACAGAAAAGTCTTTATTTCCCTGTGTATCCCTTAAAAACAAAGGCAAAACTTAGTAACATAAGGTTTGTGTGTGTATGCTTATGATTGGTCATTTGAAATAGCGTAGCCATCCAATGACATCTGGTTGAACGGTATAAGTTCTATTGTAGAGCCCGCAGGCTGACCACATTAAAGGATAAGTAATTGATAATGCATATCCAGGAAAATGCCCTTCAAAACCCAGATTCTGGAATCAGTCTTGCTGGGGGCGGGGGAGGGAGTGGCGAAAGAAGGAGAACCTTAAAGGATATCACCTGTTTCCAATTTTTCTAAACCTAAGGCTTTTTATTTGATGTTTTTCATTAATACAGTGAACAACTGATATAGGTAACAGAGTGAATTCCATTCCTCAGGATATGGG
Source organism: Oryctolagus cuniculus (assembly GCF_964237555.1). Lineage (NCBI taxonomy): Eukaryota > Metazoa > Chordata > Mammalia > Lagomorpha > Leporidae > Oryctolagus > Oryctolagus cuniculus. The sequence continues at coordinate 112,328,852 of NC_091438.1, forward strand.
CCCATCTGTCTCCCAGACAGGCTTGGTGTTTGGGTGGGGAGGAGTATAGGGCTGGCGACCCGAATACTGAAAGTCATGCCCTATGTGTGTCCATATTAGCTTTGTGAATCCTGATAAGTTACTAAGTTCTCTGTATCCCAACCTTTTCATGCAGTTAAATGAGGAGAATAACAATCTCTATCGTTCTGATCTTATTTTTTATTCAAGAGGCATTGTCATGATGGGGGGTGGTGGGAGTGGTGAGGGAGAGAGAGAGATTTCACTCTGTTCATTCACTTACCAAGTGTCTTAATTGTTGGGGTTGGACCAGGACTAGAATCAGAGTCCATGTACTCAATCCAGATCTCCCATGTGTATGGAAGGGACTAAACTATAGGGGAAAACCTTGCTGCTTTCCAGGGTCCGCACTGGCAGGAACCTGGATTCATAAGCAGAGCTGGCACTTGAGCCCAGGTACTCTGATGTGGGACGTGGGCATCTTAACCAACATCTTAACCAATCGATTAAAAGTCGACCCCTGACTTCTTAATCTTCAGGATCATTCTTCAAGTTAAGAAATGAGAAATGGGCATTGTGGCTCTGTGTCTTAAGCCACAGCTTAGGATGCCTGCATCCTATACTGGAATGCTGGTTCAAGTCTTGGCTGTATCATTTCGGAGCCAGCTCATTGCTAATATGCCCAGGAAACAGCAGATGATGACTGAACCATTGAATCCCTGACAGTCAGATGGGAAACCCGTATGGAATTGCTGGCACCTGACTTTGGCCTGGCCCAAATAATGGCTGGCTATTGTGGCCATTCAGAGAGTGAACCAGCAGATAGAAGATTTCCCTCTTTTTCTTTCCCCCTCTCTGTCACTCTGCATTTCAAGTAAATCAAGAAATAAATCTTAATAAAGAAAGATAATGAATTTAAAGGAAAATAATGAAAAATACAATTGAAGAGTCTATTTCAATATCAATAAATACTTATGGTTAATGACATCTTCTGAACTGAAAAAAAAAATTCCATCTACTTGAAAAGCAGAGAGAGAGAGAGGTAGAGAGAGAGGGATATCTCATTCACAAATATATGCAACAGCCAGGGCTAGACCAAGTTAAAACCAGGAGGATGGGACTCCATCAAGTTCTCCTATATGGGTGGCAATGGCCCAATCATTTCAGCCATGATCTGGTACTGTGAAGCCAGAGAACTCAAGTCCAAATGCTCTCCACCCATAGTTACAATGTCTTAATCTGTAACCTGGATAATATTAGTTCCTGCTTCAAAGGGTTCCTCTAAGGATTAAACACACATGCAGTGTGATTGGAACAATGCTTGGCATATATGCAGGTGGTTAAAAATGTTAGGTTTTGAACTTCCAAAGTGACCAAATAGAGGTGTACAATGTTCACATCCCACACACAGATGAATAATAGCAAGAATTACATAGTTGCATTTTGAGATGAGTGTCTCAGGAAAAACACCCAAATTTAGTAATGGATAACTGAAACCTGGTAGGATAGAGACCTGGCATGGTAGCATAGAGAGAGGAATAAAGCCATCCAGCAACTGAGACCCCAGACCAGTGGCTGAGGTGAATCCTTGTTTAGGGGTAGAGTAAGCAGGAGAGCCTCAGCACAACTCATCTGCATGATTGCTTTGCTGGGTCTCCCTCACTACAGGATGGGCTCACAATCACCACACACTAGGATCCCAGTAATGAGAACTGCTGGGAGATCTCACTGTCAGTCATCGTGATTCACTTTATGTTCCCCACATGCAACAAAGTGCAGGCTGTGGCAGTGTGGCACCATCTTGAGAAAGGAGTCACTGCTGGAATCCATACTGTTCTAGGAGACAGCAGTTCCTGCATTTTTATATCCCTGGGGCCTCACAGACATTCTACCACACTAACAATAAAAGAACGGCACCAAAAAAATCCAATTATACCTATCAAAGTAATGGTGAATCTAGGACCCTAGCCCTTGCAGTACTCTGCATTACAAGGGACTGAATACAGAACAGCAGGGATACTCTACCCTAAAAGTAAAGCTGACTGTCCCTTGATATGTGTACCCCCACTCTCCCCCTTCTCCCTCCTACTCAGGGCATTGTTCACTGCTGCTTGGATCCCATGTAGGTAGTCCAATCCAGTGTCCCTGTGATTCCAGGCCAGTTTCCCCACTGCTTCTCAGAACCATGTACATGCTCAGGGTTTTGCTTAGGAATATGTGTGCCTGGTGTCTGGCCATCTACAGCATCAGAGCCACTCCCAAGGCTTTGGGCCTTTGCACAGACAGTTGTAGGGGTGGCTATGCCTGTCACTGTGTCTTGCCCATCCTGGCACCAATACCAGTTCAACAAATTTAGCCTTGCACCCAAATAGCAGATACAGGACTGAGTGAAAGGGATCTGAGCAACCGCACAGGACCCCAGGAATCCTCTAGATCACTGCTACTGCTACCACCCACTACAGCTAAATTAGATATGGGGAGGCTACAATGGTGTTTACAACTACAGCAAAAGTCAAATTAGCCTACCAAACCAACTCTCAAAGACTTCTTCAGAAAATAGCCTTCAATTCATGAAAACCATCCTCTGAAAGCAATAGAAACAACTGATCTATCAGATGTTCAAATATAAATATAAGGACAAAAGAAGTATGAAAAAACAAGTCAATGATCATATTGAACACAATGAACGCAATTAAGAACTTAATATCAGGTAATAAAGAAAACAGAGTGACAAAATATTTAAAATAATGCTTATAAAATACTTAGAGAAATGTAAGAGGGTACAGAAAGTTAAGACAAATTAGGAAACCAATGCATGATATGAATGTCAAAATCCAGCAAAGAGATAGAAATCTTGAATAAGAGGCAAACAGAAATCTTGGAGATGAAGAAGTGAATGTGTCAAATAAAAATAGAGTTGAAAGACTTGATCAAGCAAAAGAAAGAATATCTGAACTTGAATTCAGGTCTTTTTAATATCAGACCAAGAAGAAAAAAGATTTTAAAAAAATGAAGACAGTCACGAGATCTTGGGGACACCATTAAATGAACTAGTATTCATATACCAGGAATTCCCAAGGGAGAGAAGAGTAAAGACAATAAAAATCAATTCAATGAAATAATAGTCGAAAACATTCATAATCTGGAGAAAGTTATGGACATCTAAGTATAGGAGTCCTGTAGTGTCACTCCAGTTCTAATGGTTATTATCAAGAGGGAAAAGAAAATAACAAATGCTGGAGGGATGTGAAGAAAAGGGAATGCTTATATACTGCTGTTGGGAATGCAAATTAGTACAGTCATTATGGAAAATAGTGTGTAGCATCCTCAAAAAACTACAAATAGAACTGACTGTAATATCCAGTTATCCCTTTTCTAGGTATATATATTAGACCTGAGCAGGGTGATATATATTAGATATGGGAAGGAAATGAAATTAGCATACGAAAGAGACACCTACACTCTCATGTTCATTGCCACATTCTTCACAATAACCAAGAGATGGAATCCATCTTGGTAACCATCTATGAATGAATAAAGAAAATGTGATGGATATATACAACGAAATATTATTCAGTGGCAAGAAAGAAAAGAAATCCTGACATTTGTGACAAAATGAATGGAATCAGAGATCATGTTGTCAAGTGAAATAGGACAATCACAGAAAGACTGTTGTTGCCTCTTCTCTTTCATATGTGGAGGTTAAAATTTGCAGGGGTGGATGTTTGGCCAAGTGGTTAAGATACCCATATCCCAAATCAGAGTGTGTGGTTTGAATTCCTAGTTCCAACTCCTGGTTCCAGCCTCCTGCTAATGCAGACCCTGGGGCACCAGTGATGACTCAAGTGACCAAGTTCCTGCTGCACATCCAGGAGACCTGATGGAGTTCTGGATTCCATTGGATGGGAAATCTCTCGCAATATATAACTCTCAAATTAATTAATAAATTAATTAAAATGTGTATATGCATATTCAACCTGAATTTTTAAAATTTTTATGTTATTTGAAAATACATAGACAGAGCTCTTCCATCTTCTCGTTCACTCCCCAAATGGCTACAACAGCCAGGGCTAGGCTGTGGATGAAGCCAGGAGTCAAGAACTCAATCCAGATCTACCATGTGTGTGGTAGGAACCCAATTATTTGTGCCATCACTGATGTCTCCAAGGGTAGGCAGTAGCAGGAAGGTGGAATCAGGAGTTAGAATGCATAGAATTGAAACCAGGCCCTCCCATATCCTGTATGGGAGTCTTCCCCAGTGCCTTAATGCTACATTAAAGCCTCCTGCAAATCTGAATCTAAAATAGGTTACTGGAGGATAGGAATGGTGGTGGGAGAAGGGTTGCAGGGAGTTTGAATAACAGGTATTAAAAGGTTCAAAATGTAGTAGGGTGAAAGTAACAGGTTCTGGTGTTTTGCAGCACATTTTTTTACTATAGCTCATAATAATGTATTATATTCTATATAGAGGGACTGGCGCCGTGGCTCACTTGGTTAATCCTTCGCCTGCAGCGCCGGCATCCCATGTGGGTGTCGGTTCTAGTCCCGGCTGCTCCTCTTCCAGTCCAGCTCTCTGCTGTGGTCCTGGAAGGCAGTTTCAGGATGGCCCAAGTGCTTGGGCCCCTGTATCCTCATGGGAGACTAGGAGGAAGCACCTGGCTCCTGGCTTCAGATCGGTGCAGCGCTGGCCATGGTGGCCATTTGGGTTGTGAACCAAAGGAAGGAAGACCCTTCTCTCTGTCTCTCTCTCTCTCACTGTCTAACTCTACCTGTTGAAATATAAAAAAAGGACACCTTGGTATTTTAAAAAAATTCATATATATATATATATATATGTATTTATTCTATATAGAGACCTGAAACAGAGGAGCTGGTAGAATCCAAACACATAGAAAGGTAATGGAAATTCTAATTGCTTGGAAATGCTAATTACTTGTTTATGCTATATTTAGATAATGCACTTTACCACTTAAAATGTTAATCTGAAATTTAAAATAAATAAGAAAAAATGGTAGGTCTTATTACTATTATGTCTGCTAATAGTGACATTAATGACAATAATAGTAACTAACTTTGGTAGCATTAGCTTTTTTTTTTCTTGCATCTAAAAGTCGTGACCAGTGTATTTCTTTCTGCCTTGGTTAGTTTGGATTTATTCTTAAAATCTAAGTTGAGAGTCTCCCTTGAAGAAAGGTTTCCTGAATTCTCTGCAACATTAGATAGCATTGCTCTGTACTCATTTTTTGTTTTTAATAGTATCAAAAACTTTCAGAAAATTTTATCCAAATGGTTTGTGCATCCTGTTCTCCACAACTAGACAGTGAACAATTCCTAGGCAATGCTACCCACTCCCTCAAATTTGTACCCCTATAGTCTATCTTGGCACTTTGTAGGTGTTTAGAAAGCATTTACTGGGTGAATGAATAAATACTCTGGCGTCCCCTGAGATTCTACAGTGGGAGAAAGTCAACCCAGCAGTGAATTGCTGATTTCTATTTACGTGTTCCAACCCTTTCCATGAAATCTGCCCCCTGCGGTCCCATTTGAGGTCATGACAATCAACATCCACATTTGTACTGATGATACTGAAATATTCTTGACAAACTCAAGAGATTTGTAATCAACATGTTTCACTGCTGCAATGTCCTGTCTACCGGCTTTGGCACAGTATTCAGTACTCACTCCAGAGATTTGATCTCAATCAGTGCTATTGTGCTTTCCTTTAGAAGAGTATCTTTTAAGCCAGGTGGGTACAGAGCACTTCTCCAGAATGGGGAGGCAAATGAATAATAAGGAGAGACTGGATGCTTCTTTTTGCTCTTCCTTGAGTAGAGACCTGAAGCGACATTTGTAGCTGAACAACTTTACCCTCTTTCTTCACATGGTTCCTCTCTGTTAATAAGATAAAGCTCATGAATGGATTCCCATCTACCTTTCCAGTTTTATCACCATACTTTATCAGACATTTCAAACCCTGTGTGATTAATTATTCATTCACTCCTATCATATCATTTAGCCATAACTTACAGACTATAATTTAGACATGGCAATTACTCTCATGCTATTACAGGTGAGTAGTAGAAAAAGGCATTTAAAATAATAGAGAAAATAAATAAAATTATAATGAGTACACTGAAGTTAAATTATAGCAAGCAATAAGAATGGCATATGAATGTATAATATGAGGGCTGATCATGGAGGGGTTTATGGAAGTTAAGAGATGTTCAGAGAGACTTTTAGAAGTTTGTTTAATTCATATACTAGTTCTGTCATTGTTGCATCAATAAGACATTGTACCAGATCCATATAGCTGTACAGAGTGGATATATAATAAATGTTACTCGCAAATCTTTTTGAAGACCCCATTTTTCTTGTTCATTGAGGTAAGAAATGAGACAGTCATTTTGGAAAGGTTTTTGATTTGTGCAGTAACATGAATGCTGCCTAAAAACTTTATTCTAAGTTAAAGAAAACTTCTGCAAAAGAGCACACGTTGAATGATTACCTTTGTGCATAATTCTAAAATAGGAAAAATGGATAAAATCAGACAAGTATTTAAATAAACAAATGTTACTCAAATAAATGAATGGGACAAATTGACAAAAAGTGAGTTAATAATCAATTTCTATTTCTCATTCTTAAGTAACACTTGATAAAAGCATATGTGTATATGACACACTTGTAGAGGAGCACATATTAGTTAGTACTTTACAGTTTCCAGTGATTTCTGTACAGTATCTCAATGAGATGTACATAAACCTTTGAATATTGGAAGGTAAAATTCTTGTATTTATTGTATAGGAGACAGAGAATATGAGAGCTGCCCAAGGTAATACATTTACTAAGTGATAGAGATAAACATAATACTTTGGTTTAGTTGTCTCAAGTCTGGGACATGATCCTTCTTATTTACAGAGGAATAAGGGTAGAATGATTTTGCTAATGTATGAACAAGAGATGCAAATTCATACTCTATCAGATAATATATTAAGCAATTACTTGTACTTAAAGGAATAAGATAGGATCAATATCAATTCAGTGTAGACTCACGGGGTCAAATTTGGGGGAAGGAAACTCAGGTGAGCCTGAAGGGTAGAACAGCTCGTCACCCAGAAACATCTGACAATTCATGCAGAAGCAGCTGAAGGGTTGGCACGTGGAGTGCAAGGCCCACTGTGGATGTGAAACCCCAATAAAGCACTTTGAATTTTTTGTAAAAAAAAGATGTATTTATTTATTTGAAAATCAGGGCAGGGGGAGAGTCAGGAGGCGAGAGAGAGTGAGAGAGAGAGAGAGAGAGAGAGAGATTTCCCATATGCTCACTTGGGTCATCTTCCACTGCTTTTACCCAATCCATCAGCAAGGAGCTGCATCAGAAGTAGAGCAACTGGGACATGAACCTGTGCCCATATGCCAGCATCATAGGCGGTGGCTTTACCTGCTATGCCTCAGTACTAGTCCCCCCACTCTTTCTTTGAACTGGAAACTCCTAGGCCTCTACTCAAGATGGGATAATTAATCACAAATAGTGACTTTTCCTAGGTACTCAACCATTATAAATGGCCAACAATGAAGTTTTGTTGCAAAAGTCATTAGCCACTGACAGAGGCAAATCTAAATTTTTCTTGGAGCATGGAACATCAATCTAGGCCTCAATTATTTCCATATTTAATTTTTTCGTATAAAATATCCAGAACTCGATAAAATAATTTAAATGAAATTTTTCCTGGACCAAATTCATCTCTCCAATATAATTTTGTTATGTCAAGTCCACCTACTGGGATTAAGGAGAAGACTGGAATATCAAAATGTGTTTTTGAGAGACAAAACTCTTGAAGCCATTTGAAATTTGGCTTAGTGCTCAATTATAATGATCTTAACCAGCTTCTGGTTAACCAATTTCTAGTTTATCCACATTGAAATATTAAATATTATTCTTCCTTCCTTCCCTAAAACATTTTGAATGATAATTGACAACTAGCGCTTTCATGTACTTGTGTTCCAGTTAGTTGATTTGTATATTTGCAGATCTCACTTCTGTTAGGAAATCATTGATGTCAACTTTAATTCTTACTGTAGATGTATAATCTGGGTATATATTGGATAAGCAAATAAAATATTACTAGAATAGGACAGTTTTTGCTTCAATGAAAGAATGTGAATGCTTTGTGAAAACTCAACAGAGGTGCATACTAAAGAATTTACTGTCAAATAAGTATAAGCAAGAGAACTATAATGATTTGGAAAAGTTGCAAAAGTTAAAAAAGAATTCATATTTTGATTATTTCTCACATGATTTTTAAGTTGTTTAAATGAAAATTGCACATGGAATAATGGAGTCTTGTTTTAGTGGAACTTACATTCTAGCTTCCATTGGGATTTTGATATATGAGAGATTGTCATATAAAAATAAATTATTTTCAAATAATATGACTACAATTAGTTAATAACATGAAATTAAATAAAATCCTATCTATTAATGTTATATAATATATTGTACTAATATAATATTATACTAATATAATATAGTATATAATAATATAATATTACATATAATTATATATTATATAATACAATATATTATATAATTATTATAATTATATAATATCATATAATATCATATTATATTAGTTGTATAAATTAAGATTATACAATATAATATGTTAACATTATCTATTAATAATATATAAATATATGATATTATGTAATTATATTAATGATATATAAATAAATAATAATGTATGTTTTATTGTAATTGTATTATTATAAAACTGTTCTATATTACCTGTATATTAAAAAATAATTCCAAATTACTCCATTATAATATTAGTTAATAATAATAAAATAACAAGCAAAATATTCAGTTTTATCTGTCATTCTATATGTGAACATACTATATATTAAGTACTAACTTAATGCTTTTACAGTAGGCACTTATGATTAATAAAAAAATAAATGAATTTATAACCTTTCAGTAGTGGAATCACTCTTCTCAGGCATTGCAAATTTGTCAACATTTGTTGAAAAGTCAAGTCCACAAATATACAAAATGGTTTTAGTTGTGCTTTCAATAGTAATAGCCTTGTTTTCTCCCAGACATAACTCATAGGGTATTTACCATAGAATAAACCAATAAATCTATTTTCACACAAATTGGTCATTTAAAAAAATTATTCATTTATTAATTTGAAAGTCAGAATTAGAGAGAGAGAGAGAGAGAGGGAGAGAAAGGAACTTGAGAGAGAGAGAGAGAGAGAGAGAGGGAGAGAAAGGAACTTCCTTCCACTGACTTACCCCAGTTTGGCCAAAATGGCAGGGCTGGGCCAGACTAAAGTCAGAGCCAGGAGCTTCTTCTGTGTCTCCTATGTGGGTGGCAGGGGCCCAAGTACTTGGATCATCCTCTGCTGCATTCTCAGGTTGTTAGCAGAGAGTTGGATTGGAAGTAGAACAGCTAGGACTTGAACCGGCATCCAAATGGGATTCTGCCATTTCAGGCAGTGACCTTACCCACTCCCACTAAAACTGTTCACATTCTAGGCTCTGCCTTATGTTGGACTTGTAGAACTAAGTTTTAAAACTTTGAGATGAGTTTGTACTAATCGATTAATATTAGATCTCACAAGCATTTATACAGTGCTACCATGTGTCAGATATTGGCCTAGTTTCTCCCATAAGTAAACACTTCATTCATTTGATCTCATTAAATTGGCTGAGTTATTTTGGGGCTCTTGACTCTATTATCTGATCTATTATTTATTTCTACCAACTATTTATTCCCCCCAAAATTTGATAAACATATGAATTTTGTAATCATTCAAGTCGTTGAGAAAAGATATTGAAAAGGAATGGGTCAAATAAAGACCATGGAAACTACTGGAAGATTCCTTCTTAGTTTTAAAATCCAATTCTCATCGAGGTGGGGCTGGAAGTGGGACACACCTGATAGGACAGGTTTTGGGCACCTGGTATGATTTAGGAACATGTTGGGACATGGTGGTAACATTTAATAGATCATCCAGGAAAACAGACCAAGAAGTTCTATCCCAAAGGCGGAATGAATGGCCAGTGACAAGAAGTATCTAAAGAGAAGTAACTCATGCTGTAGCCACTGTGGGAGAAGAAACTGAAAAATAATGCGATGTATTAGGTTCATGGAGATGGAAGATGGGCCTTTAGGAATCCTGTAGGGGAAATACAAGTGGCCATGACAATTTTTTTAAGCCATTTTAAGTCCATCTTGCAAGTGTGCCAAGCACCTTCAAAAGGAGTGAAGATGAATAGAAATAAGTTAACACCAATCTACGAATAAGCCATTTTTACCCTAGCAAATCTTGTTGGACCCTTAGTTCATCTACTTGATCTCAGTGATTGGGAAAGAATCTTCATTGATTACAAGGAGTCCCTGAACTCCAAACCAAGGAACAACTCATCAGACATTAGATAAATATACTCTGGAGATGTAGGAAAATGAATGGCACTTCTCAGCCAAAGGGGAAAAGAGCTTTTTGGATGCTCTCAGTTGGCACCGAGGCTAGAATTGCTTCATTCTCAGGTCCTGGTCACCTTTGCTTGGGTTTGTTCAATATTAACAGTTTTTTTTCTGTCCTGGTGAGAAACTGCAGAGCTCTCAATGACTCATTTCTAGGATACTGGTATAAAGGGAAGTAACGCAGCATCTTAAAATACATTAATTCAACAAACACCTATTAACCACACATGTTTCAGGTGCTGTCTCAATGTTTGAAGTACATTGCTGAGAAGTCAGAAAAAGAACACACTGCCAACATAGAAGTCTTGTTCTAGTAAAGGGAGACAGATGATAGAACACTCAACAAGCAAGTGATGTGTTTTCTTATAATCTCATACTTTTTATGGAAAAAAAAAGCAAAATAGATGTGAAAGAGATATGAGATGCCTATGGAGTGGACAGGCTGATTGTTGTATTGTGTAATCTAATCAGGGATGCTTCCAAGAAAGATTGAGACTTGAAAGCAGGAATCATGGGTGAATTTCAGGCCAAAGAAATGAACTAATGTCTTGAAGTGGAGAATTTGAGGCCCAGGAGCAGCAAGTGACATAGTCAGTGATAGGGGAGTAAGGGGATGCCAGGGAGTTAAAGGGGATTAGGTTATCTGCCCCCAAGGCTTTGTAGGTCTTTGGCGTTTCCTTTGACTGAAAAGGAGAGCTAGAGCAGGGTTCTAAACAGTAGCATGAAATGATTTGAGCAGAGGATTAAAAGAATCCTTTGCCATTGTACCAAGGCAAATAAATCTAGTTAGGAAGTTGTAAGATTTCAGGGGTAAGCTTTTGGTGCTTTTGGGATGACAGCCATAATGAAAGCAAGGCAGACTCTAGATCTGTTTTGAAGGTAGACCTAATAGGGGCTGGCGCCATGGCTCATTTGGTTAATCCTCTGCCTGTGGCGCCGGCATCCCATGTGGGTGCCCAGTTCTAGACCCGGTTGCTCCTCTTCCAGTCCAGCTCTCTGCTGTGGCCCGGGAAGGCAGTGGAGGATGGCCCAAGTGCTTGGGCCCCTGCACCCTCATGGGAGACCAGGAGGAAGCACCTGGCTCCTGGCTTTGGATTGGCGCAGCGCCCGCCTTAGGGGCCATCTGGGGAGTGAACCAATGGAATGAAGACCTTTCTGTCTCTCTCTCTTTCACTGTCTATAACTCTGTCAAATAAAAAAAAAAAGTAGACCTAATAGAATTTCATGGCAGATTGGGTGTTTCAAAAGAGAAACAGAGGTGTCTTCGTTGTCATCAGCAGCTAGAAGAAATAAGCTTATTGAAGTTGAGATGGGAAAGACTGGATGAAACAAGTTTTAGAGGAAAAATTGAGAGTTTAGTTTTGACATATTAATTTCGAAATATCAATCAGACAACCAAGTGGTTGGACATAGGTGTCTGGAGTTTAGGAGAAAAGTCTTGGATATAAATAAGAATTTTGATGTCAAAATACAGACGTCATTTAGAGATCAGATGATCTCCCCCAAGACAGTGAGTGTCCATACAGAAGAGCGGGCAAACAGGGTTGGCTCCTGGGTCCTTCCAGTATGAAGGCAAGGAGTAAAGAATAAAGGAGGGTGACAAAGGATGACAGAGACACTGCCATTGATGCCCTCAGTTACCAGAAGTCTACAGACAGTGCCAGTGATAGGCCCAGAAAGGTGAAGTCACAGAATAGAAGCTGCAGTGATGTGGAAGTAGCTGGCGACTGGGGTGAGCATGGTGCTTGTTACAGTGCTGGAATTGACTTTTCTGCTTTAAACTTTTCTGCACTTTTCTCCAGTGTCAGATGGGGATGTAATCTGCTTTTTCTCTCTTTTGGGCTTTGTGACTGGGTGGGATTCCAGGAAAGACTCATGCCTATGCTAAAATCTTCTACCTTCTGATCTGATGCTTCAGCTCTGCCATTTCTCAAAGGTAATATTTCTCCGAGTCATGATATTTCATACAAACTGCTGGAAATGCGGGTGCCTCTGTGTGCACCCAGTACTTGATAGAGTGATGTCCTACCATAGTTTTGCATTTTCCTGATAACTCCCCACCCCCCACCATCTCTTCCTTCAGGAAAACGGATCCACTGACCTGAGATGAAGGCAGCAGGAAGTTAACATTAACAGTTATACTTCCACACTGGTTTTTAATACTATAGCAAACTCTACTTCCTTCTTCTTGTCCATGAGAGTATCATGAGAGGTCCTGTTGTGTGGTATTAGACTTTGTTACCCGGGAGAGTTTGTGATATTCTGTTTCTTGTTGGAGACCATGTTACACTGACTATCCTATAGCATCCTCCTGAGTTTATTTGGTAGACTCTGTTTCAGGTGAACCCATGATGGCTACATGATCAACTTGCCTTTCCCATGAACTAATAAAAAATATGTTTATGACATTCTATCTTACCAGGGATAAAGTCATGCTAGTGCACATCGATTTCTTTTTTCTCCTCTTTTTAATTTATACCAGGTTTAGCTTGCCATTGGTGTTTTGGCATATCTCCAGTTCTCCATGATTTTCTTGTGTAAGTATGAATTTGAAGTTTTTCTTTCTTCCTTTTTCCCTTTTTCTGCACAGCTTTTCATTAACACTATCTCAAATTCAGAGTTGGCAAAAGATGTCATTTTGAGAAAAAAAATAAGAACTTGTCTAGTATGAAGAAGCTGAGGATGGTTTTCTGACATATGTTACTGTATTTACAAAATAAACTGTTCTTGGAAATCAGTTTATAAATTCAGCATAAGGTTTAGTATTTCTGTTATGTCCCATTAAACCCAGTTTTCTTATACAGATGACACAGGAAGCCATGTGGATTTTTAGTCATGGTGTAGATATAAAAATATATAAAATGTCTTTTGTATACATTGTGTAGTGTAGTGAAAAGACTGTAGCTTGGGTCAGGAGTCTGAGATTAAATCTTGGTTCTGATATTGACAAATTCTGTCTCCTGGAGGTCACATCAATTCCTGAAATTTTCTTTCCATCATGTGTCACAGAGGGATGTAAATGCCCTATGAGTTGATGGCTTTTTTTTTTTTTTTTTTGACAGGCAGAGTTAGAGAGACAGACAGAGAGAAAGGTCTTCCTTCCATTGGTTCACCCCCAAATGGCTGCTATGGCCAGCGTGCTGTGCCGATCCGAAGCCAGGAGCCAGGTGCTTTCTCCTGGTCTCCCACGCGGGTGCAGGGCCCAAGCACTTGGGCCATCCTCCACTGCTTTCCTGGGCCACAGTAGAGAGCTGGACTGGAAGAGGAGCAACTGGAGAGTTGATGGCTCTTATTCATTCCATGAAGATATTGGGGCCTTGTTGAGGTGGATTCATTCTGAGAGGAGGAGTGTGGCGGGGGCAAGAGGCGCAGAGTCACCACACAGACCCTGGGAGTTGGGTGAAAGCAGGCCAGAGGCGAACAGCCCACAGACTCTTTTTATTTCAGTTGGTACAGCAGCTTAAATAGCCAAGGCAGCCAATCTGGTCAAGGGGCGGTTTATGCCCTAACCCATGACAGCCTGTTGCCAGGCAGTATCCGAAGCCATCCAATCACAGTCTGTTGCCAGGCAGGCTCCGTTACCAGGTGGGTTTCAAAGCCATTCCTGAGTAACTGTCGCTAGCTTGTCAGTGGCCATCTTAGCATGGCCTTCTCATTCCACCACAGGGCCTGCTATATGCCAGGCTAGACACTAAGGATGAAATTTGTAAACTGTAACCCAGGCCGTTAGAAAAATTGTCTCAGAAATGGATGTGCAAGTACACTGGTGAGAGTGTGATCACTCTGTAGTGAAAGGACTATATTGGAAATGTGTCATTTTAATACATATGAGAGGCTTGGGATCTTAAGTCTATGAAACAATTTTAAATTCTCACATTCGAAGGTGTTCAAATATATTAAGAATTAAGTACTTCAGCATTTGATCCAATGACTTAGCTACAAAGTGGGCATGTAATATAGAATTTAAATGTAAGTTCTTGGCTACATTCAAAACTCTTTTGAGTTATAAAGTCAGTGACAAAACCACAATCTCTACTTTTTGTGTGAAGATGCAAAGTCAGTACCTAATTACATGAGAATATAATATGGAAGATTGTGTGATGATATAATGTTCGGCCTACCAGGGTAACCTTCCTTAACCTACAAAATTTTCAAATAAAGTGAAGAAATCTAGTGGAGGCCATGATTAAGTATTTGTACTGTGAATCAAAGAAGTTGATATGTGATTCTTTATCTGTCTTTAACAATTGTATAATCTCTGGGAAGTTACTTAAAATTTGTTATTCCTCAGATACCTGTAAAATAGGAACTATGATAGAGTTATTTTTAGGACAAAGAATATTGCTTGGAACATGGCAATTACTATATAGATGTCTGCTGTTGTAGTTGTATCAGTGTTAGCAATAAGGCTGAAAATCAATGGCACAAATAATGTGCTTAGTATATTGAAGCTAAAGAATTTTTATTTGGCCTCCGCCTAGCGGCGCCGGCACACCGGGTTCTAGTCCTGGTCGGGGTGCCGGATTCTGTCCCGCTTGCCCCTCTTCCAGGCCAGCTCTCTGCTGTGGCCCAGGAGTGCAGTGGAGGATGGCCCAAGTCCTTGGGCCCTGCACCCGCATGGGAGACCAGAAGTACCTAGCTCCTGCCATCGGATCAGCGCGGTGTGTCGGGCGCAGCGTGCTGGCCGCGGTGGCCATTGGAGGGTGAACCAATGGCAAAGGAAGACCTTTCTCTCTGTCTCTCTCTCTCACTGTCCACTCTTCCTGTCAAAAAAAAAAAATCTAAAAAAAAATAATTTTTATTTGGGGCAGGAGTTTTGGCATAGTGTGATAAACTGCTACCTGCAACACCGGCATCCCATACAGGCACCAGTTGGAGTTCTGATTGCTTCAATTTCAATATAATTTCAATGGGAAAGCAGTGAAGGATGGCCAAGTGTTTGGGCCCCTAAACCCACGTGGGAGACCTGAAACAATCCCCGGGCTCTGGTTTTGGCTTGGCCCAGACCTGGCTGTTCTGGCCAAATGAGGAGTGAATCAGTTTGTGGAAGACCTCTCTCTCTCTGTCTCTCCTCTCTAACTCTGCTTCTTAAAAAATCTTTAATTTTTATTTTACTTTTATTTAATTAATATAAATTTCCAAAGTACAGCTTATGGATTACAATGCCTTCCCCCCCATAGCTTCCCTCCCACCGGCAACCCTCCCCTTTCCTGCTCCCTCTCCCCTTCCATTCGCATCAAGATTCATTTTTAATTCTCTTTATATACAGAAGATCAGTTTAGCATATATTAAGTAAAGATTTCAACGGTTTGTACCCACATAGAAACACAAAGTGAAAAATACTGTTTGAGTACTCGTTATAGCATTACTTCACTTTGGACAACACACTAAGGACAGAGATCCTACATGAGGAGTAAGTGCACAGTGACTCCTGTTGTTGACTTAGCAAATTGACACTCTTGTTTATGGCCTCAGTAATCACCCTAGGCTCTTGTCATGAGCTGCCAAGGCTATGGAAGCCTTTTGAGTTCACCGACTCTGATCATATTTAGACAAAGTCGTAGTCAAAGTGGAAGTTCTCTCCTCCCTTCAGAGAAAGGTACCTCCTTCTCTGATGACCTGTTCTTTCCACTGGGATCTCACTTGCAGAGATCTTTCATTTAGGTTGTTTTTTGTTTTTTGTTGTTTTTTGTTTGTTTGTTTGTTTTCCAGAGTGTCTTGGCTTTCCTTGCCTGAAATACTCTCATGGGCTTTTCAGCCAGATCCCCGTGCCTTAAGGGCTGATTCTGAGGCCAGAGTGCTGTTTAGGACATCTGCCATTCTATGGGTCTGCTGTGTATCTTGCTTCCCATGTTGGATCATTCTTTCCCTTTTTTATTCTATCAGCTAGTATTTGCAGACACTGGTCTTGTTTATGTGCTCCCTTTGGCTCTTAGTCCTATCATTATGACTCTGGTGGGGAGAAATAACAGGAGGTTAACACCTAATGAAAGTGTGGAGCTAACCAACTGAGACTGTGAAAAACTGAGGGTGGGTGAGGAAAATCTTTAATTTTTTAAAGATTTTTTTCAAAATAGACTCTTTTAAAAAACTTAACAAATAAAGGAGTTTATATTCAGGTTCCAGGCAGTATAAAAGATAAAGAAAAATATACTGAAATCACAAAGATTGGAAAAGTGTGACTTAAAACTGTTATTATTTGTAGATGATATAATTATCTGCCTTAATGCTTAACAAATATTTACAGACAAAATATGGGCAATAATAAAATATTTTATCAATGTAGCTAAATAATTTTTTTAATTAAATAATTATTTTTTAAAAAACCATTGCATTCCCATATATTTGAATAAGCATTGGCCCCAGTGGTGTTATTTATAAAGCCATGAGGCCTTGGACTTGTGGTTTCCTGTCTCTGGGCTTGGTGTTTTATCCACCCATAAGCTAAGCTTCTGTTCAGTTCCTGATCTGCTCCTTTCCAGTTCTGCTATGTAATGGGCTGCCAGATGTTTTTTGCCTTACTCCATGTTGCCAATGGTGCTTTGCATTTGGAAAATATGCTCTCACATCAGCTAAGTAAAATGTGTTATTTTACATGATAATTGGTTATGCTCCTTGTTTTCACCATGTTTGTAACCTGGTAATAGCAGAAATATTGAAGATACCTAGCATTTTCTCAGCTCATCAAACTTAACAAACTACTTTGATTCATATGATGAAATATTTATAAGTATATAGCAAGTATATAAATACTGTGAATACCATACAGAATATATTATGCTCAGTAAAAGAAGGATTGTCAAATAGAATTTGCAGGAACTTCTAGCCAGTATTCACCTATTGGTCACTTATATTTTCTTTTCTTCTTTGACTTCAATAAAATTATTATAAAGAGTTAAATTTTAGAAACACAACAGGCTATCAGAATAATGATTTCTTCTGCATTTCTTATTTGTGACACTTAGTTAGGCTCAGCATCTTTAATCCTAAAATATAAAATGCTCCCAAGTCCAAAACTTATTGAGTGCTAATGTGATGCCACAAGGAGACAAGTCCATGCCTGACTTCATGTGATGGGTTGAGTTAAAACACAGGTGCACTAAAAATGTTATTGGAAGGTTAAGCTTATGATCATAAAAAAATTAAAAACATGTCATTGTAAAAATTAAAAGAAAAATAACAAAGGATGGAGGGTGGGAATGAGGAAGGAAGGGTTGGGTGGGAAGCATCATTATACTATTAAAACTGTATATTTGAAATGCATGGCATTTGTTGCCTTTATATGAGTTATTTTAAAAAGTGAAAAAAAGTATATATGAAACATACACAAAATTCATGTTTAGATTTGGGGTCCATTTCTAAGACATCTCATTTATTTATATTGTAAATAATACTGAATCTGAGAAATTTAAAATTTGTAACACTTGTGGTCCAAGAACTTTTAAATATTTTTAAGATTTATTTTATTTATTTGAAAGTCAGAGTTACAAAGAGAGAGAGGAAAAGATAGAGATCTTCCATCTGCTGGTTCACTCTACAGTTGGCCACAATGGTTTGAACTGGGCCAGGCCAAAGCCAGGAACCAGAAACTTCTTTCAGGTGTCCCACATGGGTACAACTTGTGGCCATAAGGGATGCTGGCATTGCAGGGGGCCACTTAACTCCTTATGCCAAAATGCCAGTTTTGGTCTGAGCATTTTTGTAAAGGATACTTAACCTGTAGTGTTTGTTGCATGAGTGATTGAGTGAACAACATGGAACAGAGAAGAGGAGAGTGAGAGGTGAGATATTTCAGCAAATCTATGAAAGACTATGCAGGTAGAAAATTCCATTTTCATTATGATCAATTGTGAACTGAAATTGATCACTTGGACTAGTGAGATGGCATTGGTACATGCCACCTTGATGGGATTGAATTGGAATCCCCTGGTATGTTTCTAACTCTACCATTTGGGGCAAGTCAGCCTGAGCATGTCCCAAATTGTACATCTCTTCCCACTCTTATTCCCACTCTTATGTTTAACAGGGATCACATTTCAGTTAAATTTCAACACTTAAGAATAACTGTGTATTAATTACAGGATTAAACCAGTCATATTAAGTAGAACAGACAAAAAAACTACTAAGAGGGATAAATATTAAGTTGTTCATTAACAGTCAGGGCTATGCTGATCAAGTCACCGTTTCCCATAGTGTCCATTTCGCTTCAACAGGTTTCCTTTTTGGTGTTCAGTCAGTTGTCACCGTTCAGGGAGAACATATGGTATTTGTCCCTTTGGAACTGGCTTATTTCACTCAGCATGATGTGTTCCAGATTCCTCCATTTTGTTGCAAATGACTGGATTTCGTTGTTTCTTACTGCGGTATAGTATTCTAAAGAGTACATATCCCATAATTTCTTTATCCAGTCTACCGTTGATGGGCATTTAGGTCGGTTCCAGGTCTTGGCTATTGTGAATTGAGCTGCAATAAACATTAGGGTGCAGACCGCTTTTTTGTTTGCCAAGGAGTGGGATGGCTGGGTCGAATGGTAGGGTTATTTTCAGGTTTCTGAGGAATCTCCAGACTGACTTCCATAGTGGCTTGACCAGTTTGCAATCCCACCAACAGTGGGTTAGTGTCCCTTTTTCCTCACATCCTCTCCAGCATCTATTGTTGGTAGATTCCTGTATGTGAGCCATTCTAACTGGGGTGAGGTGAAACCTCATTGTGGTTTTGACTTGCATTTCCCTGATTGCTAGTGACCTTGAACATTTTTTCATGTGCCTGTTGGCCATTTGGATTTCCTCTTTTGAAAAATGTCTATTGAGGTCCTTGGCCCATCTCTTAAGTGGGTTGTTTGTTTTGTTTTTGTGGAGTTTCTTGATCTCTTTGTAGATTCTGGTTATTAACCCTTTATCTGTTGCATAGTTTGCAAATATTTTTTCCCATTCTGTCGGTTGTCTCTTCACTTTCCTGACTCTTTCTTTTGCAGTACAGAAACTTCTCAATTTGATGCAATCCCAATAGTTGATTTTGGCTTTGACTGCCTGTGCCTCCCGGGTCTTTTCCAGAAATTCTTTGCCTGTGCCAATATCTTGCAGGGTTTCTCCAATGTTCTCTAATAACTTGATGGTGTCAGGTTGTAGTTTAGGTCTTTAATCCATGTTGAGTGGATTTTTGTGTAAGGTGTAAGGTAGGGGTCTTGCTTCATGCTTCTGCACGTGGAAATCCAATTTTCCCAGCACCATTTATTGAATAGACTGTCCTTGCTCCAGGAATTGGTTTTGGATCCTTGATCAAATGTAAGTTGGCTGTAGATGTTTGGGTTGATTTCTGGTGTTTCAATTCTGTTCCATTGGTCTATCCATCTGTTTCTGTACCAGTACCACGCTGTTTTGATTACAACTGCCCTGTAGTATGTCGTGAAATCTGGTATTGTGATGCCTCTGGCTTTGTTTTTGTTGTACAATATTGCTTTAGCTATTCGAGGTCTCTTGTGCCTCTATATAAATTTCAGCACCATTTTTTCCAGATCTAAGAAGAAGGTCTTCGGTATCTTGATTGGTATTGCAATGAATGTATATATTGCTTTTGGGAGAATGGACATTTTGATGATATTGATTCTTCCAATCCATGAGCATGGAAGATTTTTCCATTTCTTGGTATCCTCTTCTATTTCTTTCTTTAAGGTTTTTTAATTTTCATCGTAGAGATCTTTAACGTCTTTGGTTAAGTTTATTCCAAGGTATTTGATTGTTTTTGTAGCTATTGTGAATGGGATTGATCTTAGAAGTTCTTCCTCAGCTGTAGCATTGCCTGTGTATACAAAGGCTGTTGATTTTTGTGCATTGATTTTATACCCTGCTACTTTGCCAAACTCTTCAATGAGTTCCAATAGTCTCTTGGTAGAGTTCTTTGGGTCCCCTAAATAAAGAATCATATCATCTGCAAAGAGGGATAGTTTGATTTCTTCCTTCCCAATTTGTATCCCTTTAATTTCTTTTTCTTGCCTAATGGCTCTGGCTAGAACTTCCAGAACTATATTGAATAGCAGTGGTGAGAGTGGGCATCCCTGTCTGGTACCAGATCTCAGTGGAAATGCTTCCAACTTTTCCCCATTCAATAGGATGTTGGCTCTGGGTTTTTCATAGATTGCTTTGATTAAGAGTCAAAGGGAGCACATAAACAAGTCTAGTACCTGCTAATACTAACCGATAGAATAAATAAAGGGGAGAGTGATCCAACATGGGAAGCGAGATACTCAGCAGACTCATAGAATGGCGGATGTCCTAAACAGCACTCTGGCCTCAGAATCAGCCCTTAAGGCACGGGGATCTGGCTGAAAAGCCCATGAGAGTATTTCAGGCATGGAAAGCCAAGACACTCTGGCAAAAAAAAAAAAAAAAAAAAAAAAAAGCCCTAAATGAAAGATCTCTGCAAGTGAGATCCCAGTGGAAAGAACAGGTCTTCAAAGAAGGAGGTACCTTTCTCTGAAGGGAGGAGAGAACCTCCACTTTGACTATGACCTTGTCTAAATGAGATAAGAGTCAGAGAACTCAAGGGGCTTCCATAGCCTTGGAAACTCATGACTGGTGCATAGGGAGATTACTGATACCATAAACAGGAGTGTCAATTTGCTAAGTCAACAACAGGAGTCACTGTGCACTACTCCTCATGTAGGATCTCTGTCCTTAATGTGCTGTACATTGAGGCTTAATGCTATAACGAGTACTCAAACAGTGTTTTTCACTTTGTGTTTCTATGGGGGTGCAAACTGTTGAAATCTTTACTTAATGTATACTAATCTGATCTTCTTTAAAAAAAAAAAAGAAGAAATTATCAATTCCCAACTTGACTCTCACTGGGATTAAACATGACAATAGGCCTGATCTGATTTCATCATCATTTAAAAAATCATCTATTATTTTTCACTTTATGTTTCTGTGTGGGAGCAAACTGTTGAAATCTTTACTTAATGTATGCTAAACTGATCTTCTGTATTTAAGGAGAATCGAAAATGAATCCTCATGTGAATGGAAGGGGAGAGGGAGTGGGAAAGGGGAGGGTTGCGGGTGGGAGGGACGTTATTGGGGGGAAGCCATTGTAATCCATAAGTCGTACTTTGGAAATTTATATTCATTAAATAAAAGTTAAAAAAAATTCCATTTTCAGCTATTAAATAACGTAATTGACTCTTATGCTGAAAAAAGCTAAAAGTTCTAGGTTATTATAAATAAACTAATTAGTTAGCAAGAAAGGAAGGAGGTCAAAACCAAGTTGAAAATCAGGACCTAGCAATATAAGCATAGCACTGATACTGCTTTTGTTGTGATGATATCTAGTGAACTCTGTTGACTTCAATAGCATGGCTTTGAAAGTCAACCATGAACAAGAGATCAACCCTGTTCGTAAGGACCCTTCCACCAGGACTTCTCCCTTCCTGTAACTGAGAATAGCCCGGTGGGTCCTTTGGTTATGTCTGAGCTTCTTAACGCTGAGGATATTGCAAGGAATCATATCTTAATCTTTTGTTATCATTGGGAATAAAAGCAATGTATCAGGAATTTTACTGGAAGATAACTATCACCAAACTATTTAGTTCAACTCAACATTATCTGAATTGCTAAATTATGCCAATTTGAGACTTTAGTTAAGTGAGTCCTAAATTTGTAATATCCGAAGTACCTATTAGAAACAAACTATTCTCTACAGACATGCTTAAATTTAAGCCTCAATAATTATCATCCACTTTCCTTAAGTGCATAACAAATCACTTCAAAATTCAATGGTTTACAAACACAAAAATCCGCCATTTGGAGATATTGGGAGGTGGAATCTGGCTTTGATTTTCATGAATTTGATGAATTTATCTTTGCTTGACTTCAAGTTGAAGGTTATCTTCTGGTCTGTTGCATATACTTCTAATTTTGCAACTCCATAAAAAAGAGGCAGCAGTGAATTGTAGTAAAAGAGACTTAGCCAAGTATTGCCAGCATGTTTAAAACCTCATGTAAATGCTATATATGTCATCCATTTTCACATTCCATTGAGCAAAGCAAGTTACAACCAAATTCAAGGTCAGTGGTCCACAGGGTAAAGCTCCCACAGGTTTGAGAGAGAGGAGAAAGGGAATATTTTATGAATAATAAAAATAAATAAATAAGTACAATGAATATGCCTGTATAAGACATTGACCAAATAAAACATGTGTAAACTAATAAAGAAATCTTAGGAAATTTGGGAAAGAATCCAATGAATGTATACAAATAGGAAGTATTGTAGTTGTAATAAAAGCTCAATAGATGTTTTACAAAAGATTAGGCAAAAGCTAGGGAATTAACAAACAAGACTCTGTAGCTGAAGCATGGTAAACAAATAAAAATACACACAAAAGAAAACCCACCATAAATAGGAGGGAAAAAGGCCTGTATAGAAGGAGATATAACAAAAATTCTGTCAGAATGTAAGAAGAGAAAGAATGAGGGAGGAATCATGTTTGAAGTTTTGAATGGGAATTTACCAAAACTTAAGTTAAAACTCCTCAAATTTTGGAAATCTAATTAATTTAAAGCAGAGTAAATAAAAATAAATCAGAAAGTAAACATATAATACTGAAACCAGTGTAAAATCCACAACACGGTAAATTTGCCAACAATTAAAGACTAAGATGATGACTTTAAAATAGCTAGAGCAAGAAATGTTATCTGCAAATCAGTCTGTCAGCTGACTTCTTTTTATGTAGCTGCAAAAATTAGTATTTATTCAATTTTAGCAAAACATATTTTTGTTCAGGAAAGTGAATTTAATTTGATAGTTTCATATTTTACTATAAAACCACCGAAGAGGTCAGAATATGCAGCAAAATTCTTCATGGCAACTCCAGTGCTCAGCATTATTCATCAACAGCTGTCTATAGTATAATCATGGACAGTTGCATACCAAAAGTTACCAAAAACCATCATTTTACTCTCCAATGAGAAAAACGTAAGTGAAGTTTACATTTGGAATCAAAGTAAATATTATCTATAGTTAAGATCAATGATATATGAGTGGTATAAGCAATGATGAATACCTATGTAAGTCAAAGATAATTTAAAATAGAAAAGTATAAGCAAATTCTGTAATACATAATTCCTATATTGTACAAGATGGATGTGCTCTTAACAGCATATATACAATTCTCAATATTAACCTACCATTTATTTATTATAGATTTATGTAAAGTTGACCCCAGTTTTATATAGGTAAAAAGAAAAAAGTTATACTTATATTTAAATCTATTCCTTGAGTCTCTAGTTCTATAGTCTCGAAAAAATTAACTAATCTTTTAGGCCTGTCTGTATTTTCTTATTCAGATTGCTCATAATATAAACTTGCACAATCTATTTTAAAATTTTGAATTATTCCACGGGCCATTTTCTCACCATCACTTTTTATGTTGTTATAACTCATTGTCTTGAATCTTTGAAATCGCAGATTTCCATTTTTGCTTAAATTTCTCATTTTTTGACTTTTAAAATTTTTTTTGACAGGCAGAGTTAAGACAGTGAGAGAGAGAGAGAAAGGTCTTCCTTTTTATGTTGGTTCACCCCCTAAGTGGCCGCCATGGGGGGTGCATTGCGGCCCGCGCCCTGCGCCAATCTGAGCCAAGAGCCAGGTGCTTCCTCCTGGTCTCCCATGCGGGTGCAGGGCCCAAGGACCTGGGCCATCCTCCACTGCATTCCCGAGCCACAGCAGAGAGCTGGACTGGAAGAGGAGCAACGAGGACAAAATCCGGCGCCCCAACAGTGACTAGAACCCTGGGAGCCGGCGCCACAGGCAGAGGTATAGCCTAGTGAGCCGTGGCACCAGCCCATTTTTTTACTTTTTAAAATTTAAATAAAGGGAACAAAATATCACATATTTCATATATACAGTTTTTTAAAGAATTTTATTTAAGGTATACAAATTTCATGCATTTAATAGATACAGATTCAGGAATATAGTGATACTTTCTTCCCTACCCTCCCTCCTGCCTTCGCTCCCACCCTTCTTCCTTTTCCATCTCCTAATCCTATTCTTAATTTTTACAAATATTTTTTTCAGTTAACTCTATACACATAAGTTTAACTCTACACTAAATAAAAAGTTTAACAAATAGTATGAAAAAAAGAAACCACTGATCCTTAACAGTTGAGACAAAGGCTGTTAAAAAACCATTGCATCTCAATGTGTCAATTTCACTACTTATAGATTACATTTTAGGCACTCTGTTGGTTACCACAGATCAGTAAAATGGTTTCCAGCAGCATCCATTTTGTTGCAAATGACAGGATTTCATTATTTTCAACTGTGTAGTATTCCATTTTGTATTTATAGCATAATAATATATACAGTTTTAAGAGCACTATGAGGGGCCAGCATTTTGGTATAGAAGGTTAAGCCTCTGCATGCGGTGCTGTTATCCCATATTGGAGATGGTTTGAGTCCTGGGTGCTCCACTTCTGATCTAGCTCTGTTAATGAACCAGGGAAAGCAGTGGAAGGTGGCCCAAGTCCCTGGGTCCCTGCTACCCACATGGAGAACTCAGAAGAAACTCCTGGATCCTGGCTTCTGCTTGCCACAACCTTGGCCATTTTGGCCTTTTGGGGAGTAAAGGAATAAATAGAAGATGGATAATCTCACACTTGCTGCTTGCCTTTTAAATAAATAAATAAATAATCAATCTTAAAAAAAACATAATTAATCTTCCCACTCTACCTTCCCTACCTCTCTTACTCCAACTTTCTTTTCTCTTCATCATCTTATTTTTCTTCTAATTATTACAATGACATACTTTAAATTTTCTTCATGATCACAGGCTTAATTCTTGACTAAATAAAGAAGTAGTAAATAGAAAAGTATTACAAGTAGTACATTACAAGTAGTAAATAGAAAAAAACACTAGATGGTTTTACAAGTAGTACATTACAATTATTAAATAGAAAAACCTCAAGAATATTGACAAGATTTATAAACTAATCAAATCTCAAAATGTCAATTTAGCTCATATACATTATAGTTTCATTTGTACTCTGTATATCAGTTACCACAAATCAGGGAAAACATGATATTTGTTATTCTGGACTGGCTTATTCCAATCCTAGACTGCAATTTGGTTGCAAAAAATAAGATTTCATTCTTTTTATGCCCAAGTAATATTCCAATATGTATATATACCATAATTAATTAATCAGTTGATGGACATCTGGGTTAATTCCTTATGTTAGCTATTGTTATTTAAGCTGCTATAAATATGAGGGCACATATAACTGTTTCATATGCTGATTTAATTTCCTTTGGGTAAATTCCCAGGAGGGGAATGGCTGGGTCATATGGTAGATCTCTTCTCAGATTTCTGAGGAGTCTCTTCACTGTCTTCCATAATGATTGTGCTAGTTTACACTCCCACCAACAGAAGACTAAGGTACCTTAAACCCAAATCCTTGCTAGTATTTATCAATTTTTTAATTTGAGATGATAGCCATTCTAGCTGTGGTGGGGTTAAGACTTATTGTGGTTTTTCATTTGCATTTCCTTGCTGGCTAGTAATCCTGGGCATATTTTAATGAGCCTGTTAGCCATTTGTATTTAATTCTTTGAAAAATGCCTGTTCACATCCTAGCCCATTTCTTAACTGGATCATTTATTTTATTGTTATTGAGTTTCTTGACCTCCGTATATATTCTGGATATTAATCCTTTCTCAGTTGTATAGCTTGCAAATACTTTCTCCTAATCTGTCACTTGCTACTTCACTTTGTTGAGTGTTTGCTTTGCTTTCAAGAAGCTTCTTAGCTTGATGTAATTCCAGTTGTCCATTGTTTTGCCTTTATTGCCTGTGCTTTCAGGATCTTATCCCAGAAGTCTTTTCTATGCCAATGTCTTGCAGTGTCTCTCCTATGTTTTACTCCAGTAATTTGATGATTTCACATTTTAAGAATTAAATGCTTGATCCAATGTGAGTTGATTTTTGATAGGGTGTAAGGTAGGGGTCTTTTTTCACGTCCGCATGATTTTCCCAATGCCAATACTAGTCTTGTTTATGTGAACCCTTTGACTCTTAGAACTATCATTATGATCAATTGTGAACTGAAATTGATCACTTGGACTAGTGAGATGGCATTGGTACATGCCACCTTGATGGGATTGAATTGGAATCCCCTGGCACAATTCTAACTCTACCATTCGGGGCAAGTCAGCTTGAGCTTGTCCTAAATTATACATCTTCTCCCTCTCTTATTCCCACTCTTATATTTAACAGAGATAACTTTTCAGTTAAAATTTAAACACCTAAGAAAAATTGTGTATTAGTTACAGAGTTCAACCAATAGTATTAAGTAGAACAAAAAGAAAGTACTAAAAGGGATAAAGTATTGAGTTGTACATCAACAATCAGGACAAGAGCTGATCAAGTCACTGTTTCGCATAATGTCCATTTCACTTTAACAGATTTCCTTTTTGGTGCTCGGTTAGTTGTCACCGATCAGGGAGAACATATGATATTTGTCCCTTTGGAACTGGCTTATTTCACTCAGCATGATGTTTTCCAGATTCCTCCATCTTGTTGCAAATGACAGGATTTCATTGTTTTTTACTGCTGTATACTATTCTATAGAGTACATGTCCCATAATTTCTTTATCCAGTCTACTCGTGCTGGGCATTTAGGTTGATTCCAGGTCTTAGCTATTGTGAATTGAGCTGCAGTAAACATTAATGTGCAGACAGCTTTTTTATTTGCCAATTTAATTTCCTTTGGATAAATTCCAAGGAGTGGATGGCTGGGTCATGTGCTAGGGTTATATTCAGGTTTCTGAGGAATCTCCAGACTGACTTCCATAGTGGCTTAACCAGTTTGCATTCCCACCAACAGTGGGTTAGTGTCCCTTTTTCCTCACATCCTCTCCAGCATCTGTTGTTGGTAGATTTCTGAATTTGAGTCATTCTAACCAGGGTGAGGTGAAACCTCATTGTGGTTTTGATTTGCATTTCCCTGATTGCTAGTGATCTTGAACATTTTTTCATGTGCCTGTTGGCCATTTGGATTTCCTCTTTTGAAAAATGTCTATTGAGGTTCTTGGCCCATCTCTTAAGTGGGTTGTTTGTTTTGTTTTTGTGGAGTTTCTTGATCTCTTTGTAGATTCAGGTTATTAACCCTTTATCAGTTGAATGGTTTGCAATTATTTTTTCCCATTCTGTTGGTTGCCTCTTCACTTTCCTGACTGTTTCTTTTGAAATACAGAAACTTCTCAATTCGATGCAATCCCAGTTGTTAATTTTGGCTTTGATTGCCTGTGCTTCCAGAGTCATTTCCAAGAAGTCTTTGCTGGTGCTTATATCTTGCAGGGTTTCTCCAATGTTCTCTAATAATTTGATGGTGTTGGGTCATAGATTTCGGTCTTTAATCCATGTGAGTGAATTTTTGTGTAAGGTGAAAGGTAGGGGTCTTGCTTCATGCTTCTGCACGTGGAAATCCAGTTTTCCCAGCACAATTTATTGAATAGACTGTCCTTACTCCAGGGATTGGTTTTGGATCCTTGATCAAATGTAAGTTGGCTATAGATGTTTGGATTGATTTCGGTGTTTCTATTCTGTTCCCTTGGTCTATCCATCTGTTTCTGTACCAGTACCTTGCTGTTTTGATTACAACTTCCCTGTAGTATGTCCTGAAATCTGGTATTGTGATGACTCTTACTGTTTTTGTTGTACAAGATTGCTTTAGCTATTCGAGGTCTCTTGTGCCTCCATATAAATTTCAGCACCATTTTTTCCAGATCTGAGAAGACGGTCTTCGGTATCTTGATTGGTATTGCATTGAATCTGTAAATTGCTTTTGGGAGAATGGACATTTTGATGATATTGATTCTTCCAATCCATGAGCATGGAAGATTTTTCCATTTCTTGGTATCCTCTTCTATTTCTTTCTTTAAGGTTTTTTAATTTTCATCGTAGAGATCTTTAACGTCTTTGGTTAAGTTTATTCAAAGGTATTTGATTGTTTTTGTAGCTATTGTGAATGGGATTGATCTTAGAAGTTCTTCCTCAGCCATGGCATTGTCTGTGTATACAAAGGCTGTTGATTTTTGTGCATTGATTTAAATCCTGCTACTTTGCCAAACTCTTCAATGAGTTCCAATAGTCTCTTAGTAGAGTTCTTTGGGTCCCCTAAATAAAGAAACATATTATCTGCAAAGAGGGATAGTTTGAGTTCTTCCTTCCCAATTTGTATCCCTTTAATTTCTTTTTCTTGCCTAATGGCTCTGGCTAAAACTTTCAGAACTATATTGAATAGCAGTGGTGAGAGTGGGCATCCCTGTCTGGTACCAGATCTCAGTGGAAATGCTTCCAACTTTTCCTCATTCAATAGGATGTTGGCTGTGGGTTTTTCATAAATTGCTTTGATTTTATTCAGGAATGTTCCTTCCATACCCAGTTTGCTTAAAGTTTTCATCATGCAAGGGTGTTCTATTTTATTGAATGCTTTCTCAGCGTCTATTGAGATAATCATAAGGTTTTTCTTCTGCAGTCTGTTAATGTGGTGTATCACATTGGTTGATTTGTGAACATTGAACCATCCCTGGATACCAGGGATAAATCCACTTGGTCCAGGTGGATGATCTTTCTGATGTCTTGTTGCATTCTATTGGCAAGAATTTTATTGAGGATTTTTGCATCTATGTTCATCAGGGATATTGGTCTGTAATTTTCTTGCAATGCTGCATCTTTTTAGGCCTTAGGGATTAAGGTGATGCTGGCTTCATAGAAAGAATTTGTCCTGGGAAAGCAGCAGAGTGGCCCCACTACTTGGGCCCCTGCTGCCCACGTTGTGGACCTGATTGAAGCTCCTGGCTTCAGCCTGGTCCAGCCCTGGCCGTCTGAGCCATGTGGGGAGTGCACCAGCGGGTGGAAGATCTCTCTCTCTGTGTATCTCCCTCTCTCTCTGCATAACTCTGCCTTTCCAATAAATAAGTAAATCTTAAAATAATAAAAAATACTCCCTGCCCTTTGGGACAGATGGAGAAAAGCCAAAAAAAAAAAAAAGAGAGAAAGAATTTGGGAGGATTCCCTCTTTTTGATTGCTCTGAACAGTTTGAGAAGCATTGGAGTTATTTCTTCTTTAAATGTCTGGTAGAATTCAGCAGTGAATCCATCTGGAATTTTTATTTTAACAAGGGCTTTACCTCAAACATTTAATGTCACATTTTCATGTAGGCTGTGAGGAAAAAGATTTTAAGAATGGAGAAGTTTGGAGGCTGGCACTGTGCCACAGTAGGCTTAGCTTTTGCCTGTGTTGCCTGCATTCCATGTGGGTGCTGGTTCAAGTCCACGCTGCACTACTTCCCATCCAGCTCCTTGCTAATGCACTTGGGAAAGCAGTGGAAGAGGGTCAAAGGGCTTGGGCCTTTTTTACCCACATAGAAGACCCAGGATAAGCTCCAGGCTCCTTGCTTTGGATAGACCCCGATGTGGCTGTTGTGGACATTTGGGAATGAGGAAGCAAATGGAAGACATTTTTCTCTTTTTCTCATTCTCTCTGACTGTAACTCGATCTCTCAAATAAGTAGACAAAACCTTTTAAAAATTAATAAAAGAATGGAGAACTTTGGAGGTTCTTGAAATATATAGTAGCCATGGTCAGTTGTTTTTCCTTTGTGTAAAACACCTGTGATGGGGAGTCATTTTGTTCATTGCCAGACCATGAAGTGCTTAACTCAGCTGCGAGGGATTCACTGTGTTTTTGCTTTGTGTAGCTGCTGAGTCAAGATTTGCCTACTAACTCCTACTTCTTCTCTGAATTTGAGAGAATAGAGTATGCTTCATTGAGGCACAGCTCCTTGGAATTCAGGTAGATTCAATAGATTGAGGGGCCCATTTCTATATATCTGTCTTAACACCATACATGAATCAGATTCCTGCCTTTTACACTTTGTATGAAGAACTTTATATAAAATGTTAATGTTAAAATTCTACTGCAACGTGGATACTTCCTGATTTTTCTGACCCTTACATCACATTTTCTATTAGAGTACTAAATAAGTTTCCCATTATTTCTTACTCCTTTGATTATTCACTTATATACTCACCATGGTAATGTTCCTTTAGTGAAGTTCTGATAGTATCAGTTTTGCTCAAAAACCTTACATTTTTCTTTGTAGTTTAGAGAAAATAGTCAAACTATGTTTCCTACCCCATAAGTCTTTAAAGAGCTGACTCTTTCAATTCTCTTCAAAATATTTTAAACCAATGTTACTATTTTTCACCCTATATTATTTTTGTCAAAGTTATACTTGTTACTTGTACACATCTTATGTTTCCTACTTGCTTGCCTTTGTTCATGTTGAGGCCTCTAAGTGCCCTTACTCTCATTTTTATATACCAAATCTGATTTTGTCAATTCTAAGAAAATAACTACTGGGTAATATTATTTATAGGTAGAGACTAAGAAAATATTATAGTCAAAATAATTATGGCTAGGGTGGTCCAAAACTAGTTATGTTGTCCTCTTAGATAATTTGTAATTAGCTGGTTTCTTCCTGGTTGTGTTGAATATTGTCATATGCTTTAGTAGTGGTGAGAAGGAGGAGGAGGGGAGGAGATGAAGGAGGAGGAGGCGAGAGAGGGAGAGAGAGAGAGATACATACAGAGACCACAGTAGGGTGATGGAGGGATCCATCTTGTGAAATCTTGCAAACAGACATTACACGCAGACTGAGCATCCTTCCTCTACAGTACCTTATTTACATGGATGATGGTAAAGGTAAATCAATATATATATGTATATGTGTATATATGTATATATATAGTTATTCCAGCCAATCAAGCAGTTCTTCTTAAACCCCTTCAAAGAAAATGAAATAAACCTTGTTTGCACTTCTTTCTATGTACATAGGACATGTGTTGGGTACTGTAGACATGATGGAAAAGCTCAATATCAAGAATTCTACAAGGAAGTGGGGATCTGCTCATTCTGGTCAAGTCTGGAGGAAAATCCACAGGAATATGTTGCTGTGGATTCATTCTGAGAGGAGAAGCACTGTGGGGGCAAGAGGTGCGGAGTCATGACACAGACACCAGGAGTCGGGTGAAAGTGGGCTAGAGGTGAGCAGCTCACAGACTCGTTTATTTCAGTTGCTATAACAGCTTATATAGCCGAGGTAGCCAATCCAGTCAAGGGACAGTTTATGTCGTAGCTAATCACTGCCTGTTGCCAGGAAGGCTCCTTTGTCAGGTGGGTTTTGAAGCCATTTCTGAATAATTGACACTTGCTTGCCTGGGGCCATCTTGACACGGCCTTCTCATTCCACCATAGGAATACGTATGTTAAATGAATGATATGCTTCTGATCCAATCTCAATTATATAAATTTCTCCTTTCATTTTCTACTTAATCCTAATGAGAAGTAAGCACAAAGCAATGAGAAAGACTGGTCATTCCACTGTTTTATGTAAGACAGTTCAGGAAGGTTATTATTGATGTGTGCCAGTGGCTTTTCAATTTCTTTCCTATAGACTCTTGGGGTTTCTGGAAAGTTTGCTACAGATTATTAGAAAAGGAAGTCAGAGGCTGTTATAGGCTGAATTTTGATCCAACCCTATTCATATGTGGAAACCCCAACATCCAATGTGGTTGTATTAGAAGATAGGACCAATAAGAAGGTAATTAGGGTTAAATAGGTCATAAGGGTGGATCTCTAATCTAATAGGACTCCTGTCTTCTCGAGAAGAGTGATACAGGAGAAGTGTGTGTGCAAAGTGAAAATATGTTTGCAGACACAGCCAAAAGGCAGTCATCTGTGAGCCAGGAAGAGAGGCCTCAGGAGAGAGCCACCCTTCTGGCACCCTGATTTCAGACTTAAGCCTCTGCAAGTGTGAGAAAATAAACTTTTAGTGTGAAATTGTGTCATGGAAGGCCCGGCAGACTGATTCAGAAGGCAAGCAGAGGGCGGCGCCATGGCTCACTAGGCTAATCCTCTGCCTGCAGCGCCGGCACCGGCACCCCGGGTTCTAGTCCCGGTTGGGGCGCCTGATTCTGTCCCGGTTGCTCCTCTTCCAGTCCAGCTCTCTGCTGTGGCCTGGGAAGGCAGTGGAGGATGGCCCAAATGCTTGGGCCCTGTACCCGCATGGGAGACCAGGAGGAAGCACGTGGCTCCTGGCTTGGATTGGCGAAGCGTGCCAGCTGTAGTGGCCATTTGGGGAGTGAACCAACGGAAGGAAGACCTTTTTCTCTGTCTCTCTCTCTCTCACTGTCTAACTCTGCCTATCAAAAAAAAAAAAAAAAAAAAGTCAAGCAGATAAGTCTGATTTCTGGATCTCCACTGAAATTAGATTTACTCTACGGTTATTTTTACATATTGTATTAGAACTCTAGATAATATTTTTCTTCTCTTCAAAATAAATGTTTCTCTCCTAAAAGTGTAGGCAGTTAGGGGCCAGCACTTTGACATTGCAGGTAAAGCCTCCTTTTGCAGCGCCGGCATCTCATAAGTGTGCAGGTTTGAGTCCCAGCTGCTCCACTTGCAATCCAGCTCTCTGCTATGGTCTGGGAAAGCAGTTGAAGATGACCCAAGTGCTTGGGCCCTTGCACCCACATAGGAGATCTGGAAGAAGCTCCTGGCTCCTGGCTCGGGTAGGCCCCACTCTGACCATTGAGCCATTTAGGGAGTGAACCAGCAGATGGAAGACCTCTCTTTCTCTCTGCCTCTCTCTCTGCCTCAGCCTCTCTGTAATTCTGCATTTCAAATATATAAATAAATCTTTAAAAATATAGGCAGATAAAAATGAAATATTGTATAATAATATTTCCATATGTTGTGATGGAAACCTTTCTGCCTGGTGTTATTTTCCATATCGTCTTTGTAATTAGAGAGGATCTCAACCTTTAGTTCCACTGGACTTCTTCCCATGTTTATCTAGAAATGAGGTGCCCACACCAATGGCATCTGAGTTACTTTGATGGCAGAGAGATGATGCTGCTTATCTTTAAGACTTCACCTTACCCTGCCTCTTTCATACCATTCTGCTGTTAGCAAACAAAGGAATGTCTACATAGCAATGTTGAATATGTAAACAACTTTGAAAAAAAAAAAAAACACTGATGGCCTCTTTCGTCCTCTAGACAATATAAAAACCTCTTGTAGAACTCCTCTAGTCACAGAAAGCTGACTAGAGTACAGGTTTTTAAAATATTTGGAGGGGAGGGGGGAGAATCCCATCTACTAGTTTATTGGTTTACTTGCTAAATACCTGCAACTGTGACTTGGCAGACATCAGGACCTGGGAGCTCAGCCCAGGTCTCCCACATTGGTAGAAGGAATCCAATCACTCGAGTTATCACCACTGCCTCCAAGGATCTGCTTAGAAAGAAGCTGGAATCAGGAGCTGGAACTACATATTGAACCCAGGTTATGAAATGTGAGATGATGGAATTTTCCTACAATTATTCTAACAAGCCACTAACATACACTTCAGTTTACACATCTCCATTAGTCCTCACACTACCCTGAGAGACTGATAATAGTGTTCTCATTTTTCACTAGAGGAAACTGGGACACAAGCAGGTGGAAGTAACTAAAACTACATGGATAATAAGGGCACTTTTGGCTTGATTTATGCATTTAGTTCCATATTATTTGCTTTGCTTTTTATATGCTTAACTATGTAAAAAATAAAAAGATACCCAGAGAAACATACATTTATAGGGTGAACAGTCAGATATGAATCCGTATGGTGAATTATAATCAGGTCCAGATGGCTAGTGCTCTGAGCTATTAGAGACCCCATTTGATGCCCCAGTTACCTATCGTCATGCAATTAGGAGAATCATCAGCAAGCACTTAATAAAGAAGAGAGTACTGGTGGAAAGAACATGGACTTTGAATATGTCCTGGAATCAGTTTTCAGTTTTGTCACTTACTGGTCACAAAATGTTGTAGAATGAAGAGCT
Source organism: Oryctolagus cuniculus (assembly GCF_964237555.1). NCBI lineage: Eukaryota > Metazoa > Chordata > Mammalia > Lagomorpha > Leporidae > Oryctolagus > Oryctolagus cuniculus. The sequence continues at coordinate 112,363,281 of NC_091438.1, forward strand.
GATTTCACTGAAACTTTTTCTCCATATATGTAAATTGTGGATAATACTAATAAAAATACTAGAAGAAGTAAATGAGATAGCAAATAGGAGCACATATATGATTACCCTGACACAGAGCAGAGCAGGTATACAGTAGGTGATTTATGTTAACTGAATCTTAATTTTAATGTTACATATAAATACAAATTAGTGCAAAATTTAGTCTTCTTGCTCATGTCTGAATGTGTCCCCTTAATCTAAATGCAACACTGTAAGTAGATGGGACCCTTTGGAAGGTGTTTTGGTAGAGCCCTCATGAGAAAATAAAGAGTGCTGTTTAAAACTTCTGAGAGTAGATTTGCTCTCTTTTCCCCTCTGCCTCCTGCCATGTGAGGACATGGCAAGAAGGCCCTCACCAAAGACTGGCACTTTGATTGTACCAGACTCCCAAACTCTAAGGAAATAAACTTATGTTCTTTATAAATTGCCAAGTCATGGGTATTTTGTGATAGACGCACAACAGAGACTAAAAGACAATCCTTCAAAGGGGTTTGCAAGATAATTGGTGAGACACTGAAGGCAACCAAGGCTATGTTCCAAATGAAGAAAAGCCTGACAGGTGTCTGGGGGAGAAAACTCTTGGAGGCTAGGCCAACCAAGTTCTTTCAGGTCAGTCTTGAGGAAGAAAGACACACTCCTGTTTCTGTTGACAAAAGAGAGGGAGCAAGTGCATTGTTGAAATGGGAAAATGTTTTTCAAAAACATTGTGTGAGGCTGCATATAGGAAGAAGATTAGATCATTGTGGATTGGGTTGGTATGCCATATGATGGTTTGTGTACTGTGATTTCCAGTTTACAAAATCATTTGCCTCATTGGAGCTCTTCCTTAGATTTAAGAGGAGGGGATAAATTTCTCTATTTATATTTTTAAATATGTATTTAAAAGGTAGAGGAGAGAGAGAGAGAGAGAGATATGAATCTTCCATCCACTGGTTCACTGCCCAAATGGTTATAATGACTGGGGATGGACCGTGTCAAAGGCGGGAACCTGGGACTCTGTCTGGTTCTCCTACATGGGTGTAAGGGCTCCAAGTATTGTGCCAACTTCCACTGCTTTTCCAGGCACATTAGAAGGAAATTGGATCTGAGATGGATGAACCAAGACTTGAACCAGCTCTCTGAAATGGCATGAGGGGCTTGCAACAGGCTTAACCCACTGTGCCACAAGACCAACTGCACAATACATCCTTTAGAAGAAAAGAGAAAGGAGGAACAGAAGCTGAGAAATAAAGTGACTTGGCTAAAGTAGGACCTCTAATATGTGGCAGAGTTGAGCTTCAAACTCCCATTTGATGTATCATGGGACTTTGAAGTGGCAGAGCAGAGGATAAAACTACAGATATTTAAAAAACTATGTGACTTCAAGTGACAGCCTAAGGGGTTGGGATTGTTATATTGTGATCATAGAAAACTTCAGGGCTTATTAACAAAGCATATGTAGAAAGTAGTATCTTTGAGATTTGTCTGGCCACACAAATGGGGATAGAGATGTGTTCCTCAGATGAGGCAGAGTTCTTCCAGAGTCTACATCTTCCAAGATCATTGTCAAAATGAGTTTTATGCCAAAGAGGTCTCTGTCCTATATGGTTTCTTGGACCAAGCCCTCCTAATCAGGAAAATGGAGCTATTAGCACACTGGCAATCCTTTCTGTTCTGCATTTTAAATTGTTAATTCAATTTATTTCTTGATAAAATATCTTGTAAATCAAGCCAGTTTGCAAAACTGACAGCCCAATGAAAAAATTGTTGGGATAAAAAGGATCATATGCATGAATAAGCTATATTTTAATTTAAGCAAGTGTTCTGATTAAATCATAAAGGGAATGAAAATAGCATAATGGGAACATCATAACTCACTGAATGGGGTCAAGTGCATCTTCCCACATAGCATCACTGAAATGAAGCAGTGGGTTTGGTAGAAATATTGAGGTTTTGGAGTAGGTCAGATCCAGATTCAAATCTTGAACGTGAGCTTGAAAAAGTCAGGAACTTTGTGTTCTCTATAATAACCCTGGCACCTAGGGCACCATGTGACTCAGAGTAAGTATTGTATACATATTTGTTGAAATTAAATGAAATCAGAATTCAGCCTCACCATTTACAATTGGGAAGTATTGGAAAAATGAGTGTCTTAGGGCCAGTGTTATAGTGTAGCCGATAAAGCCGCTGTCAACAGTGCCGGCATCCCATAAGGGTGCCAGTTTGAGTCCCGGCAGCTCTCTTCTAAGGCCTGGGAAAGCAGTGGAGGATGACCAGAGTCCTTGGGCCCCTGCATCTACTTGGGAGACTCAGAGGAGGCTCCTGGATCTTGGCTTTGTATAGGCCAAGCTCCAGCTGTTGCAACCACTTGAGGAGCAAACCAACAGATGAAAGATAACTTTCTCTCTCTCTCTCTCTCTCTCTCTCTCTCTCTCTCTCTCTCTCTCCTTCTGCCTCTCTGTAACTCTGCTTTCCAAATAAATAAAATAAATCTTAAAAATGAATTTCTTAATGTACTTAAGTTTTCTCATCTGTAAAATAGAGATAATAATATTTCCTTTATAGAATTATTGTCAGGTTAGCAATAATGAAAGCAGGCTGGAGGAGAGTGGATCCTGCCATGATAGAACAGCAGAAATGAAAAGGCCCAGAGTTTCCACTGGCCATGCAGATTCAGTGACTGGGCTGCTTAAGTTCTTATCTCTTGTCCAGTGCAATGGACAATGCAGTGTGAGTTGGGGATGTCCAGCCATTTGCCCCTAAAGAGAGGCATGTGAAGATACTTCAAAAAAATGTGAATAGCTTTGCAAAGAATCTTCTGAAATGTTCTTGGTCATATGATGGGAGCAAAATAGGAGCTGGTTCCACCAACAGGTTTGTGCATGTGTGAGAAACCACAAGTGGGAGAGTGTTGTAAAAGGTGCCTGGCCATGGGGACTCCATCAGTGAAGAGGCTTTCCATCCTGAGGAGCCCATCACTCTCTCAGTATCCGGCAACAAGGAACTGTACTGGAGGAGATCCAGCAAAGATGCGAAATGAAAGATACCAAGGCTGTTGGACCTTGAGACCTCTGACTACATAAATGGCACCAAGTACTGCCCAGGCTCACACCTGTTCTCAGAAATGGGGAGACAGTGGCCATATTTCAGCAACCACTTTTTTTTTCTTTTTTTACTTTTATTTAATGAATATAAATTTCCAAAGTACAGCTTATGGATTACAATGGCTTCCCCCCCATAACGTCCCTCCAACCCGCAACCCTCCCCTTTCCCACTCCCTCCCCCCTTCCATTCACATCAAGATTCATTTTCGATTCTCTTTATATACAGAAGATCAGTTTAGCATACATTAAGTAAAGATTTCAACAGTTTGCTCCCACACAGAAACATAAAGTGAAAAATACTGTTTGAGTACTAGTTGTAGCATTAAATCTCAATGGACAGCACACTAAGGACAAAGATCCTACATGAGGAGTAAGTGCACAGTGGCTCCTGTTGTTGACTTAACAAATTGACACTCTTGTTTATGGCCTCAGTAATCACCCTAGGCTCTTGTCATGAGCTGCCAAGGCTATGGAAGCCCCCTGAGTTCACTGACTCTGATCATATTTAGACAAGGCCATGGTCAAAGTGGAAGTTCTCTCTTCCCTTCAGAGAAAGGTACCTCCTTTGATGACCCATTCTTTCAACTGGGATCTCATTCGCGGAGATCTTTCATTTAGTTTTTTTTTTTTTTTTTTTTTTTTTCCCCCAGAGTGTCTTGGCTTTCCATGCCTGAAATACTCTCATGGGCATTTCAGCCGGATCTGCATGCCTTAAGGGCTGATTCTGAGGCCAGAGTTCAGCAACCAATTGTATCTCATGTCACCAGGATGGTGGAGGAAGCTCCTATCAGATTTCAGGGACTGGTTTTTGTGTTTATTTTTCACTCTCCTATTTTTTACCTTTATTTTTTAAATAAGATTTCTCCAAAGGCACAAATATTGATTGATTTGTAGTTTTCTGTTTTCTAATCCAGGCCAAAGACAGGGAATGTGATTGAAATTTGTTATTGGTGTTTTGTTTTGTCCTAATTCAGTAACTGGTGTGTGTGTGTGTGTGTGTGTGTGATGTTTTCTTCCTGTGTTTCTCTGAATCATTTTGTATTAAAAGCCAAATAGATGACTTTTTACAAGAAAAGAAAAAAGGAAGTAGGTAACCCATGGGCTTGTGGTTTTGGGATTAATTAGATACTCCATGAACTGAGGTCATCACCTGCACTTACCCTTTGTTGTGTTACCCAGCAAGCTTTGCTAGACTGAAGTAGTGTCCTGGGTGCTAACTGAGACAGACATTAGTCAGGATTATACCATTTGTAGGGGTTATTGGGGTAATTTTACTAATTAAGTGCTCAACTGTAAAAATTGAATTTTCCAGGTTGTAGAATTTTGAACCAAAAAGTTCCTAATTATTGAAAAGTGCATTTAGGAATACGGATAACTGCATGACAACACACACTTAAAATTTATTTGTTCTATTTAAATTTTATTTATCCTATAATCTCTACCATTGAGAGATGTTCCTTTACTTTATAATTTCTAAAAGAGTCCTTTTTAAAAATGAGGAGACAGACCTGCAGAACCCAAATAACAAGCTCGCAGTCACATGATACATAACAACAGAGTGACACATGGACAGAACTTCTGGGTTTAAAACCACAGTGCTCCATGGGTGTGTTCCATATACATTTTAAAATTAGTAGCAAAGGGCATTAATCCTCAGCTTTAACTTTCCTTCAGTCACAAAATGTTCTTTTAGCTCCCGGCATGAGGATATTAAAAACAAGGACTCTGGCTTTGGTTCAGTTGCTAAAAGCATGTGCCGTCAGGAGCTGTTAGATTTTCGTTAGACTTTTGAGAAGTATACATCAGTCTTAGGAAAGCAAGGGCATTCTTTCCATTTATTTTGTATTCTCTCTTCCATCAACAGAAAGAGAAATGAAACAAAATAACATGGAAAGAACAAGAGACAGAGGTTATGAATTCAATGTTCAGATGGGTATACTTATTATATACCAATTCTGTAGTAGAATGTGTGTTTTATGTGTGTTATTTTGTTGTAACCCTCTGAAATAACATTGTCATTCACAAGTTATAAAATAAGAAATTTCTCAAAACTGTTTGGAGGTTTCCCCTCTCACTCAGGACCGTGCCATGTTTCTCACCATGCCTGGTGAGACCCTCCACAGCTACTTGGATAGTCACATATTGAGGGTATAAAACCCAACATTAGAAGCAAGATTTCCACCTGTTACCTCTGCACTACTGCAGACACTGGGAATGGCACCAAAATATTATATTGTTCTTCTGCCCAATGTGAGGAAACCTTTTTCGGGTCAGGCTCCAGCCAGGTGATACTATAATCCAGCTCAGATTTTTCCACTGCCTGACAATGTTTGAGAAATCCCAAATAAGAAGCGGCTTTCACATTGCATACAGTACACAGTAGACAAAGGAGCTGCATTGTAGGGCTGTGTCCCTTTCACAGACTCACCTTGCACCCAGCCTGTCCCGGGCGGGTGCTTTTTTCATCTGCCAGAGAAACTTTCCGGGGTACTGTGGCCACCTTGACCTCTCGGGTGATGCAGCTACCTGAGGGCACAGGGTGCCTACAAAAAAATTTCTCTCAATATGCATGTGTTGGGGACCAGTGTTGTAGTATAGCAGGTTAAGCCACCGCCTACAATGCTGGTATCCTATATAGCTGCTCCACTTCAGATCCCACCCCGTGCTAATGCGCCTGTGAAAGCAGCAGAAGATGGCCCAGCTGTTTGGGCTCCTGCCACCTATCTGGGAGAACTGGATGAAGCTCCTGGCTCCTGGCTTTGGACTGGTCTAGCCTTGTCTGTGACAACTATCTGGAGGGTGAACCAGCAGATCAAAGATCTCTCTCTCTCTCTCTCTCTCTCTCTGACTTTCAAATAAATACACAGATCTTATTTTAAAATGCATGTGTCGTTGGAGACTGAGTCCCTGCTACAGCAGTGTTGCAGTTTTGAGAGGTGGTACCCTTATGAGGGTTGCAGGGACTTGCACTCAGCACTGAATGAAAGCTGCTCTCCTGGGTATGGGGTAGTTATCCCAGGGGTTGGTAAGCTATTTCCAAAGTGGGTTAGTGATATAACGGGGATTTTTATTCCTCTCTCATTCTCTCTGGCTCTCACCCCCTTCTTCCTTTCACCAGATGCTGGCACCAGGCTCTCAGAATTCCTGGCCACCAGAATATTTCTGTTCACTATAAATTGCTCAGTATGTGAGATTCAATTACTGTGGGTGGGTGGGAGGGGTATTTGAGGAAACAAATGTCCTTAAGGGTACTTCTGGCTGAAAAAAAAAAAAAAAAGCAGACAAGCAAAACAAAGTCTGTAACTCAAAAGGAGAGGGAGCTGTTACCGAGACAGCAGCTTTCCTGTAGCTTAGGAGGTAGGAAGGAGGGACTGATGCCCTGCAACACTGAAGTTCCCTGAAGATATCAGGTTAGGTTTCCAGAGGGTCTTTGGATCTCTTTCCTGTGCCTTTAAGGATTCCGTGCTGACTCGGGAGTTGGCATTCCTGGTAAACTTGATTGAAACTCACTTCTCTGACTCTTTGTTGGCCCTGGAGAAGGGACTATGACAGATGGAAAAGGAGAAGCTCAGAAGGACTTGTAGCAGTGGGATGATCTACCTCTGCACCTGGGTGGACAAGAACAGCACGTCCATGGCCTGCACACACCAAGAATCCTATGTCCTGTAAGGACTGCCTCAGACACTTATCTGCTCTGGGTTTGGCCTTACCCCTGGCTTTTTTTTTTTTTTTTTTTTTTTTTTTTGACAGGCAGAGTGGATAGTGAGAGAGTGAGACAGAGAGAAAGGTCTTCCTTTTGCCGTTGGTTCACCCTGCAATGGCCGCCACGGCTGGCGCCCTGCGGCCGGCACACCGCTCTGATCCGAAGGCAGGAGCCAGGTGCTTCTCCTGGTCTCCCATGGGGTGCAGGGCCCAAGCACGTGGGCCACCCTCCACTGCCTTCCTGGGCCACGGCAGAGAGCTGGCCTGGAAGAGGGGCAACCGGGAAAGAATCCAGCGCCCCGACCGGGACTAGAACCCAGTGTGCAGGCGCCGCTAGGTGGAGGATTAGCCTATTGAGCCACGGCGCCGGCCACCCCTGGCTTTCTAACCCTACACTTTACCCACTCCTGACAGGTAGAAAGTAAATTTGCATAACAAACTGCTTAAATATTCCTTTTTATCCAGCTTCAAGGCACTCTCTGTCCTCCATGGTTCTCATGGCTAGTGACCCCTTCACAATCAACATCATTTGTCAAATCAAATTAGCCCTGTTCCTAACTGCAAGGCAGTGACATTCATCTTTTTGATGCTTGCAAACCAATCTGAGGTAAAGTTCTCTTATGGAATGGGACTTAGGATGCTGAATGAGTCACATCCTCAATGAGGCAATTGTCAGGAAAATAGGAGACATAGCTCTAAGGTAAATATTGTTGGGTCACTTGAAATGTATGCAGATTTGACATTTCCCTTCTGATTAGCTTGTCTACACATTAAAAAATTTGTGTGTCACATTGGGTCGTTCAGATGCTGTGGTAATGTCAGTGAGCACTTGATAGAAAATTTTGTTTCTTATAAAGGAAATGGGAGGATTAAGCAAAAAACTTAAGATAAGGATCTTATTTAGGGTGACACATGAAAAATATATGGATTTTTTAAATGAAAATAATGTGCTGTGTGGGGGTGTGGGCACACATGTAGGCATGTAACCTAATTTAATCACTCTGGCAATCATGCTCTGCCTTGAATAGAGAGGTAACACAGCCAGCCTAATGCCAAACAGATAGTAAAACAGCATAACTGGAAAAAAAAAAAAAAAAAAAAAAAAAAAAAAAAAAAAAAAAACAGCATAACTGGAAACTCAATCTTAATGTCTGTTTCATCGCAGAGTTTGTGTTTCCCCTTGTATACTGTTATTTCCATAAGACACAAAATATTCAACCTAACCCTGAGAGGAAACCTTAATTGACAGTATCATGTAGTGCGTAAGAACGCTGTCAGCAGCTTGCAAATATAAAATCAGGAACTCAGAAGATTTCCTGCTTCAACTTGTTCCTTTTATGAATAATGACAACCTGGTCTCCACTTGAATATGTCCAGCAACCGGGAACTCACTATTTTATCCTTTATCCAACGTGTATTTTTTCTTATATTTATTCTACTACCAATAGCTTTGGCTATGACTTTATATACTTAAATGTGCAATTGCATTCATATCTAATTGTGACTTCAGAGTATTTATTTTGTTGGTGATATTACTGCATCATTTGTAATATCAATTTATTATTACAATAGGACAATAAGATGTGTCCTGTTATTATCCCTACTTTACAGAAAAAAAGACCTTATAGATAAAAAAGTTAAGTCACTTGTCAAGTCACTTAAATCAGGAGTGTAATAAGTCCTTCATTTCCCAGTTACATATTTTTTGTTAACATGATGATAATCAACAACCCATGATATGAAACAAGAGCATATCAGGAGAAATAATACAGCTTTCATTCTCACTTTGAATTTCCTATCTAATCTGAACTTTTTATTTCATGATATTAAAGTTTTATGAAAAAAGCACTTATACAATAACATTAAAAAAGTGTCCTAGATCAATTCAGGCTTCCAAGATAATCTGTACAAAAAGGATACCATTCAGTAACTTTTTCAGACCTAGCACAATACAATAGGTCAGGAGTTGACAAATTATAGCTAGCAGGTCAAATTCTATCCATGTCCAATTTTTAAAATAATGTTATTGGAAAAAGGCCATGCTCATTCATTTACCTATTGCCTATGGCTGTTTATTTCACCATAAGTGAAGAGTTGAGTAGTTGTGACAGAGACCATATGTGCCACAAAGCCTAAAAAGTTCACTCTATGACCCCTTAGAAAGTTTGTTTATTCTCATCAGGACTCTTACGTACATCCTTGGTCATCTATAGACAAGGTCTACAAAAGGGAATATGCGTTCTATATAATAAACTGCAGAGTAATAGCCAAAAGAGTGTTTTAAGTTGAGATATCAAGGAAAAAATTGTCACCCAAAGCATATTTTAATTAAAGCCCTTTGCTGGGGCCGGCGCTGTGACTCACTTGATTAATCCTTCGCCTGCTCCACTGGCATCCCATATTTGCTCCAGGTTCTAGTTCCAGATGCTCCCATTCCAGTCCAGCTGCTGTGACCCGGGAGGAGAGTGGAGGATGGCCCAACTGCTTGGGCCCCTGCACCCACATGGGAGACCTGGAAGAAGCACCTGGCTCCTGGCTGCGGATTGGCACAGCGCTGGCCATGGCGGCCATTTGGGGAGTGAACCAATAGAAGGAAGACCTTTCTCTCTTTCTCTCTTTCTCACTGTCTATAACTCTACCTGTCAAATAAAAAAAAAAGGCACTTTACTACTAACCCAGGGCTTCTAAAATGACTCTTCCAATCCTCACTGAAGCACCCGAGTTTTCAAATTTATTTGCTTCTCCTGATGTTGCCCTGTAAAACAGTGAATCTCTATCTCTCTGTCTCTGTCTCTCCCTCTGTCTCTCTCACACACATCTGCTCCACTTTTCTTTTAAATAAAGATTTATTTATTTGAAAGATAGAATGACAGAGTGAGGAGAAAGAGAGATGGAGAGAGAAAGAGAGAGAGAGAGAATGAAAGTGAGCAAGAGAGAGATATATTTTTTATCTAGGAATTACTCCCTAAATGCCTACAATAGCCATGGCTGAGCCAGGCCAAAGGCAGGACCCAGGAACTCCATCTTGGTTTCCCACATACTTGAGCTATCATCTGCTGCCTCCCAGGCACATTAGCAGGAAGTTGGATTAGAAGGCGGAGGCAGGAATTGATACGAGGCACTCAGATATGGGCTGCATGCGTCACTAGAGGCAGCTTGGCCTGATGTGCCACAAAACCTACCCTGACACATTCCACTTATTGAATATCAAATACACACACACACACACACACACACACTCCACTTATAGAACCCTAGGTAGAAATCTCAAAACTAATGAGTCAAAAATGCCAGGGAAAAACCCAATACATATCTGTTTTCAAAATTCTTTGACAAGAAGCCAATGTTTGGGTACTACTGCACAAATAACTACCTCCTCTTCCTGCAAACATTTGAAGGTAATGATCATTCTCATGGATTTACATACACATATATTTGAATAACTTGATCTTGAAGTTTTTTCTGAGCTGTAAGCTTATTTATATCTTTGTATATTTGGTATATTAAATTTCATGTGTTCCAAAAGAGAATTTTAATTTCTCTGCTGAAGTCATCTTTATCACAATTGATGGCACTATCACTTTGTCAGCTGTTGAAGCTCAGATTCTAAAATGTTTCCATTTTTCTTGTTTCCTTCATCCCTCCCCTTATTCTATCCATCTGTAAATCTAAAATATAAACCAATTATTTTCACCATGTAATACTCTCCATCTCCATGCTAGGTCAAGATACCATTATGTCTTACCTGAATTACAATAAGAAATCCAGGTCTTGTCCCCATTTTTAATTCCTACAACCTATAATTTCCTCTCTCCAAGACAGTTGTAGTATTTTCTCTAAAATTATGTCAAGCTCTTTTTTTGTTTAAAACTCTCTAACAATGTTTTATCACATTACAAAATGGCAGAAACATGGTATTCTACAAACTTTACATATTCTAGCTAGTGCCTACCTCTGTGAATCCAACTATATCACTTTCCTACTGGGTAATTCATTCTATCCATCTGAGTCTTGTTTTTGTTCTCTGAAAACTAAGCTCATTAATTTTACCAGGGAGTTTGCATTTCTTTTTCCATTAGCATGGAAAATGTTTAATGCCTAGTTCCTTTTTACCAAGTAGGTGCCATTTCAGAGAATCCATTCCTTGGACCACTTTATCTAAAGAAAGTAGTCTAAATTGCTCACACACACACATACACACATACAGAGAGACACACACACACAGAGGAGGAGGAGGAGGAGGAGAGAGAGAGAGAGAGAGAGAGAGAGAGAGACTAGCTTTTATGGTATCATCTTAATCTATTTTACACAAAACTTTTATCATTATATAAAATTATTATTTTTATTGTATTCCTTTCTGCAATAGAATGTCAGATTCACAAGAATATCCAAGTGCCTAGAACAATGTGTCATGCCTAATTGTTATTTAATAAACCTTTGTTGAATAACTATTGCTTCTCTCCTTAATCTTCTCTTCAAACTAAATCTCCCTGTTCTTTCAAACACTTAGCAAAGTATACTATTATGGGAGTACTATGTGAGTTTGCTAAGTAAAAATGTTCCCTGCTCACAATCTATTCTGGCCAACTTTCTGGTCCTCACCTTCCTTGAATGCTTCCTATGCATTTAGTACAATATTGTGTACATAGTGGATATTGAATAAATGTTGATGAATGGACTGTATAATGGGCTTTTGGCTCCATACATCAAGATTTTCTTGAAGGGTGGATAATTACTTCTACTTTATATCTGACATTTTAATATAACTGGTTGTGGTCATTATCCTTTGGAATTGCATCCTAGTCAATTCTTTCAAAAAAGAGAAGAAAATAAGGCAAAATTACTTTGTGAGCAATCCACAATTGGATTTGCATTTAAAAATTGCCGAGTGAGCACTCTTGCCTGATGGCCAAATGAAATTAATCTTTCGTAACTCAAGGTCTCATCTACTTGGAGTGAGGGGGGTTGAACTCAAAGAGTTCTGCCGGCTTTGTAGATGGCAAAAGTCATCACTCTCATTATTTATACACACAGAGTGCCTGCAACATTCTCTAGCAATGCTAGCTAGTGGGAATATGGAAATGGTTAAGACACTGTCCCTATTCTTAAGCATTTTCTCTCTAGTTTACATTATCAGTGTTCCTGTCCAGCTTGTAAACCACTTCTTGGAAATGTCCCAAATCACTGATGAAGTGACAAGTCAAGTGTCCATGATAATAATGTTAATAATAGCCTATTCCCTCTTCTGGACACAGCTGTTGGTCCACAGGTGGACATTTGACCCAGTGCAGTCAGTTTCTGTTTTTTGAAAAATTTAATTAAACGAAGAAAGACTAAGGGAGTTGATCCCTGAATTGTGTAAAGGTTAGAATACAGATGTGCATGAATTCCTGTTGCTCTGGCCTCTGGGAGGGTCTCACTCCTTACGTTTCTGAGACCTGATTGTTTATTTTTGTTTTTAGGTTTCAGGGAAAACTTAGAAGAATTTCAATAGACATCATTTTTAGCAACAAGATTTCCATAAGAAACAAGATTTCCATTTAGAAACAAGATTTCCATAAGGTGAGGAGACAAATAAATCAGGACCTATACTTCAGGATGATCAGTGCTATGGGAGAGGCTTGGGCAGGTTGCTATCCTTACTAAAAGGTCCTTTCATAGCCTTGGGTGAAGAAGGTCAGCAAGCACTTGCAGGAGGGGCTAGCTGCACAAATCACAAAGGAGAAGAAATGATTGGTGAAAAATGAGAGGGAGGCTAAACAGGGATTTCCACAGCAAGAACAAACCCAGGGAGGTCTAAACAGCAGGCATGGCCTGGGAAGAGCAAGTTTAGCATGACTGATGTTCAAACTACATGGTGATGCAGGGCTGGCACTGTGGCGTAGTGGGTAAAGCCACTGCCTGCAATGCTGGTATCCCTTATGGGCTCTGGTTCTAGTCCCAGCTGCTCCAGTTCCAATCCAGTTCTCTGCCTGGGAAAGCATTGGAAGATTGCCTAAGTCGCTGGGCCCCTGTACCAGCATTGGAGACTGGGTAGAAGCTCCTAGCTCCTGGTTTCAGATTGGCCTAGCTCTGGTTGTTGAGGCCATTTGGGGAGTGAACCAGCAGATGGAAGACCTCTCTCTCTTATCTCTCTCTCTCTCTCTGCCTCTCTGTAACTCTGCCTTTAAAATACATGAACAAATCTATATTAAAAAAAAAACACATACACACAAAAAGGGCATTTTAAAAATAAAAACTACGGGGCTGGTGCTGTGGTGCAGCGGGTTAACACCCTGGCCTGAAGTGTCGGCATCCTATATGGGCGCCAATTCTAGTCCCTGCTGCTCCTCTTCTGATCCAGTTCTCTGCTATGACCTGGGATAGCAGTGGAAGCCATTGTGGCCATCTGGGAGTGCACCAACAGATAGAAAATCTCTCTCTCTCACTCTTTCTATCACTTTCAAACAAATAAATAAATCTTAAAATCATTTATGAGGACCAGCACTGTGGTGTAGCGAGTTAAAGCCCTGACCTGTAGCGCTGGTTTCCCAAATGGGCACTGGCTCTAGTCCCGGCTGCTTCTCTTCCAATCCAGCTCTATGCTATGGCCTGGGAAAGCAGTGGAAGATGGCCCAAGTCCTTGGGCCCCTGCACCCGCATGGGAGTCCTGGAAGATGCTCCTGGCTTCAGATCGGTGCAGCTCTGGCTGTTGTGGCCATTTGGGGAGTGAACCAGTGAATGGAAGACCTCTCTCTCTTTCTGCCTCTCCTCTCTCTGTGTAACTCTGACTTTCAAATAAATAAAAAAAATACAAACTACTTGGTAATGAAGTGATAAGAAAAGTTGTGTAGAGAGGAAAGTGGACGCCAGACCATGAGATGCTAAGGTTGTTTGGGCTTTACTTTGTTTTCTCATCTGCTGAGTGGCTAACTTTGATCCTTTCTGAGGAGGTCCAAATAGGCATAAGCACCCTCTGTTTTGTTTGTTTGTTTGTTTGTTTTTTTCTTTTTAACAGGCAGAGTGGACAGTGAGGAAGGTCTTCCTTGTTTCTGTTGGTTCACCCCTCAATGGCCGATCCGAAGCAAAGGGCCAGGTGCTTCTCCTGGTCTCCCATGCGGGTGCAGGGCCCAAGGACTTGGGCCAACCTCCACTGCACTCCCTGGCCACAGCAACTGGGAGCAACTGGGACAGAATCCGCTGTCCCGACCTGGACTAGAACCCGGTGTGCCGGCGCTGCAGGTGGAGGATTAGCCTATTGAGCCTCGGCGCCAGCCACACCCTCTAGTTATTTCATGATTCTTTGTCAGGAGGGAGCATGGGCAAATCTATAAAAAGAAACATGGCGGCAGGCGCCACGGCTCACTAGGCTAATCCTTCACCTTGCGGCGCCAGCACACCGGGTTCTAGTCCCGGTCGGGGCGCCGGATTCTGTCCCGGTTGCCCCTCTTCCAGGCCAGCTCTCTGCTGTGGCCCGGGAGTGCAGTGGAGGATGGCCCAAGTCCTTGGGCCCTGCACCCCATGGGAAACCAGGATAAGTACCTGACTCCTGCCATTGGATCAGCGTGGTGCACCGGCCGCAGTGCGCTGGCCGTGGCGGCCATTGGAAGGTGAACCAACGGCAAAGGAAGACCTTTCTCTCTGTCTCTCTCTCTCACTGTCCACTCTGCCTGTCAAAAAAAAAATAATAATAAAATAAAAAAAAAGAAACAAATGGCAAGCGGAAAGAAGGCAAAATTCACTTTCAGGGGTCCAAGGTTTGGGTCATTGCTCTTCTATTTTGTAGCTGAATAATATTGAGCAAGGAATTTAATTTCTCTGAGCCTCTGTTCCCTCCTTTACAAAATGGGAATCATAAAATAATTTCTCAGAGTTGTGGTTCAGATCTAGTGCATGTATTTTTAGTGCCCTGCCATGTGTTAGTTTCTGACTTTGCTCTTTCACAGTCAGCATCTCACTGAATTACAAACCATCTTTTGAGACAGACATTGCTGTCTCCTTGTTCAGAATAGGGAAACCAAGTTTCAGGGACATCAAGAGTCTTATTCAGTTTTACAACCCTAGGAGTAGAAGAACAGATCTTCAGAGTTGTTTCTGCTGTACTTTATATACAGTGTTCTTTCCCTAAACCACAGATTCTTTCTAAGGAAATAGATGGGAATTTTTCAAGCATTACTTTAAATAAAAATGGTGCACATGTCATAGTTGTTGCCTTCTTGGTGTCTGAGTATGCTGAACCCCCAACTCTTCTTTTTCTGACAGCTTCTGTCTCTCAAGTGCCCTGTGTCATCTTGGGGGCTTGTTTCTTGTGATAGACAAAAGCCTTCTACATACAAAGTGGTGTTTCCTGGGCTGACCACCAGGAGATCACTACTGGCTAATTATTCAAACTGACCTTTCTCTGATATTCCTTTGCATTAGGGCCTTGCTGAGAATCTAAAGTCTACTTGATAAATTGATTCACCCTAAAGTATAGAAGGCTCTTAATTGCTTACTGTATTGCTCTACATTGTATATTTCTTTTTAAGCAGAGGTTCTTTGGAGACTAAGTTCCTTAATTCATTACTCCTTCAAATATTCTTTGGATTGTTAATATAAGATGTCCATTACAAAAGAATTCTTGAGAATTACTGTATTGCTCCACTTATTGAGATGTTTGAGGAGTCCTACAGATTAAAAAAATACCAAAAGCAAAACACCACTCTAACTTACTGATTTTCTGGTTTGATTACTAATTCTCTTGTTGTGGACCACCTACTAATATTTAATAGTATAATCATTATACAGAAGGCACTTTGACAAATGACACCTTAATAGGAAATAGTGGATATGAAAATTCTGGCATCATACTGCCTGGTAAGAGTAGGTTTTGTTGGATTAGAGCCATGGGAACATATTTTTCAAAATACAACATATTGGTATTATCTTTGAGGGTACATCCAGGTACTGTGATATTTGAAGATTACACAGTTGTGGGGGAGGTCTAAAATATAGAAAAGAAAGTCATGAACCAAATTGGGCTTTGAAAGGGACCTGGGTAAGCAGAGTGCAACAGCTTAAGCTTCATCTACAAAACACTAACTTTCTAATTAGTGCAAACCCAGCATGGCTTGTGTTCATGTAGTCAGTGATAAAATAATGGACCAGAAAATAGAAGGCTTATATTCTTGCCCATAATTTCCCATTTTACTCCCAACTACTAGACTCTGTGATTTTGGAAAGTCACAGTATTTCTTCTTCTCAGTGGCTCTGTTTTAAAAAGAAAGTGATCATGGTCCCATGGATGATGGTGTCCATGGATGATGAAGAGCCATTTTTTTTAGTATTTGTTGCAGCTCTTTTCCAAATAGTTATTCATTTATGTATGTATGTATTTATTTATGTGAAAAGGGAGAGAGAGAGAGAGAGAGAGAGAGAGAGAGAGAGAGAGAGAGAGAAACATGTTGGTTCACTCCTCACAGGACCACAACAGTGAGGGCTGGGCTATGCTGAAGCCTGCAGTCAGGGACTCCAGCTGGGACTCCTGTGAGGGTGATAGACTCAAGCACTTGCACCATCCCCCACTGCTTTCCCAGGTGCATTAGCAAGGAGCTGAATTGTATGTGGAGCAGGCAATACGCAAACTGGCATTCCCATATGGGATGTCAGCGTCTTAAGTGGCACCTTAATCTAACACCAGCCCCGGAAGAATCTTTTTGAAAGTATAATTAATTGGGAAACATTTTTAAAAACATAGCCATTTAGCTCTGTACAAATAGAGGTTATGATTCTTGTGAAAATGCTTATTAATTCTAAGTACTACACATATGTTACCAATCATTAATATTATTACTAACATTTCAAATAAAAAACAAATCTAGGCTTACGTAAGGGGTGTGCTGTACATTGTGATTTAATGCTATAACTAGTACTCAAACAGTATTTTTCACTTTGTGTTTCTATGTGGGTGCAAACTGTTGACATCTTTACTTAATATATGTTAAACTGACCTTCTGTATATAAAGAGAATTGAAAATGAATCTTGATGTGAATGGAAGGGGAGAGGGAGAGGGAAAGGGGAGGGTTGCGGGTGGGAGGGAAGTTATGGGGGGGAAGCCATTGTAATCCATAAGCTGTACTTTGGAATTTTATATTCATTAAATAAAAATAAAAATATTACAATATGGAAAATGATACTATTGCAATGCTTCACTATTAAAATCCACAATTATCTCAAATGTCAGTCAGAGAGGGTTTTTCTTTTATAGGAGGAATGATGAAGGATAGAAAGAACAAATGTGGGGTGATGGGATGAGCAAGTGGTAAGATAGGACAGTGATGCCACTTTCCCTCTCACCCCACAGGCCGGTAGGTTGTCAGGAAGGAAGTTCCTGACGCTGGAACACAATTTCCACTGTTAAGTTTTGGGTCAAATTTCAGAGACCTGGGGAAGGAGAAATGGCAGAGTAAGGTCTGTTTAAGTTAAGTTAGTGGGCATTTTGTCTAGATTGATCAGTGGAGAGAAATACTTCAGTTAAATATTTATGAGACAAAGAATGAGAAGTTTGGATGCTGACTATCACATGTAATCAAGGGTGTTTTCCATGCATGAGTGATTGGAAAGGGTTGCTCTTTTCAGTAGGCTACTTCCAGGAACATAGGTTTGGAGAATGGGTGTGGATGTCTTGGTCTTTGTTGTTTTCTAGGAGCATAGAACTCAGGGAAAGTTCAGCATCATCAGACATCTTTGCATTTTAGAGGTTTGATTAGCATTCTCAAATGTTTTATCTTTGGACAAGTTTCTTAACCTTTCAGACCTTTGGTTATCTGATCATCAAGTTGGGAATGCTTCTGGTAAGAACGGACTCGATTCTTGAAGCCAGATTGGTGTGATGACTGTCTAATGCCTCCTAAGCTGTAAATAGTCTAACAACATGATTTACTACTATGCATTATCATTTTTAGGGGCTCTATGAACTTTGTCTTCTTCTTCATTCGAATGAGGCAGCAAAATGAGAAAAGGATGAAGCATTTGTAAAATAATACCAGATGCCAGGCACAGAGCTATTCAGCACTCAATAGACCAAGGTGTGCATTTAGTATTCACATTTTACCAAAGATAAAAATTGTCTCAGCAATATTATGTGCATAAGTCCACACAGTTCACAGGTGATACAAAGAGCTGATTGCTATCTGAAAGTGTCTGATTCACCTGTACCTCACTGGTACCTAGACCAAGAGGCTGTCATATACATGAAACAACCCATCTTCATCCCAGGTATATGTGAAAAAGAGATGGAGAAAGATATCTCAGTTACATATGCATGTTAATAACTGATTGTATTTTCTGAAAGCTGTGAGTCTGTGCTCTTTTATAGTTTTCTTTGAAAAAAGGCAAAGAAAAAGATAAAGAGGAGAGGAAAAAAAACATCAAGCCCATATTGCACATTGGCTGCCAACAATGTTTTTTTTTTTTTTTAATAAAATAAAAATGTTCTGTTGTAGTTTTTTTCCCCTTTTGGAGAGATACAGGAATTGCAAAGAGAGTGCCAGACAGCACTAGCATATGCTTATTTTTCTAACTCAATGTGGGCAGCCTTTCTTAAGCATTTTGTATAAATATATTTATTCTCCCACTGAGACCTTGCCTGCCAGGTTCAGGAATAACTGAGTAAGCAGATGACTTATAAACCAAGGAAAGAAAAGGAAGGATTACTATGGAAATGCTGATGGCCTCTTTATTCCAGTTGAGTACATTGCCCTGATATGATAAATTAGTGGTTGATGAATTGATGATAAATCTACAGAAGTTTTCATATTCAAAGTAAAAGATATTTCACTCTGTCTTTGCTTTAGAAATAGTTTGAAAGCAAGGAAATGTTGACATCCTGTGGGTAGGTTGAAAAAAAAAAAAAAGATACACACAAGCCCTTTAGTGCACAACCCGCATTTGCAAGCTGTCTGCATTTCCTGTATTGGCCTCAGCTTTGACAAATGTAAAAAAGTCACTAATATTTTGACACTCTCCCTGTCCAAGTCTGATACCAGCTGGCTGTGAAGCCACATACTCATTGTTCTGCTGGATTTTAAAGACTGGTTCCCAGCCAAAGGACTGGACGAGATCCATTCATTCATTTTCAAGATTGAAGTTGCAGCTTAACTGTAATGACCATTTCTCAACTCAATCTGGAAATATCTTCCAAATCCAACAGATGCCTGAGAGGCAAATGCACATTTAGGTTGGAAATGACTCTCTGAGAAAGAAGCAAAAGGTGATCTTTGAATCTGAAAACAATTTCTTGTTTTAAGAGCAGTTAATACTCAGAATATTGATTCTGTCCTATTTTTAAAAATGTGCATGCTTTTTAGAACTTTTGTAAAAATACTTATTTTATTCTTTTAAGTGAAAATGAAGATTTAAATTGCAGATATGGTATGACAGCAACTATGGAAAATATGCCCAGAAAAAAATTGGAAGAAAACACACAAAATGTCAAAAATATTAATAGGAAAGATCTTTAAGGGTACGGTGATTTTTTTTTTTCTTTCTACTCTCATGCACTGTTCTTCTCTATCAAGTGTCACCTTTAAAAATAGGGGGAAATAAATTAACTAGTATTCCTTTGAGAATATACCAAATATACCACTTTTTTTTTACTGTTACCATATTTTCAGCTCTGGTGACCATATTGTTCTAGTAATTATAAACAACTATTGCTCAAGTGTGTTAGAGCCATGGAAAATAAAACCATTCAATAATCTACAAAAAGTATCTTTGCTTTCTACATCTAAAAAATGCTCCCCTGCTGTGCATTCCTGCTGCCCATTTTTTCAGTCACTTAATAATTGGAGACATTAACCCTGATCATTTGCAAATTTTCCATTTAAATTTATTTTCAGGTAAACAGATGTTTGGGAAAGCTGCCACCACTGGGCTGTAGAAAGAAGGGAGTTATAACTTGCGCCTGAAAACATTTGAGGGAATTCTCCCCCAGGCACGATGACATACTTAGGTGTTTGAATGTCAGGGCAGTCTGTGAAAGTGGATTTATATTAACATTTTAATATCAATATGATTTTGTGCATCTTCACTTTGTGCACATACTGTGGGAGTGATCTATACATATATTTCATGAAGCATTCGTACAAATTTTTCAAATTCATCACTTACCATATCCATTTTTCAGATGCAGAAACTATTCTTAGATGGATTACAGGATTGAAATCCCATCAGTTTGATTCCATCCCATGCTGGAATTTTCACCTTTGAACTATTGTTTTTTTGTCATCAGAAAGACTTGTCTTTTGATTTCAGTGTTCTCATTTGGAAACCGGTGATTCCATCTATCACTGTACCTCTTTACATCCCAGTTTCCTTATCAGTAAGATGTGAATAATAAAATCAAAGATATAAGGGAGTTGCATGGATTAAAGTAGTCAATGCCATCAGCATTGACGGGCAAAAGCCTCTGTGATTCCAAGCCATTCCTTCAGAATATTAACTACGGAAACAAACAGCGAGATGGGTACCTCCAGAAACAATTCCTTATCCTACTGTACAAGTTCAACAGTGTTCTTCCACAGCCTGTAGCCCTATTCAACCCTCTGGCTCATACAGCACTGATTTAAAAACAGATTGCCAGCAGTCATCTGTGATTGTCTACCACGGAACTGCAGCTCTTCTCTTCCTCCACTGCGTTGTCCCATGCACTATTCATGAGTTCCACCATATTCCAAACTTTAATTTCCACAGATTAATTCTCACTAATTATTCACCATATGAACCTTCGCAGGAGAATTCCACTGGATGCTCTTCCATCCTGAGGCAGGGAAGGCAATGTCGAATCGTTTTCTGATTTCAAGTGGAAAACAAACTAATTATGTGGAAATATGATAATAGATTGCGCTGCAGGGACCATCCTCTGCAGGTTTCAGAATGTTTGCTTTTGATTGGCTCTTTGTGTTATTTCTTCCAGGAGGAGCTGCCCTTTCATAATGCATCAACATTATTGACTGGCCTGTGATTCCTTACTTGAAGTTAAGATGATTTGCATAATTGTATATTACTTCCGTCTGGTGGAAAACAAACAAGATGTTCGGGTGCTAATGATCAAGAAAGCAGCAGTGATTTCTGGGAAAAGATGGCATTAAGAAAGTCCAAAAACAGCTAAGAGCAGTTTTTCTCCTTGGCATCTTTCTCCACCTTTCTTTGACCTAGCTTTCTATCCTACTTGGCTGCAGGCATTGTTTTCTTTTTACTTTTTTGAATCTATCTGTTCAAGCTTAAGAGGTGGCCTGGATAAGCATCTATTCTAAATCTGCAAAAAAAAAAAAAAATGTACAGCAGTGAACTTTCATACTTGTTTGTCTTTGTTTTGATCTCTTCTTTTGCCTGGAATGTCTTTTTCTTTTCTCTGAAAGAAGGTGTCATAGCCTTCAAGATCCAGCACAAATGCCCTTCTTCATTTGATGTGCTCAAACTTTCTCATTTAGTGTGCATTGTTCTTGAAACAAAAACCATCAAATAAACAGAATGGGTGCTCTTGGGAAGCATAGAGTAGGCACTCAGCAAAGTCATTCTCATTTATTTGATTAAGAAGCTTTTTATCTTTCCATTTTGCTAGTTCTCTTCTAGGCACCTTGATATGGAAATGAACAAATAGGACAAAAATAACTCTTTCCTTCAATTTTACAATCCTCTTCTTCTCTTCCATAATTCATATTCCTCTATTTATTCCTCTGTCTTAAATTACAACTTTTGCACACAAACAAGTTTCCTATCTTTACAACTCCATGACCAGACACACAGAGAGTGCAAAATAAATGTCCATTGAGTAGATGTGAAGTGTCAGGAAAGCAGACCATGCAAATTGTTTGATATACATGAGGGATGAAAACAGAGGCACCTTCCTTGACAGCTCCAAATTATTTATAGTGCCTACATGAAGTACTGACGAAAGGATTTTCAGCCTGCATATGCTTAGTGGAAGATATCTGTGATTGATAAATCATGTCTGCAATGGAAATATACCATGGAATAGCAAACTACATATCATGTTTTGCATTGTTGTTATAGATATTTAACTCTGGGCATCTTCAATAGAGTCAATAGTTGCAAATGTTTGGTGGTGGTGGGTGAAGTTCATGAGTTTGTTGGGTTGCTTACATTTCAAATGTTAAATGGGCTATGATCTACCAAGATGATTCCAATATTGTGGCTTTGAACATTAAATCCTTGGGATGAAGTAATACAATCTACCATTATTGGTCTAGGATCTTCCATATATTATGCTATTTAATTTGTCACACTGTCACTGTACATTAGGTAATTTTCATCCTGTTTTATAGATGTGGAAACCAAAGCTCAGAAGGTTGGCCAAGATGAAAGGCTAGCAAATCCAATGCTAAAGTGCATTTTACTATCACAAAATGGTAATTTAGTTTTAGTCTCACACCCTTTTTGCATTTCAGAGGATGGAGTTCTTTCACCTTGTGGATAATAAGTCCAAAAAGTGTGAGAAGTTTCAATGATTGTGGTCTTTGTGGATAATAGAGAAGCAGACACCTTGGTTGAGGGTCTGTGTGCAGAAAGATTGCAGCTGGAAAGTGATTGCAAATGGAAAAAGGTTGAAAACAGAAAAGTACTCTTTTTGTTCAGTGTATTTTACATGCCAAAAATTGTGTTACTTGAGGAATGTTCGAGAGCTTTTAGATGAACATTACTATCTCCATTTCTGAGAATAAGAATACACTCAGATAAATTGACTAACTGGATTAATTACGTGATTTATTCTGCTTGTCAACCTTGCATTCTAAATTCAGTAGTGTATCTTTTGCTTGGCACAAATTAGACACTACAAAAATAAATAAATATACAGAAATACAATGTTATGAAGGGTAATAAGTGGTAAATCATATTTTAAAATATGAATATTTTCAAATCCAAAGCCCAGGTTATGTCTACTATGCCAGACTACTCTTGGGAAGTTTAAAATGTGCTAGAGACTTTGAAACAATTTCCACTTTTCAAGTATAGCTTCTTATACAGCTGCCTCAATGCAGCTGTTCCTTTGGAAAAAAAATGCTTATAAGAAGGTTTGGCAGTTTTCGTGGACATTAAATATCTCTTACAAAATAATATTTTGATGGATTACATGTAAATGAATCAGAAACATATGGCTTCCATTTCCTTTAGAATGCACACACGGAATATTTTTATATGTTTGGCAAAATGGATTTTCCTGAGTGCCACCTCCATGTGCTCCTCCCCTTTCATCCTCCAGGGCATTAAATCCAAGAGTACTGGAAGATCTTGTACAAATCCTACAGAAACCTGGAAACTTCTGTCTCTGTTCCTTCTCCACAGTCATACATAAGTCATTTTCCCCATTTTTGAAGTAGCAGAGGCAGCTGCTAAACAGTAAAGAAAGCTAAGGGTCTTTTTAGGATTGCCCTAGAAAATGGATCTCTTGCCATAATAGATACCCTTTTACCTATTTTAGGAATTCTGAACACTAAGTCATTGTGAACGAGGAGATATTCTCTAGAATATACAATGTTATGTGATATAAATGTCACAATACAAATCTGTATATATTTTGAGCCTTTTAAAGAGAAAGATTATTCTTTGGTGTGCTTTATCTGCAAACTACACTAGGCTAGAAAAAATCAGATTTTTATTTAGAACAAATAAAAGCTATTACATACTCTGGGGAGTATAAAAGCACTCACAGTGGCTTAATAATGAAAACAATTACCACAATATATAAAACACTGCAATGGCAACTATAGATTGGATTGATCACCAAATGGACCACAAAGAAAATCAAAAGTATCCAATCAGATGTTTGTAGTGCTTTTTATATCCATTCTCCAATGCCAATTTCAAATTATAATGGTTATACTTAATATTCAATTTAGACCAATTTTATAAAGTTAGGTATTTATTATTAGTGATTTATAATAAAAGAGTGATAAAATTCAAATGTCTCTAAGTTGATTATAATAATCAAGACAGAAAAAATGAACCTAGTCAACTTAAAAAAGAAATAACTGAAAAAGTGTACAGATGTTATCTAAGCCTATAACTTCACAAAGTCATATGCCTCAGAATCCAGGTAAATGGATGAATATAATTTTGATAAAAGTCAGTCAGGTTTGTTGAAGGCTGTGAAAATCAGAAACAAAAAAAAATTTGCTCATAAAATACTCAAATATATGAGTTTTAAATCAGTAAATGCATATGTATCTTTGAATCACTTAAATGCATGCATGTTTGAAAACCAGGTTTTTAGCCTGTGTGACTAGTAAGTCACCTCTGGGCAAATATATTTATCTCAACTGCAAGTGTGTTCTCTGCTTTTCATTGCCATATACTTCCTCTAAATTTTCTTTATCTATGAGTAGATTGGTTTGATTGGCAGTTGTGAGTTGGCATGCATTTGCTTTTAAGAAAATTTGAGTGTGTTGGGGTTCTGCCATTTTCACTTTCTGTCCTTTTCCTTCTCCTATATCTTTCTATCCTTTCATACAATATTGATTTTCAGGAAAAGACCTGATCCTATCCAAAGCAGTGCTAGGATAAGGAAAATAGATTGGAAGAAAGAAAATATCAGTCACGTTTTCAGATTGGATGAGGAAGGCTAGAACATAAAATAGAACAAGTGGTCAATAATAAAGGATGTGGAGAATAAGAGCAAGGAACTTTTGAATGAAGAAAATTAAACATAAATATATTTTTAATTATTTGTTTAGATTATTTTAATTTTAACAATTGGTCCATAGTTAACTGACTCAAATTCTGTGCAGAATTTGTTTAGGAAAGTGCCACAACCTGTCTCATAGAATTGCTTTTTTTTTTTCTGTTTTTTTTTTTTTAACTTTTATTTAATGAATATAAATTTCCAAAGTACAGCTTATGGATTACAATGGCTTCCCCCCCATAACGTCCCTCCCACCCGCACCCCTCCCCTTTCCCACTCCCTCTCCCCTTCCATTCACATTAAGATTCATTTTTGATTCTCTTTATATACTGAAGATCAGTTTAGCATACATTAAGTAAAGATTTCAACAGTTTGCTCCCACACAGAAACATTAAGTGAAAAATACTGTTTGAGTACTAGTTGTAGCATTAAATCTCAATGTACAGCACACTAAGGACAGAGATCCTACATGAGGTGCACAGTGCACAGTGACTCCTGTTGTTGACTTAACAAATTGACACTCTTGTTTATGGCCTCAGTAATCACCCTAGGCTCTTGTCATGAGCTGCCAAGGCTAAGAGACAGTTAGAATTAAGAGACTGAGATTTTATGCTTTGTAGTAGATCTGTGTTTGAATCACAAGTTTTTTTTTTAGGACTATGTTATTTTTTACAACAGAGCATATGACCTAATATCTACTTAAATATTTATTGGATAATTAGTTTGTTTACTTTAGACCATAGACATTTTGACATAGTGGTTTAGCTTCAGCTTGGAGTGCCTGCATTGTGTATCATGGTGCCTGGGTTAGAGTCATGGCTCTGCTAATGGACACCCTGGGAGGAACCAACTGATGGCTTAAGTAGTTGGGTTACTCCCATCCACAGGGGAGACCTGGACTGTGTTCTAGGCTCCCGGCTTCATCTTGGCCCAGCCCTGGCTATTGCAGGCATCAGGGGAGTGAAATAGTAGATAGGAGATCTTACTGAGTACCTAGCTTTCTTTCTCTCTCTGTCTGCCTTTTAAATAAATTGACCTAAAAAGTTAAAAAAAAAAAAACTCTTGTTAAGAAATTTGGAAAATAAATAATTTTCAAATGTGAACATAAGAGTTCACAGAATTTGCGTTGGTTAGGGCCACACAGCTAATAAGTGGCAAAATTGGGAATAGAATTCACCATTTCCCAATACTTTTATTTAATTTTATTTGATTAATATTATTTAATACACACTACACCTTAACAACAGACCAAATAAAAAGTGTGAGTGGGTCTGTTTATCCAATAAAAGAAGGGAGACTCCTAGAACTTGAAGACATGTAAAATAGTGAAAACCATTTTTTTTTTATTTTTTTATTTTTTTATTTTTTTGGACAGGCAGAGTGGACAGTGAGAGAGAGAGACAGAGAGAAAGGTCTTCCTTTGCCGTTGGTTCACCCTCCAATGGCTGCCGCGGCCGGCGCGCTGCGGCCGGCGCACCGCGCTGATCCGATGGCAGGAGCCAGGAGCCAGGTGCTTTTTCCTGGTCTCCCATGGGGTGCAGGGCCCAAGCACCTGGGCCATCCTCCACTGCACTCCCTGGCCACAGCCGAGAGCTGGCCTGGAAGAGGGGCAACCGGGACAGAATCCGGTGCCCCAACCGGGACTAGAACCCGGTGTGCCGGCGCCGCAAGGCGGAGGATTAGCCTAGTGAGCCGCGGCGCCGGCCAGAAAACCATTTTTACTTACAGAATGGCTTGCTAGTTTGTTAGAGGAAAAATATGGCAAAGAAAAAAAGAACTTTCCAGAGAACTGAACTATAGCATGAGAAATCAGAAAGCAATTTAACTATATATATATATATATATACACATATATAATCTGATTTATCTCCACTTGGAATGAATTAAGTCATAATGACAAAACAACTCTCTGACTATAGTAGAATTACATGCAAAGGGAATTATTAATGGTGATATTTTGTCCCTATAAAATTAATATGTTAAAGTCCTCATCCCTAAGGTGATAGTATTAGGAGGTGGGGCATTTGGAAGCTATTTAGGTGTAGATGAAGTCATGTGCATTGAGCCCCCATGAGGAGATTAGTTGCTAGTACAGTCCTAAGAGCAAGAGATGCCAGACCTCATTCTGTTGAGTATATAGAAAGGGTGGCCTTCTGCAATTCAGGAACAGGGCCCTCAGAAAGAATTCAATTTGCCAGCACCTTAATTTTGGACTTTGTAGGTTCCAGAACTATGTGAAATAAATTTCTATTATTTAAGCCACCAGGTCTCTGGAATTTTGTTCTGGCATATTCTAAATATAAATTACCTTCAGACTTCTAAGATAGAAAATCTAATCAGAGAATAAAACTTTTAAGAGAATCAACTAGAAAGTCTACAGCAAGAAGTTGAAAGAAGTACGTTAACTTAAAAGATTGGATTTAACAGGAAACTGGGCACAGAAAAAGAAAGGTGAAATGAACTGGAAGATAAATTAGTAGAAAATATCAGTAATGCAAAGAGAAAAAATGACAGGGAATGTGCAAAAAACACAGGGTAATATAGGACACTGAGAAAGGTTTCACATGTGTGTAAACTGTGACCCAAGTAGGAGGGGAGAGAAGTGCAGGAAATGGAATATTTAAAGAACCACTGACCAAGAATTATCCAAAACTTTAAAAAGACATCAAATAGTTATGATAGTGGGATCCAAGATGGCAGAATATGGAGGGAGATTACTGCTGTAGTCTAAGGGAAGATAGTTTTAAAAAAGTAGAGTGCAGTCTCAGGGAAGAGTTAGGGAGAAACTAGCAGAAGAAACTTCTTGCAAATTAGAGGGCGCTGTGGACCTACATAGAGGTTGTGGATGTGCACAACTCAGGACCCCAGAGTCAAGAGCCTCAGCACCAGCTTTGGAGAATGAGAAGAGATCAGTCTGCAGCAGCCCAAGCCACTGGCAATAAAGCTGCAGGAAGAATCTGGCATCGACCTGGCTTGGAGCCCTGTGGGGGATAGTATACCTGCCAAACTAGATGAAAAATAAAGGCAGCACATTTCTCTCTCCTCAACCACCCTGCACTGGTGTCCTTTAACAAGCTGAGAGAGGACGGGCACCATTTTGGACATGGGTAACAGATGTGCCAGCTCATGTCCACACACTGAACAATCAGCTGAGCAGAAACACCTGAGTCTGGCTGGGAGAACTGATAGGGGCTTGGTGCTTGTGAGTGTAAGAGGCTTGTGTGTCAGGACTGTGAAAACATTGTGGCTATATGGAAGGGTGCAGGGTATGGCTGGGACATTGGGCAGTCACTGTAGGCAGCTCCACACTCTTGGGCTCCCTGATTTCCTGGTAAGGGTAATTGTTGTGGGATCTGTGCTCACATCAAGAACTGCAAAGATCCTTTGTGTGGATCTTGGGACAGCGTGGACGAGTATTAGAAACACTGGTGATAGGACCCAGGCACTAGTCTCTTTCGAGGTGAGCATGAGACTATGCCAACAGAATGGAGCAAATTTCACCTCTGATTAAAAGAAAAAAAAAAAAAAAGATCAGGCCGGCGCCGCAGCTCACTAGGCTAATCCTCCATCTGTGGTACTGGCACACCAGGTTCTAGTCACGGTTAGGGCGCCAGATTCTGTTCTGTTTGCTCCTCTTCCTATCCAGCTCTCTGCTGTGATCTGGGAAGGCAGTGGAGGATGGCCCAAGTGCTTGGGCCCTGCACCCGCATGGGAGACCAGGAGGAAGCACCTGGCTCCTGGCTTCGGATCGGTGCAGCGCACTGGCCGTAGCAGCCATTTGGGGAGTGAACCAACGGAAGGAAGACCTTTCTCTCTGTCTCTCTCTCTCACTGTCTAACTCTGCCTGTAAAAAAAAAAAAAGAAAAGAAAAGGAAAAAAAGAAGAGATTTACCATGCCCAAAATCGGTGTCACTTTGGACATATGAAAGAGTTATCTGTATCCCCATGTTTATTGCAGCTTTATTCACAATAGTTAAGATATGAAATCAGCCCCTATGCTTATTTCATTTCCCTTGGGTAAATTTCCAGGAGTGGGAGGCTGGGCCATATGGTGGGTCTATATTCAAATTTCTGAGGTATTGCCATACTGTCTTCCACAGTGGCTTTACCAGTTTATAATCCCACCAAGAGTGGATTAGGGTACCTTTTTCCCTACATCCTCGCCAGCATTTGTCATTTGTTGATTTCTGTATGAAAGCCATTCTCATGGG
Source organism: Oryctolagus cuniculus (assembly GCF_964237555.1). Classification (NCBI taxonomy): domain Eukaryota; kingdom Metazoa; phylum Chordata; class Mammalia; order Lagomorpha; family Leporidae; genus Oryctolagus; species Oryctolagus cuniculus. Next base: position 112,391,976 of record NC_091438.1, read on the forward strand.
AGTGAGGTGAAAACTCATCATGATTTTGATTTGCATTCCCTGACAGCTAGTGATCCTGAGCATTTTTTCATGTGTCTGTTGTCTATTTTGATTTACACTTTTGAAAAATGCCTGTTTTGAGTCCTTTACCCATTTCATAACAGGGTTGTTTGTTTTGTTGCTGTGAAGTATCTTGGTCTCTTTGTATATTCTGGTTACTAATCCTTTATCAGTTGCATAGTTTGCAAATAATGTTTCCTATTCTGTCAATTGCCTCTTCACTTTCTTGAGTGTTTCTTTTGCAGTACAGAAGCTTATCAATTTGATGTAATCCCATTTGTCAATTTTGGCTTTTATTGCCTTTGTTTCTGGGTCTTTTCCAAGAAGTCTTTGCTTATGCCAATGTCTTGTGGGGTTTCCCTAATGTTCCCCAATAATTTAATATCAGATTATAGATTTAAATCTTTCATCCATTTTGAGTGGGATTTTTTTGTGTAAGGTATAAGGTAGGGGTTTTGCTTCATACTTCTACATGTGGAGATCCAGTTTTTCCAGCACCATTTGTTGAAGAGACTGTCCTTGCTCCAAAGATTGATTTTAGCTCCTTTGTCAATAAGTTGTTGTAGATGCATAGGTTGATTTCCGGTGTTTCTATTTTGTACCACTGATGTACCCATTTGTTAGTGTGGCAGTACCAGGCTGTTTTTAAATTATAACTGCCCTGCCCTGTAGTATGTCTTGAAATCTGGTGTTGTGGTGCCTTTGGCTGTGTTTTTGCTGTATAAGATTGCTTTAGCTATTTGGGGTCTCCTGTGTTTCCATATGAATTTCAGTATTATTTCTTTCATATCTGAGAAGAATGTCCTTGGTATTTTGACTGATATTGAATTGAATCTGTAAACTACTTTTGGTAGTATGGACATTTTCATGATATTGATTCTTCCAATCCATGAACACAGAAGATCTTTTCATTTTTTTTGTAACCTCTTCTATTTTTTTTCTTTAATGTTTTGTAATTTTCATCATAGAGATCTTTGGCATCCTTGGATAAATTTATTCCAGTTATTTGATTTCTTTTTAGTTATTGTGAATGGGATTGATCTTAGAATTCTTTTTCAGCCATGGCATTATCTGTGTATACAAAGGCTATTAATTGTTGTGTGTGGATTTTATATCCTGCCACTTTACCACACTCTTTTATGAGTTCCAATAGTCTCTCTGTGGAGTCTTTTGGATCCCCTATATATAGTATCATGCCATCTGAAAATAGGGAAAGTTTGATTTCCTCCTTCTCAATTTGTATACCTTTGATTTCTTTTTCTTTCCTAATGTCTTTTGCTAAATGGTACAGGAGTATATTGAACAGCAGTGGTGAGTGTGGACATCCTTGTATGGTTCCAGATCCCAGTGGGAATGCTCCTTTTTCTCATTCAATAGGATGCTGGCTGTGCATCTGTCATTCACTGCTATGAATGTGTGGAGTAATATTTCTTCTATACCCAAGTTGCTTAGTTGTTTAATGTTTTCATCATGAAAGTATGTTGTATTTTATCAAATGTTTTCTCTGCATCTATTGAGATTAGAATATGGCATTTGTTCTTCAATTTTTTAATGTGATTTATCACATTGATTGATTTGCAAATGATGAACCATCCCTTTACACCTGAGATAAATCCCATTTGTTCCCGGTGAATGATCTTTCTGATATGTTGTTGGATTCGATTGGCTTTTATTTTGTTGAGGATTTTTGTGTCTATGTTCAACAGGGAAATTGGTCTGTATCCTTTTTCATGTATCTTGTTCAAGTTTAGAAAATCAAGGTTATGCTGGATTCATAGAAGGAGTTTGGGAGGATTCCTTCTCTATCATTCATTTTGATAAGCTTGAGGAGAATGGAATATAGTTATTTAAATATCTGGTAGAATTCAGCAGTGAAGCCTTCCAGTCCTGGGCTTTTCTTTGCTGGGAGGTTCTTTATTACTGTTAGTTTCCATCTTGTTTATGGGTCTGTTTGGGTTTTCTGTATCTTCATAGCTCAATTTTGATAGGTTTTGTATATCCAAAAATCTATCCATTTCTTCTGGGTTTCCTGATTTGTTGACATACAGCTGTTGTAATTTTGATGTTTCTTTTTATTTCTTTGGTATCTGTTGATTCATTTCCCTTTTCATCTCATATTTTATTGATTTGGGTCTCTCCCTCTTTTTTATTAATTTGAGCCCATGATGGGTTGTCGCTCCCCCTCTTCGTGGAGGAGCAACACAGGACCCTGCGCTGTTCTTTCGTCTGCTCGGCCCTCCCCGGGTTTACTGCTGGTTCTTCCCGGGTTGGCTACTATCCCTTCCACCTCCGTGGAAGGGCAGTTCCCCCTGGCCACATTCCCCACTTCCGCAGGGGAGCGGCACACCGCCGGCCGGCTCTCTCGGGGGCTGCACAGGTGTTCCTTCAGCTAGATGTTCCCCTTAGATGTTCCTGGTGCATGCCGTCTCTCTCCTCCTTTATAGTCCTCCTCCGCCAATCCTAACTCGGCTGCCCACACGCCGAGTACGCTGCTCTCCTCCAATCAGGAGCAAGTCCTACAGTTTATTGGTTGAACTGGAGGCAGCTGGGTAGAAGCTGTTTACTCCTCTCCCAGCGCCATATTGTGGGAGAGCAGATGCATAGAATAAGTCTTAATTCCAGTAACTTAGTCCAGTCCGGATTGCTCCCCACAGATCCCCCTTTCTTTTTATTTTTGGCGTTGATACACGCCTGTCTTCGGTGTCCCGCGGCACACACTCTGCTCTACTTGCTAGAGCTGCCACAGGTTCTTACAAGTCCTATCAATCAGGCAAACTGAATCCGGGTCCTCTCTTCGCCATGTTGTGAGGAGGTTTTTAGGCGCTGATGCGTACCTGTGTTCGGTGACCTGCGGCTCATACTTTGGTCGAGCCGCCTGCTGGCGCTTACCGCCTTACTAATCAGGCAGACCGAATCCAAGCTTTCTCATTGCCATGTTGTGGGGTGACTTATTGGTGTTGATAACGTGCCTGTCTTCGGTGACCTGCGGCGCATAAGCTGCTAGCCGCCTGCAGGTGCTCACCGCCTCCCTAATCAGGCAGACCGAATCCAAGCCTTCTAATTGCAGTATTGTGGGGAGGCCTTTCTGATGTTAATTCGTGCCTATCTTCGGTGACCTGCGGCGCATAAGCTGCTAGCCGCCGCAGGTGCTCATCGCCTCACTAATCGGGCAGACTGAATCCAAGCCTTCTAATTGCAGTATTGTAGGGAGGCCTTTCTATTTCTCTATTTCTCTATCTCCAGGCATTCCTATTTCTCCCATTTTACTTCTGTCTGCCAACATTCCCATTTCTCTCATTTTACTTCTAAACTTCTGTTTCTCTTATCCCCGCGGCCTCCCGGCGCCCGCCCCGAGGCTATTTCTCGGCGGCTTTCCGGCTGAGCCGCTTCAGCCCACGCCTCTCTCATCTGCGCGGCTTCGCACTACCCCTTTCGCGTCTGAACCACGGCCTCGCGCCAGCCCCGCGTTCCCTATCTATTCACGCCCCGTGCTCTCTCTGCACGTGGCGGCTTCCACGAGTCACACAGCGTAGCTTGCGTCTCCGCCATTAGCATTCAATCCAAGTTCCCCGGGCTAGCCTGGCGAATTCAACCCAGCTTATGTCTCCGCCCCACGGTTTGGCTTCCTGTCCTTTGCTCCCCGGGCTAATCAGACGGATCCCAATCTGGCTTACGTTTCTGCTTCTGGTTTTTTCGCCCCCTATTCCCGGGCTAACTTGAGAATCCCAAAGTGGCTTTCGTCTCCGCCTCGGCCTGCCCCCCGCGGCTTCAATTTCCCTAACATTTTTCTCTACCCGGTATGTTTCCCCAAGCTTTCCTCCAACAGTACTCCTCCCTCATTTCTCCTGGCCTCTCCCCACAGTCCGCATCCGAGTCTGTTTGTTCTAGCTTTCACTTTCGCTTTCGCCCTTAGAGATTTCTCCCAGCTTCCCCCTGTAGTCCGTATCTGAGTCTATGCCTAGGCTTTCAATAGCTTCTTCCGGCACCTTTTTCGTCCGGCTTTTCCCTAGGCTGTTTGCTAGTCTCTCTCTCCGATATTTTCCCTAGGCTGTTTGCTAGTCTCTCTCTCCGATATTTTCCCAGTTCTTCCCGTTTCTTCCCTCCTAAGCTTGCTATCCGTCCTAGGTTTCCTATCCGAGTCACGGCACCATTATGTCGCTCCCCCTCTTCGTGGAGGAACGACACAGGACCCTGCGCTGTTCTTTCGTCTGCTCGGCCCTCCCCGGGTTTACTGCTGGTTCTTCCCGGGTTGGCTACTATCCCTTCCACCTCCGTGGAAGGGCAGTTCCCCCTGGCCACATTCCCCACTTCCGCAGGGGAGCGGCACACCGCCGGCCGGCTCTCTCGGGGGCTGCACAGGTGTTCCTTCAGCTAGATGTTCCCCTTAGATGTTCCTGGTGCATGCCGTCTCTCTCCTCCTTTATAGTCCTCCTCCGCCAATCCTAACTCGGCTGCCCACACGCCGAGTACGCTGCTCTCCTCCAATCAGGAGCAAGTCCTACAGTTTATTGGTTGAACTGGAGGCAGCTGGGTAGAAGCTGTTTACTCCTCTCCCAGCGCCATATTGTGGGAGAGCAGATGCATAGAATAAGTCTTAATTCCAGTAACTTAGTCCAGTCCGGATTGCTCCCCACAATGGGTCAATTTTGTTTATTCTTTCAAAAAAAAAAAAAAAACAGCCTATCATTTGGCTGATCTTTTTTTAGAGTCAATTTTGTTTCTTTCTTCTCTAATTTGAATTATTTCTTTTCTCCTACTTGTTTTGAGTTTGGTTTGCTGTTTTTATAGGTCTTTGAGATGCCTGGATAGCTCCTATTAGGTGCCTTTCCAATTTCTTGATGTAGGCACTGATTTCTATAAACTTTCCTTTTAACACTGCTTTTATTGTACCCCATACATTCTGATAATTGCATTGTCATCATCATTCATTTTCAGAATTTTTTTTATTTCTCTTTTGATTTCTTCAATTATCCAGTCTTCATTCAGTAGCATGTTGTTCAGTCTCCATGTGTTTACATACGTTTTCCAGATTCTTGAGTTGTTGATTTCCTGTTTCATTCCATTGTGGTCAGAGAAGAGGCATGGTATGACTTCTGTTTTTCTGAATTTGCTGCGACTTGCTTTATGGCCTCGCATGTGGTCTCTCCTACAGAAAGTTCCATGCTGTGGTGAGAAGAATCTGTATTTTGCAACTGTAGCCTGGAAAGTTCTGTAGGTATACATTAGGTACATTTGGTCTACAGTGTTGATGAACTCTGTTGTTTCCTTGCTGATTTTCTGTCTGCATGATTTGTCCATTGCTGAAATAAAGTATTGAAGTCCCCATTACTATTGTATTGGAGTCTATGTCTGCCTTTAGATCCACAAACTTCTCTTTTAAATAGCAATGGATCCAGTAATTAGGTGCATATACATTTATAATAGTCATATCTTCTTGTTTCATTGATCATTTTTTCATCGCATACTGCCTTTCTTTATCTCTTTTAACAATTTTGTGTTAAAGTCTATTTTGTCTGATATTAGGATGGCAACACCAGCTCTTTTTGGTTTCTGTTAGCATAGAATATATTTTTCCATGCTTTCACTTTCAATCTACCTGTATCTTTCTGGATAAGATGTATTTCTTGTATGCAGCATATAAAAGGGTTTTGTTTTTAATCCATTTAGCCAGTCTGTATCATTTTCCTGGAGATTTGAGGCCACTTACATCCAAGATAACTATTGATAAGTAATGATTTGGCCTTGACATCTTCCCATAAATATTCTTATTGTCTACTTTCTATTTCCTTTGTACTTTTACTGGGAGACTTTTTCCTTCACCTTCTTTCATAGTGATGACCATGTTTCTGTGTGTAGCACACCTTAAGGATCTTTTGTAAGGCTGGATGACAAATTCTTTCCATTTCTGTTTATTATGGAAGGTCTTTATTTCACCTTCATTCATAAATGAGAGCTTTGCAGGGTACAGTATTCTGAGCTGACTGTATATATATCTCACCATTCTCATAGTCTATAGGGTTTCTGATAAGTCAGCTGTGAGTCTAACTGAAAATCCTCTTAAAGTAATTTGACATTTCTTTTGTGCATATTTTAGATCTTTTAATTTTTTTTATGTTTTGCTGTGGAGAGGTTGACTACAATGTGTCATGGAAAGAGCTTTTCTGGTCATGTCTATTGGGAGTTCTCTGTGCTTCTAGCACTTGGATGTCCCTTTCATTCTCCAAATTAAGCAAGTTTTCAGTAATTATGTCACTAAAATGACCTTCTAATCCATTCTCTCTTTCCATGACTTCAGGAATTCCTAAGACCTGTATGTTGGGCCATTGGATATTATCCCATAAATCTGCAACACCATTTTTTAGTTTTCTATTTTCTTCTTCTTTCTTGTGGTGTTTTTGTAAAATTTCCGAAGATTTTTTTTCTAACTTGGATATTCTTTCTTATGTGTTATCAAGTGTGTTCTTAAGGGTTTCCACTGTATTTTTTATTTATTCTATTGAATTCTTCATTTCTAATATTTTATTTTGATTTATTTTTAAAATATCAATTTTTTAGGAAAAAATTTTATTCATGTTATGTATGGATTTCTTTAGTTCATATATTTGTTTCTGATTGCTTCTAAGTAATCCTATGATCAAATTTTGAATTCCATTTCTGGAATTTTGTCAGTCTCTTCATCTACACAGTCTAGTATTGAAGTGTTATGTTATTTTGGGGACATTATGCTGTGTTACTTATTCTTGATTCTTGAATTGTTGTGTTTATTTTTAGGCACTGTGGTGATACTTTTTTTTTTCTTTTTATAGCTTTTACCTTTGGACCATCTCTCTGTGGCTTAGTGGAGTGCCCACTCTTTTGTTGAATACCCAGAGGCATGTGCTAGATGTGATCAAGGAGCTCTGCTCAGTGCTCCAAGGTGAAGGGAGTGTCCAAGGTGACACCCAAGTGGTATAAATCTCATTTTTTTTAATTAAGAGGGGATGGTTACTCTGTTCTGTTGGTGTATTCTCACAGTCACCTCCTCTCCTCCCAGGAGACTCATGCCTTGGTGCTAGTCACAGTGGGTTACAGTTTTCATCTGCTCTGCCACAGGAACAACACAAAGGATCTGTGCAGTGCTCCACATGAACACACATCCTGTAGCAATGATCCTCACCAGGGAATCAGGGAGCCCTGAGCATGTGGTGCTACCCAGAGTGATTGCCCAAAGTCACAGCCACAACCTGTGTTTAGGCACAGTGTTTTCACAGTTTATACAAGGCTCCCATAGTCACAAGCACCCAGCACTCTGTTAATTCTCCCAGCCAGACTCAGGCTTCTCCTCTTGGCTATTTGCTAGGCACATGGAAATGATCTGGTGCAGATGTTATGCATGTCAACAATGGTGCCTGCCCTCTCTCAAGGAGTGATAGGGTGCCAGTGCTGTGTGGACAGGGAGAAAGAAATGTGCCCCCCCCTTTTTTTTCTTCTAGATTGGCCGGTACACTGTCCTCTACAGGACTTCAAGCTGGGCCCAAGCCAGACTCTTCCATAGGTTTATTGCCAGTGGCTTGGGCTACTGCAGACTGGTTTCACCTCACTCCAAAGCTGGTGCTGAGGCTCTCATCTGCTGGGGTCCTGAGCTGTGCGTGTTCACACCCTCCATGTAGGGTGTACTCCTATTTGCATGGAGTTCACAGTGTACTCCTAATTTGCATGGAGTTTCCTCTGTTTTATCCCTAAACCTTCCCTGAGATTGTACTCTATCCACCTTTTTTTTTTAAACTATCCTCCCCTAGACTAGAGCAGTGATTCCCTCCCTATACCACCATCTTGAAAAACTCCTCCAATTTCTCCTCTTACCTTCAAAAGATGGCCCATGGGATTTTTTTTTCTTTTGAGAAAAAGGTAATGAAGGAGGTTGTGCCAAGAAGGTATTGACTTACAACAGTGAATGTTTACCAAATCTCTGTGTAGTGGAACTGTCAGAGGGATTAGCTACTGAGGATCTTCAAAGTTCTTACACCCACTGCTTCCTTTTACAAATTAGGACACTGAAGGGTAGAAGGGACTTGCCCATAGTCAGTCAAAAGCCAAAGGGAGAATCCAGTCTTCAGAGTGGCCATTACAGTCACTTTCCACTATCAAACTTGATGATCAATTTGGGGTAGTAGAGCAACCCAAGGGAAATAAGGAGCCCTTAGTCTTATGGGAAAGGGATTGAACGTGGAAATTTTAAAAAATTAAACATTTATCAAATGAAGAAAAATGTACTAACAATTATTACAGCAAAAGGGACAGGGAAAATGTATTAACCTAATATACATCAGGTTGAAACTCACTTGGTCTGGTTTTTAGCAGGAAAGAAATTATCAGCTGCTCTTGAGCAGAATAGATTGCTTGGCTGCCGTGAAACAAATGTAGATGACAAGTGAAAACCATCGTGAACTATGCAAGAGCATGGCAGATTCCAAGATTTCCTTTGTCCTTTACCTTAGAAGAGAGGCAAGTTTTTGCTATGGGCAGACCCACCCTGACCTAGTATCATGAATAAACACATTAATTTGATTATTCTCTATGTTTGTGGCATCAAACATCCTACTTACCCATTCCTAACTAGAGTTTCTTCACTTAAAAAAATAATGATGTTGAGTGGGAAGGTTAAAAAATATAGAATATATAAAATTACCATGAAGGAGTAGGCAGCCATTCAGCAAATGATAATTATTGCTGTTACTTCAAAGACCAAGGTGCCCACAGATCAAAAATGAATCTATGTACCATATAAGCAAAGTACGAAATGAGACAAAAGAAAACTGACTTCACTGAATATGTTGTACGGTTCCTTTTTTTCTTCCCACTACAGGTTTTACTCTGAAGGAGAGGTGTTGGAAATGACTTTATGATGGCCTTATTTAAGGATATTTGGTTTTCTGTCTTGCACAAGGAGGATTCCCTTGGGGTCAGAATAGGATCGAGAGTTTCCAGAGGAGATTGATGTCTTCTTGGTTATAAGCTAAATAAATGAAATGTTAAATATCTATAACAATGTATTTGCCCTTGGATTTTCAAAACTATTGAAAATGTCATAGGAGCAGCAAGTATATTAAGCCTACAGATGAGAACAGAAGAAAAACCATGAAAAATAGCAGCAGAATAATAACAACTCAGCATTCTGGCCCACTTTGTGTGTGGCAAAATAGCCAATTATATTTAATTAGCCCCCAAGGGCATAGTACAATTACTGGTGTTCATACAGATTTTGTTAAATCACCAATTAAAGTGTTTACCTGTCTACAAACTGAAAGGACAAGAAATACGTATTTTATGAAAAAACAAAGTGAGAGAGAACCAGTTTCTTGTCTGTGAGAGAACCTGATGCACCACACAGAGGTTGACACTCGCAGACTAGACCAGAGTTGCCGCTTTCATAAGTACTGTAGCTTTCCAGAAGTCAGAAATTATCACCCTCCTCTTTTTGCTTCTGTGTCCTCAACTTGAGAAACAATAGGAAAGTAAGGATCAAGAGTTAAAATACCTAGACCTTTTTGGGGATTATTTTGGTTGCAAAGGATAGAAACCCAGCCCAAAAGTTTCAGTAATAATCATAATAATAATTAAAGAGAAGATATATTAATACAGATACTGGAGAATCTCATAGAACCAAATTATATATGTCTTAGTAAGCCTCAAAAACACTAGAACCAATGGTTTGAATACTGCTAGAATGATCTTTTTTATATATACTTATGTTCTTTTGCCCCTCTTCTTTTTTTATTTCTCTCATTCTTGGTACAACTCTTCTCCACTCCTCTGGTGCTCATACTAGTAATCAGGATCAGTAGGAATAGAGTAGAGCAAGTGTAGCAGTTTAGGCCTCAGATTTAATAAGATCTTTTTTCTCAAGCCATGCACATGTTAACTACATTTTTTCAACCATAGGTGCCTTGTTTGCCATCCCTCACTCTAATCCCAGTCTTACTAGGAAATAAAGGTGCAAAGAGCAATCAAACTTAAAACAAACAAATAAATAAACACATTGTGGTTCATTTTCTTTCTTGGCCTCAAGCCAGAATGTCTTAGGGAACAAGTATGTTCAGTCAGTTTGAGTTAGTATGCACCATGGCTCAAACATCCATAACTAAAAGGTTAGGTCTATTTTGCAGGATAAGGACCAGTGTACCAGTGTGGTTGCAATTGGAGAGGGAGAAATGGGAGAAGATCCTAGCAAAGAATTTTTTGACAGAGACTGTGTTGATCTTACCCCATGTCTTGGAATCTTAACTACTACTAGTGCTGTAGTGGGTTGAACGGTGTCCCCTCAAAAGGTGTTTCAACATTCTACATCTAGAATTCATGAATGATCAGATTAGGAAACAAAAGATCTCTCTGGATGAAATCATCCTGGGTTATTTAGGTAGACCCTAAGTTCAAGTTAATTGTTTTATTTAAAATTTTATTTATTGATTTCAGAAGCAGAGTTATAGACAATGAGTGTGAGAGACATAGAGAAATGTCTTCCATCTGCTGGTTCACTCCCCAAATGACTGCAATGGGCAGAGTTGAGCTGATCCAAGGCCAGGAGCCAGGAGTTTCCTCCAGGTCTTCCGTGCAGATGCAGGGGCCCAAGTACCTGGCCATCTTCCACTGCTTTCCCAGGCCACAGCAGAGAGCTGGATCATAAGAGGAGCAGCCAGGACTAGAAACAGCACCCATAAGGGTTGCTGGCACCACAGGCCAAGGATTAATCTACTGCACCAAAGTGCAGGCCCCACAAATTATTCTTACAAAAGTCACACAAAGGAGAGACAGAAAGAGGATGATGTCACATAAGGATGGAGGCAGAAGCAGGAGACCAAGCCAAAGATACCTGGAGCCACTATTAGCTAAAGAGACAAGGAAAGGAAGAAATTTTTCCCTGGAGCCTTGGGAAGGAATGGAATTCTGCTACCACTGAGATATTAGGCTCTGGCTTATAAAACTGTAAGAGAACCAATCTCCTATTTTAAGTCATCTGGTTTGTAGTAATTTGTTATGGCAGTTGTGGGAAAATAGTACAGTTGCAAAATCAGAAGTCTTGGGCAAGATCCATGACACTTGTGGCCACTGTAGGATGGGGTAAAATCTACCAGATAAAAACTTAGGCCCTATGGGGCTATTGCTGTGGCATAGTAGTAGGTTAAGCCTCTTCCTGCGGCACCAGTTTCCAGTATTGGCACCCGCTACTCTACTCCTCTTCTTATCCAGCTCTCTGTTAGTGGCCTGGAAAAGCAGTGGAAGGTGGCCCAGGTGCCTGTGGTCCTGCACCCATGTGGGAGACCTGGAAGAAGTTCCTGGCTCCTGGCTTAGGATCCACCAACTCCGGTAGTTACAGCCATTTAGGGGCTGAACTACTAGGTGGAAGACTTCTCTTTCTTTCTTTGCAACTATTTTTTATTGAGCTTCAATTTCCTCACTAGGAAAATAATAAAAATAGTAATTTATCCTGTTATTGGAATGAGTGTGTAGCATGTGCTATATACTTACTGTGAACCATGATTATTCATGTGTGAATTCAAGGCAATAATAGCTCCAATACCCATCCCATTGTGCTGTAGGGATGATTCACCAAGAAAGTAAATGTGAATTCCATTCAAGTCAAATGACTTCCGTGTGCCAGAAAAGGGGTTAGGATAGATAGGGGGAAAACAAATAAGGTCAACAAGATCATGGGAGCTTCTGAAATAACTTAATACACTCCCCCCATTAATAAATAAATGCCATCAAACATATTGACTTCTAACCACCAATGTGGCTGCATTTGGAGATAAGGCCTTTGAGGATTAATTGAGGTCAAATTAGGCATACAGGGGAGGTCCTCATCTTATAGTACCAGTGTCCTTATCAGAGGAGGAAGAGACTCCAGGATCTCTCACTCTGCAAGTGCAGAGAGAGAGGCCATGAGATCATTCACTGGGCCAGAAGAGAGGCTCATCAGACACCAGTCCTGCTGGCTTCTGGATTTGGACTTCGAGGGCCAGAACTGTAAGAAATACATTTCTGTTATTTAAACCATCCAGTCTGTGTTATTTTGCCATCCTGAACAGAATAATCAAATTCTTCAGTGAGTATGTAAAGTAATACATATTATAATTACTGTATTTTACTATTATTAAGATTCCTAGCTCATTCTTCCTACAAGTACAGTGGCTGTGGAAGGCAAAGGGTGTCTCTGTAGTATAAACTTTCTTTGCTTGACACTCTGACTCTAAGAAGTTTGCTCAAACACACAGTGGAATTCAGGAAATTGAACAGCTCTTCATGAGATTCTCCCTTGAGGAATGCAAGCAAGAAAGAAATTAGGATTTTAAAAAATGCTTTCAACTCAGAGACATTTTGCCTTTGTAAAATGTGTTAACTCCAACTACCCCCTCCTCTACACTTTCACCTTCACTTTAGAACTCTTACAATAATTTTCTTCTAACATGGATGGGAAAGATTCTGAGTGGAACAGTATACCTTCACTGGAAGAGAATACTATTTTTCCTTCCACATAATAGACAAATGCTACCTGTAAATGTCTTGGGCAAATTCCCATTTATATTTCAAGGTGCATTTAAATATCACCTCCATTTTTCTTATGTTAGGATTGATTAATTCTGGGGCTGGCATCATAGTATAGTGGGTAAAGCTGCTGTCTGCAATGCCAACATCCCATATGGGTGCCTGTATGTGTCCCTGCTGCTGCTCTGCTTCCAATCCAGCTACCTCGTACTGTCCTGGGAAAGCAGCAGAAGAGAGTCCAAGTGCTTGAGACCCTGCTGCCCCTTTGGGAGACTCAGATGAAGCTCCTGGCTCTTGGCTTCAGTGTGGCTCAGCCCTGGCCATTGCGGCCACGTGGGAAGTTAACCAGCAGATTGAAGATTTCTCTGCCTCTCCCTCTCTTTCTGTAACTCTTGCAAATAAATAAATAAATATTTTAAAAAAGAATTAGTTCATCCCTTTCCCCTCTGTGCCTGGCATGTGTCACAGTCTGACTTGCTAGACAACGGTCAAAGCCAGTCAGCATCTTTGTTCCTGGACTCATCTTCTTTTCAATACTCATCTTGCCAACATGACACCAATACTTAGCAGAACTTCAAAAAATGAGCTGGAAGGGGTTTCACCTGTTCCTAGTTAAAACTCACACATACATGCAAAGACTGAACATTTCTGTTTCAAAGTCCTACCTTCAGGTGTTATTTGAGTTTACCGCATGACAAAGCCACAGAGCAGTAAGAAAGAATATTTAAAATAAACAGCTGGGGCCAGAGCTATGGCGTAGTAGGCTAAGCCTCCACTTGCAGCACCAGCATCCCATATGGGTGCTGCTTCTTGTCCAGACTGTCTCTCTTCCAGTCCAACTCTCTGCTGATGGCCTGAGAAAACAGTGGAGGATGGCCCAAGTGCTTGGGCCCCTGAACTCACATGGGGAACCAGGAGGAAGCTCCTGGTTCCTGGCTCCTGGCTCCTGGCTTCATATTGGTCCAGCTCCAGCTTTTGTGGCTAACCAGTAAGTGAACAAGTAGATAGAAGACCTTTCTCTCTGTCTCTCCTTCTCTCTGTAACTCTACCTCTCAAATAAATAAATAAATCTTTTTTTAAAAAAAGTAAACATCCGATGTCTTGTCCTGACCATTGTAATCATGTATTTTTAAAAACCCTGATTTGCAATGCAACACCTCATCTCTGGCAGCCAATAGAAACTGAATGTTCCTATGGCCATGACTTCAGGCCCTTGCCTCAGTTCCTCTCTCTCAGCACCATCCAGTCTCTTTGGCACCATGCTCAATAGTCTGTCCTATCCATGCCTCTCGAACTCATCATGTCTGATTTGACCTCCTGGTTTTGACTAATAGCACATTTAAATCCCTGCTCTCCAATGTAGCATGTTTCAATCTATCAGGGCTTCAGCCCTCAGCCATTTGCATTGAATGCTTAGAAGAGTGGTTTTCAAACTGTGGTTCCTGGAGCAGCCGTGTCCACATCACATGGCAATATGTTGGAAATGCAAATCATTTTCCTCTACCCCAGAACTTCTGAATCAGAGACTTACAGGGTATGGAGAGATGGGTGTCGCCCTCCGCAATCTGTGTTTTGCAGTCCTCCAGGCAATTCTGATGATGCTAAAATGTGAGAACGTCCACGATAGAAAGTTCACTTAACCTCTTTGCATCTTTGCTTTCAACCATACAGGCATAATTTCCATTCTGCAAGGTGATTTTTGGGACCTAATAAATCTAGAGTCCACTAAGTTTACGTGGAAGCTGTTAAACAAACAGAATTGAATCTGAACCTAATAGTCCTGTGTTAGAGCTGTGGGTCTGCATAACTTCAATTTCATTTCACAGGGCTTTCTATTCCCAAGGGCTTCTGTGCACCTGTTTCTCAAGACAGCAGCGCTCCCACCCGCACTTTAACAAGCCTTCCCTCACCTGGCACATATGTCGCTCCGAGTCTCCTCACACCTTGTTGAAGAAACACATGGGCCCATATGCCAGCCAATGTGTTTATATCCTTTTATACAGAAAGGGGAAATATGTTTCACAATAAATGTTTGCATACTTTGGAGCAGATTTATTTATTTATTTTTTTTCAGAAAGAGAAAGGAAGAGAAAAACAGAGAGAGGCAGAAACTTTGCTGTAACTGGAATAGTGTATGAGCTTTATTCCTTCCCAATATTTTTATCGACAACCTTGCAAATAGTCTCAGTGTCAGTTGAGAAGGATCTTTATTAGAGTTTCAGTCCTCAGGGATAGAACAGGAAGGCAAGAGTCACTGGTTCCAAGGTAAGTACTCTCAGTCCTCGGCAGGCAAACCCCAACCAAGAGATAGCAGAGCTCACAAGCTAGGGGGAAGGAGATGGGAGCTGGAAGGATACAGGCTACATGCCATAATAACATGAGGATGCAAGATTATTGCCATAATGTTCACAGCATGCTGCACTTGGCTTTTACCTGTGTGATGGGCATAGATCACTTTTAGGAACAATAAATAAATGTTTGTTTATGAAACTAATTATGATTCAATGACACATTAACAATAATAATAATGATGATGATGGTAATACTGTGGGATACAATAGACTTTTATTTCTTCCTTTTCCTGTGCACATCTATTTGATCCTGTGATATTCTCTTATTCAGGCTCAGAAATGAAAGTGGGTTGTCACTGGAGGGAATGAAGATATTTTAAAAAATCAAGTTATGTATAGATTTTAATGTCTGCAAAAACAGCAGTTTAGGTGAAACAAATATTCTCATACCTAGCAACCAAATGCACTGTATAGGGGTCGGCATTGTGGCACATTTGGAAAGTCACTGCCTACGATGCTGGAATCCCATGTAAGTGGATTCAAGTCCAGCTGCTCCACTTCCAGTCTAGCTCCCTGCTAATGCACATGGGAAAGCTACAGAACATGGCTCAACTTGGTACTCTGCCATGCACATGAGAGACTCAAATAGAGTTCTAGGCTCCTGGATTTAGCCTAGCCCAGTCCTGGCCATTATGGCCATCTGGGGAGCGAATCAGTGGAGGGAAGATCTCTCTCTCTCTCTCTCTCTCTCTCTCTCTCATCTCCTCCTTCTCTTCCTCCTCCTCTCTGTTCATAATTTTGTCTTTCAAATAAATGAATAAATCTTTAAAAATGCACTACATAAACATTATTTTCCAAGCTAAGAAAGAAAAGCAAAGTTGTATGATAAGTATAACACTTGATCACCAAGTAAGGCCAGTTCTATTTTAGTCTTTTCTCCAATCCAGATAAAGCATGGGAACCATAAATTTTTTGGTAAACAAGGTGTCTAAAAGTAGAAGAGACATGTGGTTACCCATTCCCCACAACTCTGAGAGATAGCAGATTCACGGATATTTCCCACCCTCCAAAGTCATCATAATTGTAGAGTGCAGAATTGTTCCAAGGTCTGTGCTGATTCTTTAAATATGTTTTCTGAAAACAATCCTGTATTTTTAGACTCCTTTTAAAGAGGAAGAAATGAGATTTATATAATAGAGCTAAGACTGCACAGCAAATCCATCAGGCAAACAAAAGCAGGCAAAGCAGCTGGTGTAGAAAACAATTCTGGGGCTGTAACTGTGGTGCAGTGGATTAAAGCCCCAGTCTTCAATACTGGCATACCCTATGGGCATCAGTTTGAGTCCCGAATACTCCACTTCTGATCCAACTATGTGCTAATGCTCCTGGGAAAGCAGCAGAGGATGGCCCAAATCCTTGGGCCCCTAAACCCACATGGGAAACCTGGAAAAAGCTCCTGGCTTTGGATTGGCCCATTTAGGGGAGTTAACCAGTGGAGGGAAGATCTCTCTCTCTCTCTCTCTCTCTCTCTCTTTCCTTCTCTCTGTAACTCTTTCAAATTAAAAAAAAAAATTTATTAGGGGTTCTGTGAGCTTCCTGTACTAGGATTTCTCTGTCCTTCTCCAAACCTGGGAAATTTTCTGCTAATATCTCACTAAAAAGGCCTTCCAATCCTTTCTCCCTCTCCATGCCTTCAGGAACTCCTAGAACCCGAATGTTGGTTTTTTTAATAGTATCCTGAAGATTCCCGACAATATGTTTTAGATTCCTAATTTCCTCTTCTTTTCTTTGGTCTGACTGTATCCTTTCCTGTTCTCTGTCTTCTAAGTCCGATATTCTCTCTTCTGCTTCACCCATTCTGTTTGTAAGGCTCTCTATTGTGTTTTTCATTTGATCTATTGAATTCTTCACTTCAGTCACTATCACAGTTTCCTGTTGTACTAGTTGTTTCCTTTCATTTTGATTCCTCCTTAATATTTCATTTTCAGGAGAGAGATTTTCTATCTTGTCCATTAAGGATTTGCGTAGTTCCAGAATTTGTTTTTGAGAACTTCTTAATGTTCTTATCAATTTTTTGAGATCTGCTTCTTGCATTTCTTCTATGTCATCATCTTCATAATCTTGAATTGGGGTGTCTTTTTCATTTGAGGGTGTCATGGTGACTTCCTTGTTTTTATTACCTCGGTTTTTGCGTTTGTTATTTGGCATATTGGAGATATTTGGTTTCTTCACTGTGGTGCTTTTTCTTGTTATACTATGACTCTAGATTAAGTGGACTATCTGTTTTTGATGGAGCCTTAGGGCTTGAGATGGGTGTGGCCTGAGAGCTCTGTTTGGTGTGCCAAAGGTGACACTCCCAGGTTAGGCGTGGTAAACCTCTCTCTCTCTCTCTCTTTCTTTTTTTTTGATTCAAAAGGGAAGTTATTCTGCACAGCTGAACGAAGTTGGAGGTAGTTAGCAGGCAAATGATATACCCACAGGAGCCAGAGATCGGAAGCTCTTTCCCAAGGACCACACAGGGAATCTGTTTGGCCCTCAGAGTGGGCTCAAATTCTCCTTCAGACTCCCACTGGGTTGCCAAAGTTATGGAATTGTAGCGTCTCTGGAGAGTGCTCACGTGAATTCAGTGAGTTCTCTCCCCCACCGTCTCTTTTTTCACAGTCTCAGTTCAGTAGCACCACAAATTTACTAGGTCCTAATCTCCTGTTAATTTGCCCCGCCCAGAGTCAGGTTTTTCTGCTAGGCTCAGGGCCGGTGCAGACCAATTATATGGAGGCACAAGAGACCTCGAATAGCTAAAGCAATCTTGTACAACAAAAATAAAGCCGGAGGCATCACAATACCAGATTTCAGGACATACTACAGGGCAGTTGTAATCAAAACAGCATGGTACTGGTACAGAAACAGATGGATAGACCAATGGAACAGAATTGAAACACCAGAAATCAACCTAAACATCTACAGCCAACTTATATTTGATCAAGGATCTAAAACTAATTCTGGAGCAAGGACAGTCTATTCAATAAATGGTGCTGGGAAAACTGGATCTCCATGTGCAGAATCATGAAGCAAGACCCCTACCTTACACCTTACACAAAAATCCACTCAACATGGATTAAAGACCTAAATCTACGACCTGACACCATCAAGTTACTAGAGAACATTGGAGAAACCCTTCAAGATATTGGCACAGGCAAAAAATTTCTGGAAAAGACCCGGGAGGCACAGACAGTCAAAGCCAAAATCAACTATTGGGATTGCATCAAATTGAGAAGTTTCTGTACTGCAAAAGAAACAGTCAGGAGAGTGAAGAGACAACCGACAGAATGGGAAAAAATATTTGCAAACTATGTAACAGATAAAGGGTTAATAACCAGAATCTACAAAGAGATCAAGAAACTCCACAAAAACAAAACCAACAACCCACTTAAGAGATGGGCCAAGGACCTCAATAGACATTTTTCAAAAGAGCAAATCCAAATGGACAACAGGCACATGAAAAAATGTTCAAGGTCATTAGCAATCAGGGAAATGCAAATCGAAACCACAATGAGGTTTCACCTCACCCTGGTTAGAATGGCTCACATGCAGAAATCTACCAACAACAGATGCGGGCGAGGATGTGGGGAAAAAGGGACACTAACCCACTGTTGGTGGGAATGCAAACTGGTCAAGCCACTATGGAAGTCAGTCTGGAGATTCCTCAGAAACCTGAAGATAACCCTACTGTTCGACCCAGCCATCCCACTCCTTGGAATCTACCCAAAGGAATTTAAATTGGCAAACAAAAAAGAGGTCTGCACCCTAATGTTTATTGCAGCTCAATTCACAATAGCTAAGACCTGGAACCAACCTAAATGCCCATCAACGGTAGACTGGATAAAGAAATTATGGGATATGTACTCTTTAGAATACTATACCGCAGTAAGAAACAACGAAATCCAGTCATTTGCAACAAAATGGAGGAATCTGGAACACATCATGCTGAGTGAAATAAGCCAGTCCCAAAGGGACAAATACCATATGTTCTCCCTGATCGGTGACGACTGACTGAACACCAAGAGGGAAACCTGTTGGAGTGAGGTGGACACTATGGGAAACGGTGGCTTGATCAGCATAGCCCTGACTGTTAATGAACAACTTAATACATTATCCCTCTTAGTAGCTTTTTTATCTGTTCTACTTAATATGACTGGTTTAGTTCTGTAATTGATGCACAGTTATTCTTAAGTGTTGAAAATTAACTGAAATGTGATCCCTGTTGAACATGGGAGTGGGAATGGGAGAGGGAAGAGATGTATAATTTGGGACATGCTCAGGCTGCCTTGCCCCAAGTGGTGGAGTTGGAAGCATACCAGGGGATTCCAATTCAATCCCATCGAGGTGGCATGTACCAATGCCATCTCACTGTTCTAGGTGATCAGTTTCAGTTCACAGTTGGTCATGGTGGAGGGACTGGGAGTCAAAGGGAGCACATAGACAAGTCTAGTACCTGCTAACGCTAACCAATGGAGTAAATAAAGGGGAGAGTGATCCAACATGGGAAGTGAGATACTCAGCAGACTCATAGAATGGCAGATGTCCTAAATAGCACTCTGGCCTCAGAATCAGCCCTAAAGGCATTCCAATCTGGCTGAAAAGCTCATGAGAGTATTTCAGGCATGGAAAGCCAAGACACTCTGGCAAAAGATCTCTGCGAGTGAGATCCCAGTGGAAAGAACAGGTCATCAAAGAAGGAGGTACCTTTCTCTGAAGGGAGGAGAGAACCTCCACTTTGACTATGACCTTGTCTAAACAAGATAAGAGTCGGAGAACTCAGAGGGCTTCCATAGCCTTGGAAACTCATGACTGGAGCATAGGGAGATTACTGATGCCATAGACAGGAGTGTCAATTGGTAAAGTCAACAACAGGAGTCACTGTGCACTTACTCCTCGTGTAGGATCTCTATCCTTAATGTGCTGTACATTGAGATTTAATGCTATAACGAGTACTCAAACAATATATTTCACTTTGTGTTTCTATGGGGGTGCAAACTGTTGAAATCCTTACTTAATGCATACTAAACTGATCCTCTGTAAAAAAAAAAATAAGAAATTATCAATTCCCAACTTGACTCTCACTGGGATTAAACATGACAATAGGTCTGCTCTGATTCCATCATCATTTAAAAAAAAATCATCTATTATTTTTCACTTTATGTTTCTGTGTGGGAGCAAACTGTTGAAATCCTTACTTAATGTATACTAAGCTGATCTTCTGTATATTAAGATAATTGAAAATGAATCTTGATGTGAATGGAAGGGGAGAGGGAGTGGGAAATGGGAGGGTTGTGGGTGGGAAGGACGGTATGTGGGGGAAGCCATTGTAATCCATAAATCGTACTTTGGAAATTTATATTCATTAAATAAAAGTTAAAAAAAAAAACCTAAAAAATAAAGAGTAAAAATTCTGTCTCCTGCTGATAATCTGATATGGATCACTCTTTCCTTATTTACAAAAACATGGACATTGACTTTGGCTACTTCACAGGGTCTATGAGAAGATAAGAAAAATGAAATATTTCACATTTTTCTTCCTTGGAGTTCTCTGATTTTCTTGTGTCTGTGGTTTTATTCCTTTGTTATGTTTTGCAAAATCATTGGCTATTGGTTATTCCTCCAAATTTTTCCTCTGAGTCTATTCTCTCCCCCCAACCCCTTCTAGTCCTATGATTCTTAGGCTCCGATTACACACATGTTAGATCAATGGATATTATCACAGAGCTTTTGCATGCTCTGTTCTGTTTCCTGTTTATTTTTGTATACTTTGTTTGGTTTCACTTTTTCTTTAAATTTCTGCAATTTCTTACTTGTCTATCTTTTAAATTTGCCAACCCTTTCCATGGCTGTGTTAATTTAATAAGGCTGACAAAGCATTACTTCATCTCTGATAGTCATTTTTATTTTTCCAAGTGTCTTTTACTCTTTATGATTTCCTTACTTCTGTTGAAAATTTTCCAATAATATTTATGTTTTCCACCCTTTGAATCCTCACCCAATGAATCCTTTAGCATTTTAACCATAATTATTTTAAAGTTGAACGTTTGATTCATTGTTGGATTTTGTTGCTACTGATTACTTCAAGGCATCATAGACTTTCCTCTAAATTTGTACTGTGCTTAGGGAGAAGATTATAGTACCATAGTCTTTTCATAATGTATACCCCTCATCGTCATTTGTCAGCTTTATCTGTGACATGTGTCACAAAGAAGGAATTCTTTCTTCATACCTTTTCCTGCCTTTTCATGCCTTCCTCAGTCATATATTGCTATTGCTTGTTTAGTGCATGTCAGGCTGGTGATGGTTATGTGGAAGGGTTTCTATTTTTTTGCCAATTTATACACTGTGTTAGATGCCATATGTTTTGGCTTCATTTTCCTCTGGCCAGAGACATTCACGTTTCAGAAAGGGGCTTGTCCTAAATCTGAGTGTTAGAATGAAGACCAGGTGAAGCAGAGATAGAGCTGACCCATAGTGGACATATAATGTGAATGAGGAATTTGTCAATAAGATTTTTGGATTTTGTATTACTGAATAACAGCATAAGGTGACTGAATAACTCTACATAATGATTGACCCATTAGATTATTAAAATGTTTATATCCAAAGACGACTCAAGGATGAAGGAAGTTGGATGAAATTTAGTAATTTTAATAATTTTTAATTTATGGGACTTGGAGGAAGGTAAACAAGACAAGCCTCGCTATACAGTGTAACTCCAAGAAATGTTGTAGGAAGTCCCTAACACAGTTGCTCTGCTAGAGCTGTGTCTCACATCAAGTGCAAATGACTTTATTCCTGTACCCGAACTGATTGGTCATTGGCCAAGAGTAGCTTGGTAAAAGATCAGCCTCACTATGAGCCCTTCACTGAATCCATGGTGTGTTGGTTGGAGGCTACTATTCAATCATGCATTTCAGAGAAAGATTTTATTTATTTTTATTTAAATTGCAGAGAGAGACGGAGACAGACAGAGACAGAGAGAGAGAAAGAGAGAGAGAGAGAAATCTTCCATCTGCAGATTCACTCCCCAAATGCCTGCAAAAGCCAAGGCTGTCAGGTAAAAGACAGAAACCAGGAATTAATTAAATCTGGGTCTCCCACATGGGTGGAACAGACCCAAGAACATCATCAATATGTTACCTCTCAGGGTGCACATTAGCAGGAAGCTAAAATTGGTATCATAGCCAGGACTTGAACCCCATCTCTGATATGGGATGTGGGCATTCCAACTGTCATAATCTGTGCCAAATGCCTGCTTCCAGAGAAAGAATTTTTGAAGGGAAACCTTGGTGGCATACGTCTATTGTTACCACATCTACTAGTGTAGAGCCAGACTTTGTCTTCTTTGACTCTGATTTACACTGCAGTCTCCCTCTGCAGTGTCCTAACATATGCTCTTTCTGACTCATCCACCTGGAAATTTCTTCCTTTTTTGCTTTTTCTCAGATTGTAGCTCAAATATTGCCTCTTCAGGGAAGCTTTCCCTGAACCCCTAAAAGAGACTAGGTTCCTTACTGCATGGTTTCTTTATGATTTGTAATTACATGTTAGCAAAATAATGTCACCTCCATCCTTAGTCCACTGTTGGGACAATAGTATTTCTCTGTCTTGTTTCCTCAACACCTATCACAGTCCTACATATATGGAATGTATGTTTGTTGAGTGAAAAACGAATGGGTGAATAAATAACTCATTGTCTTCATTAATTTCAAACATGCTTTTAATGACGGCAAAACTCTTAGAGCCTTAAGCACATCAAAGCCTTAGGTTCAGTATTCCTTGCTCATGGCAACAGCCTAACCATAAATTAGTAACCTTTTATATATAAATGAAAGAACAAGACAGTCAAGAGATTGATGCCAGGAAATTATAGCTCATGAAATATTAATTTTTGACTCTTTTTCCTGAATATGAAATAAGGAAAATATTGATCTTTGGGAGAATTTGCATGTTTGGCCTGCTGTTCTTCCAGGCTATAAATTGTCATTTAATTACATCAAATTCTAACATTAAAGTGACACAGTTGTAATTTAATCACCTTTACTGTGTGCCACACATTTTAGTAAGTACTCTATTATGTTATTTATCTAAATACTCTCAACCCAAATGCTAGATATTATTACTATAATTTTATAGATGTGGATATTAGATATATGCTTAATTGCTATTAATTGCTATTTGTTTTTAGGGGACTTCCTCCAAATGATACATTGGCCCAAAATTCATGGACTTTAGTTCTTGTAGATTCAATTAAGTTGGCCTAAAACCTCTTTTGATGATTTATTTATTTATTTGAAAGACATAGTTACAGAGAAAGAGAGAGGGGATCTTCCATCGCTGGTTCACTCCCTAAAATGGCTGCAGTAGTGAGGCTAAGGCAGGCTGAAGGCAGGAGCCTGAGCTTCATTTGGGTCTCCTAAGGTCCAAATAGTTGGGGCATCTTCTGCTGCTTTCCCAGGCATATTAGCAGGGAACTGGATCAGGAGTGGAGCAACCCAGACTCAAACTGGTGCTCATAAAACATGATGTAGGTGTGCTTCCATATCCTGTATCCTGACTTGTAGAGTATTAAGTACTGATATTCAGCATTAATGGGATGCTCCTCATAGCTAATTACATTCTTCCACAAGGTCCTCACTTGGTGATTTGGTGGCTCAGGAATATGAACTCTGTTGCTTATAATTCTCCTAAACAGGACTACTAAAACATCAAATTCGTTTGGCAAGTGATTAAAAACAGAACGTCTGGGCTTTTAAATAGGTCAACTCATTTGAATCTTCAATGTGAATTTAAGACTGTGTTCTACTTGTGTGATTATAAAACACCAAGTCTTATTGTTGGACTTGGACTAGGTCTGTCATAAAGAAACCAAAGCCTAGAGTTCTGATATTAGACCAAAACCTGAGTTCTGATATTCAACTTGAACCAGTGTTTCCAGGCATTCCAAATTCATTTATAAAAAAAAAATCTTAAAGATGGCTCTTTTGGCCACCTGACCTTATTTATCCTAATTCCCTCTACCCACACCTATAGGACACCTATTATGCTTCTTTTATAACCTAATTGCTTTCACTAAGACTCACTTATTTTTCACAATATCTCTATGAGATGCATCATGTTATTCCAGTTTGACATAAAAAGAAATTGAAGCTTATTTGACCCAGTTTGCAGGACTAGTAATAACTAAGATTTAAATCCAGTTATTTGAAATTCAATTCCAAAACTTTTTTTTGTTATCCCAGGCAATCCCTCCCTTGGTAAATACTTAATACCAATATTAATCCATTTATTAGCTTTCTGTTAATATACTCTTAATTTCAACAATGTGCAAAGATATGTGCAAGGCTATCTATAATAAACTTCCAAGCTCTGCTGATTGCACCTCATGATGTGACTCACATATTTTAGAAAGGAATGTAAAGTGTTTGAATTTTTATTTTTCTACTGTGTAAATCAGAGCTGTCATGTGGTCTGAGGACACAGTCAGTTGAAGGATCACGGACCTCGTTGGCAGAGGAAAATAAACCCCAACAGTTGGAGCTGCAAGCCATCTGTCTTTAGCTATTTCACATTTTGTCAAAACTTATCAGCATAGTTGGAAAATAGCTGTGACCAACTAATATTAGTAGAATGTAAAGTACGATTAAATAGAACATTCACACTGTTTATTCAGACATGAAATATTTCCTTTAAGATGTTGAAAGAGCATTAAGAGTTATGGAAGATATTCATGCTGTGAAGATAATACAGAATATATGACAGGTTGTTGGAATAAAATGGATTTATAGATTCTGTTTTATATATACAGAATCTTGGTTTCTCACATGAGAAGCAAAATTGAAATTGGAGAATATTTAACCAACCTCTTGCTTTATAGGTGAGAGAAATGAGACCAAGAGAGGTTAAATGGATTGCCTAAGATCATGAAGTATTAACGGAAGATGGCTCCTAACTCTTCTCTGTTAAGAGTCAGGAAAATATTGCTATTATTAATATTATTATTACTATTGTTGCTATTACAAATAGCTCCAATTTATTTGATGGTCATGATTTGGAGAGCTTTACATATATTAATTGATTTAATCTATACTTCAAATCTAGGTAGTAAATATCAGTAACATTTTAGATACACACAATGATGTAGAAAATAAATAAGGAAAAAAAAACCAAAAGTTCTTTCTTGGGGTAAAGGACTATATAATATAAGGAAAGAATGCTAGAATTTGGCAACCAACATAGTATTAACTGGTTAAGTGAAGAATAATAAATAGTTGATAAATTTAGCAGGTGAAACAGTGATAGGATTTAGATATGTATTAAAGTCGGAAAAGGTTGGTCTCATAATATACTGATTTTTTAAAAGTGAAAAATAAAACACAATATGTTTGTAGTGGAGAAACTTAGTAGTACCATTCTAACCAATAATGAAAATTAGCATCTACATGAGTAGGACAAATATTGTGTGATGTTCCTTCCAACCTCATGTATGTTATAACACACTGTAACGTTTGCATATGTCTAAAAACACATATAACCTGAAACTAAACATGAGAAAACATTAGATGACCCCAAATGGAGGGTTATGCTAAAAACAAACAAAAACCTGACCTCTTCTCTTAAAAGCTGCCAATGTTGTCAAACACAAAGTGAATGCGGCATATGATCTAAGAATTCCTTTTGATATAAAGAACAATGTAGGAACCAATACTGAAATGTCAATCAATCTGAAATGTAGATAATAGAAGTAGATCATGTTTCTTTCTTTTTAAAATTATCTACTTATTTATTTATTTGAAAATCAAAGTGACAAAGAGAGATTGAGAGACAGGGAAAAATCTTCCATCCTCTGATTCACTTCTCAAATTCCTGCAATAGCCAGGACCTAGGCCAGGCCAAAGCAGAGACAGAAATTCCATCCAGGTTTCCCATGAAGGTGACAGGGACTCAAGCACTTTGCCTATCATTTGCTACTTCCCACACACATTAGCAGGAAGTGACTCAGATGTACAGGTATAACTCAATCCAGGTACTATGAAATGTGAAACAGATGCCCCAAGTGGAACCTTAACCATCTGTGCCACAATGCCTACCCTTAGTTTTTTGATTTTATAATTATTTTATAGTTATGTAATGGAATGTCCTTTTTTTTCTTTGTGTTTAGTAAATACACACTAATTAATCAGTAATCATCATGTACATAATTTACTGTTAAATAATTTAGAAAACGTATTTGTATGAAGGATAAAACAACTGAGAAGAAACGTGTTAATGTTTGAAACTCAGAGATATATTGGAATTCATGATTTGGACTATAAGAGATACTTGGGTATAGACAAACACACTGAAGTAATTAGAGTAGCAATAGCAGAAAAAATGCATTCGTTAAGTAAAAACTTAAAAAATTAATTGATAAAAATATATGGGTTTCCTGCACTATGAACTTTCTTAAACATAGTTGTCTTGGGCCGGTGTTGTGGCTCACTTGGTTAATCCTCCATCTGTGGTGCCGGCATCCCATATGGGAGCCGGGTTCTAGTCCCTGTTGCTCCTCTTCCAGTCTGGTGGTCTGCTGTGGCCCAGGAGGGCAGAGGAGGATAGCCCAAGTGCTTGGGCCCTGCACCCACATGGGAGACCAGGAGGAAGCACCTGGCTCCTGGCTTTGGTTTGGTGTAGTGCCAGCTGTAGCCACCATTTGGGGGATGAACCAATGGAAGGAAGACCTTTCTCTCTGTCTGTCTGTCTCTCTCTCTCACTCTCTAATTCTACCTGTCAAATAAATAAGTAAAATCTTTAAAAAAAATAGTTGTCTCAGTTTTGTTTTTGTGAGACCTACACATCTTACTAGTATGGTGATCAATAAATTTATTTTAAGAAAAAAAAAGAAATAGCATAAACAGACTCATAAGTAAATAAATTTGGCTGGCACCGTGGCTCAATAGGCTAATCTTCTGCCTGCGGCACCGGCACACCAGGTTCTAGTCCTGGTCGGGGCACCGGATTCCGTCCCGGTTGCCCCTCTTCCAGGCCAGCTCTCTGCTGTGGCCCAGGAGTGCAGTGGAGGATGGCCCAGGTGCTTGGGCCCTGCACCCCATGGGAGACCAGGAAAAGCACCTGGCTCCTGGCTTCGGATCAGCACGGCCATTTGAGGGTGAACCAAATTTAAAAGGAAGACCTTTCTCTCTGTCTCTCTCTCTCTCACTGTCCACTCTGGTATTGCTGGAAGGGAGCCATGAGCCAAGATCTGAGGACAGCCTTTGCAAGCAGGCAAAACAAGAAATGGATTTTCTCACTAAGCCATCAGAAGGAACATAGCCCTGCTGACACCTTGGTTTTAGCAATGTAATAGCCACTTTTGACCTTCTGACTTCTAGCAATGCACTGTGATTAATTTTTGTTGTGTTAAGGCACTAAGTTCATGGTAATTTCTTATAGCAGTTATAGGAAATTAATATAACCATTTTTTGTGTGCATTGGACATCCTCATACCTCCATCATCTGCTCCAATTGCTGCTGTAGTGACTTGTTCTGAATAGCTGCATGGAGGTGCAACCAAATGCACCTTGTTACTCACATGTCTTCTCTTCTTTGCACACAAATATATACAGTCTAGAAATGTGGGAGAGACAATGTCCTGGTATCATCTTTAACCAATGGGGTGTGGCTGCTTATGAATAAACACTTTCTGTTCTTGTTCCTTAGGCACAGAACTGTCAGATGTGTTTCACAATACTCCATGGCAGGAAGGTCACACACCAGACATCTGCACCAGTAGCCAATGTTATGTATGATACTTTCCTCCCTCCTCTTCCCCTTTCTCTCCCTCTCTAGCTCTTTCTTAATTTTTGAGATAATTCATTTTCAATTTACATAATATTCAAAGGCTTAATATGCCATTAAATAAAGAACTCAACAAGTAAAAAGTAAAAAGGTCATAGTTCAGTGGTAATATAGGCAAGACTATAATCAATAATGAAATGTCAATTTCATTCATATCCAAAAATATTTAAGTAACCACAGATCATTTAAACTATAGTAGCACCTTATTGTAAACCATTGGTTTGACAAATATATAAAACACAATTTGACAAAACTATATTTGCAGCAATACTGACACACAAAAGCATGTCTTTATTTTCTTATTTTTTGCTATTCTCAGGTTTTGTGATTCCATATGAACTGTATCATTGTATTTTGATATCATTGGTATTTTGATAGTAGTTACATTGAACCTCTAGATTAATTTAGGAACCATAGATATTTTAATGATATTAAGAAATATCTTTCAACTTTTTGTGTGTCTTTGATGATTTCTTTCATTGATGTTTTATTATTTTAATTGTAGGTATTTTTCACATATTTTGTTAAATTAATTTCAAATAATTGTGTTTTTTTTTAAGTATTGTGAATGGGATTTCTCTTTTAGTGCGTCCGTCATTTGTGTTTTAGAAAAACTACTGTCTTTGTACTTGTACTTTACCCACTTGATTGGGATGTATGATCTATTTGATGTGGTTTGGGATTTGGTTTACAAGTATCTTGTTGAGAATATTTGCATCTATACACCAAGGATTTAAGGCTGTAGCTTTTGTTGTCCTTGTTATTTGTTTTGTTTTATTCTTTTTGTGTTTTTGTTCAAATTTGGTATCATAGTGAGGTGGCCTCATAAAAAAGAGATTGGCAGAGTTCTATTCTGTTTAATATTTTAGAGTAGCTTGAAAAAATTGGAGTTAATTTCTCTTCAAATGTTTTGTATGATTTAGATTCAAAGCCATCAGGTCCTAGACTTTTCCTTGACGGGAGGCTATAATTACCTCTTCAATCTCGTTGCTTGGTATGGGTCTGTTTATATTCTCTATTTATTTTGATTTAGTAGTCTGAGAAAATACATGGTATAATATTGATGTTCTTAAATTTTCTGAGACTTGATTTGTGGCCTAATATATGGTCCATCCTAGAAAATTTTCCATATGATGTTGAGCTGATAAGAATGTGTATTCAATAGCTGTTGGGTGAAATGTCCTATAAATGTCTGTTAGGTCCAATTCTTCAATAGTTTGGTTCAATTCTGATATAACTTAGTTGATATTCT
Organism: Oryctolagus cuniculus; assembly: GCF_964237555.1. Lineage (NCBI taxonomy): Eukaryota > Metazoa > Chordata > Mammalia > Lagomorpha > Leporidae > Oryctolagus > Oryctolagus cuniculus. Next base: position 112,420,959 of record NC_091438.1, read on the forward strand.
GTTTGGATGATTTATCCATTGATTAGGGTGCGGTGTTGAATTAATCTTCTATTATTGTGTTGGAGTCTATCTCTAATTTTAGGTATAACAGTACTTGTTCTAGATATCTGGGTGGTATGGTGTTGGCTGCACATATATTTATGATTGTTATATGTTCTTGCTGAATTGATCCTTTTATCAATATTTGTTGTCTTTTTTGTCTCTTTTTAATGGTTTTCATTTAAAGTCTGTTTTACTGACATGACTATAGCCACTATTACTCATCTTTTTTTGTTTGTTTTCATTTGCCTGGTATATCTTTTCCAGCCCTTCCCTTTCTGTCTCTGTATCTTTACTTGTGAAGTGACTTTCTTAAAGGAAGAATGTGGTAGGGTCTTTCTTTTTTTTTTTAAATCTATTCAGCCAACCTAAATATTTTAGCTGGGGAATTTAATCCATTTACATTCAAGGTCAGTAATGCTAGGTAAGGACTAGTGCCTATAATTTTGTTGATTTGTTCCTGATTATACCTAGTGTTTTAGAGATTTAGTTAGTATCATGTGTTTCCATGATGCTTACTTCTAATGTAAAACCACTTTCAGAATTTCTTGTAAGGTTGGTCTGGTAGTGGTCAATTTTCAGTTTTTGCTTATCCAGGAAGCCTTATTTCTTCTTTACTTCTAAAGGGTAGCTTCACTGGATATAATTTTCCTTTTTGAAAGTTTTTTTTTAATACCTTGGATATATCTTACAACTCTTTTCTGGACTGTAGGGTTTCTACCAAGAAGTCTGCTGTTAGTCTAATTAATTTTCTTTTATATGTAATGTGACATCTTTCTTTCATTGTCTTTAAAATTTTTTTCCTTCTCCTTAATAGTTGATAATTTGACTACAATATGCCTCAGGTTGAGTCTGCTTGGGATTCTTTGAGCTTCCTATACCTGGGAAATTGTTTATTGTTATTTCATTTATTAGGTTCTCAATTCCTTTTTCTTCTATTTTCCTTCAGAAATCCCTATAATATGCATATTTAGTTGTTTAATGGCATCCCATATTTCATGTAGACTTTCTTTACTCTCATATTTTTTTCTCACTATTTTTATCTGATGAGATTTTTTCAGTCTTGTCCTCCATATCAGAAGTTCTTTCCTTTCTACTTGGTCTATTCTGTTGTTGAAAATCTCAATCGTGTTTTTTATGTCACTGACTTACGTTTCCATCTCCAAAATTTCTATTTTGTCCTTCCTAATGATTTCTATCTTCTTAGAGAATTTTTCATTATTTTACCCATTGGTTTCTTCTTTTCCTTATGTTGTCCATCTACATTCTCTTGCACTATACTGAATTCCTTACAATTGTTATTGTGATTTCTATTTCTAGAATTTCATAGATTTCCTTCAAGTCTGTATCTAATTCTGGAGAACTATTGTATCCTTTTGGAAGTATCAAACTACTTGCTTCTTCATGTTTCCTGTGTCCCTGAATTGATGTCTGATGATCTGGTGAAATAGTCTCTTTTTCTTTATAGAGTAAGTTTAATCGGAAAAGAGTTTATGCTTTAAATTGAATGTTTTATATCACTTGGCTTACTGCTTTGGCTTTGTGAGTGAGCCTGCAAGTGTAACCAATGTCAGTTGTATATGTAAGTGATAAAGTGGTCTAGTCCACTGCAGTTTGTATGGGTAGAAATATGACTGAGGTGAATTTGGGCTTCTTAAAATGTGTACCTCCAGTCACAAGAGAGATTGGTGTCAATTACACTAGGGATTTATTCTTGTTTCTGAGTAACAGAAAGAAGACTGTACCCTTGTCTCATTGGAAGGTCTAAATGATGCTGAAACTGTGGCTCTAGGACCACAGGAGGTGGATGAGCACTTCCTCAGGTCCTGCTTGAAGAGAGCAACCAGTGCTTAGGGCTTCTAACACAAACAGCCCTAGTCCCAGGACTGAACTCTGCTCCAGTCCAATAAAATGATTACAAGGTATACACAAAATTTTGCACTGTCATTAATGGGTCCCGAGAGGTGCAATGCAGGCAAGTCTTTCCCTAGGTCTCACTGGCTAGATTCCAGTGTGATTGAGGAAATTGGTATTGATTGCTATAGTCCTGGTATTTGCAGGGTACATTCAGGTCATCATCCAGATCTCCCAGTGTGGGAGCCAGATGTTGGAGATAGTGGTAGTCAGCTGTCTGATGCAAAAAAATGCAGATAGAGTACTCTAGGTACTAAGAGTAAGTGAAAATTGTAATTGCAATTCAAAGATTAGAATACCAATATCAACAGTCCTGGTTCCACAAGGCATGGATGAACTGACCCCAATTCTGACATGGCATGCAAGGATGCTGCTGGTCCATGCTCTTTGAGGTCTGCTACTGCTGCATGCTCCAAGAGGCTGAGAGCAATCCACCTGGTTCACATAGAGTGAGTGAGCACAGCAACAGGACACATGCCCCAAACTACCAAAAATTGCAGGAAGCCAGGAATCTCTTCTACACTCTGCAAGTTGCCTTGACTCTGATCACTCCTTGTAAAAGCAGAACAGAGGTCAGCTGTGTGATTCTACACAACCAACTGGGTCTGGTGCTTTCTGGGGGTGAGGGGAGGGGAGGCAACGTATTTTCTCTTCGCTGAGTGCAATCACTCAGACCCCAGTCAGCTTCCCAGACTGGAGTTAAAGTCAATGGGGGACTGTGGAATTTTCACTCAGCTGAAACTGCCAGTAGCAGGCTGTTGAGCAAATTCTTCCTACCTTGACTTGGGAAGATGGTAACATGTAGCTGACAGCTGGCTGCACTGCACAGCCAGCCACAACACAGTGTTTCTCCTCTTTCCTTGCTGTCCTGCTGAATTTTTTTTGCTCTGTCACTTCTCCATCCAACAGTTTTGTTAGCCGGTCCCTGGAATGATGGTCCTTCCTTTGTTTGCTCTCGTATCCTCTGTAGCAGGTCAGTATGTCTTCTCACTATTCTGCTATCTTGGATCTGACCAGTGACCATTTTGATAACAACCTGTATTATCTTTTCTTCACTGTTCTCCTCCCAAGACTTTCACTACCACTCCTGGTGATCCCTTGCAGAATAAAACATATGCATGCCTCAGGTTCTCAGAGAATAACTAACACACAGATGCAGCTGTACATTTTCTCATTTCATTAAAATAGACTACTGTTAAAAATATTTATTAATATTCTCATAATTTTATAGAGAAGATAGCTGTATCTCTGAGAAATTAATACTTTTAAGAAGATAGGGCAACTAACACAGCAAACAGGTTACAAAATCTACATTTACCTTCTAGTTAGTCTTTTTTTAATATAATACCCCAATGCTCAAATGCTACTGGAAGAGATTAAATGAGATGACAAATGTGAAGTATCTTTTATAGTTGGTTATAAAGAAATGGCTTTTAACCTATGAAATACTTTTTTTCTCAGGAAGAAAAAATATTCCATACTCTGAGTATCCAAATCCCATGCTCTGTGTTTCAGAGAATGTTTTGTTCCTAGGGAAAAGAAATTTTGGAGTATGTGATTCAAAAACACTGTAAGGAACAGCGAAACCGGCCCATCACATTATACCCAAGTGCTGAAGAGCTGCTGAGTATGATTGCCCTGCATTTTTAAGTGCAGAAAAATTCTTGGGCTTGGGATCATCTGTCACTGTAGACTTGTCATCCTCTGCTGAATTAAAATATAGAGTCTAATTTGCAAAGTTCTCTTGTGGAAAGAGTCTTAAAAATGTATATAACCTCTGTCCCAGTAATTCCATTAGGAATTTATCCAAACCAAAAATCTAAAATGCAAGAAAAGATCTGCATATTGGATGCTTATGGCAGTATTCTTTAAAATTATGGAAATTGGAAGCAACCAAAATCTCTAAAAGCAGACTAATGGGTAAGCAATATAATACCTCTGTGGTATGAAATGTGGCAATTGAATATTCAAAATATATTCTGAATGGGAAATTATTCATAGTATAACATTTGGTTTATAAATGGCATGGATTCAATTGTATTTTGTAAACTAGTACCTCTGCATTTTTATGAGCCTGAAGGCTAAGGCACTAAATATAACTATATTTTGTTAATTGTTGGGGCTATGGATGATTTTAATTTTCTCAATACTCTTTCATCTTCTCTGACATTTTCATAACGATCTCTAACAATAATCTGCAACAAACAAAAATATTTTTAAAAGGGATTCTTTTTATCTTTTTATCAAGAAAAAAGTCAACAACATTTCTTCAAGAATCAAAAAAGTATTACTAAGCCTTTTGACACAGACACTTGAGTCTGTCTGCTCAAAGGACAGTAGAAGGGGAAAAGAGGTAATACAATAATGCCCAATGGTATGCATAATCAAGCAAATGTAGGCTCTGCCCTCTCAGCTCCTCCTTCTCCATCTGTTTTTACTACTGTTTGCACTTAATCTTTCTGACTCTCTGTAATCTGCCTTTCACTCTCCAACAATGGGAAGCTTTCCATAAGGCAAATTTAACCATAATACTCCCTTGGAAAGAAGCCCTTGAAGAACTTTCTATTATCACTAAGATAAAATCTGCTTTAGTTACTTCTCCCATAACTGAAAATATCAGACCCAATTTCAGTATGTTTAGGAAACAGAATTGAAAAGGAGAATTTTTTATTTATATTTTTTGGAGAAACTTGGATAGCTCACAGATTGGAGGAAAAATCTATGGGCAAAATGTCCTGTAGTAATGGAACTGGGGCCTCAGTGCTATCTTCCTTTTCTCTACTTGAGCATTACATTTCTAATGTCTTTTATCTCTTAAAAATGTGAATGTAGGAATTATCTTCTTCTAAATGTATCAAATCTTCTCCATGTGCTGAGCAACATTATTAATTTTAGTCCCAAAGAAGCAACCCCAAAAAATGACTTTCTGTCAATATCTCTATGCTACTCTCCCAGGTGATCTCTGATCAGACCTGTTTGCTGCACATGCCCACGCCTAGACCAATCCCTGTGTCCAAAGGTCTGGGTATTATGACCAAGCCTGAGTCACATTTTTCCTTCCAACCTAGTGGCATTTTAAGAGAACTATGCAGTTTAGTATATATTAAGTAAAGATTTCAACAGTTTGCACCCACATAGAAACACAAAGTGAAAAATACTGTTTGAGTACTAGTTATAGCATTAAATCTCAATGTACAGCACATTAAGGACAGAGATCCTACATGAGGAGTAAGTGCACAGTGACTCCTGTTGTTGACTTAACAAATTGACACTCCTGTTTATGGCATCAGTAATCACCCTAGACTCTTGTCACGAGTTGCCAAGGCTATGGAAGCCTTTTGAGTTCACTGACTCTGATCATACTTAGACAAGGTCATAGTCAAAGTGGAAGTTCTCTCCTCTATACTAAACTGATATTCTTTATATAAAGAGAATTGAAAATGAATCTTGATGTGAATGGAAGGGGAGAGGGAGTGGGAAAGGGGAGGGTTGCGGGTGGGAGGGAAGTTATGGGGGGGAGCCATTGTAATCCATAAGCTGTACTTTGGAAATTTATATTCATTAAATAAAAGTTAAAAAATACAAAAAAAAAAAAAAAGAGAACTATGCAGGAGATACTAGGAATTAACTAAGGTTTCACTATTGAAAAGGCCTGTCTGAACAGGCAAGTAGACCCTTGCCTACTTTGCAGTTCTCATGTGCTGCCACACTTTTGCACCAGTTAGAACCATAAGCATTCTGCTATGTTTTGGTATCATCTGTGCTTTCGTAAATAGTGTTTCTTCAACATGAAACTCCATGAATCATCCACTATGCTAAATGAGAGAATGTCTGTTGCTCAAATTCACTTTCTTTAAGAAGTGCGGCCTGAGGTCTGCCGGTAGAGTATCTGCTTACTCTGTACATGCTCACACTTCCACCACAGGTTGACTCTACCTTTCCACTACACTGCAAGCCCCTAATAGCAAAAGGGTTGCATTGCCAACCACCACAGCCAAGGTCTCATGGAATGCTTTTGGTAATTTTCTGAGTTTCAATCTTCTCACCTCTCCTAAAATTCAGATTAAAGATACCCATCCTTACAGTCTTTTGTCATTATCTCAACATTTAAAAGGAGACCATATATGTGAGCTCATCCTGTAAATTATAGAGATAGACAAGTAGACAGGCATATACATGGATATGTGAGGGATAATGATGCTGACTGATGTCTGCAGCAGTCATAGTCACGTCCTCACACCAAAAGGCATTTCTGATTTTTGTGCTGGGTGCCAGGCAAGGAGCTAGACACTGTGCAGATGTGCAGATATTCATGTAGGCTGGAGGCTGTAATAAAAATGGGTAAATGGTCATGGAGCAGATGATCAAAGTGTTGCTGAAGCACGGAAGAAGCTGTAGAGTGAACTACAGAAGACTTCATGGGAGATGAAATTGGGGTGAATCCTAGAGGATGAGCAGTTTGCTGAGACAGAAGGGAGGGAGGCCCCCTGGTGGCTCTCACACAGCTTGCGACCTAGACCAGTTTAGGTAGCAGTAGGTTTTGGAGTGATAGGGCAGACTGCTGTTACCAAGGTGAAATTTAGCCGACAACAGAATAAAAATCAGACCTCAAAGAAATTTATTATTCCAGTCATGATTTTTTTCAGAGTGAACCCATTATTTCTAATGTATCCTAAGCCAAACCTTTCCCTAAATATTCATAAAGTTACTTTCTAGAATATAAGTAAATTATTGAAATAAAATGTAATATGCTTTCTGGATCTAAGGGACTATGAAGTTCATTCATAATTAACTTTTTGTAAAAGGAAAAATATTTCATGAATACCGTTTGTATTATCACTGTGAGGTCATTTCCTCTGTGCAAAGGAGAGTAAACTTCAGGGCTCTATCAACTCTACCCGATTCATTAACTTTTTTTTTGAGATGAGAAACATCCTAAGGTTTTTCCTCCCTCTAAATTTCTTAGCGAATATATTCTTTTAAATCAGTCCTGGGTCTCTTATATTTGTTAAATGGACTGAGAAAAACCATGGTGCCCACATCATTTGGAGACATTTCTTTCATGGTCTTTAAAAATCCTGAAAGCAACAACAACCATCATTCATATTGCTAATTTCTACTGTATGAATAGGGCCTTTTAATGTCTTATTTATTATGATTGGAACAACTTTGTATTTATTTATTTTTTCATGTATAATGGAGTCCCATATTTTGAATGTTATCAATTATTTTAAATGGAGCAAAGTGTCATCCAAACAGTGGTCATCACATTTTTAGCTCTTCTATAAGAGGTCTTAAAAATTTTCATGGAAAATATGTATTATGATAAACCTATGTATGAATTTCAAAACACTTTTGTACCAAAACAAACATATCTTAATTTTATTTTTCCATGAGCTTCTTGGTCTCCTTGTATTGAAAATGTAATTTTTTTCCCCTGTGGGCCAAGACTGCTATTTCCTCTATATCCAGATGAGTTTTCTTAGCAGAAAAAGTCAACGGTAATTGGATGAGTATAATATCTCACAGGTCTAATTCAGGATATTCCAACAAATTTGGGGTTTTCATTTAGTGTGTTGAAAGACCAGTGTCGTTTCAATTCTAGATAGAGAATTGATGATAGACATCATTTCTCATAAGTGTTGGCGTTCTTGTGATTCCTCTCTTGTGCACATTCTCAGCTCACTTTAAAGGCTTTGTGTGAGTTATCTCATTTGTTCCCGTAATGCTCCTTGCTATGTCAAAGCTAATTATGTCTAACAACCTCTAGCCTCCTCTCCTCTTAGTTCTAAATCTATATATATCTAAATTTGAATTTCCATTTAAATGCCCCTGAATGCCATTTTCAAATTAATTTCATATTTACTGTCCTTTCTCCAACTTGCTCTTTAAGCTTTATTCCAATGTTTACTTAAGCAGCCCAGCAAATTTTTAGGACCATCTTTGACCCTCATTTCCATGGATCAATTTCCCCATATTGGGGATTGTTCTTCCTTAAATATTTTTTAAAAATATAGTTCTTGGTGGCTAATGGTCTTGGAAAAGCAGCAGAAGATAGCCTGACTGCTGGAGCCACTGCAACTTACAAGAGATGAAGCTCCTGGCTCCTGGCTTCAGCCTGGCCCACCCATGGCTACTGTGGCCATCTGGGGAGTGAACTGGCAGATAGAAGCTCCCTCTCTGTCTCTCTCTTTCTCCCTCTCTTTCTGTAAATCAAACTTTCAAATAAATAAATATTTCAAAAAATAAAAAAAATTAGATATAAAAATTATAGTCCTTTATATTTATTCCTACTAGCACTTCTTCAGTTGTAATATTTATTATTCCATGTTCTTGTTATTTTTTAAGATTTATTTACCTAGCCATTTGAAGCTCAGAATACTGGAAAGACAGGAAGAGAGAGAGTAATAGAAAGAAACTGAGAAAGACAGACAGAGAAAGAGAGAGAGAGAGGGAACTAGCATCCACTAGTTCACTCTCCAAATGGCTGCAAGAGCCATATCTAGGTGAGGCTGAAGCCAGGAGGCAGGAATCCATCTGTGTCCCCCACATAGATGGCAGGAGCTCAAGTACTTAGGCCATCTTCCTGTGCCTTCCCATGTGTTCTAGCAGGAAGCTGGATTAGAAATGGAGCAACTATCAAAAGCCCATGAGAGTTTTGCAGGCATAGAAAGCCAAGACACTCTGGCAAAAAAAAAAAAAAAAAAAAAAAAAAAAAAAAAAAAAAAACCTAAATGAAAGATCTCTGTAAATGAGATCCCAGCAGAAAGAACTAGCCATCAAAGAAGGCGGACCTTTCTCTGAAGGGAGGAGAGAACTTCCACTTTGAATATGGCCTTGTCTAAATAAGATCAGAGTTTGTGAACTCAAGAGGCTTCCACAGCCTTGGCAGCTCACGACAAGAGTCTCGGGTGATTACTGACTGTATAAATAAGAGTGTCAATTGTTAAATCAATAACGGGAGTCACTGTGCACCTGCTCCCCATGTAGGACCTCTGTCCTTAATGTGTTATACTATACGAATTAATGGTAAAACTACTACCCAAACAGTACTCCATACTTTGTGTGTCTTTGTGGGTGCAGTCTGTTGAAATATACAGAAGGCACTAAGTGATCTTCAGTATATAAAGAACATTAAAAATGAATCGTGATGAAGAATGGGATGGGAGAGGGAGTAGGAGATGGGATGGTTGTGGGTGGGAGGGAGGTTATGAGGGGAAAAGCCGCTATAATTCAAAAGTTGTACTTTGGAAATTTATATTTATTTAATAAAAGTTAAAAAAATAAAAAAAGTTTAAAAATATAGAGCAACTAGGACTCAAACAGGCACTCCTGTATGGTACGATGATATTGCAAGCCCTGGTGAAACCTGCAAAGCCACAACACATAATGCTCATGCCCTCATTGTTACAATCCTCCTTAAATAATTTCCTGCCTCTGTTATCTCCCTCTTCACCATTATGTTTCACATGCTCGAAAGGATGCACTATGTAAAATGAAAATACATTTAAATAAAACTTTCACTTGCTTAAAACTTTCTCATGGTTTCACATTGATAATGGAATTTGGTCCCCTAAAGTATGTGTCAAAATGTGGCCCCTTAACGTTCCCCAAAAGTCCCACCTGGGGTGCGACATATGTTATTGGAATTTGGGGTGCCATACTATATCACCATATGCTTATTAATAAGTTCCCAGTATTAATAAGCCTTTTTGGGTTCTTGCCTAACATTCAGAGAAGAATTCTGAATACTGGCATAAATGAACGAGGCAGCAGGGTACATTTCAAGCTTTTGTTCAGTTAGAGAAATCATAGGAGAGTGAGGGCTCTGTCTAAAGGAGAGGTAAATCTGGGTTCATACCGAGTACCAGGAACCAGCCATGTGGAAGAGCATCTAGGCCAGGAAGCATGGGCGGGTTAGCCCGAAGGCCACCTGCCTTGAAGGTGCAGGGCTACAGCCAGCCCCCTACTGGAAAGAGGCCAGGGAAATGAGGGAAAAGGGTGGACACACCATCTCCCAGGCTTTTAATCCACTTTGAGAGGGGAGTGGTTAATTAACCTGATTGGCCGGTGGGCATTCAGGTGTGGCCAGGTAGGGACATGAGGTCAAACAGGGGCATGGTGAAAGCGTGGTCTTCCAGCTCACAAACCTAATCAATTTTAGCCTGTATGCCTGTCTACTTCAACATTGCCCTAGGGCAAAGAAAGTATACAGTTTCACAAGGCCTACATAGGCCATCATCATCATCTGGGTAATTACCTCTTCAGGACTAACTAGTTCTTGCCTCCCTTCCTGTCACCTACCTAGGTAGAGGCACACTGAGCAAATGGCGTTTCCCTGGATTGGTTTTACTCCTTTGCCACAGTGATCTCAAATGTTCTTTTTGCTTGAAATACCCCTCCTCCAACTTCAATTGTCATGTTCCCCCTTTTTTAAGAGCTCCAGATTCATTTGATTTTCTCTGTGTTGTCTTATCCCCATAGAGAATTAACTGCTTCCTCCTTCCCTGTATCCACATTTTTGCTTGAACTCCACTGTGGTATCCAGCACACTGATGGCTTTTATTTACTTACATATTTATGTCCCCTATTTAGTTACAAACATTTTGGGAACAGAGGCCAGGTATTTACATTCTATTCCTTGCATTCTTATCAGTGTCTGACCTAGAATAGCAGACTAGTAATTATTAGTTTCACAGGTAAATGGGTTTTTGAAGAAACAAAACCAGCCATTTACTGTTATTTTCTGTTCCTATTCTGATTTTGGTCAAAGGAATAAATTACTCCCAGGATGATTGTGTAAATGTCTGCATTCTTTATGGAAAACACCTTTCACTCACAGAGGTATTGTCTGGCCATGTGGTCACAAGACCAGTGACACTGAGGGCAACAATCCCAAGTCAATGCTGTTTGAAAGGTTGGGCTATTTACAACTGAATTCATCACTTGCCCATGGTCACATCACCAGGACTGGCTGGGAGGACAGATTCAAACCCAGCCTAACCTGGGTTGTGTTAGGTTCACAAAGCTCTCTTGTGCAGTTTATCCTCCAACTGAGTTAAATGCTGGGCCTGTGTTTCTTTTCCTGCAATCATAGTCCCTGTTTCTAACCTCTTTTGATCAAATATAAACATATGCAACTTGGTCACAACAAGCAATAATTTGCAGACTAAATTCCTTAATAAAGAAATCTTTCTCTCAAAGCAGCAACAAAGTATGCAAGGAAATAGCTTTGCTAAGGCATACATACAATTTGCATTGCCAAATAGCACATTTATCCATTTAGTTTAAAACATATGCATTCAAGTTATTTCACTATTTTCCTTTAGAAGGGGGATGTTAGTGAGGTGGGTGCAGGGTGGTTAAGTCACATTTGCATAGCTAAGTACATATATCCAGAAGACTCTTCTCAAAACAAAGGGATGATATGCTTATGAATTTAATTGAAAACTACAGCATTTACAAAATAGAAATACTACAGCTCTGATATTACTTTTTAAAAATTCCTACTCATTAAGATTTTAAGAAAAAAAACTTAGTCAAAATAATTCAGAACAAATGAATACATGAAAGATAACAAAAATAATCACAATAATAAAAATGATAATTACAATAACAATAGTAGTAATAATATAAAATGCAGCATTTTATGCCAAGCCATATGCACAAATATTGTATTATCCTGTTTAAGTCTCACAGTAACTTTTTTGGCAGGTGTAATTATTACCTCTCCATTTCACAGAGAAAAATCACTGAGATACAGAGATTAATTAATTTCCCCATAGTCAACTGGTAATAATTGATAGGGGTAGAATTCCAAATTTGGAAACCTGATGTCTGAGTCTACACTTTTAATCAATACACATTATGCCTAGTTGAACAATCCTTTTGTGCTATGTTATAAAACACATGCATTGGAGCATTCGTGCACTCAATTCTCAAATCATATAGACATATAAATTTGTATTTACACAGATGCACATTTAAATGCACACACTATAGAGGGAGTAGGTTTTTAGTCTAATGGTTAAGATGCTTGTGTCCCAAATAGGCGTGCTTGGGTGCAATTCCCAACTCTAGCTGCTGACCCCAAATTCCCACCAATGTAGATCCTAGGAGGCAACAGGGATGTTTCAAGCAATTCCATTCCTTCCTCCCATTTTGGGTGACCTGCATTGTATCTGAGGCTCCTAACTTCAGCCTGGGCCCAATTCTGGCTGTTGTGGGTATTCAGGGAATGAACCAATGGATGGGAGCTTTCTCTACCCCTTTCTTTTGAATAAATACATAAATAAATAACTTAAATGCATGCGCTGTATATATATATGCATATATGTATATATATATGCATGCTAATACGTGTTATATACATTAAAATGATGAAAGCATGAAAATACACATATGTAACAAAAATGAAATATAAATATAGCAACAATTTCAACAATTTTTCTTACAAAAATGTAGTATGGTCCCTCCAATTCAACAATACAAAAATGAGAAAAAAAATTTCCCATACAAGTATATTTAGCAAATCTTTTCCAAGAAATATTACTTAATCACTTCAGGGAAGCAGAACTTTCTAGAAGCTGCAGCCAAATAAAACTTCTGAAAATTGTTTTCGTAATGTTTACTCAGTGAGATCACACGTTCATTGCTCTGATGAAAGACAGGTGCAAAATCTAAATACATTTGCCTCCATAGTGCTATTTCCTGCTGAGTCTCTTTCCTAGCATGGCTGAAATGACCAGACTCAGGTGATTGGAATATTATCTACTATAAGAGAATAAAGAAGAAAAATACCATTTCCTGAATACAGGCTATGTCAGTAATTGTCACAAGTATTATTTGATTTAACTCAGTCAACAACATTATGTAGGGTACCTAATCTTTACAGAAAGAGAAACACAGGTTCAGAGGAACTAAACAACATACTCAAAAAACAAAGTTATTAAGTTTTAGAGCTAAAAACTCACGACATTCCCATGTAATCATAGCAGAAAGAAAAGAATGGAATTATACAATAGCATTGTTGGAATGTTTTTTATTTATTGAATTATAATTATAATCATTCTGGAGGGAAATGAATAATTTCTTGTTCATCTTTAAATCTCCAGCCATGTGCGAAGTGCTGGTACAGAGGGAGAACTGGATGGTTATTTATTTATTTTTAATTTACTTAAAATAGATTACAATATCTAAAGGCTCACAGGAGTCAAATGTTTTGTTATCCTTATCATTCCTTCTCTCCTTTAATTAAATCTAGCATAATATCCTCTCATTGCATTTGAAGAAGCCAAAACCCAGGAAAGTAAAGCAGTTCATCCAAGGATACCCAATGTCTTTGGGAGTGACCATTTGGAATCAATGCTCTTTGCACACCACAGGATGTAAGCCTTCACTACCAGTACATTTTTGTTTAGATGATTTGAATTAAATGGATATGAATCAAACTGAAAACTATAGATCCCTTGCCCATCCAAACTGTCAGTGCCAGTTCACAGAGCAGATGGAAAGAATGTTTACTTCCAATAGTGCTAGGAGGTGAAGGCATCGTTTTTGTTTTCATAAGCAGGGTGGCAACAGCCTCTAGCCTGGAGCCTATGTTCACGTACTAAGGGCCAGAGCTGCCAACCATTAATCGGAAGGGTAATAGCCTCTGCTGGGGATTCAGACCCACATATCCCTGCACGGAAACGAAAATCTTTTTACGCTTCTTAATTCAATCACATACCCAACTGGCAATCTTGCATATCAAAATGGGAATCCTGGGAGGCTGTTGGAATATGCAGATCAACAGAAGCTAATTAGCATTAACTTGCAGCCATCCTGAACTGATTGGCAGCACAGCTGTGGGGACCCAACAAAACATGCTGAGTCGCATGTTTGTCAGGCCACCTGCCACTTGGCGGAATCCAAAATAGTACAAACCACCAAGCCGTAATAACTCGGTGACCTTAGTTTGGGAAGAGCAGGGAACAGACATATTTGGATCATGCAGTAATTAGTACTGCCTTCACCTGACATGCATTCAACAATAGGCTTTGTGACAGTACCTTCCTCATCTGACATGTTGATGTCTTTATTCAGATTGACAGCTTCTTCCTGAGGCTAGTTCTCAAGGAAGTTTGTAATCCTCCTCACCATCACTGCAGCCTGCCTGAACTGTAGGTGCCGAAGCTTTCAATGTATTTGAGATGTAAGATTTCATCTCCTAGTGCCTGGCTTTCCTTTTTTAAACATAGGGTATATTTTAAAAATAAATGCAACACATATTAGGGTGGGTATGAGGCGTAGGGGTACCTGAGATTCTGAGAAAATGTGGACTTTGTTTTTGTTGGGTTTTAGATGTGATTGAAAATCTGAATTCCTTATGACCTCCCATAGTGAAACTTTGACAATTGTCTGCTAGGGTAAATTCATGGTGGCGAGAATCCTCCTAGTTACTTCACCCTACCCCTCACTATTTCTGGCAATCTCTACTACCTTTCACATGCCTTGTGAAATGTCTTCAAAGTGTATTACACTTGGCATGGGTGAAACTCAAAGTCTGAGATGGCCAAAAAGGTTTCAGCTTGTATCTTGGCTCTGATCCATTGGCCATGGCAGCTGGAGCACTGCTTGGAGAAGGCTTTGAAGTCATAGTGTAGCTCACAGGGAAAGGAAGATGTGACAGATGAGGAGGTGATCGATGAGCCATGAGCCAATAAATGTGACCTCTACTTTAAATTTGGATTGGAGAGTGGCAGATAGGGAAAGTGTGAGGGCATTGTACAACAGAAAAAGAAACATGTGTTTATGCAGATAAATACTCCAAGAGTAATTTGAACCATGTGCCCCTTATTGGCATCCCAAAAGAAGGAGGTAAAATCAATCAATCAACAAATATTTCTAAAGCATCTACAGTGTTCCAGCACAAATTTCACACATATAATCACAGTCAGTAATTTACTAGATGCAAGAAAAAAAAAACCTGAATACTAAGAGTGTTGCACAGGGTGACAGAGCTAGCAAATGACAGTGGGAAGATTAGAGCCCAGTCATCAATTATGCTTGTATTTATGCTACTTTTGTTAAACAATTCTGTTTCTTGGCCTAGCATGCAAAGTGTGTGCTGGTTAAATCAAGGAGAGGAATCATGAAAGAATTCAGTATGATGCAGAGGGTTCTACTTCCTTCAGTTTTCTCAGTGAATCTGGACAAGTCACTTATCCGATACTAAAAATTCTATTTTAGTGGATCAGAGAAGGCAATAATCTCCCAAAATAATAGCTTGCTTAATTCTTAAATAGCTCTATGAGGGAGATGTGTTTAACTGTTCTATAGATTGAATACTGAGAGGTTAAATAGTATTTTCCAAAAAAATGTCTGGAATTCAAATCTAGGACTCTCAGGCTCCAAATCCCCAGCTTTTAACCAACGTATCAGGGAATCTAGATTGTGAAGAGAACACTTTTCAGAATAAATGTATACTTTAGCAAAAATTACTGCTGTAAGAATTGAATTGAAAACAGGGGAGATAGACTGGGAGTCTGATGGGAGGAATATTTTATTGTAAGTCAGAGAATGAATGGCAGTGGGATGGGAGATAAACTATAGCATATCTAAAGAAGGTATGGTTGTGCCTTTATCTTCATCTCCATTCACATGACTAGGAGATTCTAATTAATACTACAAGGGAGTACCAGCTGTCAAACCCGATCTTGGTTTTTTGATGAAGCTTTCTCTTGTAAGATTTTCAGGAAATTGTCTGGCTAAATCAGGCTCTGACACCTAAGACTGCAAAGGGAAGTAGCAGGAGAAAGAATTACAGGTTTTAGTAACCAAGATCTTCTAGTCTAACCATTCAGCTCACTGAAACAATCCTGACAAATGGCTGGAAACAAAGGGAGAACACAAGAAACTGGCTCCCACCTGTATTATGCAGGGAAGGCGTCATTCAGCATGAACTATGGGGATTTTCATGTGTGTCACTTGGTACTAATCTGATAATCTGATTTTTCTAGGCCATATGTTATAGTTTTGAAATGCTTTTCCATTGGAGGAAAAAAAGGAAAAGAAAAGAAGAAGAAGGAAGGGGAGGAGGAGAAGAAGAAGAAAAAAATAAAAAGAAAAAGAAAGGCAATGGAGAAGTGATGACAGACAGGAAGCTAGCCACAGGCCCTTCCTTATACTTGATACCAGGCGTACCAGCTCTGTGCTCATTCTTTCTGGGACTGAATAGACCTTCCCTGGTGCTCTGGACTGAAGTGTGTCATCTGCAAAATTCAGCTCCTTTTTCTAGACATTTCTTATAAATGCAATCACATATATGTGGCCCTTATGCCTCTTCCTTTGCTTAGCATAATGTTTTTGAGGTTCATTTAAATTGTAGAACATATCAGAGCTTTGTACCTTTTTGTGGACAAATAATATTTCCTGCCACATTTTGCTCATTCATTATCTAGTTGATGGACATTTGTGTTGCTTTTGCATTTTGCCTGTTATGAATAATTCTGCTATGAACATTCATGTGTATACCTTTGAGTACATACGTTTTTACTCCTCTAGCATAGATGCCAAGGAATAGAATTGCTTGGTCATATGATAAATCTACAATTAACACTTATAAAGAAACTGCCAAGCTCTGTTCCAAAGTGGCTGCTTCATCTTGCATACCAATTATCAACCTCTCTATATCCATTCAAACACTTTTTTTGTCTACCTATGGGCAAACCAATGGATGTGAGGTGATATCTCATGATTGTTTTAACTTATACTTCTCTAATGCCAAAAAATGTTGAACATATTTTCATCAGCTTATTGTCCAGTTATATAGTTTCTTTGGTGACACATTAATTTAAAATTTATTTGTATTTTTACATTGTTTTATTTTCTTATTATAATGAGTTTTAAGAATTCTTTTATTTTTGGATACAAAAGTCCCATCACTTCTTGGCCTTTTGGCTAACATCAAGTATGGCTACAAATCCCTTATCAGATACATGATATACAATTTTTTCATAAACTGTTAATTGGGATTTTTCACTTTTTGGTGGTGATAAAATTTCTAGTTTTGATGAAGTCCAACTTATTAATTTTGTCTCTTATTTCTTGAACTTTTGATACCATATCTAAGAAATATGTGCTTACATGAGGTCACGAAATTTGTTTTCCCCTATGTTTCCTTTTAAGAGTTTTATAGTTTTAGCCTTTTTGTATAGGTCTAGGATACATATTTGATTGATATTTCATGTATGGTATGAGGTATGGGCATAAATGCATCCTTTAGTATGTGGATATCCAATTGTTTCTTACCCATTGGTCAAAAACCTATCCTTTCCATGTTGAATTATCTTAAAGCATTTGTCAAAGATCAGTTGACCATAAACATGACGATTTACTTCTGGATTTCAATTCTGTCTTGCTGTCCTACATGATATTCTATATCATGTCTACATGATATAGTACCAGACAGTACCATACTGTCTGGAATATTATAGCTTTATAGTAAGTTTGAAATCAACAGTTATGAAATCTCCAACTTTATTCTATTTCAAGATCATTTTGACTATTCTAGATCCTTTGCACTTCCATAGAAATTTTAGGTTGAATTTGTCAGTTGCTGAAAAAGACCAGCTGGGATTTAGACACGGCTTTATCTGAATCCTTGGGTCAGAATTTTATGTCTTTGGAAACTTAAATGAAATGCTTTATGAGGGACAGTTGATTTCCAGTTTACCCAGATCTTCACCACTTTTTACTGCATTATTCAAGATTGTTTCACAATTTTATATGTTCCACTTGGTACCAAGGAGCTGTAAGTTTCAACCTAATGTCTCCAGTTACAACTGGCATAATGAGAAATGCAATTGGAATGATGGAGACTGGGGTATTCTAAGCCTGCCTTAAAATGTAAGAAACAAATATTGATGTGAGAGAGAGAGAAAGAGAGAGAGTAAGAGTGAGCAAGCATGAGCACTTCCTTCCATGTTTAATTCCCTCAAATAGTCAGGAGCTAGGAACTCAATACAGGTCTCCCATGTAAATGGCTCTAAACCTTTTTTTAAAGATTTATTTATTTATTTGAAAGGCAGAGTTACAGAGAGGCATAAGCAGAGAGGTATTCATCTGCTGTTTCACTTCCCAGATGGCCACAACTGCAGGAGCTGAGCTAATCCACAGCCATGAGCCAGGAGCTTCTTCCCAGTCTCCTATATGGGTGCAGGGACCCAAAGATTTGGGCCATCTTCTGCTGCTTTCTCAGGCTCATTAGCAGAGACCTGGATCAGAAGTGGAATAGCCAGGACTCGAACCACTGCTCATGTTGGATGCCAGCACCACAGGCGGCAGCTTTACCTGGTAAGCCACAGCACAGGCCCCTTAACTTATTTTTGACAGTTTTCATCAGCAATCACCAATTCAAACTGGCATAAAGTAGACAAATATTTCTGAAGTTTTTAGTGAAGGGTATGAACAAAACTAGCAGTGAATCCTCAAAAGTTTGACAGGGTTTTAGTTCTGTTAGTGGGGACCAATTATATACCTGGTGGTACTTCAGAACTCTTAAATAATGCATCCTATTATCTATAAACATTTTTGGAAAGTAGACATTATTTTTCTTGCTTTATAGATAATCATTAAACAAAACATTTATTTCCCTCCAATGATTCTGATGTCTTTTTTCCTTTATATGGATATAGTATTTATGTCCCCTAAAATCCCATGACATTCTCTGTCTCTGCACCTCTCTTATAGAATATTTCACCTCTTATTCAACTTGTTTATGTACACATCTTATCCCCTGACTCAGTTGCAGATTTCTGAGGGGATTGACCCTGGGAGAATCATCAGTATCCCAGATTTCAAACAGTGAACATGAAGGGTGTTTATATTTGTTTCATGAGTGAATATCCCACATGATAATTACTCCAAGGTTTTAATATGAGTTTTTTGGGGTTTTGCTTCTGAAAAGGAAGTGCTTTGTGTCTCATTTTATGGTTTTTCCAAATAAAATTATAGAATCTTTTAAAGAAAATCTTTTGAAGAGTTTGGACTACCTGATGCTTTCCTTCTTCCTTGGGTAAAGTTTTTTATTATTTGTTTGAAAAGCAGAATAAGAGAGGGAGAGCACGAGAGGGTGAGAGAGAGATAGGGAGACAGAGAGAGAGAGAGAGAGATCTCCCATCTGCTGGTTCAATCCCTACATGGCCACAACTGCCAAGGCTGGTCCAGGGCAAAGCAAAGAGCCAGGACTTCCATCTGGGTCTCCCATGTGGGTGGCACAGGCCCAAGTTCTTGAGCTATCTTCCACTGCTTTCTGAGGCACATTAGCAGGGAGCTGCATCAGAAGTGGAGCAGCCAGGTTTCGATCCAGTGCTCATATGGACTGCACGACACTGGTGTAGGTAAAGCAATCTTCGATAAGACACAAGAATCACAGTCAATAAAAGCAAAAATAGGCTAATGGTATTGCATCAAGCTAAGATGCTACTGCACAGCGAAGGTAACACTCAACAAAGTAAAGAGGCACCCAAAAGAATGGCAGAAAATGTTTGCACACTATGTATCTGAGAGGGAATAGATGCTCTGAATATATAAGGAACTTAAGGTACTTAACAAAACAAACACTCCAGATAAGAAATGGCCTAAGAATATAAACACAAAGGATTAAATGAAAATGGCCAGCAGACTCATGAGAATACACTCAGGATCACTAGCCATCAGAAAAATGCAAATAAAAAAAAAACACAATTCAATTCCCCAATTCAAAAAATAACAAATGCTTGCAATGATTTGTGAGTAAAGGTACCTAATCCACTGTTCCATTGTAGTGGGAATGTAAACCAGTACAACCAACTGGAATACAGACTGGAGATTCCTAACAAATCTGGAAATAAATCTACCATATGATACAACCCAGCTATTCCACAACTGGGAATGTACCTGCAAGAAATTAAGTCAGGATATGAAATAGTTATCAGTACTCTCATGTTTATAGGAGCTCATCTCAGAATAGCTAAGATATGAAATCAATCCAGATGTCCATCAACTAATGGTTGCATAAGAAATTGTCGTATATATACACAATGGAATAGTATCCAGCTGTAAAAAAAAAGAATGAAATCCTGTCTTTCACACTAAAATGGATATAACTGAAGACCATTATGCTTAGTGACAAAAGCCAGGCCCCAGAAGAGAAATAGCATATGTCTTCCCTGATTTGTGGTAGCTAATATATAGAGTTAAAAACATGGGATTTATATGAATGGAATTGACATTTTGAGATTTGATTATTGTTTATAACCCTTTTCTAAAGGCCTGAGAAACAGTGGTTTTTCTGCTTACAACTTCTTGAGCTTTTTATTTGTGGGGGTTTAAGCCTGTGATAATAAAGTAAATCGAAGTATGTCATTGCAATAATTAAAAGAAAAATAAGAAAGAGAGGAGGAGGGAGGGTGAGAGTAAAGGAGGGAGAGAAGGTAAGGTGGAAAGCATCAGTATGCTCTTAAAACAGTATATATGAAGCACATGAAATTTTTTCCCTTTATATAAATAAAAATATTTTTAAAAAGGATGCTGGCATAGCAAGCAGCAGCTCAATCCACTGCACCAGAACTCTGAACCCTAGATATTCTCTTTTGATAGACTGACAAAAAAATCACATCCAAAAAAGTTCTAACATAGAGTTCCCAGTGAGTTCTACTGCAAAGAGTTGAAGAAATTTAGAGACCGTAATTATGCTGGTAAAGTCTTCATTCATCAGAATAATAATTTTATGTTCAAAATATAATGCTTCATAAACTCTTCCCACAAGCTAACCACACAACCCTGAGCACGATCCTACTTTTCTTGGTAACTCTATCTCCTTATAGGTCCGTGAGAATATTTAAATGTCTCCTTCTCAGTAGCCCAGTAACTGGACAGATGTCACTCTGTTATAATTTTATTTTGATACCATTCTTAAAACCCTGATGCAGAGCTTGGCTGCCAAGGGTCCCATTCTCTGCTTGCTGTATGAATGGGTAATGTGGATCAGCTTTCTCACTGAGGCTGCTGAGTGCTTGTTTTATTCTGAAGAGCAGCTTGGGAGTGAAACTGTGACTAGGACCTTGTGTTTTACATACTTGTTTGTTCTATTGGTAAGCCAAGAGTGCCTTTTATGGGATTTTAAAGCTAAATAAACACCAAAGTTGAGGACCAAATTGCTGTAGTCTCAGTAGTCAGTTTTTCTTCCTCCTGGGAACATTTTGAGATTGTAGTAGGAGGGGCTTCAGTATTCCACATAACCCAAAACTATGTGAGCAAGGTCACAGGCCACATCTTATTTCAACATTGAATCCTGAGCACCTAGCATAGTACATGCCACATGTTTGTGATTAAGTATAAAGCAACTTTCCTTTCCTCTTTTCTTCTTCTCTTTGTTCTCTGCTTTGTTTCTTTTTAACTGAGACTCCACACATCTTTGAGCTTATCAAATTTCACGTGAAAAATAACTCCTGCTAAATATTACTTGAGAACCAGGGGCTGCCTTCTTCCAACAGGGTGATCTGATTGTTGCTAGGACACTGAGAATGATGCAAGGCCACTTCTGATGGGCAGGTTGCCACCGCACAGTTAGGAGCTGACTTAACAGAACAAGTCTGTTGGCTCCTTACTTTGGAAAAACCTTTAAGGCTGACTATCAGACAACTAGCTTGACTGAACATTTAAAACATATTCAAATATAAGTATTACAAGATGTTCTTTCATTACTTTATTTGCTCAAGGGGTAAATATGGAACACCCACCATGTGCCATGTTCTCTCTGCTGGGAACTGGGGATAGAAAGAGGCAGAAGTCCCCGCCCTTCAGAGGGTTCCTACACAGTCGGCCAGGGGAAACATGGTTGAAGGAAGCATGCTTTGCTGAATGCTGTATTAGAAGAAATAATGTGCACTGGAACTCAGAGAATGGAGTGAAAAATGTTGCCTGGAGGTGGGAGATGCGTGTTTATGTTGCTGGTATGCATTCTCTTTCATCATTGGAAGCCCTGAGGACAATTTTTACACATTACTCATTTGGCAAGATAATATTTGTAAAATATTTTACTGTCCTCAGATCATAAGGGAAAGTGTTCATATGGCATAGCAGGACATGAAGCACCAGCCTAACACTGGATTAATATTTTCAAAGTATTTACAGGCATTGCTAAGGAAGGATCTAGAGTGATTCTTATTACTTTGTGAAAATGGATGCAAATTAAACCTTGCTGGACAAGCAGCTATTTCATCTAACAGAGAATATCTTCCCCTTGATTTGCTAATGTTAGGAAAGTATTTCCTTCCTTCCCTCATTTCTCTTCCCCTCTTTAGTGCCCTCTCCCTCACATTCAAGCATTTCTGACTATTTCCCTTATGTTAGATCTGGTATGAGTTGCTGAGCATACAGAGATGACTAAAGCAGTCTAGCTGGGCAACAGACAGTTAAGCAAATCAGCTCCTTTTCACTGGAACACATGCTGTCAGAGAGGGGAACCCATGAGCTAGGGATGCTCCAGGAGACTGTCATTATTTCTACTTCACTGAAATCTAGCAAGGCTTCAGGGAGGAGGTGATACTTGAATAAGATCTCATAGACACATATTCCTTGCTTCATATGTAAGCTCTCTCTTATGACCTAACTGGTTTCTGGGAGACTGTCACAATGGATGCAACTAAGAGTTGAATCATTATGTTATAAATTTTTTTTTGTTTTACAGGCAGAGTGGACAGTGAGAGAGAGAGACAGAGAGAAAGGTCTTCCTTTTGCCGTTGGGTCACCCTCCAATGGCCGCTGCGGCCAGCGCACTGCAGCCGGCGCACCGTGCTGATCCGATGGCAGGAGCCAGGTACTTATCCTGGTCTCCCATGGGGTGCAGGGCCCAAGCACTTGGACCATCCTCCACTGCACTCCCTGGCCACAGCAGAGAGCTGGCCTGGAAGAGGGGCAACCGGACAGAATCTGGCGCCCCGACCGGGACTAGAACCCGGTGTGCCGGCGCCACAAGGCGGAGGATTAGCCTAGTGAGCCGCGGCGCCGGCCCATGTTTTAAATTATAAATTAAAAAATTCTATCCCTGAAATCCTGTAAAAGAAAATATGCAAAATCATGAAAATAAGTAAAAAAATAAGAAAGTTTATAAATCATCAAGTAGTCTACTGATGCATTAATAAGAATCTATTTGATGAGCATTCCTTTGAGGTGCTTTCCTATGAAAGCTGGATTGGCTGTGGCACCAGAAGACTAAGGTTGATGATGTTTGGATTAACATTCTTTGTGCTTGATGTTGTTGGATACACAAAGGATACTAAAAGTTTTTGAAATGCAATTCTAAAAGAAGAATACTTTCCACAGCAATCAGCTAAGAACACTCTCGATTAGACCTAACTCCAAAGGTCCTGTTAGGTAAGAAATGACATAAATTGTGCTCCTAGAAGTTAAATGAGAGCCTGACATTTTCTAAGATAGTTTTCTTATTTGTCACCCCTTTGTCTCCTGCTTATGTACATATGTATTTGTATATGTATGTATATGATATACATATTAAATATAAATAAAGAAAAATGGATATAAAGTGTAATTCAGTTATGACAATGCAAATGATTCCTTCAGTCCAGTAGGGCCAACTGAGTCACTCCCTCAATTCAGTGAATTCTTTTTGATAAAGGACAGGCAAGGGCACCATGGGCTGGGGGAGACAGACAAGAGGCTGGGTCCTGCTTCCAGGACTTGCTTCTTCTTTCCATTGCACATAAATTTATTTTCTTTAAAAGTTCTCATTTTTTTTTTGGACCGTCTTGCACACATAGCCTAACACCTACCTAGCTGCTTTAACAACTGCATTGACAAGAAATAATATATACTAGAATATTCCCGTATTGTTTCTCCATTGTATCTTTCAGTCGTTACTCCCAGAAAGTGAACAACTATTCTGATTTTGAAAAGCATTGATTTGATTAAGCTCCTGTGTGTGTGCGTGTGTGTGTTTGTGTTAATTAGCACTACATTGCTGGTGTATTCTTTATGGCATGCTCTTAAGCTTGAAATCTGCATCTTTAACTTTATCATAGTCTACATCTAAATAATGTTATACCATTCCATTATAGTATTAAAACCTTGCAACAGCAACCTTTAATTTTTTCCTTCTATCTTTGGGATATTACTCTTTCACTATTTATGTATAGATGTGTTTTAACTCACAAATGCATCATTATTTTTAAAAATCTTTTAATTGAACTTATTTTTAAGATTTCTTTCTTTTTTTATTAAAGATTTATTTATTTATTTGAAAGGCCAAGTTACAGAGAGACAGAGGCAGAGAGAGAGAGAGAAGGGGGGGGGGTCTTTAAACTCCTGGTTCACTCCCCAGATGGCTGCAATGGCTGGAGCTGGGCTGATCCAAATCTAGGAGACGGGATCTTCTTCTTCCAGCTCTCCCACAGGCCATAGCAATAATTATTGACAACAATTAATTTTATGTTTCGAAAGAGCTAGTAGGTAAGATTTTGAACATGACACAGACAAATAAGTGAAAACACTTCGGCAATTTATCTAATAGGATCACAACATATTATGTGCATGTATTAAAATATCACAGTATGTTCTGTAAATATGTGTAATTATTGTGTGTCCATTAAAAATTTAAAATGCATATTAAAATAGTAATTTAAAATATTCCTTCACATTGTAGCTTCTATTATTTCTGATGCAAAGTTAATATAGATTTTTATCTTACTACCTCTATTTGTAGTGTTTTTTGTTTCTTTTTTTTTATTTTTTTGCCAGGCAGAGTGGACAGTGAAAGAGAGAGGCAGAGAGAAAGGTCTTCCTTTTGCCGTTGGTTCACCCTCCAATGGCCGCCGCAGCTGGCGTGCTGTGGCCAGCACACCGCACTGATCCGATGGCAGGAGCCAGGTACTTATCCTGGTCTCCCATGGGGTGCAGGGCCAAGCACTTGGGCCATCCTCCACTGCACTCCCTGGCCACAGCAGAGAGCTGGCCTGGAAGAGGGGCAACCGGGACAGAATCCGGCGCCCCGACCAGGACTAGAACCCAGTGTGCCTGCGCCGCAAGGCAGAGGATTAGCCTAGTGAGCCGTGGCGCCGGCCATGTTTTTTGTTTCTTTAAGTTTGCTATGTTTTTCTTTGCTTTATCCTTTGGGAGTTTCATTCAATCTGTTGGTTTTATAGGCTTACACATAAAGAAATTTAGAAATAGAGTGGCCATAATCTCTTTAAACATGTTTATGCTGCTTCCTTATACTAAGTACCAGTTACATTCATGTCAGACAACTTGACATTTTCCCATGGGTCACAGTGGCTTTGTTAATTTCTTTTAGGTTTGTGTATGTGAATGTGTGCTTTATTTTGTGTGGTTTCAATTACCTTGACTTCAGATTTACTGATCTTTCTTTCTCCTATGTCTGATTTTCTGTCAAGACATCCAGTGAATTTTCATTTTAGTGACAGTCTTTATCCCCATTATCCTCTTAGAATGTTCACATGATCTCTTTTTCCACAATTTTTATTTCTCTCCTCACTACGTTAATGCTTTCTGTTAAATCCTTGAAATTTTTTATAAAAAGTGCTCTAAAGCCTTGTCTACTATGTATCATTTCCAATTTTGTTCACTAGAACATTTTTCTCCTGGCTATGAGTCCTACTTCTTTTTTTAGGGGGATGGGCATATCTAGTAACCTTTGCTTGACTACCTTATAATTTTTTTATGTTACTGAGTGTTTGGGGTTTGCTATCTTCTTTTAAGTTGTGCTCCAACTTGTTTCAAAACAAAGGCGATTACAGATTATCTCAATTCCTTATAGTTTGCTTCAAAGACTTCTCAGTGCCAATCTTAAAATGTCTTTCTTCTGGAGCTGCATAAGTCATACTCCTAACACATGAACTCTCATTTCCTCTACTTAATACCTCAGTTTGTCAATAAGCTTTTGTGGCACATATTGGGAAGAATCAGAATATCTAACAACTTTGTGTGAGTTTTCTGGAAGCTGTTCTTTTCCTAGTTGTTATTCTTTTTCCTGGTTTTTGGGGTCTCATTTTTGCATGAAAAGCTTAGAATTCAAACACTAACTCAAAGGGACTTTTTGCAAAGTTCTTGAGGTATTTCTATGCATAACTTCCTGGTCTAATTACTCTTTCTCACAAATTTCAGCTTCTTCTTTCTCAATGAACTCCATCTCTGTGTTGTCAGCAGAGTGACACTGCCATGCTCTTCATGATTTCTCCTCTAAACTTGTTCTGGAATGCCTAGAGGTATATAAATACGCATTTCTTTCTGTGTTTTTATATCTACAGTGTTATCAATATAAATTAACCATGGGGCTCATCTCCTCTTAGGAAACAAAGTCTAAGGTATTATTTACTTAATATATGAAAACATTCATTTTACTATTTTCACAGATATTCATGATTTTTATTGGGAGGGCTTGTTTAATACCAGTTAAACCATCTTGGCTGGAAGCAGAAGCTTTATTTCAACTGCTTATTACTTTAACGACAACCATACCAAAAGCTACTCCTTGGAGGATGATTTTTATCACTCAGTATTATGTTTGTAATGTTAATCCATATTTTCACATACAGCTGAAATTTTTTTCCTTACTTTATAGTATACAATTGTGTGATTAGAACAAAATTCTTTTAATAATGTTACTTTTGATTAAAACCTATGGAATTTAACTCAGAACCAGATATGGAAAGAAAACTAACATATACTGACCTACATGCCTAGTGATTTATTCATATTATAGCCAACACTCTGCAGTATTGCTAAGTACTAGGCATAGTTCTACATATCTGGTAAATTCACCTACTAAATTATTACAACTACCTTAAAAATAGATGATGCTATAATCTTTAGGTTGGCACACTGAAGTAAGATTTTACTCCTGTGCAAAAACACATAGGAGTTGCAAAAATTGGAATTGAAAGCAATCTGTCTCTTTTTAGAGGACATGATCTTAATTGTAGTGCCATATTGCCTCTCCATAAAAAGCCATTACATTTAATCTCAGTTGTTACTATTCTTAAATACTATCTCCATTTTAGAATTTAACATAGAGAAAAGATGTAGTTTGTCTATTAAGTAAGAGTAAAATTTGTCACTATCATATTTGTTTCCTACTTTTCTTTATGATAAATTTTCAAACAGTTCATGGAAAATGTATATAATAAAAAAATCCATGCATGGATTTAATTTTGTATACCAAAATAAACTTGCATTTTAATTTGATTTTCCATAAACCTTATACTTCCATGACTTATTCACTTTTTTGTTATTTAAACATAATTACAGGCCGGCACCGCGGCTCACTAGGCTAATCCTCCACCTTGCAGCGCAGGCACGCCGGGTTCTAGTCCTGGTCGGGGTGCCCGATTCTGTCCCGGTTGCCCCTCTTCCAGGCCAGCTCTCTGCTGTGGCCCAGGTGTGCAGTGGAGGATGGTCCAAGTGCTTGGGCCCTGCACCCCATGGGAGACCAGGAGAAGCACCTGGCTTCTGGCTTCGGATCAGCGCGGTGCGCCGGCTGCAGCGGCCATTGGATGGTGACCCAACGGCAAAGGAAGACCTTTCTCTCTGTCTCTCTCTCTCACTGTCCACTCTGTCTGTCAAAAAAAAAAAAAAAATTACAGAATCACAGGGGTTTTCAAAGTTTCAAAGATTAAAAAAATAGTCCCTTTTTTCCTACATCTAGTGTCCACAGTTGGTAACGACTTCCATGACTGAAGAGCACTCTCCAAACACAGGCCTTGGCATTGCAGCGTCCACAAACTAAGCCTGAATCAATAATGGCTTTTTAAAGCTGCAGATGTTAGGGCACACAAAAGGGAGACAACTGGGGTCAGCACTGTGGCACATCTGGTAAAGATATCGCCTGCAATGCCAGCAGGCCATATGGGCATCAGTTCAAGCCCCGGCTGCTCCACTTCTGATCCAGCTCTCTGCTATGGCCTGGGAAACCCATAGAAGTTGCTCCAAGTCCTTGGGCCCCTGCACTCATGTGGGAGACCAGGAAGAATCTCCTGGCTCCAGATCGGCGCAGCTCTGTCCATTGCAGCCATTTTGGGATTGAACTAGCTGATGGAGGACCTCTCTCTCTCTACCTCTGCCTTTCTATAATTCTGTTTTCAAATAAATAAATATTTTTAAAAGTGAGACAACTAGTTCTCTTTTGTGTAGACAAAGGGGAAATTAATTAAAAAGGACAGAATATTACAATTCTGGGAATCAAATACTCAGATTTAAGTGGTTGGGCAGAGTAAAACACTTGGCCATGGTAGAACTTGGCAGAAAAATGTTCTAACATAGTGTAGCCCTATTACATATTAAAATCTCAGTTCCCAAAAAGGAGACGAATTAAATTGTGAATCTGTACAAATACTGATTTAAGTCATCTTCAATACATGAAAGCAATATCTATGTGAAAAAAATATAAATGGAGTACCAGATTCTGAAACATATTGCAAGAGTAGTGCTTGTCCAGTATCCCTCAGAAAATTGATGGCAGACTTTTTCTAAAAGTTTTCCATTTGGCCCATGGTGGAGATTTTTCACCCTGCAGTATTACAGCTTTAAAAATCTTTTCATGGAACTCACTAGAAAACAGATTCATTGCTCAGGAATAAGTGGGAAACCACTTAGCCAGTAAGGCAGAGGGAGACCTGTATTTGCTCTTCTTTGGCCATAAAGCAATCTTATCTCAGGAATTTCAATAGCTACAGATGCATAAGAATAAGAATTCTGATATGCTCAGCAAAATAAATCTTCATAGCTTTTCCCAAGGTGGAAGACTGAGACTAGTACCACATCCCTTTCAAATTTAAAAACCAAATTCCAGCTTCTATTTAATCCAGAGCCCATGCTGTTCTGCCTAGGTCACCCATTTATCTATTTATTACATTTATAGAGTACCTCTCTGTCAGAGCTGACTCCTGAAGGAACAATTGATCACAGAGCCCATAGATTGAGCAGGATATCAAACATTCTTCCACATTAGGAACAGAGATGGCTCCTCAGGATCTGTACTGAGAAGATGCTAGTTTCATTTTTTTCTTTTATCATGGTGACTAAAGGAAATTGCTAAAAATCGTAGAAGCAGTAACATTCGTTAAGGTCTTTCACATGTTTATAGCCCGAATCCATGATACAGTCACTATCAACTTGTCACAAATAGACAGCAAATTAAAGTAGAAAAAGTTTATTCTTTGCTAGTTTAAACAATATAGGGAGGGGGAAAAATAAAAAAAAAACTTCCCTGGGACCTTGGAATTGGACTTTGGTGTGTTGGTAGACATTTGGCATTGTGGAGCTGTCAGTCTTTCCAGGCTGTGCCACTGTGCCATGCCTTTTTTTTTTTTTTTTTTTTTTGACAGGCAGAGTGGACAGTGAGAGAGAGAGACAGAGAGAAAGGTCTTCCTTTTGCTGTTGGTTAACCCTCCAATGGCCCCAGTACACTCTCAAAACCATCAGGCAAACTTCAAAATTTTTAAAATATGTTTCAGATTTATTTGTCTTTGGGAACTCAGGCTCCTTGACCCACATGACGAGAGTTGGATGAATATTAACCTATGGCTGTGGACCTTCTTGTCTTCCTGCTCCTGCCTTCAGAACCCCTCTTTTCTTCACAACGGATCCAAACAAGTTGTTTGAAACATGAACATACAGTCATGATTCCTAGAGGCTGGGAAGAGTGGGAGGAAGGGGAGCAGAGGGAAGTTGGATAATGGGTATCAATGGGTACATGGAAATGATAAGTTTTAATGTTCCATAGTAGAATGGAATGCCTCTAATTCACAGTAATGTGTTACATATTTTACATTGTGTGGCTCCAGACATCCACAAAGCATAAAGACATGGAATGCCAATTGCCTGATGTGATCAATATTTGCTGCATGCATGTGTTGCAGTGTTGTACTATGTCCCATAAAGGTGTACAATTATTATGTATTGATAAAAATTAAAGAAATATAGTACAAAATAAGCAAAATCCCATTATCATGAGTATGGATAGATGAAGAAATAGCATAGGTAAAAGATCACAAAGCCAAGAATCAGGAAACTTGAGTTGTAGTTTGGTTCCATCATTACTTGTTGTGTGATCTGGGGCAATTTATTTGCTATCTCTGGTTCTTAGCTACTTCAGCTATAAAATAAAACATACATACTAGATAGTCCCTTAAGTCATTTCTTCTGCCAAGACCCTAGGAAACTCAAATCAGATTCTTGGAAGCTCTGATGAAGATAAGTGTAAGATAAAATCAATCATTGGGGCTGGTGCTGTAGCACAGCAGGTTAACACCCTGGCCTGAAGTGCCAGCATCCCATATGGGCACCGGTTCTAGTCCCGGCTGCTCCTTTTCCGATCCAACTTTCTGCTGTGGCCTGGGATAGCAACAGAAGATGACCCAAGTCCTTGGACCCCTGCACCCACGTGGGAGACCCGGAAGAAGCTCCTGGCTCCTGGCTTCGGATTGGCACAGCTTCGGCCACCACGGCCAATTGAGGAGTGAACCTTCGGATAGAAGACCCTCTCCTTCTATGCTTCTCCTCTCTCTGTATAACTCTGACTTTCAAATAAATAAATAAATCTTTAAAAAAAAAAATCAATCATTGTGACCAAATTTTCATATCTCATTTATAAGTGAGATATTAATGCAGCAAACATTTTAAAAACTATTGTATACTTATTTTATATCTACTGTGTTAGGTGTTGTGCCAAGTGATCCAAATATAATATTAAAACAGAGACACACATCCTCCTCAGTAATATGGAGTTTATAATCTGGGAGACTAATAGAAATTAAGTTTACAATAAGTCTTATAAAAAATTTCTTGTTTTCCCATTTATTATAGTACCAATACTATTCATAATTAAAATACATATCATTTATGGGACAAGTACTATATTGCTAGCACCATACAAAATGTTTTAATGCATGGTATCTTTTCAACCCCATAACAGCCACTGAAGCAGGACATTCATAGGCTCAGCTCATACTTTTGACCACCACAATACTGTCTTTTCTCATTCTTCCTGTAGACTCTTTCATAATTCCACTCTTTGTCAAATGGTCACTCACAGTTCATGCCTTCCTTTTATAGAATAACTGTTCCCCTGGGCTCTCAGAGACATTGAAGATTCAAAATGATACACTGCACTACTTTCCCACACTCACCAAGGCTTTCTTCTATCAGCATGCATACACAGAGATCATAAAGTCAACTCCCAGATAGGACACATGTTATAAACTTTATCTCTGTCCTTAGCGAACTCAGGCCAAAACGTGAGTCAAACCATAGTCCCTGCTTCACTACACTCGTTATTTGTATTTGCGATAGAGTGGAACTATTATTCTGAAGTTAGATTCTATGGCTCAGACTAATTTTCTTGATTTTGAACATAATATTACCAAGTATCTCTGTGTGTCTATGAGATGCCACAAACAGGGTTAGGCATGATAAGTAGTATCAATAAATCTTCCAGAAAAACTGAAAAGAAACCAAGTTTCATAGGGATTAAGAAAATCATTGCATTGTAGAGGCCATAGAATATAGTCATTCAAAGCTGTGAATCTGGAATTAGGCTGATAAGGATTCCAGTTCTGGCTCTGCCTTCTACTAACTTTGATGACCCAATTGCTAAGTCCAGTGGCCTTATGTATTCAAAGAAAATAATGGTAGTACTTATTAAGAGGATGTTAAGAAGATTTAATAAGATAATGTTTCCATGCATTAGATAACATCTGGTACACAGTAAATGCCTGACAATATTTTCTGTTATTGCTATTAATCTCAATTTGAAGTAAAAAGTGAGTGGTAGTTCCTGACTAGAAACCAGGATAGTGTTACTAGATAAAATATGGGGTATCTCATTACACTGAATTTCATGTTAAAAAATTTTAGTTTAGTATAAATATGTCCAAAATGTTGCATGGGGTATACTAAAAACAGTTTTATGACATCTGCATTTAACTGGACATGTTATATTTATTCCTTGAATCTGACAAACCTAATTCAAGGTTAGTTCTCCCAAAGCCCATGTTCTTTGCCACTGTGCAGCATTAAAGAAAAAATGTTATTTCCACATTTTCTACATCATCTCCACTTTTTTTTTCTTTGTGAAATCCCTGTTCCTCCTTGTATTTTTAATCTTAAAAGTAATCAAAGAGTAGTTACGATACATAGCTGTGAATAATTTTAAATCACAGTATATTATTGTTAGCAGCCCTGGTAGAATTTAAGGGAATAGACACCTGAATTAAATGATAAAAATTTCAGGGGCTCACCTTCCCTGGGAAGCCTGCCTTGAGTTCCAATGCTGGGTTGATTAGCCAGCCCCTCTGTGCTCCATGCAGCCTCCAAACATCCCTCTACCAGAACTCTGCTCACTCTTTCCCACAAAGTTTATCAAAAGGGGCTTGTTATACAAGGGAATGCTGGCACCTCTCCCACAGTTTCTGATTCAGTAGATCTGGGCTGGACTTTGAAAATTTTTTCTCTGAACACTTCCTAAGGTAATAATGCTATTGGTCCAGAGGCCACACACTCTTTTCTTTAATATTAAAAATAATTTTACTTTTCCAGATTTATTGAGGTATAATTGATAAACAAAAATTGTGTGTGTATATGTAAAGCCAATGAAGAGATGCTTTGATGTAAGTAGACATGGTGTTAATTATAAATAATTAACGTGTTTATCACTTCATAGTCACTTTTAATTTTTGGTGATGAGACATTTAAGATCTACTCTCTTAGCAGATTTCAAGTATAGAGTTCAATATTATAACTACAGTGTATATTAGCATCATCAGAACGTTTTATTCTTATTGCTGATAGTTACACCCTCTGACTAACATCTCTCCATTCCCCTGACCCTTGACCCATGCTAACCACATTTCTACTCTCAGCATGCAATTGTATGTGCACAAGTATATTGTGTGCATGTATGTTGAGGATGGGTGAAAAGAGAAAATTAAAAAATGGAGCATTCTTAAATAACAGGACATGAGGCGGGGCACAGAAATAGGACAGAGTCTTCAGGTGAGTTTGTCCCTTATACAGCAAGATACACAGAAATATATTTAACAAAAAGTCACATGATCATATTTCCACATGATAAAGATGATCTTGACAATATTCTGAGGCTACACTGGTGTGAGACAGGACCAAACAGATCAGTGAGAAGCTCATTGCAATTATCCAGGTCAGACAATAAATGAAAAAGGAGAAGACAGTGGAAAATCGATTTGAGAGGTGATCAGAAGAAATAACTGACATAGCTTTTAAAGGAAAAGGAAAATACAATGAAATTTCTTATGAACTTGAGTTTTGTGACTTTGACCCTTTGCTTTCATGGTCCATGAGCATTGCCATTATCTGAGAACTGGGTGATTTTCAAGCTTTATTCCATATCTACAAAATCAAAATCTAAAATTTAACTGAATCCCTAATGATCCCTTTGTATTTTAAAATTTGAGAAGTACTGACTGAGACAAAAGCATGGACAGAGGTGCCATGCATTAATGCACACAACCCAGGGGGGAACCATCATAGATACTTCCATGTGTACATTGCTCAGATAGGGAAAGGAAAGAAACTAACTTCAGTTTAGGCATACGGAAGAGTTTTTATCTGTGCGGGAAAGATCTAATTGAAAAAGCCTTAATATATAATATTCTGGAACTCAAGACAGATACCATTCCAACAACCACCAGAGTGAAGGAAGTAGTGGAAATATAGGATTAGAGGGGATGGCCGAACAATGTAAGCAGAATAGAAACCAATTATTGTTTGATGCTGACTTTGAATTGCTAACCATTGGAATGGCAGAAGAGTTTCAAGCCAGTTTCACCATGGTGAACCATTTAAGAAGTTAGCTAGTCTTTAAGAGGTAGCTAGTTTTCAAATTCGACCCGAACAATGTCTGCTCCTTCCATGTGCCTGCTGCTCTTCACTCTGAGACATGGTGCCTACTCACCACTTTTTCAGAAGACTGGCTGTTCCAAACAGAAGACTTCTGAAGGATCTCCAAACACCCAGCCTTAAGAAGTCTAGCTTCTACTACTTCACTACTTCCTTTCTCTTGGAAACTCAAATAGGGGATGTTATTTGAAAAAAAAAAAAAAAAAACAAAAACCTGTTATCACCTCCCACATCCTCTAGCTCAGCACCAGAATCTATGTCAGACTGTGAGTGACCCATCCTAGATGTTACAATCCAGTCAAACTTTTACGACTACAGTTGAAGTCAATATCGTATGAATTTTAGTTCAGTGAATCCACAGAATCATGATATACAAAAAAGTTAGTATAGTTTCAGACAATGAAGCTGGAAACTGATTTGTTACACAGTAATAAACAGAAACAATATGTCTCTCCATAATCTTTTCAATAGTCTTATATTTGGGTAGCTAATTAGATAAATGGCATGAAAACATGCTTACATATGAGAGTATTTTAAAAAGTTCATGGGGAAATTAACTTAAAAGTTGTTTCTTTAGGTGCAACAAAAAATTGTACAATTACCTTATATTTTAACTCCATCTTCCATAAACATTTTGAAGTACTCCAGTGCATGCAAATAAGTGATAACTTAAAAAATTTGATTTAATTGACAACATTTATTCATTCCTGTTGCTATTGATTTAGTTCAATCTCTAAGTATCTATTATCTAGACTACTTAAAATTTTTTATATCTTCAATTTTGCTGAGCTAGGTAACTGCTCTCATGACACCAGAGTTATCTCTGTAAAAACTATTTGAACAAAGATTTTAATGGTCCATCACTAATCTTAAAATGAATCAGTCAATCTAGTCTTTCAATGATACTTTTTGTGAAGGCATGATGTTGATTCAGGATTTTCATGGAAAGGAATTATTAACTTTCACCTCTGTCCAATAACTCCTGATTTCCAACACTGAATTTTTTGATTCTGTCCACATCACTTTGCATTCTTCTTTCTGTGGCTTTGGCATGTACTTATATTCCTCTGTGCATTTTCTTAGGACTTACTGCTTTTCTCTTTTCTTTTTCCATTCTTTCATTGAAATTGTATTCATCCCTCAAGATTATAGTCAAATCTACCACTTTGGTTAAGATTTCTCTATAGCACTGCTTACTAATGACTTAGTCTTCCTAAAACTCTAGTTTTTTGGCCATTTTAACCAATCAAAGTATCTTACTACCTATGTACTATGTTAAATATTTCACATACAGGGTGTCCTTTAATTGAAAAAAAAATCATAGAAACTGGAGGCTGTGTTACTATTTCTATTTCAAGATAAGGGAACTGAGGTCCAGAGAGATTATGTCATCTGTTGGAAGGCTGCAGTCAGGATTCTAAGTTAGGCCTACCTAACACAAAATGACTGAAATCTTAAGCATCCAATTATGTTGTCTATTACTACAGAGTCTACTTGTGGCCTTATTAATTACGAAAGATCTGTCTTCCCCTAGATTTGAAGTTCCTCAAGAGAGAGAGAGTTCTAACTAACCCTGGACTTAGCAGGATGTCCCCTATATTTTTGCAAAGTGATTTGCTAAACGGATGTAGGTCAATTCAGAATATTGAAGTATATCATCTTAAAGGCCACTCTATATGCCCTAAGTAGTTTGAGGTTCCAAAGGGATGAGAGAAAAGTTACACCACTAGCCTTCCTGCTTTAAAGCTTATAACGAAACTAGAAAAGAAGCCTTGATACTGTAACTGTTTGAGCATGCATGGTGTATTTAAAAAATTATGTTCTAACAAAGCATTATCTCAAGTTAATCACCTCTGCACATGCAATTCTTTCATGCATTTTCTGTTTCTTCCAAGTGAAAGGACTTTGATGTTCCCAAAGTTTATACACATTTTAACAGCATGTGTTACCCAGGAAAGGAGGGGAGAGAAGCACTTACTGTATGGAAAGGTCTAATAATAGACAATTTATTCACCTGGCATTCACAGAACTAACATTTTAGATGAGCTCATTGTTTTGGCAATCAGCACATCACCACTCCTAGGGAAAAAGAAACAAGGCTCTTTCCACGTCACACTCTCCATTTATGCATGCTATTCCTGTATTCCACTGTAATGCTTGAAATTAAATTTGTGTTAATGTCTAAATCCAGGAGGCCTGCTCTCCACTCTAGAAAGTGCCCCATCTCTGTCTCTGGTGGCT
Source organism: Oryctolagus cuniculus (assembly GCF_964237555.1). Classification (NCBI taxonomy): domain Eukaryota; kingdom Metazoa; phylum Chordata; class Mammalia; order Lagomorpha; family Leporidae; genus Oryctolagus; species Oryctolagus cuniculus. Next base: position 112,457,085 of record NC_091438.1, read on the forward strand.
TTAGATAGCAGCAAGATTATGTCCCCTACAACAGAATAGAATCAGAAGTGACTCTACAGTAGCCAATTTAGACTGACAATTTGGGAAGGAGTTGGGAGGCAATGTGGCTCCAGTTTTTTGGAGTAATCACTCAGACCCCTGTCAGTTCACTCGGTTAGACTTAAAATCAGTAGGGACTGTTGAATTCTCCCGCAATTAGCACTGCCAGAATTGAGAGCTGTGGCCCTTTCTTCTCACCTTTTTGCCAGCAATATGGTTTTCCCTAGCAGGGAGCTGGTCAGGTAGATGTTGTGCTGGCTGCTGGTGAAAGCTGGCTGTAGTGTCTCTCATTTCTCTTCTGTCTTATGTAATTTTTGTGTTGTTCCATCACTTCTTTACTGAAAATTTGTCTCCATCAGTCCACCAGGAACCTGATCTTTTTATTTCCTGTGAGTTTTTTTTCTTTTTTTGTGACAAAGGCAGTATGGTTTCTAACTATTCAGCTATCTTGTTGCCTCCAAGATTCTAAGTTTTAAGTTGTTTCTTTCCCTAAAATTGTAACTTAAAAAAAAAGAAAACAGAATCAAGTGGGAAAAAAACAGGGGGATGTAAACAGGAAAGATGACAGTCAAAAACTGTTTTAGTGTCCTAAAGAGGACTCAAAAGAAGTGCTTGGAAGTCACCTCCAGCATTGTTGGCTTTAGTGGTACTTGGTTGCTGTGTGGTCTCAGTTGAATCACATTATCTCCAAGATACATAGAGGAAAATTATATTGCTCCTGACCAACCACAGTTCTGTTTCCACCCACTGGCTGTTTGTGACTCTTCTTTGTCTTTCGTGTCATCTACTGCAAACTTTGGTCAATAAGGTGGGTTTCCAGTAGCTTTCTAATTAATATCTTATTGGCTTATGGCATTCTGTGTCTTTCATTTATATGTAACTAAGAAGTTTGAGTCATAAAGACTTTAATTTAAATAATCCTTGGAGTAGATAGTGTTGGAGAGTTCTTAAGAGTGAAATACATGGCCCGCGCCGCGGCTCACTAGGCTAATCCTCCGCCTTGCGGCACCAGCACACTGGGTTCTAGTCCTGGCTGGGGCGCCGGATTCTGTCCAGGTTGCCCCTCTTCCAGGCCAGCTCTCTGCTGTGGCCAGGGAGTGCAGTGGAGGATGGCCCAAGTGCTTGGGCCCTGCACCCCATGGGAGACCAGGAGAAGCACCTGGCTTCTGCCATCGGATCAGCGCGGTGCGCCAGCTGCAGCACGCTGGCTGTGGCGGCCATTGACGGGTGAACCAATGGCAAAGGAAGACCTTTCTCTCTGTCTCTCTCTCTCACTGTCCACTCTGCCTGTCAAAAAAAAAAAAAAAAAAGTGAAATACAGGTGCTGAGCTGCTGCCGCTGAGCCTGAATCTCATTGCCGTGCCCATTCCTTTTGGTTTCTGGTACAGAATGGCAGCACTCAAGGATCAGCTGCTTCACAACATTCTTAAGGACGAGCAGATCCACCGAAGTAAGACCACAGTTGTTGGGATTGGTGCTGTTGGCATTGCCTGTTCGGGCAGTATTTCCATGAAGGGCTTGGCAGGTGAACTTGCTCTCATTGATGTCATAGGAGACAAACTGAAGCCAGAGATGATGGATCTCCAACATTGCATTATTTTCCCTAAAACCCCCCAAACTGGCTCTGGCAGAGACCAAAGTGGCTGCAAACTCCAAGCTGGTTATTATCACAGCTGGGGCACATCAGCCAGAGGGAGCAAGCCATCTTAATTTTGTGTAGCTTAATGTGAACATCTTTAAATTCATCATTTCTAATTTTGTTAAATATAGCCCAAACTGTAGATTCCTTGCTATTTCCAATTTAGTGGACATCCTGAGGTATGAGGTTTGGATGATAAGTAGCTTTCTCAAAAAAAAAAAAAAAAAAAGACTGATGTTATTGTTATTGCAAGTGGTTACAATCTGGATTCAGCCAGTTCCATTACCTGATGAAAGAAAGTCTGGGAGTTAACATCCTAAACTGTCATGGATGTATCCTACGGGATGACGATTCAAATGTGCCTGTCTGGAGTGGAGTGAATGTTACTAGGTTCTCCCTGAAGACTGCACCCAGATTTAGGCACTGAAACAGATGAGGAACAATGGACAGGCTCACAAACACCTGGTTGACTTCTTAGGAAGTGATCAAACTAAAAAGCCTTACATTCTGGGACCCTAAATTCTGGAATATTTGGCAGAAAGCATAATGAAGAATCTTAGGCAGGTGCATCCAATTTCTACCATGATTAACTGTCACTATAGAATAAAGGCTGACATCTTAGTGTTCCTTGTATCTTGGGCCAAAATGGAATCTCAGATGTTACGAAGATGAATCTGATACCTCAAGAATAGGCCTGTTTGAAGAAGTAGATATATTTCAGAGATTCCAAAAATAGCTGCAATTTCAAAGTCTTCTAACGTCATACCACTTCACTATCTAGAATACAAAAAGATTTTAGTTGAGATTTTGTTTTCCTTTTTATCTCATCTGTTATTAAAGCAGTAGTGTTCTGATGACCAGGAGAAAAATGCATTCATTTTTTTGCAGATAGAAATAGGAAAACTTTATAAAATCCTATGACTATATCCAGATGTTGGATGATACTTAGCTTATGTTCTAGTAAACTTGTTAGGGTATAATAGTCCCACCACCTCTGAAGAACCATTGCCAATGTTGCTTTTTCAATCAGATAGGTGTTCACTGTGTGATATATAACTCTGGTTCTTTTATCAAATGTGCTTAGTACAAATTTTTTGCCAAGTCACATCCTGGGAATCAATGTAAAAACTCAGTATTCCATGTCTTGTGCATAATTGTTGTAAATGATATTATTTTTGTATTAAATACACCAGCAGTGTATGCTGCCATGTAATGTATAAAAGACCTACATATAAGCAATTCAACCAGTTATCCAAATCTCATACCAACTAAATCATCAAATAAACCCTAAGTAGTGGAAAAAAGAATGTGGAAATCACCAAAAATAAAATTTGAGTCTCTTGTGAAACTGTTTCATGTCAACTAGAGACTGTTGTAACATATATATCTTTAAGTATTCCTTGGAAGACCTGAGGTCTTATGGAAATAAATGCATGTCATCCTTCAAGAGTCATCATTTTTCAATTTTTTATAGTAGTTTATGTTTTTCCTGGCATTCTCACCCTTATGATGCTTTTCTGATTTTTTTTTTTACCATTCTCTTTGTACCAAGTACATGCTTCTATTTTGAAGGTAAAAAATTTTCTTAATGCTTTGTTTGCATGTCTTTGTCCCTGATTTGATTGTGATTTCTATGATGGAACAAATCATATGTTAAACATTATATACCTCTAGAAACTACGGAGTCCCTGGAATCTAGTGTGTCAGGAATTTTAAAAAAAATAATGCATGAGGAGGAAGTAGTGGATGAATTGCTGAGTGTGGTTAGTTTGGTCTGGAGAATCCTACTGGATTATGTTCACTTCCCAATTGATTTCCCTCTCCCCCTCAAGCTTTCTGGATGGCAGACATTCTTTTTGAAGTCCCATTACCACAGTCAATATTTGCACCATAGCTAATAAATTAGCATCACATTGAAAACAAAAATGATTCCTTTTTGCATTTGGAATGTGGTCTGACAATTAGAAAGGGCAGGGGTGTTATTCTCCCTGAGGCTTGGAAAGTCTCTTGGTGTTTTATTAGGTAACAATTTCTGTTTTTACTGGATTTGCTGGTCACTAACTTGCCCCTGGGAGCCTGAATAAATGCCAAGATTACAAAGGAAAACAGCTTGCTCCTGCTACCTAGAGACTAAGTAACCTCCAAACCAGGAGATATCTACTATTGAAATTAGAGACATCTATGACTGTGATTTTGAGCATGGGTTACTTAAAGTGAAAAGGCAAACAGAACTAATCAGTGTGCATGGCTTGGTTAGAAGCAATTGGTACCAGGTTCGCTTTCAGCCCATTCTGCTTATGGAAAGTTTATAGAAATGAGGAAAATAGAAAGATGTGTTCCTCTTGATGAATCTTACCTTAAAAATGCGTTTTGCAAAGGCAAGTAGCAAACGAGTTTCATTTTTGGTAATTGTGTGAGACTCAAGAAAGAAGCAGTATGTTTCTAGAACATTTTGAGGTGATTTGATGATACAATCACAGTTTCGTCACCTTTTGCAATCCAGTCTCCTTATGTGGAAATCAAGGATGCTGATGGCTTTGTAACATACCCATCTGGCTATGCTGTTAGCAGCCACAGAGGATGCAATGTCTGGAAAAGTGATTGGTAAGCAGAGAGACATCGTCAAACTGAAAAAAATCACAAGCATATAAAGGGGGACAGGCAGTTCTCACAAACTGACCTTTTTATGATTTCTTGAGGAACCATCTTCATGTCAGGTTACAGCAACTCTGGGGCAGAGAGTCAAGCCCAGGATTTGGCAATAAACAGATCTTGATTCAAATTATCTAAGGACTCCATTTTATCTGGATCTCACTTTTCCCATTTACAAACTGGAAATGATAACACCTTCTTTAACAGGGTTCCTGTCAGGATCAGGGGGTAAAGGTTTTATTTGAAATAATAGGATGAAATTTCCTAGAACGTGGGGGATACTTGGTTTCAATTTTTTCATTTTCTGTCTCTCTTTAACTTTTGTTATTATAAGGGGAGATGCTAATGGGACAAGAGGAGTTGATTAAGATATTAAAAATCTTGTAACATACTACCCATGGACTCTGTTTTATATAAATTTGCTCAATTGGCTTTAACTGTAACAGGTAATTGGGGACTATTGATGGATGTTTCTTTAAGGAGTAAGAAAAGTGGCAAAAAATTATGTTCTAGGATAAAAATGGTAAAATTAACAATGAATTAGAACAGAGACATACAACATCATGTGAAAGAGATCTAGCAACTCTCCTGTTCTCCTAATTAGGCCTATTCATATTGTTAGAGAAAGTATGCTCTGAAATTTAAGCCATATTGTTTACTGAGATGGTTAATTTTAGCTGTCAACTGGATTGGATTAAGGAATATCTGGAAACCTGCCAAAGCATTATTGTCAGGGAGTTTCCAGAACAGGTTAGCATGTGAATCCCAATGGATTTGGTGGAAGGCCTGATCTCAATGTGGCAGGCACTTTGCAACTGGACAGGGCTCAGAGAGACCAAAGACAGAAGGCAGAATGCTCTCTTCCTGAGAGCTGAGGTATTCTCATTATCATCTACCTTTAGAATCAGACACCCAGGTTGGCTGGCCTCAGACCTTCCAGATTCTCAGGTTTTTGACTTAGACTGAGTTACAACACCAGCTTCCTTGGTTATGAAGCTTTGAACTTAAGCTGAGTCACATCACCACTATTCTAGGGTCTCCAGCTTGCAGATGGCCTGTCTTGGGACTTCTCAGTTGCCACAATCATGTGAGCCAATCTCCTGGTAAATCTCCTTTTTTACATACACACTATTAAATCTGCCTCTCTGGAAAACCCTATAACAGGCACCAGAAACACAGAGGGAAAGAAAAAAAAAAAAACAGAGAGTTATGTAGGTGACCAATGGCAGAGCTTGTTTTAGCCTTGTCCCCTAATGTAAACATTTTGAGACTTCAAGTGTTACAGCCCCATTGTCAAAGCCACCCCTGAGCTAGGAGGACTGTGTTGGTGTTATGGCAGGCAGCTTGATATAGTGATTAATACCATTGCTGTTGGAAGACAGACTGAGTTTTAAATTTGCACCTTGCTTTTTACTGGAAGGGTTCATTTGGTCAATTTTCTAGTGTACAAAATGCAGATAATAATATATTCAACTCACAGAGTTGTTGTGTGGTTTAAATGCCAGAATATAAGTCAATTATTTAACACAATGGTTGGCACCTAGAAAACTGTTAATAAATATTAGCCTTTTTATAGCTATTTGAGTTTGTTTACACACAAGAACCAGTTAGCTAACTCTCTTGGGTTTTATTGCTTGCTTTGGAAGTAACTTCAAAATAATCACTTACTTATTTGAAAGGCAGAGAGACAGAGAGAGAGGGAGATCTCCTATCTGCTGTTTCACTTTTCAAATGGCTGCAATAGCTAGAACTGAATCAGGCCAAAGCCAGGATCCAGGAAATCCATCTGGATCTCCCACATGAGTGGCAGAAACCCAAGTACTTGGGCCATCACCTGATGCTTTCCCAGGTACATTAGCAGGGAGCTGGAGAGAAGGCAGAACAGTTGGATCTCGAACCAACACCCCAATATGGGATGCAAGCGTCTCAAATGGTGCTGCACCACTTTGTCAGCACAGTTGAATATCCTAAGGTTAATCTATCTGAGGAGAAAGAAATGCAATGCTGTTATAGGAGGCATATTCAAAGTATTCACAGAAAATATGCATTAATATTTAATATATTTTCCACGAACTTCTTAAAAAGTGCCTTTGCACTTCTCATTATAAATTTACAAACTGATCTTTTTGTTTGCCTATCATTTTTTTATGATTCTGGATCATTTCAATCTATTTATAAGGTATACTTATAAAATTAAAGGTTTGGCCACAACAAATTCATGAGTTTACACAGGCAACAGCCTGACCAGTGTCCACTGCTCCATGAGAAACAACTCTTATCAAGACTTCTGGAAGTCAGCAAGCTGGCAGATCCCATCTGCACCTCAGTAGGCCTACTCATGCTACCGAAAGCACTTCAGAAGAGAGAAACCAGGTGGGATCATCGTGATTACATCTGGCTGGTTCAAGCTCTTCAATTTATTAGTTCATAAGACTAAACTCTAAATAAGTGCTTCTTAAATGTTAGCAAGCATCAGAATCATTTCATCCATGGGGTTTGTTCAAATTCAGTCTTCTGAGCCCCACTCTCAAGGTTTCTGATTCAGCAGGTCTTGGGTAAGGCCCGATGGTTACTATTTTTAACAAATTCTGTTTCTGCTGGTGCCGCTAATCTGGGCATCACAGTTTGGAAATCATTGTTTACAAGTGTTTTACAATATTTGTGTTTCACGATACCTTTTTATTAACTTGAAAATATTTATTGATATCTGCCATCTTCAGAGACCATGTTGGGTATTGGATACACAAGAACACGCACCTACCAGGAGAATGGTAAATAAAGTAGCATTCTAATAGATGAAAAAATTGCATTGGAAAGAAAATTAAACTACTCATTTAACTGGTCTTTCCTCTCAAAAAGAATCTATATGGGAATTCATTTGCTCTGAGTATCTTGGTTGGAAATTCTAACGCTCAGCACGATGATGTTGAGTAATACGAATTGCAAGTTATATTAATGAGCAAGGTAATAACAATGGGGCAGTGTTCATATGTTTTCCTGTGACCTGATACCTTCCCTCTTTCTTGCTGGATCTTGAATTATAACAGGAATGGGTTTTGAATCTCATTAGTTAGGCATAGTACTTTGTTGAGTAATGTGTGAAAAAGGTTGCTTATCTATGACTTTGTTCCATGATACTAAAATTTCCTCCATACATTTCAGTGAATAAGGTAAACCCAGGTCTTCTTCCTTAGAGCAAATTCTGTCATCTTGCTTTGTAGTCTTTGAAGTTATAGCAAATGTTACAATCTAGTATCACCACAAATTCACATTGGGTTTTCTTGGGAACCAGGATAGTTCACCATAACATAGTCCTTGTTTTCCATTATTCCATAACTGATTTTTTAAATAGAGTTAAAAAAGTGGTAATGTTAGTTTCACAGAAAACATGAGCAGAAAGTAGAGTTCCCAAATACCCTATGTTCCACACAGGCGTTGCCTCCTACACAGTCAAAATCACACACGCCATGATAATATACAATTACATTATTACATTATTACAACCAATGAACCTATATTCACACATCATAATCACCTGAAGTCCATAGCTTATATTAGCGTTCACTCTTGGTTTGTATATTCTGTGGAACTTGATAAATACATAATGATATATATCTACCATTATATAAGTATAGTATCAATCATTATAGTATCATATAGAATAGTTTCACTGCCTTCAATATCCTTTGTGCTCTGCCTAGTGACCCCCGCATTAACCATGGCAACCACTTTTCTTTTTTATGTCTCCATAATTTTGCTTTTCCTGAATGTCATGTAGTTGGAATTATCACCATTAATTTTTACAAGTTCAGATGATTCAAGAATGTTGTACATGATTGCAAAGAAATATCACTGTAATTTTTTTATACTTTCAAAAAATAGCATCTCCCAGAAATATACCTCCATAAAGAGGCAAAGTTGGTGGTGGTCACTAGACCATATACCATGTTTGCTGACTAAAATACATTGTCAAGTCCTTTGACACTGGTGATAAAAGCTCCAGATCTGTAGAACATTTGCCCAAACTTTCCTCCTGTGATTAGAGAAATGATATAAAAATGATATTGTGTCCTTCCACCATGGATAAAGATTTCAGAGAAGCCTAACTATGTTCCCCTTCCTACTTGCAGCTTTAATCACAATGGATGAAAGGGAACAACTGAGAACACTCTTAAATGGGAAGAACTACAAGAACTACAACAGTGTTGAATAATTGTGGTGCCATGAACTCATTACTAATCCTATAAAGCTATGAAAAGTCTCCCCCAAAACAAACAAGCAAAAAAGATACATCTGGGGCCTGCAGTGTGGAGTCGCAGGTAAAGCCACCACCTGCAGTGCCAGCATCACATATGGGCGCCGGTTTGAGTCCCAGCTGCTCCACTTCTGATCCAGCTCTCTGCTATGGGAAAGCAGAGGAAGATGGCCCAAGTCCTTGGGCTCCTACACCCATGTGGGAAGACCCAGAGGAAGCTCCTGGCTCCTGGCTTTGGATTGGCACAGCTCCGGCCATTGTAGTCAATTGGGGAGTGAACTAGCTGATGAAAGACCTCCCTCTCTCTGTGTCTCTCCTTCTCTCTCTGTGTAACTCTAACTTTCAAATAAATAAATAAATCTTTTTTAAGAAATATATATCCATTAAAACTTACATAAAATGTGAGGGAATTCAATGAAATCAAAGACCATGGGTGCTTCATAAAAATGAAATATGATACAACAAATAAAAATACTAAATAAACCCCCAAGATAAACACTGGTCTCTGTGTGAATAAACTTATCTAATTCAACTGGAATGTGATCATGATCAACTGTGAATTATTTATCTGCCACACCTTATCAAAATAGATCATGATTTTTTTGCCTTGGTGCAATTTGAATATCAAAGAACTTAGAGAATCATAAAATATATCCTTGACAATTTCTGAAATAGCAACCTCTAGTCTCTGAGCTGGTGCAAGTTAGGGTCTAGCCACTGAAATTCCTACTCATACCAGAATATTTTAAGTTATTTATTAATATGAAGGCAGCAGAGAATGGCCCATGTGCTTGAGTCCCTGCACCTGCTTAGGAGACCCAAGAGAAGCCCCTGGCTCCTGGCTTCAGATCAGCACAGCTCTGGCCATTGCAGCTATTTGGGAAGTGAACTGGTGGATAGAAGATCTTTCTCTCTGTCTTCCCCCCTCTCTGTCTATAACTCTGCCTCTCAAATAAATAAATAGATAATCTAAAAAAATTACCCTATGCAAAAGAAACCACACACACATAAAGTGACATTAAAGTGGCTACCAGAGAAATATAAAGAATGATCAGGAATTTCTACAAACAGCTATATGCCAACAAATTGGAAAATCTAGAAGAAATGAATAGATTTCTGTACACATACAATTGACTCATGAAGACATAGAAAACAAACAGACCAATAACTAAGATGGTGATTGAATCAGTAATAAAATCCCCTCCTCTCCAAACAAAGAAAAGCCCCTAACCGGTGCTTTCACTGCTGAATTTTACCAGGTGTTTAAATAAAAACAATTGTCAATTCTTCTCAAATAATGCAAACAATTAAAAGAGAGAGGGAATCTTCCCCAACTCCCTCTATAAAGCCAACATCACCTTAATTCTAAAACTAGAATGATACAACTAAGAAAGAGAACTGAGGAGCTAAAGTTGATCCCTGGAAAGACAGTCTCTTCAAAAAATGGTTGAAGAGATCCCAAATAGTTAAAGAAATTTAAACAATAAAAATAAAGCTGGAGGCATCACAATCCTATATTTCAAGACACATTACAGTGCAGTTGTAATCAAAACAGTCTGGTACTGGTATAAGAATAGACATGTTGGCCAATGAATGGAACACAGTAGAGACCCCAGAAATTATCCCACATGTCTACAAACCAACTAATTCTTGACAAATAAGCTAATATCTAAGAAGTTTCAGTACTGCAAAGAAAACACTCATCAAAGTAAAGAGGCAACTAATAGAATGGGAGAGAATATTTTCCAACTATACGTATGATAAAGGATTAATCCCAAAATATATAAGGAGTTTAAACTTAACAATAACAAAATAAACAATCCAGTTAAGAAATGAACTAAAGGGCCGGCGCCGTGGCTCACTAGGCTAATCCTCCGCCTTGCGGCGTCAGCACACCGGGTTCTAGTCCTGGTCGGGGCGCCGGATTCTGTCCCGGTTGCCCCTCTTGCAGGCCAGCTCTCTGCTATGGCCCAGGAGTGCAGTGGAGGATGGCCCAAGTGCTTGGGCCCTGCACCCGCATGGGAGACCAGGATAAGCACCTGGCTCCTGCCTTCGGATCAGCACGATGCGCCGGCCACAGCGCACCAGCCGCGGTGGCCATTGGAGGGTGAACCAACGGCAAAAAGGAAGATCTTTCTCTCTGTCTCTCTCTCTCTCTCTCACTGTCCACTCTGCCTGTCCAAAAAAAAAAAAAAAAAAAAAAAAAAAAAAGAAAGAAAAAGAAATGAACTAAAGATATGAATACGCAATTTTCAAGGGATGACATACAAATGGCCAAGACACATGAAAAGATGTTCAGGATCACTAGCCATCAGCCAAATATAAATAGAAGTAACAACGAGATTAGTCAGTTAGAATGGCTATCATCCAAAAGCCATAAATTGACAAATGCTGGGGAAGATGTGGGGAAAAAGGTACCCTAGTACACTATTGGTAGGAATGTAAGCTAGTATAACCTTTTTGGAAAATATCATGGAGATTCCTTAGAAATCTTTTTTTGTTTGTTTGTTTGTTTGTTTTTTTAAACTTTTGTTTAATGAATATAAATTTCCAAAGTACGACTAATAGATCTACAATATGACCCAGCTTTTCCACTCTTGGGAATTTACCTGAAGGAAATGAAACCAGCATATGAAAGAGTTACCTATACCCCCATGTTTATAGCAGCTCAACTCAAAATAGCTAAGATATGGAATCAACCCAAACCAAATGTCCATCTACTGGTGACTGATAAAGAAATTGTGGCATACATATATATCATATTAGTATATGGTGGAATACTGCTCAGCTAAAAAAAAGAATGAAATTGTGTCTTTTGAAATGCAATGGATGCAACTGTGCTTAGTGAAATAAGCCAGTACCAAAAAGACACATATCATACTTTTTCCTTGATTTGTGGTAACTAATATACAGATTATCTTTAAAAATGTAATGTATTTAACATTTTGAGATTTGATTATTGTTTGAAGTCCTTGTCTATACTCTTCAGGTACAGTGGTTTTTCTAGTTACTATTTTGTGAATTTTTTATTTAGCAGGGTTTAAGGTAGTGCATATAAATTAAATTGAAAGTATATCATTGTAAAAATTAAAAGAAAAATAAGAAAAGAAGGAAGAGGGTGGATGGGAAAGAGGGAGGGATGAAGGGTAGGGTGTGAAGTATCTTTATGCTCCTAAAACTGTATATATGAATTACATTAAATTTGTTCCCCTTATATAAGTAAAAAAAAGTAAAAAACAAAATTGATTTTCTCCCTCTTTCTCTTACCTTCACTAAATATATATAAATATGTGAGATTTAGTTTTATTCCTGAACTTTCTCTCCTACAGGTTCATTTTCTTTATGGATTTTTCATCCAACACACATGAATCATTGAAGGTTTATTCAGTGCTATGCACTGTGCTAGATTCTTAGGGTATAGTGATAAAACAGGGGGCTGGCGCTGTGGCCCAGCGGGTTAACACCCTGGCCTGAAGCGCCGGCATCTTATATGGGTGCCGGTTTGAGACCAGGCTGCTCCAATTCTGATCCAGCTCTCTGCTGTAGCCTGGGAAAGCAGTACAAGATGGCCCAAGTCCTTGGGCCACTGCACGCATGTGGGAGACCTGGAGGAAGCTCCTGGCTCCTGGCTTCGGATCGGCGCAGCTCCAGCCGTTGCGGCCAATTGGGGAGTAAACCATCAGATGGAAGACCTCTCCCTGTCTCTACCTCTCTGTGTATAATTCTGACTTTCAAATAAATAAATAAATCTAAAAAAAAAAAAACAGTATGAGATGGGGCAAACACAGTGGAGTATAGACTGTAGGAGTCTGGAGTTAGACGTATAAAAATTCAAATCTTTCTTGAAATGATTATTTTTTACCTTAGCCAAATTACTTAGTATCTATGTTTAAGTGTAAGATCAATAATCCAAAGTAAAAAGGGCTACTAATACCTATCCAGTAGGGTGATTTTGAGGATTATATTATGCAAACTCTCCATGGGCCTATTTTACATGGTGTGTGGGGGGGTTCTGCTCCCCAAGGGATACTTCTCTGGAGGTTCCTCAATGTGACTGTATTGAAAATTCATGTTTATATTTCAATTGCTGCTGTTGAGAAGCTCTTCCTTCAGTTATTTTCAGCCTTTTTTCATCTCAGAGCATGATCTGTTTCCTACTGTTACAAGCAAAAAAAAAATCTTTTGCCAAGAATTTAACTCTGATGTGCTTGGCACAGCAAGGCAACAGCAAGAGAAACAGAGTGAGAGAGAGAGAGAGAGCGCGCGCTAAGAAAGACAGCAATGAATGATCACTGCAATTATAAATGGGTTAACATTCCACTGTACTCCAGAAGAATAGATTTCAGGCAAGGCTGCAATGAGAGATTGGGGGGAGGGGGAAGCACACAACTGACTCCATTCAAACATGGGAACAAACCCCTTCTAAGAATGACTACAGAATGAAACACCTGCCACCCAATTCTTCACATAAAAGTTTGGCAGAAATACAGTGGGCAATTTGGAGCAACTTTTATATTCCAAGTTAAAGGAACTGAACAAGAGAACTATACAAATGAATCCCTGAGAATGGACCTTTATAACTCCAACTGCTATTTAAAACCAATAGAGCAGAAGTCAGGGATCAGAGCTCATCTTTTCCATCTTGCATATCCAAACTACGCTTTCCTTTTGTATCAGGATTTAGTTTGGCCACTTAAAGAATTACTGAATTCTTACAGGGACTCTGACCCTTCAGAACTCTGCTCTTCTTTTTTTTCTTAGCTCTTGGCAACATAACCCCAAGCTCTTGGCTCTGGTCCTCCCCAGATCCTCTGACCATTATTTTCTCTTGCTCCTTTTTTCCTTCTACCTTTTCTCCTCATCTCTCCTTTTCTCCATTTCACTGTCTATTTTAAATTTTCTGACTGTGAAGTGAAATTTTCATACAATAAAATGCCTAAATAATAAATGTTCAATTCAATCAACTTCTGTAAATACTTCTGCCTTCACAGCCCTTATCAAACATGCCTATTGTCCTAGACAGCTCTCTTGTTCCTGCTCCAGGTCTATCCCAGTTGTACTAAAACAACCAATGACAACCAATGTTCTGGTTTCTTTCATCATGGATTAACTTTGTTGACACTAAATGTTTAGATAAATGAAATTATATACACTTTTTATATAGCTTATGTTATTTTATTTGCATTTATATACACTTTGTTAATGGCTCCTGTTATTTTTCAAATTTATCCACCATGCTGTTCTCTGTCTTCACTTGATCTCAGTCAAAAGGCTGAGAAGCGATGTGTTCTTTCTTAGTAATTTGTTTTGTTTTATCATGGGACACTTTCATAGCGTATAAGTGTACCACAATATATTTAGCCTATCTTGTTCTGAGAAGATCTTTCCAGATAGGAAGCACATTTTAAACACTGTGTACTATCTGCTTATGAATATGTTGGATTAACTTTTATTAAGATCCAACCTATAACATCTGTGTGGCAGGTACAATATTTGTGAAATTTCTTTAGTATTACCTTAGGACTTCTTCCTTGATTCATGGGTAACTTTGGAGTATATTACTTAATTTCAAAATTGTTCAGGAATTTGCAAACTGGTCATTAAGAACTTGCTCTAATAGCTCTTATAGTGCTGATCTTTTGGTGATGGATTCTTTCAACTATTGTTGGTCTGAAAAAGTCCCAATTTCACCTTCTGTGTTGAAGGATTTAAGCTTAATCCCTGGCCTGGAACCCTGAGGCCTATTTCTTCCTGTTTAACTATTGTCCAGCTCTTTTCAGGTTGTTCTGCCGTGTTGATAGAGTAACATAATGGCACACCTATCAGGAACTCTTCAAGTGACTGGGCTTCAAGCTTGTTTTTATTACAGTTGTTATTTGATTTGTCCTTGTAGCTTCAGTTAAGTTGTGGGAAGTTATTAGCTAATTGTCTCTAATACAGATTCATCATTCGGCATACATTCATGCCTTGATCAGTAAAAATTATTTTAGTTCTGAATAAGTGAAAGACTGAATGGAGTGCTTAAACTATGTTGTTAAAAATATTCAGCATGATAAAACAAATAAACATCACGGGTGCTGACTGTATCAATAATTAGCTCAGTTTAGTCCATGAGATTCTTTGGGCCTTGGTTCACTCAAATGACTGCCTTTCTGTGAGAAGGAGATAAACATATTTCATAAAGTTGTTGTGGAATAACTAATGACGTAGGAAAGTGCCAAACCCACTAACTGAACTGAATCCATCACTACTGAATCTGAATAATTCACATAAACGATATGTGAGGATGCCCAAAGAGTTACCAACATAAACGGTGTCGAGATGAATTGTAACATTTTGACTGGACTTCTACCCAGGCATAAGTAACTCTGGTAATTTGCAGCAGATTGAAGGAGAGCAAAAATGATTGGAAAGTGCTGATTTTAAGAAAGATCTTAGTAAGCGTAGATGTGGTGAAGACACTGGGAATAAATTTAAATAACAATTTTATTGAATTATTTAAAATTCTGTTTTATTTTAATTCCTTCTAAGTACTAAAGTGTAATAATTCATACATGAAAAATAAAATCTCTTCTATCAAGGAATCTACAGTTTAATAAGAAACAGAGTATTGATATTCTGAGATTCAATGATTTTTACAGCCCTTGTCTCTATTGTTGAAGAACAGTTTCATTTGCCTATTTGTTGAATTCCTTTCTTAGTGTAGTAGTGTTAATCCTGTGAAGTATAAAGAAACTGAAGGCCAAACGTTTTAAAAATTATAAGAAAGAATAATTAAGGAAGGGAAGGAATGGTGGAAGCATGGATGTGAGGGAGGGTAGGCTTGGAAGTATAACTAAATTTTTATATATAAAATATATATCTTCTAAATCTTTATATATGAAATACATGAAATTTGCTCTCATTAAAAATTAATTAATTAAAAAAGAAACAAAGTAAACCACACTTAGTGAGACAATAAGGCATTTTGTATAGACTTGTAGACTCTGGCACCACAATTCTGATTTACAATCCTTACTTTGCAACTTAGTAGTCATACGACACTGGGCAAACCAGTTTATGAAGCTATGCATACTTGTTCAGATAATGCTATATGAAATTAGACAAAATCTCCATGTTTAACATAACAAGAGTTTTTGCTTACATAAGATTCAAATGATGAAGTGGATGGAGTGGGATGAGAGAGAGCTATCATTCTCTGTACACTGTTATTCAGTGCTGTAGTATGAACAACGACTGCTTTGAACATTGACGTTGAACTACCAGATGGGGAGGAGAGAAGGTGAAAGGTCATACCAGAGGTAGGCCTTGGAGTGGAGAATATGACACTTACCTACATTTTATTTAGAAACTAGAAAAGATAGTCCAGATGTGTGCTTAGGTACAAAGAGAAATAAGTTCAGCAAACAGCTCACTAGTCTCCGCTGAACTCTGAGTTTCCCTTGAGTAAAATCAAGATAATAATAGCATCCATGTCAAAGAGGTATTGTCAGAGTTAAATGGTATAAAGTACACAAAGTGCTTAGCCCAGTGCCTGACTCATGATCCGTGCTTGTGAAGGTAGCTGCTTCTATTATAAAGTGCTTTGACAAAGAGAAATTGTGGATTCAGCAAGCATTCAAAGGAAGGTGGAATCCACTGAAACTGGATGTCAGGTAGTTATCCACAGGGGTTGTTGGAGCTGTGCATGTCTGCACAACTTCAAGGTCCAACTATGTGGTCTCAGGTCAGCTGAACCCCTTCCCAAGTCATCTCCTTTGTGCTATATTCTTCTAAAACCTTGATTCCATTTTCATCCTAGGTTGAGAGGAAAAAATGCCTTGTTCTGAGGAGATCTTTCCAGATAGGAAGCACATTTTAAACATTGTGTACTATCTGCTTATGAATATGTTGGATTAACTTTTATTAAGATCCAACTTGTAACATCTGTGTGGCAGGTACAATATTTCCAATCTTACACGTGGATATGCAAAACTTGTTTAAAGAACTTTATTTTTCTATAATTTGACTTAATAAGTATTTTCATCCACATTCTTTCCTGTTTGGCAGAAAATGAAGATGTATTTTATATTAATTCAGGGTTCCCTTCCCTCTCCTTGTTCTCCTCAGTGATATCTAAATTCTGAGGTTGCTTACAGAATATTCTGGCATGAGGAGTAACAACTGAGCCCTTGTAGCTATTAAGGGTCTATAATATGGAGTGAGGGTTCCTGCTTGTTTCTGGTTCATTGTATTTCTTGACACTGGCATCTGCTGGAGTAGAGGAGTTGTGTGTAGTTTTTTGTCCAGGACAGTCCCAGTTACACCCATTGTCCTTACATCCTGTCAATTTAGTGTCCTCTGTACTCTCAAAGTTGCCATAATTTAGAAAATAACATGGACAGTCACCATTCCTGAGCATAGAACAACAAAGATCAGATGAGAGACCTCTGGGTATAAGCACCTATTCATTAGGTTTAACTCTCACTCCCTCTCCAACCTTTTCTCACCTTCCTTAACTCAAGGAAGGGGAAGGGACTGCTTTCACAGAGGATATTTAATTCAAGAGATGCCAATAAAATAGAAGTATTTGGGTTATAATCAAAGCAGATTTAAGTACCACAAACAAATCAACTTCAATTTCTACTTAAAGGGAGAAGATTCCATATTTGGTTGAGAGTAAAGAGAATGGGTTAGAAATATTTTTGTGGAAGTAGATGTTTAGTGCAGCAGACCATACCAGTGTCTGGTTTGAGTCCAGGCTCTATTTCTGACTCCAGTTTTCTTCTAATGCCGTCCTTAGGAGTAGCAGGTGATAGCTCTGGTACCTGGGAGCCTGCCCCCACTGTGAGACACTTGGATTGAATTCCTGGTAACTAGTTTCATCTTAGTACTGAGGTGGCAGGTATTTGGAGACTGGAAGAGCAGATTGAAAATCTCTGTTTTTCTTTCTTTCCCTCCCATTCAAATTAAATTATAATAAACAAAAAATAAAATAAATGATTTTTATGGAAAAATAAAGCTTAAAATTAGCCTTGAAGGGAATCTGCCTTACGGTTTGGTGACTGGCAGTGAGAGCTTTGGCTCAGACTTTCTGGTGGGTTGTCCCCATATGTGTCACCTCAGCGATAATGCCGCAGGTCAAGCTCATAATACACCATTAGAGACTGGATAGGAAATGGTAGAATCAAGACTTCGGCAGATTAGACTTGTTCAGAGAAGGTCACAGGGCTCCTGATCAGCTCAGATCTTCCAGCTTCACTTTCTCTTCTGACCCAGAGTCATTTGGTTGTTTCTCTTGGTACCCTAGCCAGTGTCCTTATCCTCATTTCCATTTAGTGACCATTGGTCAAGTTCTACCTTTATTCTGAAGGATGACTGGGTACTACTTTCTCAAACTGCTGGCCTTGGTTTTACAACATGTTCTCTGCTTCTTCCATATACTCAATGCAAGCATCTACTTCTCCACTTTGATTCCCTACAGCTGTAAAAAAGTTCAGATTTGGTTTGAAGTCTGGCTCCATCCCTCTCTAGTTACAATGTCATCAGAACCATGTCACTGAGCCCTAAAGTACCATAGTACTTCACCAGTAAATATCATTTCTACTATAATCAAGGTCATGTCTAGACAAAAATGAAGGTGACATTCATCTCAGGGCCAGCGCTGTGGTGCAGTGGGTTAAGCTGTTGCCTGCCATGCCAGCATTCCACATGGGCACTGCTTTGAATCTTGGCTTCTCTGCTTCTGATCCATCTCCCTGCTAATCTGTCTGGGAAAGCAGCAGAACACGGCCCAAGTTCTTGGTCCCCTGCATCTGTTTAAGGGACCAGGAAGAAGCTCCTGGCCTCTGGCCCAGCTCTGGCCATTGTGGCCATTTGGGGATTTGACCAACAAATGGAAGATCTCTCTCTCTCTCTCTCTCTCTCTCTCTCTCCCCCTTACTCTGACTTTCAAATAAATAAATAAATAAATCTTGAAAAGAATAAATTCATTTCCATGCTCTCATTTCCTTTGTCAACAAACATCTGGTTTAAGCATTCTCATAGCTGCCTTGATGATGACAACCTTGAGCTTCTGCTGTATTGTCATCTGCCCAATGTTCCCATCCACATTTAGATGCACTGCTAGTGCTCTATCAACTCAAAGACCTTCTGGCTTTGGAAGGCTTTACTGGTGTCTTAACAGTGGTTTTGCACTGTAATATTATATACAATCCAAATGACATTTCAGATTCCCCAAATAAAACTTACCTTGAACCATGTGGCTTCCTCACCATCAGCATTTAGCCAATGTATCTGTCAGGATTGCAAGTAATGGAATGTAACAGAGGCTCATTCACAGCAGATTAGCTAAACTGGGTTTCATTTTTCTCAGAAACCAAAATTCTAGTAGTGAGCAGTTGGAACCAAGTGACAGTGCTGGCATGAGTTGCCAAGGACCTAAGCTCCCTCTAGCTTCCTGATTTTCTAAGTTCAGCATTTGCCAATTCTCCTTCTAACAGTTACAAAATGGAGGTAGAGTTGAGGGAGGGGTATTAAATAAAGGCATGGAAGAGCTGAGTCTACTCCTTTCTATCAGGAAGACAATATCTTTCCCAGTGGCTATAATGCACTTGTAGGCCAGTGTCTTTTGTATGTATCTCACTGGCCAGGACTATACAACATGACAATCCTGGACTTCAAGGGACAAAAAGGGGATTATTTTAACTCTTTGTTGTCCTAAAATTGGTATTGTATTAATAAATAAGAGGCAGGGGCCAGCACTGTGGCTCAGTTTGGTAAAGCAGCTACCTGAAGTGCTGGCATCGCATACAGGGTCTGGTCTGAGTCCTGACTGCTCCTCTTCCAATCCACCTCTCCGCTATGGCCTAGGAAAGCAATAGAAAATGGCTTGAGTCCTTGGGTCCCTGCACTCACATGGGAGACTCAGAAGAAGTTCCTTTATCTAAGTTCTTTATCTAAGTTTTCATTCTCACCTCCTATACATCTTATTCCCCAACCTGAGCTTCATATGCATTTACCCAGCAGTTGGGGTACTGGGGGTTCTTTCCTCAGTAAGCTCTTTTACAACTCCATGCAAATGTAAAAGTAGTACTTTCTCTCACTTTCTTTTTGTTTCTTATCCTTAGAGGGGTATCACTCCTCCCCAAGCCATTTCTATTGTCATTGGTTTGGACAAGGAACATATGTCCTTTGCTGAACTTAACACATAATTTGTAGAACCCAATTCAATTCAAAATGGAAAGCCCTTTTGATATCAAAAATGACCCCCTGAAAGTCTATGTGAAAATGTGGCCCTTTAAAGTTCCCCAGAAGTGCCATCTGGGTTGCCATATATGTTACCAGAATTTGGGGTGTCATACAATATCATCATATGCTTATTAATAAATCCCAATATTAATAAGCCTGAGAGGGTTCTTGCCTAATATTTAGAGAAGAATTCTAAATACCGGCATCAATAAACAAGGCAGCATGGTGCATTTTAAGCTTTATTTAGTGCAAAAGATGCATAGGAGAGTGAGAGCTTTATCTAAGAGAGGGGGAGGGGGTAAATCTGGGCTCATACCGAGCACCAGGAACCAGCCACGTGGAGGAGCATCTAGGCCAGCAAGCCTAGGGCAGGTGGCCCAAAGGCCATGCACCCTGGGTGGTGCAGGGCTACATCCAGCCCCCTCCTGGCAAGAGGCCAGAGATAGGAAGAAGAGAGGCGGACAAACCTTGTCCCAGGCTTTTAATCCACTCTCAAAGGGGAGTGGTTAATTAACCTGATTGGCTGGTGGGTACCCAGGTGTGGCCAGGTAGAGGCATGAGGTCACACAGGGGCATGGCAAAGGTATCAGGTAGGGTGTGAGGTCACGCAGGGGCATGGCGAAGGCGTGGTCTTTCAGCTCACAAACCTAATCAATTTTAGCCTGTATGACTGCCTGCTTCACTTTGTCCAAAAATGATTAAGGATTTCAACAGTAAAGGCAGAGTATATAGCAAATATGTGTCTTACTTAGTTTGAGACATTGCGTGACTACAGAAAAGTCAGCCTACTGGTATAGCATGGCCCTCAGGCTTCCTGCCTTATAATTGCAGTTGATCTGTCTGCCCCTCCTGCTGCTCTCGGAGTCTCTGAAGACGGAGAATGGAGCATAGTCATCCCCGCATTATGGAAACTGTCATGTACCATGTAGGAAATAGGGTCATCTGGGGTTTATGTTACTTCTCTTTTATCAAGTAAGCAAAGGAACATTTTCAAAAGACTGCTTCAGTGGGCTTCCTTCCCACTATTCCCTAGCTAGGTGGTTACAGTGGAGTTGATTAAACGTCAGAAGCAAGAATCAACTCCTTGCATGGAAACACCTGCCTGTGGGAGTGTTCTTTCAGCTGGGCCCAGTAAACAGATTAAGCAACATATGAGGAGACTCCTGCAAATTTCTTTAGGCCTGGTTACATGGAAAATAGTACAGCTATTGAGCAAATGCTTCCAGGAAAGGAGAATGGGTTGTGGGGACAAAAAAAGTGCAAATTGCAGGAATTAAATAAGCTAGTAACAGCAGGATTATAAGGAGCAAACAAAGAGGAAAATCTCAGGAATGTTAAGTCCTGCAGGGGTGTGTACATGGGCTCCTTTTATTTTCAGTCTGGGTATTTATGGGGTTTTCTTTGTGTGATTTTGTGGACAGAGCATCGAGTCAGCATGTGTAGGCCTATGTTTGTATCCAGGTTCCATATCTCAGTATCTGACAGGGGTCCTGGGAAAATTGCTGAATTTTCTGTTTCCTAGATTCTTCATGTAAAGCATCAAGATAATAGCACTGCAAGTGGAATGATTGTGTTAATAAATCAAGTCAAACTGCATAGCATTAATTGGAATGTAGAAAATGTATGAGTGTTCTCAATTTATATATTTGGGTTATACACTCAAATAACATGGAGTGCCAACATTAAGTGGTTAATAACTGCTTCTGCACCTGTTGATCTGCAGTATAGCAGTTTCTGGGAGGACAGAATTCTAGTCCTTTCTTGCTCTCCTATATTTATGTGACATTGGCCAAAGCTATTATTGTACATCTCCAGACTTGTAGGAAGAACTAGACTATCTATAATGATTTCCCAGTATCAGTTTAAATTCCCCAAATGAAACTGAATTATCAAATTAACAACGTAACATTGACACGATTGTGGTTCGTGTCTCACAGATGAGGACAAGTTTATGGGAGGGTAGGACAAATAACACAGAGTGAGAAAATGATGAATTCGGGTTTCCAACTAGGCCTTCTACTTCTATAGCCCTGTGCTTGACCTGTATGTATATGGAAAGGCATGGAATCACTCCAGGAAAGAATGTCTTGTACTGCAATGCCTCATTTTTCTTTCTTTTTTAGTTTTTGGAAACTTGACTCTGAGTCATGGTTGCTGGAACCTCCAAAATGTTACTTGGACCCTCAGCAATCATTGTAAACACTCTTCTTCTTGAAAAAAAATTTTTTATGAAGGAAAGTAGGTATAGCTTCAGATGAGCAGCACACTGGTTTTCATACCTGTGAAGGAGATTTATCTCTGTTCTTTCTCTAAACTCACACACAGTTTGCCTACCAGGAGCCTTTTCATTACCATGGCTCTGAGCTGAAGGCACAAGCATCCCATGTACTCCCACCAAAGTGAGCTTCCAGAGAACTGATGACTGGCTATGGAAAAAGGATCTTGGAAAGACACCTGTGACTTTTTCCTGCATAGTACCCATTCTCTCTTTCTTTGGTCACACTGTCCTAATTTATTTCTGTACAAACATGCTTCTCCATTTTCAGTGCATATAATTCAGTTAGCACTGACTCCGTGTAGTAACTCAGGACAGGTGCATATGACCTGGTTTAGCCAATCAGAGGTAGTCAATTTTGGATTGTTTCACTAAAACTATCAGAAAATAAGGCTTTCTTTTCTGTGAGATGCTTGTATGTTGGAATATAAACCTGGAACTGCTGATGGCCCTCTCACCTGCATACATGACCAAGAAGGAGGAGAACCCAGAGAATGGCTGAGTCAGGGATAAAAATGTTTCATACTGCTGATGTTTTTGAGTATATGAATCCAACCATGTTTAGAGCAGTACTTCTATGAGCCTACCAACCAATTCTTGTTTTTTGTTCAAGTTATTTGGATTTATGTTTCTATAACTTACCATCTAAAGATCTCTGGTTAATGTATAACAAAGGAATGGCTACAGACTTTGAACTAAAGAAAGAACAAAACCTAATCCCCGCTGTCTTTCCCAAATGCTCTGTTAAGTGTTTAATACCATTGAATCCAGCAACTACTATCTCCTACCTAATGGTAGGTAGGAAACTTGTGAGTGTGTCGCCTCTCGTGGCATGAGGCATTCTGAAAGCGTGATTATGTTAAGGATTCAGATAGGGAGATTATTCTGTACTATTCTGTGTGCAATGCAGTCAGAAGCATCTTCCTAAAGGGAGGCAAGGAAGTCAGAGAAAGAGAAAGAGATGTGATGACTACAGCAGAGAATGGTTTGATGAAATTTCTGGCTTTGGTTACAGAAGAAAGAATAGTGGAAGCCTTGAGAAACCACACAGGGCAAGGAAATGGAGTATCTCATAGAACTCCAGAAAAGAGCCAACCCTGTGATGCTTTGATTTTAGCCTAGTAATACTTGGTTTGGACTTCTCAACTACTGAGCTGTAAGACAGTAAGTTTGTGTTGTTTTAAGCAATCATATATGGTAATTTATTACAGTGGCACAAGGAATCTGATATATAGCCTGCATGCCTAATGTTCATCTTTCACATAATATGATCAATAACTAACAATTATGGAGGATTCAACATGTACTCAGAAATTTTTAGATTTTTGGCATTTTAGCATAATATAGTAAAGGAAGTGCAGCAAAATGTTATTTATAGAATTTAAGTGGAAGGAATATAGGCATTCATATTAAAAATTTAATTTTCCTGTATGTTTGAAACTTAATAATAAGATTTTGGAGAAAGATGTTGATTTAGGCCTTAGAATAGTAAACCACCTCCATGAATAGTTGTTGAGAGATGGATAAATTTAGCAGAAATAGTTCTGAGGTTAAGATGGGAATCAGCACAATCTGTCCCTTTCACATTTACAATGCAATCCTCCTTTTCTGGAAAGAATTATGCAAGATGATCAGCACTCCATTTGAGGTGCTTATGTGCAGAAGGAGCAGTTGTTGCAACAAGCCTGTTGATGAGAAGCCTGCACAGCTAGTCTCAGCAATCTGGGCCACTGTTGTACACCGGCTGTAAAGCAGCAGGTGTCTTGCTATCTGAGAAAATCATTCAGGAGCCCTAGGATTGCTGCACATCACTGAGGATAGATTTTATCCAGTTATGTGTATGATACTTAGATGGAAAGAGAATGAATGGGAGGCTAGTTCAGTGATTTCAAGTGCAATTATAAACATTAACTTATATGATTTCTTCATGACCACATCTAAGAAAAGTAAACTCTCACAGGAAAGTAGCCAGTAATTACTTCAGTTAGTCACATAACAAGTATTGTCTGAGTGCCTGCTATGGATCAGGCCTGGAGTCAGTTATTGTGATAAATGTAGAGAGAAACTGGTGACAGAACTTTCTGTAAGTAGTCCACCCTAATCTCCAGGGAGATCTCAGGCCTACAGCTTTCCTTCACCCTCCATCTTCTGAGGAAGAGGATCTCTTGTTCTTACTCCAGGATTAAATTGATTTTTTAAGACTGTTCAACGGGCCGGCACCATGGCTCACTTGGTTAATCCTCTGCCTGCAGCTGGGCACCGGGTTCTAGTCCTGGTGGTTCCTCTTCCAGTCCAGCTCTCTGCTGTGGCCTGGGAAGGCAGAGGAAGATGGCCAAAGTGTTGCCCCTGCACCCCATGGGAGAACAGGAGAGGCACCTGGCTCCCGGCTTCGGGTCAGCGCGGTGCGCCCACCGCAGCACGTTGGCCGCGGCGGCCATTGGAGGGTAAACTAACGGTAAAGGAAGACCTTTCTCTCTGTCTCTCTCTCTCTCTCACTGTCCACTCTGCCTGTCAAAAATAAAAATAAAAAAAAAGACTGTTCAATGGTGGCACCACTGAGAGTCCTGGGGTTTTAGACAAATGCACAGCTAGATTTGGATCCGCCTTGAAATATGACTCCTCTACTCACTGAGACGAAGGTTATGTTGGAATGAAATTTGGAATTGGCATTTGGGGACCAGACTTTGCCTTTGGAAGGTCAAAGTTAAGAAGTGTCCTATCAAAGGACACTGGAATAGGTGACTTAAAACAGTTCTCTACATAGATATAAGCCAGGGTTAGGGGCAGATGGAATGCAAAAATAAATAAAAGGATTTCCGTTATTTTTTTTTATTTGACACGTAGAGTTATAGACAGAGAGAGAGACAGAGAGAAAGGTCTTCCTTCTGTTGGTTCACCTCCCAAATGGCCACAATGGTCAGAGCTGCGCCAATCCGAAGCCAGGAGCCAGGTGCTTCTTCCTGGTCTCCCATGAGGGTGCAGGGGCAACACTTTGGCCATCTTCCTCTGCCTTCCCGGGCCACAGCAGAGAGCTGTGTGTCCCGGCACCAGGACTAGAACCCGGTGCCCAGCTGCAGGCAGAGGATTAACCAAGTGAGCCATGGTGCCGGCCCCAGGACTTCTGTTATTTAACCCAGCACTGCCTGGTGGAGGACAGCACAGGAATTCTGGCTGAGGATAGAGCTAGAAATAAAAAGGAAGCATTATTCTGGAGTTTCCTCAGTGACTAAACTCCAATCTCTGAAGAGGTCAGCACCCTGCCGTGAACTATGGACTTCAATATCCACCCATGTTTTCTCAAGAAACATATGAGGACACTTCCGAAAGATGATGGAAAGATAGAACTAAAAGATAATATGCATTTTCCATGCACTGTTTGTTTGAAAGGAAGAGAGAGAGACAGAGAGGGAGTGGGAGGGGGGTTGGAGGAGCAGGAGTTGGGGGAGAGGCAGAGGGAGAGAGAGAGCGAGAGCGAGCTACTCTAATACTTATAACATCAGAGGCTAGCCTGGTGCTGGGGCCAAGAGCCAGGAACTTAAGCCATATCTCTCACGTGGATTTCAGGGACCCTATTATTTGAGTCATCACTGTTCTTTCATAGGGCCTGCATTGGCAGGAAGCTGGGATCAGGAGCCAATGCCGGGACTTTATGTACTCCAAGATGGGATGCAGAAATCTTAATCACAAGCCCAAATGCTCTTTCCTTCATAAAACTTTGGAAGGCCCTTTGTATTTTATACTCAAGGAATTTAGTTTTAAAGGGAGAAAGAAGATAGTTCCTCCCATAAAGACTGATCAAACTGACAACCCTTTGATGTAATAGCAGTATTATTTTACATCCTGGTCTTCTCAACCAATTTTTGAACCATTAAAATCAAGAAGTACTCTTCCTTCTTCTTTTTATTCCTAATGACCAGTACAATGGCACATTGTTGCTCAATAAATACTTTGAATGAATGGAAGAAATAATATGTGGGGCCTTAAGGAAGTAATGAAGGTTAAAGGAGGTCATAAGCATAGGGCCCTATGAAATAGGATTAATGTCCTCATAAGACGGGACATCAGAGAGCACTCCCTGTCCATGCCCACTGAGGCCATGCCGTGTGTGGACATAGTGAAAAGTGACCATCCATGAGGCTGGAAGAGAGAATTTAGCTGCAGTCTTGTCAGTTGGAACCTTATTTTTGACCTCTAGTCTCCAGAATTGGAAGAAAACAAGTTTTAATTGTGTTAGCCACTCAGTCTGCAATGGTTTGTTACAACAGAGACTGACTAACACAGTATTTGTACCAAAGTGCAGAAAATGCTAGGGCATTAAAAAGATAAAGACACTGATTACAGCTGAGGAAAGGAGGAATGTGTCAATGGGGAAGTAGCACTGGAGATCCTTGAATTATAGAAAATGTTATTTCCAGTAGTCCAGACTGTGATGAGCAAAGGTAGATGGAGGGAAAGGACAGGCAGTCAGGTCACAAAACAAAGATGATATGCTTGAAAAAGAGCCTTGAAATTTTAAACATGGAAAGATAATTCAACATCCTGCTAAGGTCTTTACATTTATTTTCATAGACATCAGAGAACTCAGTTTGAACAGTGAGGCAATCAGAGAGTTTCTTGGAGAGGAACAGTTTCCATGTTCAGGTTTCCTGTCTGAGGGTGACTCACATCAAGTATGACCTCATTGTTGACAGTCCCGACAGGATAACCCTATCTGTGTATGATACATAGCCCAAAAATTTATATGTGATACTCCCATAGTTACAGGGATCATTCCTTACATCATTGCTAGTACAAAGGTTACTTTGGGGCCAGCTCTTATCCAAGCAGATTATCTACGCCAGGTCACAAGGAATCCACCACAGGAGGAAACAGTAGCTCAGGAACCTCCTTAAGTTTACCATTGGATTTATTTTCAATTCTTTTGTAATCTCTTCCTTAGAGCAGTAAACTCTGAGCTCACAGGGCTTTGCATTTAATTCCAGTATTTGGATTGTGAGAGCTTTTAATACCTGTGGACTTGGCTGTTGCAGAGAGTAAAATGCATCCCCATTTATCAGAACTGGACTGAGTCATGTTACACAAACCACAGATTTCTGCAAGAAAATTAAAAGGCAATATCATTTCACTTCTGCTGAATGTTTCTTATTCCAGAGGAGAATTGGGACACTCTATACTGTGTCCAGTGATGCTGCCAAAAATATATCACCCAGAGACACGACAAATGAATGTATAAATAGGAATTGCTCAGAAGGGGTTAGTCGTAAATCACTGAGTGAGCCGGAATCCAGGCTTGTTTTCTGTGTTGCTTAAAATGTGAAATGTTATTGGTGACTTCTAGAAAAACAATTTGATTTTTCAACGGTTGCATTAGAAGGTTGTGGGAAATAGGGAAGTATAATTTCCCTAGGTGAAACCAAAGGCAAGATGGAAAATTTTCTAGTGACTATAGGATTATATTGAAAAATGGAATGCAGTTTGTTAAATAACAGCAATGATGTGGTTTATGGAATCATGAGTTTTCATCTTGAACATTTAGAAATCTGGGGTATGGTGATGGGCTGGCTTTGGGTCAAAAATGCACTATAATAAATTGGATTGAGGAACCAATAACAATTGTGGAACTTTTCTTTTAGGGTCCTGTAATTCTTCCACTGTACTTACTCCTAGAAAACTTTTCTTCACGTTTTAAAAGAAACTGTTTTCTGATGTACTGAGTTATGTCTGACTAATTCTTCTTTATTCTGAAAATAAGAGGTTCTGTTTGTTTTAAAGATATTAAAGTAGACACTGAAGAGTAACAGCAAAAAGACACTGAGATCTTCAGAGATAAAAGTGTTAAGCACTCTAATACAACTGCAGATATTGTTAGTGCTAAATAGATATTTAAAAATTTCCTTTATTACAATATTCCTATTACACCAATTGCAAAAAGAACACATTTGTTTTTACTTAAGAGTACCAGAGGTTGGCATTGCTTACTTTTGTTTCTAGAAAACCTCTGAAGAGGTTTGTAGTGCAGTGAGTTAGTTTAATCATCAAATCCAGTATTAAATCCAGGAGTACTGAATGTGATTTCCAAAGTTCAATAATTTTTCAATGGCTCCTCTTGTAGTTAGTTTTACTGCGTAACAAACTAATCTGGAACCTAGTGACTTAAAACATTCATCACTTAGTAGTTCATAATTCCACTGCGTTGGGAATTTAGTTTAGGCTCATCTGGGTGGTTCTTCTGCAGGTCTTACCCAGATTTATTCAGGACTGTAGCCAGATGAAGGGATGGTTGGAAATTTGCTGGCCCAGCTAGCCTCATTCACATATCCAGGGTTTGGGTAGGGCAACAGACCACGTATTTCTAACATCTTGCCATTTAGCCCTGGCTTTTCCTCATGATGACTGGGTTACAGAAACAGCAAGAGAGAACAAACTTCGCAAGGCAAATTTTTTTCAAGTTTTCACATCATGTTTGCTGAGATTCTATTATTCAAACCAATCCACATGTTCAAACTCTGCTTCAATGGATGGAAAAATAGCACCCAAATAATGTGGATTTTTTTTATCTTTATAATATGCTGAAGATAATATTGTTAGACTAAACTCTGAGCTCTTGGAGGAAGGAGTTGTAAAATTCTGTGATGTGATACAAGGTTTTCATGCATGCCGGGTTGTGTGTATGTGTGTATTTTGGTCAATCTATCATATCTAAGCTTTTCTTTCATGATCCAGTCCCAATGGTGGATACATAGCGTAGTACTGACACTTACTAGTTGTATGAATTTGGGAAAGTTCCTTAGCCTCTCTATGGCAGTGTCCTCACTGCCTCATGCGACTAAGAATAGTATGTACCTCATAGATTTATTTTGAGAATTAAATGGACTAACAACTGTAAGGCTTGGAACAATGCCTGGGACACACTGTGATCTCAATAAACATTAGCTATTATCAATTTTGGTCCTGTACTTCTGCATAAATTTTCTATTACTGCTATAACAAATGATCAAAGCCTTAGTGGTTTCAAACAACACACATTCATTATCTTACTATTCTTGAGTTCAGTGGGTGATCGCTGAGTTTCATTGGACTAAAATCAATGTGTCTGTGTGAATCTGTTTCCTCACTTTGCTAAGCTTCTAGAAGTTCTCTGCATTCTTCGGCTTCTGGAGCCTTATTTTATCTTCAAACTCATTAATGGCCATTGGAGTCTTTCTTGTATCCCATCACTCTGCCCTCTGCTTCTGTTCATATATTTTTCTCTATTCTCTCCTTTCACCCTCTGCTACATATAAGGAATCTTGTGATTATATTGGGCCCACCTGAATAATCCAGGTTAATCTCCTCATCTCAGTATCCTTAATTCAATAACACTTGCAAAGTCCCCTTTTCCATTTAAGGGAAACTGTGAGCCGGTTCTGGAGATTAGAGTATGAATATCTTTAGGGACTCAAATAATTTTTCAAATTTTCCATCCTAGGATTTGTTTTTAATTATGAACAGAAAAACTTTTTTGGGAAAGCTTTCTTTAATCATGGATCTTTATGGAAAAATTCTAGTAGCAGTGAAGAAATTCTGTCCTCTGCAGTGTTGAGAGCATCTCTTTCCACTTGAAACTGCCAGCATGGAGAACATATATTTTGAATGATAATACAAAAATGCTTGTCTTCCATCTATCAGAGTGTGACAAAATACTGGGTCTATAAGTGACTCTGTGGTATAGAGCCTCAACTTCTTGTTGTTAAGGTACCAAGAGTTGTTGCTGCTTCCTTCAGCAACTGGTTGACCTATCATTCCTATCAAATGATTACTCGACAATGTCTACAGAGAGACCTTCCATTCTTAGCTTTGTACTCCTAGTGAAAAGAGATATGGTTTGTGTCCCATTTTGACCACGTGATTTTCTTTTCCCTCTTGGATTGAAGGCAGACTCTTTAGATACTCTGTTAGACTATAATTTAATTTGGATTAGGGAATATGGAAAAGGGACGGTGACTATTGACCTCACCATGCTTTTCACCAGAATAATTTTCATAGCATTTCAAAATTTGAAGAACCACAAGATCTGATAATAATCTTATTTTCTATCTTTCTAGAACAGATGAGGAAACTGAGGCCCATTGAGTTTCAGTCATTTTATATATTTTTTTCTGGTGAAATCAGCAGTAAAACTGGAACTTGAATGAAATGCAGCACCAAGTTCAGCTCTCAGCATTAGTGCCTGTTGTACTAGAGGATCTGTGAGTTGTTGTCAAATAAGTGAATGGATGATGAATGACATCCTCATCCTTCAATGTCCAGTTCAGTGCCACATTCTCCATGGAGTCTTTCTGAAAGCCCCCAATTCAAATTAATCTCTCCCATCCCCTCTTTTCATGAAAGATGATATTGATCCTCTATATAGCATTTAATAAAATCTGCCCCAAGTGTTAATTTGCATGCATTTGTCTAGCCTTTGGGTGACAAATAGATTTTATTTCATGTGCCAAATTAGATTGATTGCTGGTAATGCCTGAATCACACCACTGAAATGGAGTATGAGAGCTTGTCCAGCTTGGTGGAAAAGAATGCCATAAATGATTAGTAATGTCTGCCTTGGGAAAAGGATTAGAAAATAATAGAACAAGTGCCCCATGTTTACCAATCGTAGTTTATTGTTCTTAGAATAAAAACTTCTTTTGCACAGAGGTACAATGTTGTTTTCTCCTTTATATCCTGCATGGTACCAAGAGTATCTTGTATATAACAAACAGATGCTCAAAATATTTGTTGAATTAAACTGAAATGAAATTTACATAATATTGAATTTGTAAGTCTCTTGAAATTGTAAACTTTTTTTTACTCCCTACTCTTATATTTTTCTTTTTCCCATATATGTAAAGATTTGATTTTTTTGATGAGTACCCTAAAACTCTGTGATTAACTTATATATAACAATAGATCTCCTCGGAATATTTACTTCATATTACTTATTAACTATTCCTTATCTAGTTTTTATGCCATGTAAATATACTCAATTTAGTATGTGTAATTATTCTACAATAGTACAATAGAGTTAGTAACCTGGAGAGATACCATACTGAGCCAACCAGGAAGCTTGCCTGCCAAATGATACCAAGCCTACTGAATAAAATTGTATTTTTAAAAAATAAAGAAAATACAGACAGAAATAAATAAAGGTAGGAAAGTAGGAAGGAAAGAAGGAGGGAAGGAAGGAAGGAGGGAGGGAGGAAGGAAGGAGAGAAGGAAAAGATGAATATGTGAGAAAGTGAAAATATTAACTTAATATTAACAGTATTAAAATATTGCTTTAATTGAGAATGAAGACAAGCTATAGCAACAATAATATCTGGTGAACTAGACAAATATGCTATGTGATATATTTTTAAAAATAGAATAGATGGGCTTATACCCTGATAACAAATTTACATGATTTCCTATGGAAATGCAAATTATCAGTCAGGGTGTTCTCTCTAAAGGAACTGACTTGTAGGCCCAGGGCTGTGGAGGAAACACGCTATAATGATATAAAGTACACACTGACTCTTTGCAAAAAAGTATGAGTGGAAGAACCTGGACTGCATTATGCAGATTGCTGGGGAATTTTAAATGGCAGTTAAGCCTTGAGACTTAACTCATACATCTGCCTTTGAAGGTTGGATCCATATGTCCACTTTTTAAAATCCAAATATGATCCTCAAGGCATTTGGGAAAACAACACTGTGGTTGGTCCTCCATTTGCAACAGCCTTTTGAACACCAACCTGTAGATGTCTCACGAGCATCTCATGGGCATCTGAAACCAGCTACGCATAGCACTGAACACCTCCCCACCAGGAAATCTGTCCCTGTTCCTTTGACTCACTTCTATTAGAAGGTTACCAAGTTCCCAGTCATCCAGACACAAAGCCTTGACCTAAATCTTCTTCATATTCCATAACCTTCTAGAAGCTCAGTAAGTCTTATGCATCCTACTTCCAAAGAAGATCTCTGAAGACAATCAGACTAAAATTCAGGGTTCATTTCTGCCATTTAAGAAGTGTGTGACTTTGCTTCCCTCACTTACCTCACTAAGTCTTAGTTATGGAATCTACAAAGTGAAGAGGATAAGTTATAGTTTGTATATCCAGGTTTTCAATGATTCAGTGAATGTAAAGCACCCGGCATTGTGCCTTAGAGTGTCTCAATAAAACCAAAATATGACTAATAATTGTTCCCACTACACATATTCCTATTAATATAACCACTACCATCCCTTTTGCCCCGCATTTCCCATTTCCTCTGATCTTGTTCAAGACCTCAGGCCTTGTATAAAGAATCTTCAAGTATCCTCTTCTTTGATCTCCTTGCCTCAAATCTGTTGATTCAAAGCATTTTCTATGTGACTTTCATTGTTATCTTGCTGATGTTCAACTCTGATCATGTCATCTGCCATTCAAAAGCTGGGGCTGGGCAAGTTCAAAGTGAGGAGCCTGGAATTCCATTAGGGAACCCCATTTGGGTGGCAGGGACCCACTTGGGTCATCATTTGCTGCCATGCCGGGTGCATTATCAAGAAGGTAGATTAACAGTGGACTATGTGGGACTCTAACTGGTACTCTAGATAGGATATGGGTATCCCAAGTGGTGGCTTAACCCACTGTGCCATAATGATGACCCTTTCAGTTGTATTATGGCAGACCTGATTGATTAGCTGTGAGGAAGATACTGCGAACAACTTGAGGTTTTTAATGTGGGAAGTCAGGTGGATAGAGATACTATAAACTGCACAGAAAAGGCAAGTAAGTAAACTAGATTTGGTAAGGAGAATAGTGGCTTTGTATGAATTGAATTCAATGAGCTATTGCATACATTCTTACCAGAAATATTGGACAGACAATAGGAAATCAAAAATTTGGAAACAGTGTTAGGGCTTGGAATGGAGATTTAACAATAGCTAGTCAAAGCAGAGGAAACTTTTGAAAGGATGATGGTAATGGAAACCAGCCAAGGGAATACATTGAAGGCAAAAACAAGAAAGTTCAGGGCAGAACTCTGGAAATTCAGCCTTTCAAGGAGGGGAGTATTCTGTTTCCTTCGTGCTTTAATAATCACTACCCTCGGCCCAGGATTCCACCCTGGCTTCTAGCATCTCTGCACTGACTTGGCATACATCTTAAATTCCAGTATTCATTTCAAGAAAGGTTTACTTTTTAAAAAATCATGTAAAAATGCTATTTTCTTACCTACTATGAAAAGGCTGGTGAAATCTTTTACAGTAGGTTTGGAACAGGACATAAACAGCCACAATTCCCACACAGGCACAGTTTAAATGGGCCATATCCACAGGCAATACTGTTCAAAATAGGCAAATGGTGCCAGGTACAAAGCAATGCATAGTGTGAACATACACATAGCAATTCATTGGTTTGCTGAACATGAAATACGGCCATCAGGCTGCACTGCCATCTGCTCAGAGATGACTTTTCTGCAAATCCACCCTAGCTCTGGAGAACAATGGCAGTGGAAGCAATTGCTGGGCTGCTTTTTCCCAGACAAAGGACTGATTCTTGGGGCTGCCAGAGGAAGAGGCCGCCCTCTGGCAGAAGGCTTGAAGTGTCCTCTTGATCCAGCCCTCAGGAACCCAGTGAGACTGTCAGTAACTCAAAGAGATGGGTATCTCCACAATTAAGAAGAGGATGCCACTTTGGGATGGGAGGGGACTTCTAAGAATTAAAGTCAGTAAAGAGGAAGCATGGACAACACCCATAATAACATAAGATCTCATATCATAAATCCTGGTCAGAAAGCCAGAATGCTTCATGTCAGTTTGGTACTGAGTCTTAACCCTGAACTGTAATGTCTTCTGAGCTCAGGATCTGAAAGAAGCCGGTATTCATTTGGAAATGGACGAGATACTTTGATACTTTGAAGAACAGCCAAGCACTGAATCCAAAGCAAGCACATATCCACCCCTTCCGATGGTGCTAATGTGGGCACAGAGGCAGGAGGGAGCTGCCGTGGTATTTCACGTACCTCTTGCCAAAGCCCACAGGCTTTTCTTTCTCATTTATTTTAAATCATCCTCTCCAAACTCACCTCATAGTTCTCATTGCCAAAGCCTTAAGTTCTAGTAGTCTGCTTTCCTTTTCTCACACCCTTCTAAAACATATTGTGTGTTTGTTCTAATGCCAAGGATTGACCACTGGGGAGATTTAGAAATGAAGCCATTCAGTCTTCTGTAACCAGAAAGGAAGGAGGGATGTATAATTTCAACCACGTAGCTCACCAAACTGTCTCATCTAGCTGTATGTGCAGAAAGTATAAAGGAAAAAGAATAAAGTGGCACCCAGGAATCCAGTGTATGATCCTTTCATCCCAAAGCAATGAATGTTGCTATTTAGTCACGTTTTCTTATATTCATCTTGACTTTTGTTTCTATTGTAGTTTGGATATGCTGGTTATTTCCTTAATATGTGTGTTTGCCCAAATGTTTAAAGCCATGGAGCTAATTATTTGAATTTTAATCTTATACCAGTTAATAGTATAGATCTTGATTTTATAGATCATTTTATAAATCCAGAGAGGTTAGAGTACCTGCTTAATGTAAAATAGCTAGCAATAATCAGACTGGATTACGAACATAAACTTCCTAGATTCATGTCCACAATTCTTCTCACTACCAACAAACATATCTATAAAATTTTGTTGCTCGACATGTTCACAGAGTTAAACAGTCTAAATGGCAACTGGCGTGTTAATGAATAAAGTAGCCTGAACAGGTTAGTATCCACAAGAGTTAAGATCCAGTAATAATGTTCTGGACTTTCTTTTCCCTGCAATATCTGATATAGAACAGAATTACACTATCTTGAAGGAATTAACCCAGTTTGATCAGATATTTAATTTCCTACCAGTTACTTGCTGAAATACTTTCCGTGGTAGATTTTGATATGAACTAAGTGCAAGGTTCACACTTTGACAATAGTTAGAGAATAATCCATATGATTTATAAGAAATATTGTTTTTCATTTATGAGCTATAATTTGTATATCCAATAACATTATTCTCAGGTCCAAAATAAATGCTAAAATTGATATAAAAACACAAGAGACCCCGAGGAGCTAAGGCAATCTTATACAAAAAAAAAAAAAAAAGCTAGATGCACTGCAATATCACATTTCAAGACATACTACAGGGTAGGTATAATCAAAACAGCCTGGTACTGGCACAAAAATAGACATGCAGATTAATGGAGCAGAATAAAAACTCCAGAAATCTATTCACACATGTACAACCAACTAATCTTTGACAAAGGAGCTAAAATCAATCCCTGGAGCAAGGATAGTCTCTTCAACAAATGGTGCTAGGAAAATTGGATCTCTACCTGCAGAAGTATGAAACAAGACTCCTACCTTACACCTTATGCAAAAATCAACTCAAAATGCATCAAGGATCCAAATCTACAATCTGATATCATCAAATTACTAGATGAGAACATTAAGGAAATTCTGCAAGACATTGACATATGGAAAGAGATCTTGGAAAAGACCCCAGAAGCATAGGCAAGCAAATCCAAACTTGACAAATAAGATTACATCAAGCTGAGAAGCTTCTGTCCTGCAAAGGAAACACTCAGCAAAGTGAAAAGGCAACTGACAGAATGGGAGAAAGTATTGCAAAGTATGTAACTGATAAAGGATTCATATCCAAAATCTATAAAGAGCTCAAGAAACTAAAAAACAACAAAACAAACAATCTAGTTAAGAAATGGGTAAAGGACTTGAACAGGTATTTTTCAAAAGAGAAAATTTAAGTGACCAATAGACACATGAAAACAGGTTCAGGATTATTAGCCCATCAGATAAATGCTAATCAAAACTACAATGAGGTTTCACTCGACCCAGTTGGAATGACTCTTATACTGAAATCAACAAACAATAAATGCTGTCAAAGATATGGGAGAAAAGGTACCCTAATCCACTGTTGTTGGGAATGTAAACTAGTACAGTCATTGCAGAAGACAGTATGGAGATACCTCAGAATGCTGAAAATAGGTCTACTACTCCTGGGAATTTACCCAAGGGGAATGAAATCAACATAGGATTATCTATACCCACATGCTTATTGCAGCTTAATTCACAATACCTAACATATGGAATTAATCCAGATTTCCATAAATGGATGACTGGAAAAAGAAATCATGGTGTATATATACTATATATATATAAATATGTATACTATGGTATGCATATATATATATATATACTATGGCATATATACAAAGTATGGTACATATATATGGTGTGTATATATATATACATAATATGGTATATATATATATGGTGTATATATATATATATATATAGTATGGAATACTACTTAACTATCAAAAAGAATGAAATCCTGTCTTTCCAACAAAATGGATGCAAGTAAAAATCATAATACTTAGTGAAATAAGCCAGTCCCCAAAAGACACGATACATTTCACATTTTCCCTGAAATGTAGTAACTAATAGGGTATAAAAATGTAATGTATAAGAGTGAAATTGACATTTTGAGATTTGACAATTGTTTACAGCCCTTGTTTCTACTGTTGAGAAATAATGTTTTTGCTTTTTTCTTACTATTTATTGAACTCTTTATTTAGTGTAAGGTTAATCTTATGAGTTTAAAGTAAAGTAAAGTAGATCACTGTAAAAGTTATGAAAGGGAATGAGAGAGGATAATGGAGGAAATATGGTAGCATAGACAGGAGGGAGGGTAGGGTGGGAAGTATCACTATGTTCCTAAGTTTGTATATATGAAATACATGAAACTTATTTACCTTAAATAAAAAACAAAAATAAAAAAGTCAAAAATTTTATTACCTGAAATTTAGATCCTATTGATTTTTTTTTTCAATCTGCTAGTGTTTTTGACCTGCTTTAAACAGTTTGGCCTTTGTTATACGCATGTTTGCTGAGCACTTGTTTTCTTGGAATTAATGTGAAATTAAAAATGAACTTCAAAACTGTAAATAGAATTTTCCTATTAATTTTTCAAAAGTAAAAGTATTTCCAGACCAAGACAGAATGATGTCCCATTCCAAGTTCCAGTCATGTCTGCAATTTTGTAGTTGAGTTATGATTCCTCAATAGCTGATTTTGTCATGGGAAACTCAGAATCCATCCTCCCATTTCATATATCATGCATTTTTTGTGAAAAATGTTAATTACCTACTTCCTCTCCTGAATGCCACTGGGGTACTCATCATCCCTCACTGCAATTGTTGAAAATCACTGATGAGGCCATAAACCCTTCCAAAGATTTTTCCTGTGTTGACTCAAAATTTCTCCATGGAAGGACTCATTTGCAGATGAAAATGTGCCTTTTTTTCATTTATCACCTAATTTGTGTCTACCAGCAAAGGTGTCTCTTAACAAAAAACTTTCTTTTGGACATGATACACTGTGAAAGAGACTTCTCTGTACTTTCCATTTTGCCTTCCTTTCATTATGATTCCATAACCTTGGCTGTGTTTTGCCCAATAAACATTAGTTCTTTCAAATCCTGCTCTAAGTAAAATAAATTAAACTTGTACCTCTGGTTTGTAACCATTTTTGCTCACTTTTTAAACCTTCTCAACTGAGCTCTATGGCTAAGATATTACATATAAATACATATGTTGCAAATTACATACAAAATTTCTTGGGGGCGACATTGAGGCATAGCAGGTAAAGCTGCCACTGGCAATGCCAACATCCTATGTGCGCATTAATTCATGTCCCCATTGCTCCACTTCTGATCCAGTTACTGGCTGATGGCCTTGGAAAAGAAGCATACGATTGCCCAGATCCCTGGGCCCCTGCTACTGGTATAGGAGACCTGGGCCCCTGTGGTTATGATCATCTGCAGAGTGAATCAGTGGATGGAAGCTCACTCTCTCTACATAACTCTGACTTTCAAATAAGTTCATAGATCTTTTTTAAAAATTTGTTTAAAAATTTATACTCACGACAATCATAAATTTTATTGTAGAATCTTTGAAAAATATAGGAGAAAATAAATAAAATACTCTAGAATCAGTATCCATAAAACTCTGATAATAATTAGCTGTATTTACTTGTAGTTTTGTGTGTGTTTATGTGTATGTGTGTGCATGGTTTTCCTAACTTATTTATTTACTCATTTGAAAGTCAGAACAAGAATGAGAGAGAGAAAGTGTCAGAGAGAGAGAGAAAGGGGAAAGGCACAGAGAGTAAGAGAGAGATCTTCCCCCTATGGATTCACTCCTCAAATGAACAGATTAGCCAGAACTGGGGGAAGCCAAAGCCAGGAACTCTATCTGGGTCTCCCATGTGGGTGTCAGAGGCCCAAGTACTTGGGCCATTTTCTGTTGCCTTCCATGGCACATTAGAATTGAACTGAATCAGAAGCAAAGTAGCTAGTACTGGATGTGGCACTCCAATATGGGTGCTATTGGTGCAAAGTGTATCTTAACCTACTATACCACAATGTGGACCACAAGCATGTGCATATGTTTAAATATAATACTAAATATAATTTTACAACCTTCCTTTTTATGCAGCAGTATCATAGAAGTAATTTTTATCTTTATAATGTACAAATGTAGCTGCTGATGGTTTAATCAAGTGCATGATTTACTTAAATGCTTTCTGTTATTGTTGACTATTTAAGCTTTTCTAGGGCACTTAACTGTAAATTATGTTTTATGAATTTGGAACTAATACAGATGCTATTGGTTTTTATGCTCATTTTTGTTTATGTCAATGAATTCAGACTATTAATTTTTTAATGTAAGAAAACAACAAGTAATTTGAGAGAATCCTTTTATGTTGTTTTGTTATTGTCCCTAATAGGAGACATTGGTTAAAAATGAATTTGAAGTCAAAACTATCTTGAATTCTGATATAGGTTAAGATATGAGTCTTTAACATATTACTTATGAAATCTTAGGTTACTGAAGTTCTCCATGCTTCTGAGTCCACTACCACAAATAATAGTCAATGATGATACCTGTTTAACAGAGGAATTATGAAAACTAATGAAGTAATACATTTAACGGTTTGTATAGTTGGGGGTAGTATACAAGACAGATATATAAACAATTCAAAACAGCCTCACAAATGCTGAGATAGCATGAGTATATGTCTCACAGGACCAATCAGGTGATGTGCCTATCTCAGACAGGAAAGGCAGAGGGTAGGGATCAGATTGTGAAAGGCTACTTGGAAACTAAGTAGGAGGTAGTCAGCA
Organism: Oryctolagus cuniculus; assembly: GCF_964237555.1. Lineage (NCBI taxonomy): Eukaryota > Metazoa > Chordata > Mammalia > Lagomorpha > Leporidae > Oryctolagus > Oryctolagus cuniculus. Next base: position 112,496,399 of record NC_091438.1, read on the forward strand.
GTGATAATGGAGTTAAGAAATGTAAAGAGGAAAAAGAAATAATTTTCTATGGACAGGGCTTAGAAAACTTAGCATATGATAAGAGCATACTAAGGACATTTTACTCAATCATTCATTCTAAGAGAATACTGAAGACGCAGGATGAGTGGGAAGTACACTGAGCTTTAGTATTATTTGGTGATCATACTCCAGAAGAGAAAATTAATATTGATGTGCATAACCTACTTTATAGAACCACTTGAATGTCTTCTCATGGTTCCTGAAGAAAAGTCTAGAATATATATATATATATGTGTGTGTGTGTGTGTGTGTGTGTATACCTATAGTTCTAAAACCTGATATAACCTCCTTAATATTTTGATATTTTGGGAATAGTCTCCTACATGTGATTATTTTTATGTGGTGTGATTCTTCAATATATGTAATTTTGCATCATTTCCTCCCAACTATTAAACAAGTGGTACCTTCCCATATTCTTACCCATCTTTCATGAACATTGTTTTTAACAATTGCATATACTCAAATGTAGATTTACTATAATGTGCTTAACTCATATGTTTAACTTCTTAATCTATTATAATTATTTTCTAGCATTAATAATATAATCTTCTTTGTCCACATTTTACTTTATATCTTTAAATTAAGGATTCAGGACTTTAATTATTATGTTAGTATGGAATATTGTACCCAGTGCTTCTGGGGTCCTGCCTCACATTGCCTCTATTGGATCTTTCATTCTACCAGTGGCTGAGATAATCCATTCTATGGACAATTAAACTTATTTTACGCAGACAGTATCGTAAGTGTACAGCTCATCTTTGCTTTTCTTTCTCCAACACCAGGAAGTTGGCAAGAGCTTTCTTGGCTTATGTAGACATGAAATTCAACAGTGTGAGGAACTGAAAACCCTCAAGGACAGCCCATGATCAAATGTTTCATACAGGCTGATGTCAGATAGGTAACCTAGGGTAGAAGTTCTGGTAGAACTGATCCTTCAGTTTCCACAGTGGTATTCCACTAATAGTCTGGTTTTTCTTTTTCCTTGACTCATTCTCCTTAGTTCCTCATTCTTATTACCTAGAATGTCTTGCTTGCACGCAAATTCATGCCAAGTTCTGATTTGAAGAAATTCACGGTAAGGAGAACATCTTTAGGATCATAATATATATTGCAAAAATCTCCATTTCTAAATATCATCATCACTCACAGTTTCATACTAGAGAAATTGATTTTTCAGCTTCCTCTAATGGAGGAAACCTTAAATTAAGACTATACTTTGGGTAGTATCTGAAGAAGCACCCATCTTGTTGCATCCAAGTGTCAGCAATAGTAAATTGTTCTTTCCAATCTGATTTTCACCTTGGTTCAAAAGACTATGAGAGTCAGAACCAAAAATGTATTAGGAACTCTCCTTTTGGCAAAAAACATCTGTAAAGAATCTGTTGTGAATGTACAGAGTCCAATGCTTAGAGAAAACTAAACACAGTTTGTTTGTTTGTTTGTTTTTATTAAAAACAAGGAGTTCCAGAAACCTAACCTGCTATTTGCTTTGAATTTTGAATCTAGCATTCCTCTACTGCCCTGTCCCCTTGGTTGCCAGAAGATTGAGTGAGCATTTTCCTGGTACTCACTCCTTTTCCACATATCACAATGAGTACCAGGAGTTACCTCTGGACAATATTCTGCTTTTGATATGCCCAGCATGATTCCATCCACACCTTACTAACCCAGGATTTATGCTCCCTCCTAATCCAGGACACTGTCAGTTCCTGATATCAGTGTGGTAGAAACTGTAGTTACCTATATAAAATATACTAAAACAAACCTGGGAGAGGTTTAGAGCTTAGAGATACAGTGTACATAATACAGCCTATAGTCAACAACACTATTTTATTTTTAAAAAGTTGATATGGGCATACATTTGGCTAGTAGCTAAGATACCTGTGTCCCATGTCAGAGTGCCTGAGTTCCACATCTAGCCCCTGCTCATGACTTCAACTTCTTACTAATGAGGATAAATGGAGGCAGTAGTGATGTCTCAAGTAATTGGATCATCACTACCTTCTTCGGAGATCTGAATTATGGCCCTGGCTCCTAACTTCATCTGTGGCCCAGCCTCAGCTATTGTAGACATTTAGGGATTGAACCAGTGGATGGGCATACACTGTCTCATTGCCTTACAAATAGAAAAAACCAAACAAATGAAAATGTAAAAACTTAAAATGGGAAAATGAAATTAAAAGGTGTTTATTTTTAAAAATTGCTAAGAAAGCAGATTTTCAGTGCTCTATAAAAAGAATAAATAAAATGTCAGGAAGAAACTGCTGGAGATAGGTTAATGACATAGATTGTCCAATAGTTCTAAAGCACAGTTGTCTCCAAATTCATCAAGTTGTATACACTAAAAATGTCAGACTTCTTATATGTGAATGTGGTTTCTAAAAAAAAGTTTTTTAAAAAAACTTTTTTATAGAACGCCGAATAGATAGAAGGAACAGAGACACAGACATGGGTGAAAAATTAAGTTGGGTGACATGCAAGAGTAAAAATTCTTGGATCCCAGACAGAGAATCCCTTTGGTGTGCACTTTATCAACCAAATGTCAAGCTTTCTTCACCAATGCCCCTTTGGGTTTGAGGATAAGTAGCATAAGCTCCATCTTTCTTGCAGTGTCCAAAATGACCTAGGTTAAGACAATTCCTAGAAGACAGCTATAAGTTACACATCATGTGCTCTACATTTTACAGAATAAAAGGTCACAGTTAGCTCACATCTCTGATCAAATATCCCGAGGTGAATAATACTAATTCATTTACTCTCCCATCATGCATTCATCTGAGACATTCCCAGCAGAATATAAAGTGTCTACTGTCTTTATAGAGATGTCTGTCATCTGATAGCACTCTATTCAACACAATCATATCTACGTGCCGGGATTTGACCATAGTGAATTATTCATCATCAGAACTTAAAACTTTTTCTTATGTAGAATCCAACTCTTGCATATACTGTATAGTCTGCTTGTGCATTTTAGAGACAGCAGTGTTATTTATTTTTCCAAACTTACCTGGAGTTCATATCATTTATCATAGCTTATAAGTAAATTCATTTACTTTTCCTTTAATAGCTTCCATCTAATTTTTTTCCTAATTTTTTTTCTCTAGTGACTAATGAATAGGGAAAGTAACAGTTTCGGTTGTCAGTCTATGCTGGGTAACCCTAAACCTGTGATCTTCTGTTCTGCCAGCAAAATTCTCACTTCCATTAACGTCTTGATTCAGTAAGTATTTATTGAGTGTCCTGCCAGGTGGAATACAACAGTGAAGGACAGAATTTTATTCTCACAGAACTTAAAAAACCAGCAAGAGAAACTTACTGCCCTAAGCACACAGGCAAACTGTCAAAGGGTGACAAATTTCAGGGAGTATCAGACAGAATATGAAGGTTTCAGTCATTCTGGGAAGAAGGAATAATTTCTCCCATCTCTAATGCATTTGACAATCACTAACCCATAACTCCTTTTGTCTTAATTTAAAGTAAGGAATATAATATTTGTTATTTCATAGAGTTGTATGAATATCAAATGATGAAATATGTGTAAAGCACTCAGAACAGTGAATGGCACCTAACAAACACTCAGCAACATGACTTATTGTTATTGCCATTGTAATTGATGCAACAAAGAACCTTAGGAGATCAGTACCATTATTTGGAATTCAGCTATGCAATTATTATCAGTGAGGTTTTCCTAGAGGGGACCTGATAATGGATCTGCAGAACAGCTGAAGAATAAGCAGAGTACTGGGAATAGAATGTGAGCAGTTTAGGAGATTGAAACAGGTACGTGCTAGAGAGGTATTATGAAACAAAGGACAATTATCCCAGAGTGGTTAAGCAAAACTCCTAGAAGTTGTGACATATGAATCGAGTTACAGAGAGTAAGGAAGATTCAATCACAGAGAAGAGAGAAGGCATTGAGGAAACATTGAAGTGCTTGGAGGGACAGCAAATAATTTATTTGAGGTGGTATGTAGGATATAAGATAACCTGTCACACTTAAAAAATATGTTAGAGAGAAAAATAGGGCAATAAATGTAGTTGTATGTGATCATTATTATTTAGAGATGGTGACTAATGATAACAATTCCATAATGCTAATGGGTTAAGCCAGTAGAAGTTTCTTTTCAATAATTTAGTAATTTACTATAGCTATTCTATAAATGATCTTCCATATAGCAATACAGAAAGACAAGATCCTTAAAAAATTCTTGTCATGTTGAGTGGATTTTTGTGTAAGGTGTAAGGTAGGGGTCTTGCTTCATGCTTCTGCATGTGGAAATCCAGTTTTCCCAGCACCATTTATTGAATAGACTGTCCTTGCTCCAGGAATTGGTTTTAGATCCTTGATCAAATATAAGTTGGCTGTAGATGTTTGGATTGATTTCTGGTGTTTCAATTCTGTTCCATTGGTCTATCCATCTGTTTCTGTACCAGTACCATGCTGTTTTGATTACAACTGCCCTGTAGTATGTCCTGAAATCTGGTATTGTGATGCCTGCGGCTTTGTTTTTGTTGTACAAGATTGCTTTAGCTATTCGAGGTCTCTTGTGCCTCCATATAAATTTCAGCACCATTTTTTCCAGATCTGAGAAGAAGGTCTTTGGTATCTTGATTGGTATTGCATTGAATCTATAAATTGCTTTTGGGAGAATGGAAATTTTGATGATATTGATTCTTCCAATCCATGAGCATGGAAGATTTTTCCATTTCTTGGTATCCTCTTCTATTTCTTTCTTTAAGGTTTTGTAATTTTCATCGTAGAGATCTTGAACGTCAACATGGATTAAAGACCTAAATCTACGACCTGACACCATCAAGTTATTAGAGAACATTGGAGAAACCCTTCAAGATATTGGCACAGGCAAAGAATTTCTGGAAAAGACCCAGGAGGCACAAGCAGTCAAAGCCAAAATCAACTATTGGGATTGCATCAAATTGAGAAGTTTCTGTACTGCAAAAGAAACAGTCAGGAGAGTGAAGAGACAACCGACAGAATGGGAAAAAATATTTGCAAACTATGCAACAGATAAAGGGTTATTAACCAGAATCTACAAAGTGATCAAGAAACTCCACAACATGAAAACGAACAACCCACTTAAAAGATGGGCCAAGGACCTCAATAGACATTTTTCAAAAGAGGAAATCCAAATGGCCAACAGGCATATGAAAAAATGTTCAAGGTCACTAGCAATCAGGGAAATGCAAATCAAAACCACAATGAGGTTTCACCTCATCCCAGTTAGAATGGCTCACATACAGAAATCTACCAACAACAGATGCTGGCGAGGATGTGGGGAAAAAGGGACACTAACCCACTGTTGGTGGGAATGCAAGCTGGTAAAGCCACTATGGAAGTCAGTCTGGAGATTCCTCAGAAATCTGAATATAACCCTGCAATACAACCCAGCCATCCCACTCCTTGGAATTTACCCAAAGGAAATGAAATTGGCAAACAAAAAAGCGGTCTACACCCTAATGTTTATTGCAGCACAATTCACAATAGCCAAGACCTAGAACCAACCTAAATGCCCATCAACAGTAGACTGGATAAAGAAATTATGGGATATGTACTCTTTAGAATACTATACTGCAGTAAGAAACAACGAAATCCAGTCATTTGCAACAAAATGGAGGAATCTGGAACACATCATGCTGAGTGAAATAAGCCAGTCCCAAAGGGACAAATACCATATGTTCGCCCTGATCGGTGACAACTGACTGAACACCAAAAAGGAAACCTGTTGAAGTGAAATCGACACTATGAGAAATGGTGACTTGATCAGCATAGTCCTGACTGTTAATGAACAACTTAATACATTATCCCTCTTAGTAGTATATTTTATTTTATGCATTTTTTCCTCATTTTTAAAAATCAATAAACACTCCTTATCCATGGGAGATATTTTCTAAGATCTCAAGTGGATATCTGACGCTGCATACAGTATGCCAAATCCTATATATGCTATGGTTGTTCTTGAACTAACATACTTATGATAAAGTTTACTTTATAAAGTAGGCACAGGGAGACACCAACCATAATGACAATAGAATAGAAAAAAGTAATGATACACTGTACAACGTTGTGTGAATGTGATCTTTCACTCTCACAAACTCATATCATCCTGCATATACCCTTCTTCATGTGAATGGTATGATAGTCTATGTGATGAGTTAAAGTGAATAATGTAAGGATTGAGGCATAGGGATAGGCTACGGTTTAAGAATTGTTTCAACAAGACTGTGATACAACAGTTAATCTGATAAACATGGTGTCTACTGAATGACTCTCAGATGGGTAGTGTATGCAAAATGGATATGCTGGACAAAGAGATGATTCAGGTTTCTGGTAGGACACAGGAGGACTCTGCAAAATTTCATTGTGTTGCTTGGAACTGTGAACAATTTAAAACTGTTGATTTGTTTATTTCAGGAATTTTCCATTAAATACTTTGTGACAGTTGTTGACCACAAGTAACTGAATATTCACAAAGCAAAACTATGCATAAGGTAGGACTGCTGTTGATGGTTTTAAAGACTTTTGATTGCTCCATATAGCTTGTGTAAAGTAAGTCATTGCCTCTTAAGCTGAAAAACATGAGGACAGTTCTGGAATAAAGATTTGAGATGAAGTTGTTCTCAAAATTCTTGCCAAATTTTATTTTGCAGTTTCTATATGACAGGCACTGTGCTACTTCCTCTAACATATTATTATTTTATTTACTGCTTACAGCTGTTCCAGGAAATATTATTTTCTTCATTTCACAAATAAGAAAATTAAGGCTTACATCAGAACACTTGGATGCTTGTCTGGTGACATGAAAGCAAGGGGTGTCATTCAAGTCAATGTACCTCGCACTTAGCAAGAGACCCAGCACATAACATCTCCCAACAAATGTTTGTATAATGGAAGCTGTATCAGTGCCATTCAGCAATGATGGTCTAATCCTTGAAAGAAGATGCCTTTTATAGAAAGAAGAGTACATTCTCCTGAGATGGTTTGAAAGAAGTATATTGCCCATTTCTGTCTGTGTTGCAAATATGTTGTTGGGGATCCTCTTTGTCTTATTGGTTAATTACCATGGAACCTCTAATCCAGGCCAGAAATTCCTGGCTGCCCACATTTCTTTCTACTTCAGAATGCGTATCTAATAGCAACCAATTACTTTTCCTATTTTCTCACTTGGAATCTGTTTTGGGAGCTGGGAATTGCTATCTTACAAAATCGGTAACATCTGTGATGAAGGGGCGAGTCAGCGGGCTAGACAGATTTCCTGCGTGTTAAGGTTCCTTTCCTCTTCAGGGATCACTCTGGGACAGTTCCTTGTAATGCCTCCTGTGACTTTCCAAACATCTCTGTTAGCCCCTCCTTTGTCTCTGAGCAGGTGGGGAGCATTTTGTGTGTGAGATGCCAAGTAACTTAAAGGAATCCTTCAAGCCTTTCCGAAGAGTTTGTGTTTTAAACACAGGAAAAATAATTCTGAAGGAAGAACCCTAACTCTGCTTTGCTTCCAGCTATGGCTTTGATTTTCACGTTGGAACGTATCTGGCGTTCACTATGTAACTGGTCTTCCAAGAATTCGGGCTCGGGGTCTGAACACTGATGGTTTTTCAGGTTTGGCCATTGAAGACCTAATGCTGGAATTAGAGCTTTAAGGATTAGAAACCACATTTAATCTCCCACACAACCTACAGCTACAAGGAAATAAGTCTTCTATCATACTCAGAAACACCTTTTTGCACTTGGGAAACATATTCAAGGGGCAATGGTATTGGATAATTTTAAGAAAACTAGGGAAAGGAATGATTCTTTAAAATTTATTGAATAATTTGTTTTGGATTCGAGTCCCTTATTTTTTAAACAGAAAAGTGTACTGTATTCTCTGGCTGAACTGGTGCTTTGATATATCTGCAATTTTCAAACAAGGGAAGTTCAAATGTGAAAAAGACAGTTTTGTTTTGGGAGTACCAATTTAGCTGCTGGGGAACAGGCTGGCTCCTCTTCAAGCAGACAAGAAAAGTATCATTATCTGAATTTGGGAGTTGTGATAAATTATTCATCCCACTAATAATAATGGCTCTGAATTTTCTGGGGGAATTCTGTGAATTATTTTTCTCTTTCTTGTAAAAGAGGAAACCACTTTTGTGGACATTTCTGGAACAGCTGCATGCTTGAGGCAATCAGGTGTGATGTAGTCCTGACAAACATCCCTTCCCCACTGTTCTCCAGGCTCTGGGTTTAAAACAAAGTTTCTTGAAAATTGGCCTTTTTTATAAAGTAGACAATTTTTAAAGTGAATTTACCAGGTTAAGAAGAAGGGAAGACAACCATACCTACTTACTATTAAGAATCTAATTCCACAGATCACATTAATACCTAGATTACTGTTTGCAAGTGAATATCCCTTAAAAAAACAAAAATGTTGAGAGTTGAGACAATTACTAAGGAGACTAAACTCTACAGCTGAAACTCAATGAATAGTCTTTTTTTTGGAGATTAAGTACTTGCTTTATTTTATCTCATTGAATCTTCATAATAATGTTATTTTGCTGGGAAACTGATTCTTAAATAGTGAAGCGATTTTTCTCAGAACCACATATATTTTTCAGATCCAGCTCTTTGCTATGGCCTAGGAAAGCAGTAGAAAATGACTCAAGGCTTTGGGCCCCTGCACCCATGTTGAAGGCCCAGAAAAAGCTCCTGACTGCTGGTTTCAGATTGGGGCAGCTCTGGCCATTTTGGCCATCTGGGGAGTGAACTAACAAATGGAAGACCTCTCTCTTTCTCTCTGCCTCTGCCTCTCTATAACTGTGCCCCTCAAATAAATCATTATATATTTAAAGAAAAGACTAAATGTCAGACACTTGTAACATGATATAATGCAAAATATTTAATAAAAAATAGAAACCAAAGAAAAGACCATCTGGGGTTTTCATTCTGAAAAAAACTAGACCTTGTATAGACCTTGTATGTTGTCCATCTCTGGCAGCCTCATGCTTTGAATAAACTCCTCATTTGGGCTTATAATTGGCAAGTAGAGAAGCTCAGACAGAGGAGAGGCCACAGCTTCTCCAGTGCTTTTTGTTGCTGGAAATCTGACAGCTGGTGCGGAGGGAGCCAAGAAGGAGTAAAACACAGGAATTCCATTCTTCTCTTCTTGGGTCATAATGTGAATGGATTAATCCCAGAGTAAAGTGGAGGAGAAGTGTGATGATAAAGCTATTACTATCTCCCACTGTTTCCCATGTCAAATGGCTAGAAATCCCAGTAGCTGGTTCATTTGGGCATTGTATCTAATCTTCCTAACAAACAATAGTGTTTTAGGAAAGCTGTTAGATAATTAAATTTGTGTAATTATGGATGGATTTTGCCTTTTAGTAGTAGGAAATTTCATTTTTGTTCAATGTTTAAAAGAAGTTTTGGATTCAGTCTTCAACTCTGTTACACCCATGGCTTCTCTTGGAAGAGGAGGTCACAGACATTATTCAATAAGACCTCTCACGCCGCGGCTCACTAGGCTAATCCTCCACCTTGTGGCTCCGGCACACCGGGTTCTAGTCCCGGTCGGGGCGCCAGATTCTGTCCCGGTTGCCCCTCTTCCAGGCCAGCTCTCTGCTGTGGCCAGGGAGTGCAGTGGAGGATGACCCAAGTGCTTGGGCCCTGCACCCCATGGGAGACCAGGGAAAGCACCTGGCTCCTGGCTCCTGCCATCGGATCAGCGCAGTGCGCCAGCCGCAGCGCGCTGGCCGCGGCGGCCATTGGAGGGTGAACCAACGGCAAAAGGAAGACCTTTCTCTCTGATTCTCTCTCTCACTGTCCACTCTGCCTGTCAGAAAATAAAAAAAAAAAAATAAGACCTCTCTTCTTTAGTCTCTGCTGTACTGGAGTGTCATTCTTCAAACCACCCTTTTCCATGGGAAATACTTAAACAGAAACTTAGAAGGAAAACATTTTCCTCTTCCTCTTTCCCCAGGAAGAGAAAAAATGGTTATAAAATTTGAACCATTTCTCTAATCATTACCAGAGAAAATAGAACATGAGGCAAAATTGCTTGAATTAAAAGATAGAAAAATTCAACTTGAGATCTCCCCGGCAGGAATGGTCTTTTTGTTATCAGTTAACCTTAAGCCAAAATTAATATTTTAGGTTCTTGTCTCAAGCTTAGAGGGCATTTCAAGCTCAGACACAATCGAGAGAGGCAATGTGGTAAGGCTCAGAATTTGGGGAAGTGAGAGAAATACACAGAAACATAAAGCCTTACTTAAGGGAGACGGGGTCAGAAATTTAAACTGGGAGTTCCATGCCAGGCTCTCAGAGGGCAGATCAGGGGCCACATGTGGGAGTCTACAGGCCAAGCACTTGGAACAGCCACATGGGTAGGTGTGGCTGCAAAAACAGGTGGCATGTGGGAGAACAGGGGCAAGCCCAGGACACACCACACCTCTGATTCACTTCCAAAAGGGAGAGTGATTATGTAGTCTGATTGACAAGTGGGTGGATATAGATGAGATCTATAGGGGTAATGGGGCATGGTCTCTAGCTTCTGAATCTAGTCAATATAATCCTGTCTTCTTGATTGGGCCCTATATCATTTCCCACTCAGAGATTCCAAACTGTTACACATAAGAGGATGCTGAAGGACATAGCATCATCACATATGTTTTTAGCTACTTCCTGCTGTTCAGGGATGTAGGCCCTGCCATCCTGGGTCTGGAAATATCTTCCTATCATCTAATGAATTGTTTCATGACCTGGAGTATTCACAGTCACTGCCAATGGTTGTGTCCCCTATATAGTCATCATTACTCTCAGAAGTCATTCAGTTCTGAAATATACAAGTTTATTAATCAGCATAAGCAAAACTGTAACAAAATAAATTACAAACGGAGTGCCCCTCAAGATAGAAAGAATGTATTATAGATTCCAAGAAAGTGGGTGGTGATGGGATATCCTTATACATATTATAAAACCATTAAGCCTGAGTATAGTTTTTTTAAAGATTTTATTTATTTTTATTGGAGATGTAGAGTTATAGACAATTAGAGGGAGAGACAGAGAGAAAGGCCTTCTTTCCGTTGGTACACTCCCCCCAGATAGCCTCAACAGCTGGAGCTGCGCCTATCCAAAGCCAGGAGCCAGGTGCCTCCTCCCTGTCTCCCATGTGAGTGCAGGGGCCGAAGGACTTGGGCCATCCTCTACTGCTTTCACAGGCCATAGCAGAGAGCTGGATGGGCAGAGGAGCACCCAGATCTAGAACCAGCGCTAATATGGGATGCCAGCGCCGCTGGTGGAGGATTAACTTACTGCACCATTGTGCCAGCCCCGAGTGTAGAGATTTTTAATAGAAGAACTCACTAAGGAGTTTTTCTGCTGCTAACAGCTCCCAGAAAAAATCAAAAGAAGAGGTAGATGCAACATGTATGCCTTAAAGTGTAGCATTTTTGATGTGATGAAAGCAAAGGCCATCTTTTTGAAGAGATATTTAAGATCTTCGATTGGCTCACAGGAATAATCAGACATGTATTTCGAGTTCATCTGTGAAGACTCAAGAGGTAGAAGTTCAGTCCTCAACAAATGTACCCAGCTTGGGATGTCCTGTAATTTCACTGAGGTAGGTGTGCTCAGTAGCACCTGGTAGGGTCCCTTCCATTTAGCCTGCAACTGGTCTGAAGGAGATACTCCTAAAATAAGGTGAATGGCTTACTCAGGATTCCTGATGCTGGAACTTTTGTTAAAAGTTCTTTAAATCTTTGAAACACCTTTTGTAGATCCCCCGTCCAACAAAGTGAGTTTGTTTCAGGGCCTTTGGAGCTTCACACAAAGGCTTTCTATTGATCGAAATCCTAGAATCAGTATTCTACAGAACCCTCCCATTCTGAGAAGTGTCCTAGGATGCTGTTTTCCATCTGTGGTGACCCTTTACATAGAATAGCTCCCTGTCTCTTGACTGAAAGAGCACACTCTCCTGGGTTAGAATATATCCCAGGTAATCTACCTCCTATTTAGAAACTCGAGCTTTACTTGGGAAACTCTGTATCCTAATTTTGCTTGATTCTGAGTTTAATAGGATGTATCAGAAAACATCCTTCAGGTAAGGGCTTAACACACAATAGGACACATTGAAACAACTGTCTCATTAATAGTCCTGAGGCCTTTAATCATCTTACACTCTCCATTTGACTTTAGAACATAAAAGGTAGGAATATTATAGGGAGACATGGATCCAAGAGTCCGTGTTTGAGAAACTTAATTCTCTTAGACAGTTAGATATAACTAAAACTTATGAGACATAAGAATATCCCCAACTTAATACACTAAATCAAAATAAATCTTTGAGGACAAGTTTTATCATTAATTCTAACAATACAACTCTTTGAGGGCAGAGGTCCTTCATGGGAAGTTAGTACACAGTGACTTCTGCTGTTAGTTCAATAGCCTTTTGAATCTGTGAACTCCTCCAGTATCTAGACAAGGCCATAAAAAAATGGAGTTCTCTGCCCCCTTCAGAGAAAAGTATATCCTTTTTCGATGACAATTTCCTTCTATTGGGTTCTCACCCACAGAGATCCTTCATGTAGGGACAAATTTCACAGCTTCCTGGCTCTCAATGCCTGAAATGTTCTCGTGGGCTTTTCAGCCAGACCAGAATGCCTTATTGGCTGGCTATTAGGTCATTGAGTGCACATATAGCAGTTGCCATTCTGAGTCTGTTGTATGTACTGCTTCCCATGTTGGGGCATTCGCTCCTCTTTAATCCTATCTGTTATTATTACTAAACACTTAATCCTACTTATATGATTACTAAAGGCTTAATTATCTCTATATGATCACTGTAACGCTTAAAATAAATACTATTTTTGCCTTTCAGCTCAAGGGGATTTGGCATCCCATGGCAAGTTTTCAAACTGCACCCTTAGAAGTAAATCTATAGAAATGTATACAGAACTATACTGCTGTACATTCTCTTTGTAGGACCTGAGAAAATAAAAAAGACACTGTTTTTTCTGAGCTTTAATTATCCTTAAGCATGTGACTTGGATGCATTGCATTAGCTTTAATTTTGACACCTTAGATTCTCCATAGTACAATAAATGGGGTGCATTATTTTATTCAGCCAACTAAGGGGGCTCCCATTTTTTTTAATTTCTTTATTTTTTTTAATCCAGCATAAAGCTAAAACACCATACAAAAATAAAGAGATAAAAAGAAAATACCACCTGGTCTGGGAAATACCATCCAAGAAGGCCAAATGGAATACTGCTTGATCCAAGATGAAATCTCAGAAGGTATGCCATACCTGGGAATAGAATCACAAAAAGCTGTGTGAATCAGCATAGAGCCACAATAACAAATTAAAATAATAGACCAGCAAACAAACATAGGGCCAAAATAAGAAATTGGAATAATAAACCAGCACTGAAGAAAAATAACAAGCTACAATTAAAAAGAAGCCATAATAGAAAGTCATTCCATTAATCAGGCATGTAGCATGTGGCTGGCCATGGGGGCTGCCATCTTAGAGTGGAGTCTGTTGCCCATCTTCCAGTAAGGGTTAAGTCCCCATGGATCTGCCATTTTGGTAACCCCATGTCCTTCATGGGGGCCGCCATCTTGGCAACCATGTTTATCTGATGGAGGTCTTAGGATGGAAGTCCCACCACCCATGAGAGGAAGTGGAGCCTCCATCATGTTTAAAGTTCCACCTTCCTGATGTTAAAAAGTTTCTAGGCAATGTGACCTGCTCCCCTTCCTAAAACTACCAATTGAAAGCATGCCTGATTCGAAAATCACAAAACCTGAAGCAAAGCAAATGTTAGATAACATTTAAGCTATCTGTGAAACTAAAAAAAAAGTTTTATATTTTCTCCTTAAAAATACATAAATTGTTCTTAAAAACATCACAAACAATTTGAAAACTTTTATATATCGATAAACTTTCACAAACTGGCCCTCGGCTACCATATTTCTTGCACTTTTCTGCCCAGATTCCATTAGCACTAACATCTTATTCTCCAGAAGCTACCAAAATGAGAAATATCAAGAAAAAAAACCTTACATTTTTACAGCCTCTTCCCAATCCTCGAGCACTGAGAGAAAACTGAAAACCACATCTTTAAAACCACAAAAGCTGAGAGGAGATGCGGAGAGACAGAAAGATTTTCAGAACTTAGAAGCCATGTGAAGCCGTTATGCTGGTTTTTAAACAGATTAAACAAATATCTAGTCCCTCCATGGTTGCCAAATGTTACTGGATAACTTTAAGCCAAAATTAATATTTCAGGTTCTTGTCTCAAGCTTAGAGAAGCATTCTAAGTCAGACACAAATGAGAAAGGCAATGTGCTGAGGCTCAGAATTTATTTGGGGATGTGAGAGAAATACACAGGATCATAATGACTTTATTTAGGGAGAGGGTATCAGAAATTTAAACTGGGAGTTCCATAGCAGGCTCTCAGAGGGCAGATCAGGGGCCACATGTAGGAGTCTATAGGCCAGATGCATGTGGAGCAGCCATGTAGGCAGGAACAGCCACAAAAACGGGTGGCACGTGGGAGAACAGGGGCAGGCCCAGGGTACTCCACACCTCTTATTCACTTCCAAAAGGGTAGTAGCTACATAGTCTAATTGATAGGTGGGTAGATACTGATGAGATCACGTGCAGATAATGGAGGCATGGTCTCCAGCTCCTGAATCTAATCAATCTAATCCTATCTTCCTGATTGGGCCCCATATCATCTGCAAGGAATGGATCCATTGATTAATGGATAAGCAATGTGATTGATCATCAACTTTGTACTGGATCCTGTGCAAGGTCACATGTGGGTCAAATAGGACAGACTGGGGTATATTGTAATAGTAAACAATAACAAACAATCAGATTTCATTGGAATAAAGTCAAATGTTTATTTCACAAACCAGGTGCATGTCCAATACAGAATCACATTAAGTGTCTAGGCTGAGAAAACCTGGCCCTTTGCTTTCAAAACTCCCGTGGCAGAAATGGTGACTCAATAACGTGGGGTCTCAAAGCTTCTGTCCACAGAGTATATAGCACGTCTACTCCTAAAGCCTGCTCAGAGGAAGACAACTCTACCTTCAACAGTTGGGGAAGTAAAATCCTACAATATGGTAGGTAGAACTAGAACCGGAACAACTTTAAAGATTACTACCATAGGCAAACCTGTCGCCTTTCATATAAACTTGCAGCAGTTACAGAATGAAGAAAGCAAAAATGTATCTGGTTTCATATCAGAAATGAACTTTAGCTTTTGAGGGTGGAGAAGTATAAAACGTTGATGGATTAATTTTATTTTTTTTTAGCTTTAGGAATACACAAATTAAACCCCTGTTTAGCTAATGTACCATACAGTTACAATGAATGTAAGAACTGTACTGGAGTAATTACATATATTATTTCACTTAATCCCCTCAAAATCATTATCTACTTGGTATTATATATCACTATGGACTCATGGGTTCTCTTTTCATTCATTTTTTTAAAAAGTTTATTTTCTTTTACATATTTGAAAGAGTGACAGAAAGGGAAAGGGGAAGTGGGGAGAAAGTGAACCATCCAATTGTTTACTCTCTAAATGCCTGCAATAGCCAAGGCTGGACCAGGCTGAAGCCAGAAACCCATAACTCCATTCAGGTCTCTCATGTCAGCTGCAGGTACTTGAGCCATCCTCTGTTCTTTGAGGATGCGTATTAGAAGACAGATGGCTTAATCTGCTGTATCTTAGCACTCAAAACATTTATGAATTATACAAATGTAAATTTCCCAGATTGAACTTAAGGGAACCACCTCAGGAGGACTCCTTTGAATTTTTTTACATAGGTAAATATCTCTGTTTTTAGTGTACTGCTCAATGAGTTTGGCCAAATGTATTCACACCCAAATCATACCCATAATCAATATTGAGAATATTTCCATCTTCTCCATTGGTTTTTTGTTGCTAACAGACTACCTCAGACTGGGTAATTTATAAGGAGGGAAATCTGTTTCTCAGAGTTCTGAGGGATGGGAAATCAAGGAGCTGCATTTAGATTGGACTTCTAGTTGGTGGGTCTGCAGAGTCCTGAGGCAGTCCAAAGCATCCCATGGCAAAACAAAACAAGTGTACCAGAGAAAACTCACTTTTATAACAGCACCCCTCCCGTGATAACACATTAACTCATGAATGGATCAATGGAAACCCCAGGATCCAATGACTCCCTGAAAGTCCAACCACCAAATGCCATCAATATGACTTTGGGGAATAAGTTTCCAACATGTGAATCTCTGGAACACCCTGAATCCATGGCATCATCCCAAACTTCCTTTGTGTGCCTTTGTAGATGGTCTTTTCTCTTCATGTTTTGGTTGAAAAAAATATTGAGTCAGAAAAACAAAATGTCTCATCATTCATTTGCTCTTTTCAGACTTTCTCAAAAATCCATGTGTGGGGTTCTAGACTAGATCCTGGACGCAAAGTTTAAAAGACTTGGCCTCTGCTTTCAAAATAATCTACATACTCATTTCTATGAAAGGCCAAGTATTAAATAAATAACAAGAGGTTTGTTGTCCTTGTAATGTGGCAAAAAAAAAAATTCCATTTTAAACACTATAAATTCTTGAAAGACCCAATGGCAAAAACCAAAATCAAGTTTGGGATAGGTTTACCAGACATCATTGATCATATAACAATTTCATACAATGGAAACTTGCCTTGTTGACCTACTCTATTAATTTTATCCACTCCAGAAAGGGGGTTATTTTTTGGCCAATGATCATCATATTTTAAAATAATTAATAGCTAAATTATGAATGTAATACAAATGTCAGGCTCCACGACTCGATGCGATTTCAATTTCAAGACTACACAAAGATAAATTAATATTACTGTTATTCTGAGAATAGTGAACAAAATTGAAGACATGGTGTCTGGGAAAAATTTAATCCTGGTTTTCAAGCATGACTTAAAACTTAGCCATGTAAAACGGGAAACATTTCACTCATTGAGTCAGGAAATTTTATGAAGGCCAGGGGAAAACATCAAGACATTCAACAAAATAAGCTCCTCATCATCTAGCAGTTCTACTGTGTCTTTTCTACTGTTATCTTATCCCTATTTGCCCTGTGATAACAGTTCTGAACACTTACATACCTCTGGACCTTTGCACACAACATCCAGTCTGCTGACTTCCCTAGACAAGTCCAAGTTTCCCCTTTAAGGCTCAGTTCAGCTGTCGCCTTCTCCAGGACATTTTCTCTGAAACCTTTTCTTATTTTCTGCCTCCATATACTTCCAGCACAGTAATGACTAACTTCTTTCACAATTCCTACCTCTGAACTCTTGCAGAGAGTGGCTGTATTTTCAGCTATGCTTCTTCAGTATATTTACACATAATTGGATATTATTTATGTCGATATTATTCTTTACTTGGTGGAGAGTCTCTATAAAAACAAACTCCTGATTTAAAAAAAAAAATATTCAATCGGGGTGGGCATTTGGTGCAATGGCTAGATAACAGGGATGCCCGTATTCCAGATCAGAGACCCTGGGTTTGAATTCTGGTTCTGGTTCTGGTGGCTTCCTACTAAAGTGCACTCTAGAAGGCAGCAGGTGATGGTTCAAGTGACTGGGTCCCTCCCACCCATGAGGGGGACCTAGACTGAGCTTTGGGCTTCTGGCTAGCCAACATAAACAAGGGGTTTAGACAAATGTGAATGTTTATCTTAGTAGTAGAGCATGGACTCTTTGATAAGAAGCATGTTCAAATGTAGTTCTGAAACTAATTGTGTTAATCTGGCCAATGTCCTGATATGTTGGTCCTTTAATATTACATTTTAAAATGGAGCTTATAGGAAGAATTTTTGTGAAGAAGACAGTTAATATGTACGAAGATCCCAGTGTACATTAATGCTCAATGAGGAACAGCTTTCATGGGTGTTTCGTTTGCAATTTTAGACACTACGCAAAGATAAAATCTTTCTATCTTTCCTGCCTCATAGAATATTGTGGTAAACACACCTGAAAATGATTTCCACATTTCAGGAGAGTATTGCTTTGAAGAACTGGGCTTATCACCTGGTAAGGAATACCACACAAGTGGGTAGAACATTACATGGGCAGGATGTGAGCAATATTCCATTTGATTTGGCAAAACACTCACCTCCCCACCTTCTCCAGCCTTTCAGAATGGATGAGGGGTTCAGCTGCTGTTCATTTCTTCTAGCCAACTCTGACATGGAATGCTCCTGCCTTCACTACTTTCAGAAATAATTAGGTGTTGAAAGCTCTGACTAGAAGGATTAGAGATATGAATAACAGCTTGACAGATCAAATCAAGCACATTCTGATTTGATTACATTACTAAGTCAATTATTATTTCTTGTCACATTAATTATGGCAAGAGTTATAAAATGTGTCTTCCAATAATTCCCTAACTAAATCATAATAGTCATATTCTTGTTTTGAATCTATGCGAGCTAGATCACATATTTGTGCTGATAATAGATTGGCAAGAGGGAAGAGTCTTTATGGTCATCTATTGATTGATTGATTGTTTATTAAGCACCTGCTATGTGTTAGGCACTGATCTTTGTTATTGATGCTAGAAATATTGAGCTCACAGTTCAGAAGGTGAGGCAGATTTGTGAGCAGACAATTCTGCATGAAAATGTAAGAGAGAGTGAAAGACACGGTATGAGTAGAGAGAAGCTTTGTTCTGATGCTGTGGTCAGAGAAGTCTGACAAACGGCTTTCTGTTTGGAACTCATGATATTTTGCATTAATTTTACCTAAAGCACTTGAAAACTGAGAGTTAAGTTTTAAAAAGCAATCTTTATATGTCTGCTCAGCAGCCAAAATGTAAGGTTTTCTGATTAAAGTTGAAAAAGGCTGAGTGATACTTTGTTGAGCGAGATCATTCATTGTGGGACCAGCATCATGGCACACTGTTAATCTTCCGCCTGTGACACCGACATCTCATATTGGCGCCAGGTTCTAGTCCCGGTTGCTTCTCTTCCAGCCCAACTCTCTGCTGTGGCCTGGGAAAGCAGTGGAGGATGGCCCAAGTGCTTGGGCCCCTGCACCCACATGGGAGACCAGGAAAAAGCACCTGTCTCCTGGCTTCAGATTGGCGCAGTTCTGACCATTGTGGCCATTTGGAGAGTGAACCAGTGGAAGGAAGACCTTTCTCTCTGTCTCTCTCACTGCTGGTAACTCTATCAAATAAAAATCTTTTAAAAAATCATTCATTTCTAGAATAAATAGACCAAAAAATACTGGGAAAATTCCTAAGAATAACGTCATTGTCACTCTGCCTTCACCAATACATGTACCCCAACTTTTAAAGTGAGAAAAATGAGTACATAATGTTAAATCACAATACAAAGTATTGAGTGGTGCAGCAGGTTAAGCTGACATTTGGGGCACCTGCATCCCATATTGGAATGCCAGGGCAACTGTGCTTCTAACCCAACTTCCTGCTAATGTGCCTGAGAAGGCAACATATGATGGATACATATACACATTCATATACACTCATACACATACACATATACATACACATACATACATAAACATATATACTTATATATGTATATATATATATACAGAAACATATATAATAGATTTTATACACACACACAAACACACACGTACACACTTTGGTGTATGGGTGTGTGCCTTGTTTGAGTTCAGGCGCAGTGGTAGGAGATGGGGAAGAAGAAGAAAACAGAAAGCAGAAAAGATATCAAAGTAGGAAAGCATGCTGTATCCCTTCAATGAGTACATGGTTAACCATATTCTGTAACCCATAGCTTCCTAAATCATCAAGTAGTCTACCTGAAGCAGATAATGATCTCAACAGTTTATAGATAAGGAAGTTTTGAAACTTGTATGAGTATCACACCCAAGATCACATAGCTAATATATAGCAGAACTAAGATTTAGATTTAGTTATCACTTATTTAAAGGACTATTCCATTGTTATTGCAGAGTGACTTAACTGCAGACACTGAATAGTCTCATTTTATCTATGGAATATAAGATCTAAGACCACCAGTAAATGCCTGAAACTACAGAAACTGAATCCTATATATAATTAGTTTTTTTTTCCTTTTTTAACTTTTATTTAGCAAATATAAATTTCCAAAGTACAGTTTATGGATTACAATGGCTTTTCCCCCCATAACCTCCCTCCCACCTGCACCCATCCCATCCCCTGCTCCCTCTCCCATTCCATTCACAACAAGATTCATTTTCATTATCTTTATATACAGAAGATTGATTTAGTATATATTAAGTGAAGATTTCATCAGTTTGCATCCACAGAGAATATAAACTGCAAAATATTGTTTGAGTACCAGTTATAGTATTAATTCACATTGAACAACACATTAAGGACAGAGATCCTACATGAGGAGTAAGTGCACAGTGACTCCTGTTGTTGACTTAACAAATTGACACTCTTGTTTATGGCCTCAGTAATCACCCTAGGCTCTTGTCATGAGTTGCCAAGGCTATGAAAGCCTTTTGAGTTCACCATCTTCGATCTTATTTAGACAGGGTCATAGTCAAAGTGGAAGTTCTCTCCTCCCTTCAGAGAAAGGTACCTCCTTCTTTGATGGTCCGTTCTTTCTACTGGGATCTCACTCGCAAAGATCTTTCATTAAGGTCCTCTTTTTTTTTTTTTTTTTTCGAGAGTGTCTTGGCTTTCCATGCCTAAAATACTCTCATGGGCTCTTCAGCCATCTCCAAATGCCTTAAGGGCTGATTCTGAGGCCAGAGTGCTATTTAAGATATCTGCCCTTCTATGAGTCTGCTGTGCATCTTGCTTCCCATGTTGGATCGTTCTCTCCCTTTTTGATTCTATCAGCTAGTATTTGCAGACACTAGTCTTATTTATGTGATCCCTTTGACTCTTAGACCTATCAGTATGATCAATCATAACCTGAAATTGATCAAATGGACTAGTGAGATGGCATGAGTACATGCAATCCTGATGGGATTATATTGGAATCTCCTGGCACATTTCTAACTCCACCATTTGGGGCAAGTCAGCTTGAGCATGTCCCAAATTGTACATCTCTTCCCTCCCTTATTCCCACTCTTATATTTAACGGAGATCACTTTTCAGTTCAATTTAAACACATAAGAATAATTGTGTGTTAATTATAGAGTCCAACCAATAGTATTAAGTAGAACAAAAAATACTAAAAGGGATAAAGTATTAAATTGTACATCAACAGTCAGGACAAGGGCTCATCAAGTCACTGTTTCTCATACTGTCCATTTCACTTCAACAGGTTTCTTTTTTGTGGTTGGTTAGTTGTCACGGATCAGGGAGAACATATGATATTTGTCCTTTTGGGACTAGCTTATTTCACTCAGCATGATGTTTTCCAGATTCCTCCATTTTGTTGCAAATGACTGGATTTCATTGTTTTTATTGCTGTATACTATTCTATAGAGTACATGTCCCATAATTTCTTTATCCAGTCTACTGTTGATGGGCATTTGGGTTGATTCCAGGTCTTAGCTATTGTGAATTGAGCTGCAATAAACATTAAGGTGTAGACCACTTTTTGTTTGCCAATTTAATTTCCTTTGGGTAAATTCCAAGGAGTGGGATGGCTGGGTTGTATTGCAGGGTTATATTCAGATTTCTGAGGAATCTCCAGACTGACTTCCATAGTGGCTTTACCAGCTTGCATTCCCACCAACAGTGGGTTAGTGTCCCTTTTTCCCCACATCCTCTCCAGCATGTGTTGTTGGTAGATTTCTTTATGTGAGCCATTCTAACAGGGGTGAGGTGAAACCTCATTGTGGTTTTGATTTGCATTTCCCTGATGGCTAGTGATGTTTAACATTTTTTCATGTGCCTGTTGGCCATTTGGATTTCCTCTTTTGAAAAATGTCTATTGAGGTCCTTGGCCCATCTTTTAAGTGGGTTGTTCGTTTTCATGTTGTGGAGTTTCTTGATCACTTTGTAGATTCTGGTTACTAACCCTTTATCTGTTACGTAGTTTGCAAATATTTTTTCCCATTCTGTTGGTTGCCTCTTCACTTTCCTGACTATTGCTTTTGCAGTACAATACAGAAACTTCTCAATTTGATGCAATCCCAAATGTTATTTTGGCTTCGACTGCCTGTGCTTCTGGGGTGTTTTCCAAGAAGTCTGTGCTGGTACCTATATCTTGCAGGGTTTCTAAAATGTTCTCTAATAATTTGATGGTGTCGGGTTGTAGATTTCGGCCTTTAATCAGTGTTGAGTGGATATTTGTGTAAGGTGAAACGTAAGGGTCTTGCTTCATGCTTCTGAATGTGGAAATCCAGTTTTCCCAGCACAATTTATTGAATAGACTGTACTTACTCCAGGGATTGGTTCTGGATCCTTGATCATATATAAGTTGGCTGTAGATGTTTTCATTGATTTCTGGTGTTCTATTCTGTTCCACTGGTCTATCCATCTGTTTCTGTAGCAGTACCAGGCTGTTTAGATTACAACTGCCCTGTAGTATGTCCTGAAATCTGGTATTGTGATGCCTCTGGCTTTGTTTTTGTTGTACAAGATTGCTTTAGCTATTCGAAGTCTTCTGTGTCTCCATATGAGTTCCAGCATCATTTTTTCCAGATCTGAGAAGAATGTCTTTGGTATTTTGATTGGTATTGCATTGAATCTATAAATTGCTTTTGGGAGAATGGACATTTTGATGATATTGATTCTTCCAATCCATGAGCATGGAAGATTTTTCCATTTTTTGGTATCCTCTTCTATTTCTTTCTTTAAGATTTTGTAATTCTCGTTGTAGAGATCTTTAACATCCTTGGTTAAGTTTATTCCAAGGTATTTGATTGTTTTTGTAGCTATTGTGAATGGGATTGATCTTAGAAGTTCTTCCTCAGCCGTGGCATTGCCTGTGTATACAAAGGCTGTTGATTTTTGTGCATTGATTTTATATCCTGCTGCTTTGTCAAAATCTTCTATGAATTCCCATAGTCTCTTAGTAGAGTTCTTTGGGTCCCCTAAATAAAGAATCATATCATCTACAAAGAGGGATAGTTTGAGTTCTTCCTTCCCAATTTGTATCCCTTTAATTTCTTTTTCTTGCCTAATAGCTCTGGCTAGAACTTCCAGAACTATATTGAATAGCAGTGGTGAGAGTGGGCATCCCTGTCTGGTACCAGATCTCAGTGGAAATGCTTCCAACTTTTCCCCATTCAATAGGATGTTGGCCATGGGTTTTTCATAGATTGCTTTGATTGTATTGAGAAATGTTCCTTCCATACCCAGTTTGCTTAGAGTTTTCATCATGAACGGGTGTTCTATTTTATCAAATGCTTTCTCTGCATCTATTGAGATAGTCATGTGTTTTTTCTTCTGCAGTTTGTTAATGTGGTGTATCACATTGATTGATTTGGGAACACTGAACCATCCCTGCATACCAGGGATAAATCCCACTTGGTCTGGGTGGATGAACTTTCTGATGTGTCGTTGCATTCTATTGGCCATAATTTTATTGAGAATATACCTATTATAAAGTTTAGTTTATAAATTAGGAATGGTAAAAGATTAAAAAATGATAAAATGTAATGTTTATAAAATTGTGCTTTAATAATACCTATGTGACTGTGGTTACAGAAACTCAAGCAGTGTCATACCTCAACAATGTATCTGATAGCAAAGATAGCTGTTAAATGACAAATAGGTGGGTAGCATCTATAGTGGGGATATGTTGGTCAAAGGAATGACTCATGTCCCAGATAAGACAGAGTGGGATTGTGTGTGATATTTTTTATCATGCTATTCAGTAGAGGGACTAATTTAAAATTTGTAAATTGCTTGTTGCATTTTTCTATTTAATATTTTCAGACCACATTTGTCTGAAACTTTGAAAACATACTAAATACGGGGCCAGCGCTGTGGCTCACTTCGTTAATCCTCCGCCTGGAATGCCAGCATCCCATATGGACGCCAAGTTCTAGTCCCGGTTGCTCCTCTTCCAGTCCAGCTCTCTGCTGTGGCCTGGGAGGGGAGTGGAGGATGGCCCAAGTGCTTTGACCCATGCACCTGCATGGGAGACCAGGAAGAGGCACCTGGCTCCTGGCTTCGGATTGGCACAGCACTGGCCCTGGCGGCCATTTGGGGAGTGAACCAATGGAAGGAAGACCTTTCTCTCTATCTTTCTGTTTCACTGTCTATAACTCTATCTGTCAAATAAAATAATTTAAAAAAGAAAACATACTAAATATAAGGTTGTATTTTTCTCAAGGGAGGTAGAGTCATGTAAGTATATAACTTGCTGAAGATTCAAAAACAGCTTAGTGATAGAGTTGGAACTTGTACTCTAAACACACATGCTGCCTCCAGGTGCTTTATTTTCTTTTCAAAGAAGTATACGGTCTTGGACATCTTTTAATGTACATTCATGCACACACATATATATATATATATATTATGAAGTGAGTGATATATAGAAGATTCAGTGATTTTGAGAAGAGCTAACTGCTCTATCTGGAAGTTTTACCATAATTTAACCTGAGGTCAAATTCCAAGCCTAATCTCAATGTCTTGCTTAATGGAGAAAAGTCGAGGGAAGAGAAGGGGAATTAATTAAGCACTATGCTAGCAGCAAAATGACAACAATAATTAAAACACCTACCATGAATCAAGTATACAAGGTAAAGTATTATAAGTATTTTACATAGATGCACATCTTCATCTTCAAAATTGTCATATGATGATTTCTTTATGATTTCTATTCCACTAAAGTGAAAACACAGGCAGAGAAGTAAAATCTCCAGTTCTAGGCCACAAAACTAAAATGTGATACAGTCAACATTTTTTCTTTATAAAAATTTATTAAATCTGTAAATTGCTTTTGGTAGTATAGACATTTTGGTGATATTATTTCTTCCAATCCACAAACATGGAATATATTTCCATTTTTATGTATTATTCTATTTATTTTATGTTTTGTCATTTTTAGCATAGAGATCTTTAATGTCCTTGGTTAAATGTATTCCAAGATATTTATTTTTATAGCTATTGTGGATGGAATTGATCTTAGAAGTTCTTCTTCAGCCTTGGTGTTGACTTTGTATACAAAGGCTATTGATTTTTGTGTATTCATTTTATACTCTGCCACTTTACCAAACTCTCTTATGAGATCCAATAATCTCTTAGTGGCATCTTTTCGTTCCCTGATACATAGAATCATGTCATGTACAAATACAAATAGTCTGACTTCCTCCTTTCCTATTTGTATACCTTTGATTTATTTTTCTTCCCTTTTTCTTTTTTTTAAAGGACTTGAACAGTTTTCTTTTTTTTAACTTTTATTTAATGAATATAAATTTCCAAAGTACAGCTTATGGATTACAATGGCTTCCCCCCCACCATAACTTCCCTCCCACCCGCAACCCTCCCCTTTCCTCTCCATCCCCCCTTCCATTCACATCAAGATTCATTTTCGATTCTCTTTATATGCAGAAGATCAGTTTAGCATATATTAAGTAAAGATTTCAACAGTTTGCACCCACATAGAAACACAAAGTGAAAAATACTGTTTGAGTACTAGTTATAGCATTAAATCTCAATGTACAGCACATTAAGGACAGAGATTCTACATGAGGAGTAAGTGCACAGTGACTCCTGTTGTTGACTTAACAAATTGACGCTCTTGTTTGTGGCATCAGTAATCACCCTGGGCTCTTGTCATGAGTTGCCAAGGCTATGGAAGCCTTTTGAGTTCACCAACTCTGATCATATTTAGACAATGTCGTAGTCAAAGTGGAAATTCTCTCCTCCCTTCAGAGAAAGGTACCTCCTTCTTTGATGACCTGTTCTTTTCACTGGGATCTCACTCCCAGAGATCTTTCATTTAGGTTGTTGTGTTTTGTTTTGTTTTGTTTTCTTTTTGCCAGAGTGTTTTGGCTTTCCATACCTATAATACTCTCATGGGCTTTTCAGCCAGATCCGCGTGCCTTAAGGGCTGATTCTGAGGCCAGAGTGCTGTTTAGGACATCTGCCATTCTATGGGTCTGCTGTGTATCTCGCTTCCCATGTTGAATCGTTCTCTCCCTTTTTAATTCGTTATCCCTCTTAGTATTTTTTTTGTTTGTTCTACTTAATACTTTTGGTTGAATACTGTAATCAATACACAGTTATTCTCAAGTGTTGAAATTTAACTGAAAAGTGATCGCTGTTAAATATAAGAGTGGGAATAGGAGAGGGAAGAGATGTGCAATTCGGGACATGCTCAAGCTGGCTTACCTCAAACGGTAGAGTTAGAAATATACCAGGGGATTCCAATTCAATCCCATCAAGGTGGCACGTACCAATGCCATCTCACTAGTCCCGGTGATCAATTTCTGTTCACAATTAATCATAATGATAGGACTAAGAGCCAAAGGGAGCACATAAACAAGAATAGTGTCTGCAAATACTAGCTGATAGAAAAAAAAGGGAGAGAATGATCTTCCCTTTTTTTTGACTCTGACTAAATCATCCAAGACTGTTTTGAATACCAATGGTGAAAGGGGCATCCTTGTCTGGTTAATTACATGGATTCAAATACTGGTCTTGTTCCTTTAAATGTAAGTGGGCTGGGCAAATCACTTACCCACTAGGGACTTCCCCAAATTGCATGAATGCCCAGACTAACCAAGTTTGATCAATAGACGGCCTTCCTAGGTTGCTGGTAATGAGAAACATTGCTATTTTGATCATGTCATGGGGAAAGCAAAGATGTACATCTATGCAGCATACCAAGACAGAAGCAAATTAAAGTATTCTGGGCTGAGTGGGGAGAGGCAAACCTCCCCACTTGATAAAAACCCTATGTTCTGCTCCTCCATGGAACCACTCAGTGGAACCTCTTCCTGCCATGCTGTCTCCCTTGTGATCAAGTGTAAGTCTCCAATAAACTGTGTCTGTGTTGTACATTGGCCTCTTGTCAGTTTCTATTTGCAAGTCAGCCAAAGATCCTGGGGCTTGTAACCTATTCCTGGTGACACTGGTGGAACCTGCTAAAGGGGATCCCCCCTCTCCCAAGATAAATGAAGATACATAGATGGATGAACAGAGTCCCTCTCACTGTGGATGAGCAGCACCTGAGCCTTTGCTTTAGCATCGCTATGACTGGTGATTTCTCTACCACACTCTCAGGGTGCCTACTGATCCCACCCAACACACCCAATCTCTCTCTCTCTCTCTGTCTCTCTCTCTGTCTCTGTCTCTCCCCTAGCCCCCTCCTTCGCCCTGATCCCTCTCCTTGGCCTAATTCCTCTTACTCAGTGTTTTTGTGGTTGCTGTTTTGTTTTGTTTTGCTGGTTTGGGGCTTGGTTTCTAGCTTGAATGGTCTGGGGAAGAACTGAAATGGCAGGCTCCTAGCACTGATCACCCCAGCAGGTAGTGAACAGGTTACACCTCTCTGCCGACCTCTGGTTTTAAGTCAAGACAATTGTTTCCTAGAGATGCAGTTTTTGTTTTGGTTGAATCCTTCTTAATACTCACCATGGTACTCTGTGTTCTTGCCTCCTAGGATATAATCTCACTCCTCGTCACTAGTCATGGCTCTCCTTAATTACAGAGGTGGCTGGAGCTTGCTTCCAAGCTGAGCAGATGCTGCTGGCTGTCATCTGACAACCATCATTGAGGAACTGGTGGGGATCAATTCCATAGGCATCTTTGAGGTTTTTTCAACTAATGCTTTGAATAAACCCAGTACTTCTGCATTTTCCCTTTCCCATTTTGCCTGCAACTTTCTCCCCTATTGCTTGCATCTGCAGATGGGTCAGACCCAAAAATGCTTGGATACTTTATGGCTACACAGTTGCAGCACTTGGCACCAGGACATTTAATAGTAGAACAAAAATTCCACTGAAGGTCTCGTAATTGGAAATATCCCAAGTATTCCCAGGGACTCTCAATTGGGTTGCATTTTAAACAATTGGAAAATTTTTTGGCTGGATATCTTAAATATGAAAAAAATTATTTTTATTATAATGCCATTTGGCCTCAACATAAATTAGGATACATGGCTGATGAACAGGTCATGAGATTACACATGATTCTGAAGTTGATTTATTTTGCAACTTGGAAGAAAAATTGGGAGATGTTCCCTATGTTCAGGGTTTAATGCAGCTCTAACTGGAGCACAAGCTTTGTGATTAGAGTCTAGTCTGCATGCCCATTCCCTAAATATATTGTGTGAAAAACCTGACCCTGACCTCACTCTATGATTGACCCTATCTTTAATCCCAAACCCCTGAACCCTAAAGGCTTCTACACCCTCGTCTTCATCCTCTTTCCCATCAGCATCTCAGACTCCAACCCTGACATCCATCCTCCCTAAGTACTCAGCCCTATTCTAATCATCACTGTAGAAGCCATCCATATTTTGCACATTCCCCTGTGGGTGCCACTCAGCTGTGAAACTGGCTGATTTCTCTTCCACCCCACCTTCAATTCTGAATTGCTTTCCTTTAAGCGATGTAGTAAATAGGTAAGGTAGAATAACCACAATCTGTATTCCTTTCTTGAAAACTGAGGTAGGACTATGTAATTAAAAAAATTTGCCCAGTTTCCCGAGGACCCAGGAAGGTTTAGGGATGAATTTATCAAGTTAAGCTTGATCTCCCTTACTTGTCAAGATACTGTCATTATTTTAACTAATCGCCATACTTCCCATGAAAAGGACCATTTCCTCTAGAAGTCCCATGATATTCAGTTTTGGTGCCTTTCACCCAGTGTACTGGGGGTGGGAGCACACAAGTTCCAAGTCAACACTTCATTGGGATTATTAAGACCAAGCTATGCATGTCTCATTACCTGTATAAAAAGAGATGGAAAAAAGTCTGCGGTAAATCCTGATAATAATATTGAGGAAAAGGAAGAAAATGTGGATTTTGTAATGGGCTGACTTACTGAGGCCTTAAGGAAAAACAGTAACACAGACTCCAACTCCACTGAGTGCTGAACTTTACTTGCCATGCATTTTCTTACTTAGACCCAGATTACAAAAACTAGAGGAAGGACCTCATCCCCCACTGTAACCCTTGATAAAAGAGACTTTAAGATCTTTACCAACTGAGATAGAGCATGGGAGGTGAGCAAAAACAGGAGGTTGATTAAAAAGACAGATTTTGGATATTCTAATGAATCAGTCACTTTTGGAGGAACCCAAAGGCCCCAAAATAAGACAACCAGAGAGAAAGCACATTAGCCTTAGATATGTGTACCTACCATAGGAAAGAGGATTGCTGAAGGGAGTACCCTCATATCCTGGGACAAGGAAGATTGCACAACTCTGGCAAGAGATCCCAACTGGCCAGCTTGGAGAGGAGGCAGTTGCTCACCAACTGATGGGGCCTTGTTCCTGCCCAGTCTTAATTTCAGTGTGACCCATCACTATCACTCAAGTGGAGATGGGTCATTCTGGGGATGTCAGGTAGGGGAACTGAGTTCCTTGTAGACACTGGAGCTTTCTATTCTGTCCTGACTGGTCCTGTCAGCCCCCTCTCCAACAATGACTGTATGGTAATGAAGATAGATAGTCTACCTAAGATAAGACAAGTTACTTTCCCCTTTGCCTGTAAGACTAGGTCTAAATCATAACTCACTCATTTCTACACATCCTGAGCAATCTACCCTGTTTCTGGGTAGAGACCTGCTAAGCAAACTCAGAGCCACTGTCTCACTACAAGAAGACCATGCCCAGGTGATGGTGAGCCCGTACCAGGGTATCCATCTTTTATCACTGCTTGATACCCAGAGCCCAGAGTCCGACAAATTTCAGGTACACTCATATGTATAGGACATTTTCATGCCATAGCTAACCTATACCATTTTCCCGGTAAGTTTAAGGCCAGAGTTGGAATATACATGGAAGAGACAGTACTACCATCAAACTAGATGATGTAAAAAGAAGTTCTTGGAGCATGAGTTGTTTAAGGCTTGTCAAACTCAGGAAACTCCTTGATCCTGTCAGTCAATAAGCCAAAAACAGAGTACCAGTTTGTATAGAACTATGAGCATTAAATGTTGCAGTTGTCTTCATCCATTCTATGGTTCCATACCTGTACACCACGCTGTCTCAAAAGCCTGGAGTGACCCAATACCACACTGACCTAGACTTTAAAAATACCATTTTTCTTTTGTATTTCCTTTTACCCTGAGTCTCAATACCAGCTTGCCTTTAAATCAAGAAACCTGGATATTCAGGAAGCCACATAACATACTGGGATGGTGTTTCCTCAAGTTTTCAGAGAGAACTCACTCTAAAAATGGTATTTTCTTGTAATATATGGATGATTTGTCGATGGTCAGGTCCTTTGGAGAGATTCTGTTTCCAATACTATAAAAATCTTAAATATCTTAGCTTAATGAGGGTACAAGTTCTTCCTCCACAAAACCCAGCTTTTTCCAGAAAGAGTCAAATATTTATATATTTAATATTTATATATTTAATATTTTTTGTTTTTAAGAGATTTATTTGAAAGGCAGAATGACTGAGAAAGGGAGGAAGAGACGGAGAAAAAGAAAAGGAAATACATTAAGAAAGAGAGGGAGATAGTAAAAGGTGAAAGATTTATAAAATTTGAAGAGAAACCAGAGTATAAGGGAGAGAGAGTAAATCTATTTGCTGATTCATTCCCCAAATGGCAATGGCAGCCATGGCTGGGCAGGTTGAAACCAAGAGCCAGGAACTCCATCTGAGTTGTCAGTGTAGAAGGCAGTGGTCCAAGCGATTGGGCCATCATATGCTGCCTTCTCAAGCACATTAGCAATAAGCGGGATCAGATGTACAGCAGCCCTGACTTGAACCAGAACTTCTATGTGGGATACTGGCATTACAAGTGGTGACTTAACCATAACTCAGACTCCAGCCTGGGTTTTACTTTGACACTGGGGCCTTACGTCCTAGCTATTAACTGGAAACAAGTAATTATTTCTCTGATAGTTCTCCAAACCAGAAAATAGCTTCAGGAATTTCTTGAAATGGTAGGTTTCTGCCAAATGTGGGTCCCAAGTTATGGGTTAATGGCAAAATCCCTATATAAAGCATGAAAGGACATAGAGAAAGATCTTTGATACTGGAACCAGGAATGCCAGTGGGCCATTGAGGCACACACACAAGACAGAGCTGGGCCAGGCCTGTTCTGGGACTCACAAACTTAGAAAACCATTCACTATTTATGTCTGTGAAAGACTGGAAATTTCCCTGGGAGATCTGACTCAAAGGCTAGAGCCTAACTAGAGACAAGTGGCCTGCTGTTCAAAACAGTTGGACCCTTTGAATCTGGGATCAACCAGTTGCCTAAGAGCATTAATTGTCACTGCCTCTTTGGTTAATGGGATCTTCAATAAATGTTAGGACAATCTGTATACGTTATATATAAATACCCTGATCAGATACAGACAATGTTGGAGGTCAAAGGACATCATTGGCTGATGGCAGGAAAAATAAATAACACCAAGTTCATCTATTAGATACCCTATGAAATGGCCTTAAATGTCCATCAAACTCTAAACTTGGGCACCTTCCTTGTGGTCACAAATGAAAAGAGCCATAGATGAGCCCCTCAAGAACCTGAATACGAAATAGTCTGCCAGTGGTAGCTGTTTTATAGAGGAAGGATTTAATGAGATTTACTGATGCCATAGAGATAAGAGTGCTCCAATCCCAAATTTCAGCTCAAAAAGCAGAATGGATTGCTATGATTCAGCACTTAACATTTGTATTAATCAATTATTACACTAATTTATTACACTAATTCTTTTTTTATTTTTCTTTTTTTTCTTTCTTTCTTTTTTTTTTTTTTTTTTTTTTTTGACAGGACAGTGAGAGAGAGAGAGAGAGAGACAGAGAGAAAGATCTTTCTTTTTTTCCGTTGGTTCACCCCCCCAGTGGCTGCTACAGCCGGTGCGCTGATCCGAAGCCAGGAGCTGGGTGCTTCCTCCTGGTCTCCCATGTGGGTGCAGGGCCCAGGGACTTGGGCCATCCTCCACTGCACTCCCTGGCCACAGCAGAGAGCTGGCCTGGAAGAGGAGCAACTGGCACAGAATCCGGCACCCCGACTGGGACTAGAACCCAGTGTGCCGGTGCTGCAGGCAGAGGATTAGCCTATTGAGCTGCGGCACTGGCCTACACTAATTCAATGTGTGGTTTTCTGGAACTGCATTCCAATGGCACTATATGGAGGGAAAGGAGAATGCTCACAGGCAGAGACTCCCTTTTAAAACATGAAGACCTACTCTTGATTCTTTAAGAAGTTCAACTTCCTAAATCTCTGCGAGTGAGATCCCAGTGGAAAGAACTGGGCCATCAAAGAAGGAGGTACCTTTCTCTGAAGGGAGGAGAGAACTTCGACTTTGACTATGACCCTGTCGGCCAACTCAAAAGGTTTCCATAGCCTTGGCAACTCATGACAAGAGCCTAGGAAGATTACTGACACCATAAACAAGAGTGTCAAATTGTTAGGTCAACAACAGGAGTCACTGTGTACTTACTTCTCATGTGGGATCTGTCCTTAATGTGTTGTCCAGTGTGAAGTAATGCTATAACCAGTACTGAAACAGTCTTTTACACTTTGTGTTTCTGTGTGGGTGCAAACTGATGTAATCTTTACTTAATATATGCTAAATTGATCTTCTGTATATAGAGATAATTGAAAATGAATCTTGATGTGAGTGGAATGGGAGAGGGAGCAGGAGATGGGAGGGGTGCGAGTGGGAGGGAAATTATGGGGGGGGGGAGAACCATTGTAAACCCAAAACTGTACTTTGGAAATTTATATTTACTAAATAAAAAAAAGAAAATACAGATAAAAAAAAAGTTCAACTTCCTTAATGAATGGAAATCTTTTATTGTAAGAGCCTCCAAAATGATGGGCTCACTGCGAACCAAAGAAGCAGTTGGGCAGGCAAGACCACTAAAAAGATGGGCTGAACTCTGGATGCTCACAGGATGTCAACCCCTATGATAGATCCTTGCAAGATTCCCAGATATTCCCAGTACTCCCAACAAGAACAAAGGGAGGATAGAAGTGTGGAATATTGAGAGAAGAATACCAGATAAATCATCATCACTATCAAGGATCTTATTTCAATGGCAGTCCAATGGAAAGTCATTAAACATCTCCAAGATGCCACCTACTATAGGACAGATATTCTGTAGAAATAGTGCATAGGGGCTTTGCAGGGAAAGACCCCACAAGAGGCACACATCAGGCATCTTCTGTGAAATATGTGCACGTAATAACCCCCAAAACCATACAGTCTTACTTTCTTTTTAGATTTTATTTATTTGTTTGAGAGGTGGAGTTACAGACAGAAAATGTGAGAAACAGAGAGAAAGGTCTTCCATCCTCTGGTTCAATCCTCAAATGGCTACAATGGCCAGAACAGGGCCAACTGAACACAGAAACCGGGAGCTTACTCTAGGTCTCCCAAACGGGTGCAGGGGCCCAAGCACTTGGGCCCTATTCTGTTGCTTTCCCAGGCTATAGCAGAGAGCTGGATTGGAAGAGGAGCAGCCAGAACCAGAACTGGTGCCCATATGGGATGCTGGCACCTCAGATGGAGGCTTAGCCTTCTATGCCACAGCACTGACCCCATTGATAAAAACCAACCCAACATAAGAGGACATACCTAGAGAAAGACAACATGATGGATTTTACTCTAATGGTTTTTAATAGATCAGGACTTAAGTACTTACTGTCATTAATTTATAGTTTTACAAGATGGGCCAAAGCTCTTCCCACACACAGGAGTTTGCACACTGCTGTTAAAAGATAATACCTCATTTTGCAGTCCCTGAATCCATACAGAATGATAACAGACCTTACTTACAAACGTTACTCAGAACTTCCTGTCCTCCACAGGAATGTACTATAAGTTACACTGCCTTGTAGAGCCCCTAGTCTCCAGTGAAGTTTGAAAAAAATGAATCTACCCTGAAGAAAGTCATAGCAAAGCTCTGCCAAGAAACCCATGAACCCCAAACCAAAATATTCCCCACAGAACTCTTCAGGATCTTCACTGTCCCCAGAAGAAGCCTAGAACTTAGTCCCCTCCTGAAATGATCAACCTTAAGACTTTTCGTTAATACTGACTTTCTTACTGATGGGAAATGAACCAGATCTTACACCATATAATCAATCTGTGACAGATCCTGAGAGCTCTTCTGCAATACAGAAACTAAATTTTGCCCATTCCTGATAAGGAGACATTTTCTTATACCTGTATTCAGCCAGTGGAGCAGATTCTACATAAAACATTGACACAGGGGTCTTCCAAAGACTGTTGACCAGAAGAATGGAAAGGATCATTGTGAGTAACGTTGGCCTCACCTCCTGCAGTAAAACTCAACGAGGTCCCCCTACGTCTGTTTCTGTTGACTAAAGCAAGACTTCTAAAGCCCCACAGCCCACCAATCTCCACCCCGAGGAACCCTGTGAACCAGTGGATAACCTGTGATGACTCTTCAGGAAAAAGACAAATAAATAATGTGCCATCCATCCTGGAGATCAATATTATGCTGTCTCTGTTGTCTTTCTAAACTGACATCCTATATGAAAACTCTTTCGCCCTTGGGTCTTAAATGGCAATAACTCTTGCATTCCTGTTAAGTTTTCTGACTACTGTTGTGGGAAACCCCCAAGAAAGTAACTCTTGTCCACTCTTCTTGCAGTCAGCGAAAAGCTGACTAATTTGCCTAAAAATTGTGTTGAGAACCAGCTGAAGACAGTCTACAGGAATTTTTTTTTTCTGGAGCTCTAGCTTTGAAACTTCGTTATCCTACATTTTAGATGATATGTTTTGAAATGTAGGGAAGATTGGAAAGATATGAACCTATGGTCTAAGGAGACGTTTTAAGGTAAATCAATGGTTTGGATAATCATGGAGTTTGGTTGAAAGCTAAGTTACCTTCTCATTTTTTTATATCTCATTTTCTTTTATTCTACTAACTAGGGCTTTTTGTGACTAAATTATTTCATTTATAAAGTATAATTGTTTAAAAAATAAAAAATACTATATAAAGTTAAGAAATCAGTAAAATGACATCTCAAGTTTCTATTTAGCTTTAAGGTATAGTATTATGGGACTTTGTGGTTTTAAAAATATTAGCTTAATTGACAAAATTATATGTTTTGGTGCTGTAGAAAAAAACACTTTGAAGTATGTATAGGTTGTAGAATGGCTAAATACATTTTGTGCTTGTTAGTAACCATGGTTGGCCTAACCTATTCTGGAATCCCAGATTACGCCACAAATTCTCAGTAACTTTTTAGCATTTACATAATTGGTCCCCAACAGAATTCATTTTGCTATAATTTTCTAGGTTTTATACAGTAATTCTGTATTTTGCCAGAAGTTGGAGATCTTTCTAATTTACACCATTCAAGTGGGAGGCAGAGCTTTCTATATGTAGTGGCTGAAACAATTTGGTCCAAATGGTTGATGCCACAGGCAAAATATCTGAAGATTGTTCATTTGAAAATTATGACTCTTTTTTTCAGGAATTCACATTGCATTATTTGTTTTATGGACTATTCAGTATGCATTGCACCAACACTAATTACTGTACTAATAAGTCAGCGTGTTACCAAGATGTTTTGCCATTATAATTGCAGCCACATGTTGTTGTCCTTCCTCAAATAGTCCAGGCTTAATTGCACCAGTTTTCAGGAGAATTTATGTAGTGCAGCTTAATTTTAAATTAGTACATGAATAAAGGAAGTGCAAACCATTTTCTATACTGATTCACAAAAAGAATAAATGTTCTAGAGAGGAGAGTGGCCAAGCTTTCATTCCTCATCCTCTGTAGAAATTTCTATGACAAATACTTGGTGGTAACTTATGGAATGGAGGTCCCACAACAGAAGAAGAGTCTGGTGGACATGAAGAAAAACTGTCCTAAGAGCTACCAGGAACATAGGTTCTAATTGCTGCCTTTTTCACTTATCCTGTGACTGTTGGGGGTTATTTCCCTTTCTGAGACCCCAATTTCCTCATATGTGCATTTAGCAAGTTGTTCAAGTGACTGCTGATTTTCTCTAGCTCTCTGATTGAATAATGTTTTACTTTATCATCTGTGAAGGTTACATTAAAAGTCCTCCTGCCCTGGCAATGATTACTATTTTTTCCATGTCAAAAATGAATAATGATGAGTGACATGGAAGTAAACACAGGTCATTTTAATTCCGCACTCTATAAAACATCACCATCCCCAGTGTTAACTTCCCTAACCTCTTCTTTACATTTTCATTAGTTAATTTTTGCCTTCAATCTCTACTTTTTCCTTTTATTCTTAAGAAAATTAAATGTGTTCTTATATGTATGTACACATTTCTGTCTGATACTTGGAAGTTGGGTTCCCACTGTTAGTATTCTCTTGTGTTGGAGCAGGGAGTGTAGGATAGCAAGTTGCACTGCTACCTGTGACACTGGCATCCCATATGGGCACCAGTTCGAGGTCTGGATGTTCCACTTCTAATCCAGCTTCCTGTTGATGTGCCTGGGAATTAAGTGGAGGATGGCCTAAGTATTGAGCCCTTGCAGCCCATGTCAGAAACCCAGATGGAGTTCCAGGCTCGCAATTTCAGTCTGGCCCAGTCCCAGCTTCTGCAGCCATATGGGGAGTGAACCAGCAGATCGAGGATCTGTCTCTGTCTTTTCCCCTTTCTTTAACTCTACCTTTTGAATAAAAAGGAAGCTTTTAAAAGGAGTGTTATACATTTCTATGAATGAAAATTTGCTTCATGCCCCCCTGCCCAGCACATACACATTGTTCTTTAGCTTGGATTTTAAGTTCTAATATTTTGATTAAATTGTGCTAGTTGAAGAAGTTGTAGAAATGCACTCAGAAATCAAACTTTGCTTTTCTCCCACAGAACACTATGCTGTAATTGGCTATAGCAAAGGATACCAGTCAATGACCAAGAATGCCTGTTAACCCATCACAGATTTTCACTGGAAAGAACTTGGTTTTAAGACAGTTTCCTTTCTAACAACCCCACAACAATGAGTAGAAACATAAGAAAGAGGAGAATAGAGAAGTAACTCTCAAGAGATACATGCTACTAAGGGCCCGAAATTCCAACCCACTTTTGCCCCGATTGGGTAAATCTAAAAAACTTGATTTACCGTCAGGACAAGAGCTGATCAAGTCACTGTTTCTCATAGTGTCCATTTCACTTCAACAAGTTTCCCCTTTGGTGCTCAGTTAGTTGTCGCTGATCAGGGAGAATATATGATATTTGTCCCTTAGGGACTGGCTTATTTCACTCAGCATGATGTTTTCCAAATTCCTCCATCTTGTTGCAAATGACCGGGTTTCGTTATTTTTGACTGCTGTATAGTATTCGATAGAGTACATGTCCCATAATTTCTTTATCCAGTCTACTGTTGATGGGCATTTGGGTTGGACTTGATCAGCTCTTTTCCTGATGGTTGATGTACATGTAATACTTTATCCATTTTAGTATTTTTTTCTTCTAGTACCATTGGTTGAACTCTGTAATTAACACACAATTATTCTTAGGTGTTTAAATGTTAACTGAAAAGTGATCCCTGTTAGGAATTTGGAAAACATTATGCTGAGTGAAATAAGCCAACCCCAAAGGGACAAATACCACTTGTTCTCCCTGATAGGTGACAACTAACTGAGCACCAAAAAGGAAACCTGTTAAAGCGAAATGAACACTATGAGAAATGGTGACTTGATCAGCCCTCACCCTGACTGTTGATGAGCAACTTAATATGTTATCCCTCTTAGTATTTTTTTTGTTTTTTCTACTTAATACTTTTGGTTGAATACTGTAATCAATACACAATTCTTCTTAAGTGCTGAAACTTAACTGAAAAGTGATTGCTGTTAAATATAAGAGTGAGAGTAAGAGAGGGAATAGATGTGCAATTCGGGACATGCTCAAGCTGACTTACCTCAAACTGTAGAGTTAGAAACATTCCAGAGGATTCCAATTCAACCCCATCAAGGTGGCATGTACCAATGCCATCTCACTAGTCCAACTGATCAATTTCTGTTCACAATTGATCATAATGATAGGACTAAGAACCAAAGGGATCACATAAACAAGACTAGTGTCTGCAAATACTAGCTGATAGAATAAAAAAGGGAGAGAATGATCCAACATGGGAAGTGAGATACACAGCAGACCCCTAGAATGGCAGATGTACTAAACAGCACTCTGGCCTCAGAATCAGCCCTTAAGGCATGAGGACCTGGCTGAAAAGCCCATGAGAGTATTTCAGGCATGGAAAGCCAAGACACTCTGGGGGAAAAAAAAATGACCTAAATGAAAGATCTCCGCGAGTGAGATCCAAGTGGAAAGAACGGGTCATCAAAGAAGGAGGTGCCTTTCTCTGAAGGGAGGAGAGAACTTCCACTTTGACATGGCCATGTCTAAATATGATCAGAGTCAGTGAACTCAGGGGGCTTCCATAGCCTTGGCAGCTCATGACAAGAGCCTAGAGTGATTACTGAGGCCATAAACAAGTGTGTCAATTTGTTAAGTCAACAACAGGAGTCACTGTGCACTTATTCCTCATGTAGGATCTCTGTCCTTAGTGTGCTGTACATTGAGATTTAATGCTATAACTAGTACTCAAACAGTATTTTTCACTTTATGTTTCTGTGTGGGTGCAAACTGTTGAAATCTTTACTTAATGTATGCTAAACTGATCTTCTGTATATAAAGAGAAACGAAAATGAATCTTGATGTGAATGGAAGGGGAGAGGGTGTGGGAAAGGGGAGGGTTGCGGGTGGGAGGGACATTATGGGGGAAAGCCATAATCCATAAGCTGTACTTTGGAAATTTATATTCATTAAATAAAAGTTAAAAACAAAACTTGATTTACTCATCTGTAAATTGAAAACAAACCCACCCACATGATTCATTGAATAATATATAAGGCAGGTGTTTCACAAGGGGTTAAAACATCTTTGTTTTCTGTGTCCTTAAAGGCAAGCCAACTGATGTATGCTGTTGTTTGCATGATCATTTTAGGTGGTGACAAACGGGTGAACAAAATTGTAGAGGTGGGAAAAAAAGATACACTCAATGACTAACCAAATGGAAATTGCAGTTTTGTGAAGAAGGGAGATAATAAAGAAGCATATAATGATATGGGGGGTCATGTCTCATAGGGCTGTGGATCTAAAAGTGGAAAACTGAGCTTTATGCTAGTTCTTTCAGAAGCGAAGAAGTAATGGAATCTTGAATATCATGGTGTGGAGACTGCAGCGTATCCTCCAGTCAACTTTTTGCAAATACTTTTGTGGAAATCAGAAAAAAAAGTGTATCTTTCTCTATATGCTTCTTCCATCAGTCATAAGTTTGATTGAAAAATTTACAATCCTAGGTGTCTATTATGTGAGTTGTGCTCTTTTGATATGGGAAACCCTTGTGCAATGGCCTGAAAAGTTGCAGGAGACAAAGTCTTTAGCTTGCAGAATTCATGACTGTCAGCTGTAGAGTGGAGCAAGAACTAATGGATTCACCTGTTCTTTCTTTCAAGGAATATATCCCAAGTGCCCCTGAAGTACCAGACTGGATGTTAGGCAGTGAATACAGAGATTCAAAAGACATTTCCCTATACTGATAAATAAGCAGACAGACTAAATAAGGGTGGGTAAATAGGGATTTGAACATTCTGAAAAGTTAGTATTAGCTACTAGCTGTGCTATGTTTAAAAGGAGCCTGAGTTTGAACCTTGTTTGTAGGTTAAAATATCTTGATTTGAGGTAGGCATTGTGGTTGAGCTACCAACTGACATGCTCACAACTCATATCATTGCCAGTTGGAGTCATAGCTATTCTATTTCTGATCCAGCTCCCTGCTAATCCAGCTGGGAGTAAGAAATGACCATTGTGTATCTTCATAAGAGATTTAGCTCAGCTTTAATGTGGGTATGATACTAGGTCTCAGTAGCATGTAGAATAAAGGGTTGCAAAAATTCCAGAGTAGGTCAACTGCTGAGCTGGTTCTACAGATTGTGCCCCACTTGTTATCTGTAACTTTCAGCAATTCTGTAATCTGTAATCCCCAGATATCTGTTATCCAATGCTTTCATGTCACAGTTCCTAGAGTCTTGGTGATACTACTATGCAACTCCACTTCCCCTGTCCTAAATCTACCTAGCAATTCCTGCCTGTGTTACCCCTCCCTCATCCTACCTTAGGTGCCACGTGGGATTTAGATTGTACCTTCAAAGTTTCTCAACCAATGAGAAACTGGGGAAAGTAGCCTCTGAATGGAAGAGATAAAAGGAGTTGCATTTGTGAGGATGGTGCCTGCTTCCACCAGCTAGTCACCATTCTCGAGATACTTTCTGTCTTCTTCATGTGTGTGAGCCCATCCTTTTGTGGGCAGGTGGTATAAGGTGGGCAAATTTCCCACACTGGGAAACCAGTGGAATATGGCTCATGTACTTGCACCCCTGCCACCCATGTGAGAGACTCAGATGGTGTTACAGGCTTCTGGCTTCAGCCTGGCATAGATCCAGCCATTGCAGCCATTTGGAGAGTGAACCAACAGATGGAAGACTGATCTGTGTGTGTGTGTGTTT
This sequence comes from Oryctolagus cuniculus, assembly GCF_964237555.1. Classification (NCBI taxonomy): domain Eukaryota; kingdom Metazoa; phylum Chordata; class Mammalia; order Lagomorpha; family Leporidae; genus Oryctolagus; species Oryctolagus cuniculus. The sequence goes on from NC_091438.1 coordinate 112,537,043, forward strand.
GTGTGTGTGTGTGTGTGTGTGTGGTGGGGGTATCTCCCCCTCTCTCTGTAACTTTGACTTTCTAATAAATAAAAATACATCTTTAAAAAATATCTTGACTCGTCATAGCATAACTCCATAATCTCAAGATGGAGAAATGGTGGCATACATAGTGAGAATCTGCCTTGCCTGGTTCAAAGCAGTGATTATAGCCAGGATGACTCCACCCTCAGGGGACATTTGGCAATATATGGAAAAATTTTTGGTAGTTATCATGCGGGGAGGCTACTGGAATCTACTAGGTAGAAACTAGGAGTTATGTTAAACATCCTGCAAAGCACAGATTCTCCTCCACTATAAAAGTAATATTTTGTTTTGAAATATTAATCATTCAAATACATAAGAGCTTTGGTCTAAATGAAGATTAGCCATATGCTACTATAAGCATTCATATGGAAGTTAACAGAATGGGAGATACAATTATAGCAACATCACTTGGAAGAACAAAGATATGAGAGTGAAAATAAGATAATAATAAAACAATAAGAAAGTAAATGCCTTCATTGATTGAATTCAGTGAAAATGGAGGCCACAATGAAGAAGAAGAATCCAAAACAAATTTAAGAATCATAGTCTGATTGACAAGAAAAGTAGTAGTATTGTTACTAGTAATAAGTTGTATGGATGTGATTAGTTGTGAGGGAAAGGGGAGGTAAATGATTTGGTTTAAGATATGCAAAGCGAATAATAATGAAGTTTGATGGACATATCTAGAAATGCTCAGAGAAGTGGGCCAAGCATAGGAGGCATTAACAGTGTACTTGAAGATGTAAGAGTAAATGACATCTTCTGATAGTCACTCTAAACAAGACAAATTCAATTAAAAAAAAAAAGTGTACCATAAGTTATAATTTGGATATTACCCATCTTCCCACCCCTAGCCCTCAATGAATCACAGCATTGTATCCCTTTATATGCCCAAATTTACTTGTTTCTTGGCTAAATTGCTCTTAACGAATACAGTAGATAGAGATATGGGGAAATAGTACAATCTGTTCCCCACCTCATCAAGTTCCATTAAATTACATGGTTTTGCATGATTAAAAGAAAAGGTCTGGAGGAAAATACATTTTAGGTTTTAATGACTCACAGTTTGTGTTTCCTAATGTAGGGCCTGGGCATTCCATTTGTTCAGCCAAGATGGGAAATAAAGCATTTAAGTTCTGGAACCAGTCTTGTGTGATCTTGGACCCACAAGACCAAAGTCAGGGATTAGTAGTCTCCCTTCTTAAAACAGAGACACGGCAATGTTTTATTAGTGCTTCCATTTTTATGAGATTAGAAATCTAACACTGGTGAGAGAAAAATAGAAGTAAACCAATTGTCTTGGCTTCTTTCCTCTTATCTCCCTCCTTTCACTTTCATTCCTTCCACAAATATTTATTACATGTAGATTATAGACCACTTTTCTAGGCCTCAGGGATAGAATGGTGACATTTTATAGTAGTCAAAGCAATTTTGCATTTGGTTCTTATCACATTCTCACAATCACTTTCCACAAGGCAGACAAGATGTTATTATCTTCATGTATGAGACAGAGAGCGTGGTCTTATAGATGTATTTTGCATAAAGGTATAGGACATTCAGGTTACTAGAACAAAATACTCTACGTTAGGTGTAAGTTTCAATAGCAGAAAATTATTTCTCACTGTTCTGGAGGTCGGGAGGTTCAAGATCAAAGTGCCAGCAGATTAGTGTATGGTGAACCACTTGACAGGCAGCACCTGCTGGCTGTGTCCTCATGGTGTGTCAACATGGTGAACAGGGCAAGAGACTTTTCTGAGCCTTTTGTAAGGGTACTAATACCATGAACCAGCACACAGACCTCCTGTAGGCCCCACCTCCTCATACCATTTCAATGGGTAATTTGGTTTTCCATATGTGAATTTTGGCAGAAAACACTTATAAACATTTATACCAGAACCTATAAGTAGTTGGGTATATAGTCACGACCCAGGTAGGCCCCCTTCTTCACTGATCTGAGTGTGAATAGCAGAGGGAACTTGGAATAATTACCTATAATCTTTGAGAGAATTAACTATAAAGCTGAAGCATATGATGAGAATGGTAGGAAAAGAAATCAACTGATTCAACTGACTATGTAAGATTCCACTGGGCTTAGTTTTCTCATCTATTGAATGAAAGTACAAGATGAAATCCGTGATTTCAAACTTGTTTTAACAGTTGAAACATATTTTCAAATGAAACACTCTTTAGTACTTTGATGTCTAAAACAGACTTCAATGGATTTGTTTTGGTAAAAAAGGCAGCAGGGACTCCAGAACAGGTCTCTCTGCTCCCTGCTCAATTACCCCATTTTTCTCTTAGTGGTCACGTAGGCACCAGTGAGCCTCAGGATTCTGCAAATATAGCATGCAACCCTTTGGACTACATCTTCCTGATCCAATATTGTGCATTTCTGGTCACAGCTATTCTTTGACCAGCTTGTATATTGCTTTTAACTCCATCATTTCATGTTACAGGTAAGGAAGCTGAAGTTATGATAAGTTAAGCAGTTCTCCAATATTATTGAATCAACACAAAATGTCTCCTATACATGGTCTCTTTACACTGCTTGAAGATGCTTTCCAACTAATCTGAAATTTCTTGTCTCCTAAAGGAACTCCTGCATAGTAGGCTTGTTGTGCTGTAATCTTAGAGACCTTCTGGAGTTGGTCAGCTCACCCTTCCTGCTCTTTGAAGAAAAGGGCTGTCTGTGTTATCACTAATTGTGCTGCTTGGCATACCAGCTAGCTTAATAATGTAATTGTAGTTATTAAATTTGAATTAACTAGAAAAAATATTTTGCCCTTATATCATGTCTGCATCATATAGCTATAAGGGAGTAGGGAAGAAGAGATGGAGGAAACCATTCATTCATTCACTCAACAATGAATTCTCTTCTTCATTTCATTCACTATGTGTTAGATACTGTATGCTAGGTGCTGGCAGTGCAGAAACAGGCACAAGAAGCATGGTCCCCATCCTCTGAAGTCCAGGGGTAGAAATAAACATTAATCAAAGATATAAATTGTGAAATTTTTGAAGCATTCTGATAAATGCTAATAAGAGAACATATTGTTTCATTTTTGAAAAGATTATTATTATTTATTTGAAAGGTAGATTTAGAGAGATCTTCCATCTGCTGATTCATTCCTTAAATGGCAGCAGCAACGGCGAAGTCAGATGTCTGGAACTCTATCTGGATCTCCCAAGTGGGTGCATGGGCCCAAGTACTTGAGTCATCCTCTGCTGATTTCTCAGGCACATTAGCAGGGAGCTGGATCAGAAGCGGAGCAATCAGGACTTCAACTGGTGCCCATGTGGGATGCCAGTGTTGCAGGAGGCAACTAAACCTGCTATGCCACACCATTGACCCCAAAGCATACTTTTTCAATGAACATACAGAGAACCTAAACAAGTTCATGAAATCAGAAAAATCTTCCCTGAGCAGGGGGCATTTGAGTCAGTCTATGAAGGAAGAGGATAAATTAATCAACAATTAAAGGAAAAGTGGAGCAATGAGAGGGAATAGCAAAAAAAAAAAAAAAAAAAAGGGGAAGGAGACGAGTGTGGTGGGACTGGAGAGAACCAAGAGCAGATGGCATGAGATAGATCTCAGGGGGCAATGAGGATACAAGCTGTTGAGTGACTTAAAGTCTGTATAAATGGTCTTGATTTTATGCTGGGTACCGTGGGGAACCAAAAAAGGCAGAATTGTACACAGGCTTGAGAGGATCAGAGCTTTAAAAAGATTACCTTGGCTCTTGTGTGGATAATGGGCCACAAATCTGAAATATTCTGGATCTTCCTGCTGTTAGAATTATTAGAAATCACCAGACAAGGGCATGATTTGGAGCAGTGGTTAAGATGTTGCTAAGATGTCTGCATCCCGTATCGGAATGCCTGGGTTCAAGAACTTGCTCTTCTTCCAATCCAGCTTCCTGCCAATGTGTATCCTGGGAGGCACTAGGTGATGTCTTGAATACTTGGTTTCCTATCAGCCACTTGGGACATTGGGAGACTTAGATGGAGTTCTGACCTCCTCGCTTTGGCCTGGCACAACACTAACTGATGCAGGAGCTGGGAAGTAAGCCACAAAATGGAGGATCTCTCTCTCTCTCTCTCTCTCTCTCTCTCTCTCTCTCTCTCTCTCCCTCCCTCTTTTTCTCTCTTATCACTATGACTTTCAAATAAATAAATAACAACATTAAAATAAAGAATTCAGCAGACAGACTTTTGAAAACAAACAGAATCTACTCTAAGACTGACTGAAAGTGTAATAAGAGTAGACATTTTAGCACTTGAAAATTTGACATATGTGTAAATATAATTGAAAAAATATACTTTACTTTAAATGTGGGTCCATTGGCTATATTGTACTAAACTATTTCATTTCTCTGTCCCATAGTTTCCTCATTTGAAAAATATAGATAACAGTACCTGCCTTACATATATTTTATAATGTAAAACTTTTTAAAAGATTAAGATTAACGGCACAATATTAATTTAATAAATATTAAGAATTTATATGCAATTTAAATTTTAGGTTCTGAGTTGATAATTGTTTAGTTTATAAATGGACTATAGGCTACCAGCTACTCAGATGTTTAAACAAGAAAGCAGAATAAATTATTGAAAATTGCTAATAAGGGATGAAGTTTGTTCTAGCAATTAAGAGTCTGGTGAAGACACCTGTGTCCCATATCAGAGTGCTTGAGTTCAAGTTCTGGCTCCTCCTGACTCCCATTTCCCAATGAACACCCTGGGTGCATCAGGTAATGGCTCATGTAACTGGGTTTTTACTGTCCATATGGGAGACCTGGATTTCGTTTGTGGCTCCCAGTTCTAGTCCTATGTCAATTCCAACTGCTGCAGATATTTGGGGAAGTGAATCAGTGGATGAAAATCCTCTATCTCTCTACCTTTATCAGTCTCTCTCTCTCTCCCCTTGAATAAACAAACAGTTGCTTATTGAATTGAATCACAGATGTTATTATATGCTAACATGCATCATTTTTTGCAAAAATGACATTTATTTATTTGAAAGGCAGAGAGAGAAAGGTTGAGATTCTTTCCACTGTTTCAGTCCTCACATGAACACAACAGCTGAGGCTTGGCCATGCCAAAGCCAGAAACCTGGAACTCCATCCAGTTCTCACCTTCATCTGCTGCTTTCCCAGGTGCATTAGCAGGGGAGTTGGACTAGAAATGAAGTAACTGGGACTTGCACCAGTGCTAATAAAGGATGCGAGCATCATAGGCAGTGTCTTATTCTGCTGCACCACAATGCTGGCCCCAGGTGTCTTGATTTCCATTTCCTACCCAAGGAACATTCTCCCAGGAGCAGTCTGCTCTAGCAGGTTCCTGACACTACAAGTGGAGCCTCTCCTAAAACTCCTTGCCTAGTGGTGCCAAGAACATGTTTTGCAATTCTGAGCCTAAAGTGGATCAACATTTTCAGCAAGATTCAGAGCCAGAGCCTTTTCACAGTAACAACCAATTTAGCATAAAGCTGGAGGCTGCACTGACCCAGAGGAAATGCAGCCAATGCTTGCTTGGCAACTGGCACACATGGCCTCTTGCAGCCAGAAGGCTATTGCCCCATCTGCAAAGGGTATCAGCCACAGCAGCCTAGCTCTTTCTCCTAGAGCATTACCTGTATCCTCTTTATGAGGCCAGTGTACTCAATCTTTGGCTTTATGAGTATTGGTTGCTACACTGGAGAAAAGCCCTCAGTACCCATTAACTTGTACTTCCTCTTGCTCTGGGTAGACACTGAAAAATAATTAAAAAAAAAAAAAGAATGCTTGACATACAGAGGGAGGCCTTTTACCTGAGGATGAGGCTTACTGTGTGGTGAATTTAATGGTCTAGCAGTAGCTCTAGGGTCAGGCTAAAGCTAGCCTCCAATTGAAACCACATCCTTAGCTTTTCTCCCTCTTGTCTGTCCTGGTTCTCACACTCCCTCTCTCCTGATAATGTGCTTTTCAAAAAGCCATTTGCACAAGAATCTCTATCTTGGATTCTGCTTCTAGGGAGCCTAAACACATTTAAAACATTGAATAGTTTTATGAAAACTAGGAAGGCATCTGTGATGCCATGACAGACATCAAAGAATTTTCTTTTTTTTTTATTTTTTTTTATTTTTTTTTTTTTTATTTTTTTTTTTTTATTTTGTTTTTGTATTTTATTTTTTTTTTTAACTTTTATTTAATGAATATACGTTTCCAAAGTACGAATAATGGATTACTATGGCTTCCCCCCCATACCGTCCCACCCACATCCCTCCCCTTTCCCACTCCCTCTCCCCTTCCATTCACATCAAGATTCATTTTCGATTATCTTAATATACAGAAGATCAGCTTAGTATACATTAAGTAAGGATTTCAACAGTTTGCTCCCACACAGAAACATAAAGTGAAAAATAATAGATGATTTTTTTTAATGATGATGAAATCAGATCAGACCTATTGTCATGTTTAATCCCAGTGAGAGTCAAGTTGGGAGTTGATAGTTTCTTTTCTTTTCTTTTCTTTTTTTTTTTTTTTTTTTTTTACAGAGGATCAGTTTAGTATGCATTAAGTAAAGATTTCAACAGTTTGCACCCCCATAGAAACACAAAGTGAAATATATTATTTGAGTACTCATTATAGCATTAAATCTCAATGCACAGCACATTAAGGACAGAGATCCTACATGAGGAGTAAGTGCACAGTGACTCCTGTTGTTGACTTTACCAATTGACACTCCTGTCTATGGCATCAGTAATCTCCCTATGCTCCAGTCATGAGTTTCCAAGGCTATGGAAGCCCCTTGAGTTCTCCGACTCTTATCTTGTTTAGACAAGGTCATAGTCAAAGTGGAGGTTCTCTCCTCCCTTCAGAGAAAGGTACCTCCTTCTTTGAAGACCTGTTCTTTCCACTGAGATCTCACTCACAGAGATCTTTTGCCAGAGTGTCTTGGCTTTCCATGCCTGAAATACTCTCATGGGCTTTTCAGCCAGATCTGAATGCCTTTAGGGCTGATTCTGAGGCCAGAGTGCTATTTAGGGCATCTGCCATTCTATGAGTCTGCTGAGTATCTCACTTCCCATGTTGGATCACTCTCCCCTTTATTTATTCTATCGGTTAGTGTTAGCAGGTACTAGACTTGCTTATGTGCTCCCTTTGACTCTTAGGAAAGGACATCAAAGAATTTTCATTAAGAGCACAAGCTGTGACATGTAGGAGTAGAACCAACCATCACCATTGACTGATTCTGTGATCACAGCAGTATTTCTTTAACTCTCTATCAATTTCTTCATGGGCAAAAGTAAGATAGGTGGTCATACCTCAAAATACTGTTGTGAGAGATAAATCTGAAAACTGCTTGATTTTCAAAGCTTTCCAACATACTGCCCTACATAATTGCATATGTGCTAGTTCATGGTTTATTTCATAAACCTTTATTAACATCCATTTTATGCCAGGAAGCATGATTGGGCTGGATATACAGTCATTTGCAGATCAACAAAGGCTATGGGGGTCGTATATACCACATGGTAGTGATGCTGAGGGAGTGAGACAAACTAGGCTTGGGGGATGTGGGAAAGATAGTTGTGTGAAACAGTGTATTTTCATATTTCTGCAAGATCATACACACTTTTTAATCAACAATTATTGACGACTTGGGTTAAAGGGAGATTGAAAAGCAACCTTGGTGTTAACTCAATTCAACTAGGTGTTTAAATTTCAAAGGAAGATAAAAGCAGGAGTCTTTACCAGAAATGGCTTGTTTATTAAAGAAAGGTTAATCTTTCTCCCTAAAAACAGAGGAAGTAGCTGTACAATGGTTGCTACACAATCCAGATTTTGGATTCCTCTTTCTGTACGTACAACATCTCCTCTCTCCTTAGCATGTTGCTCTTGGGGGCCAGAATGAGGCATAGGAACCAGCAAAATTGGTATTGCAAGTAATAATAACTCTGGTCTTTGAACAACAAACCTTATGATTGTTTTTAGAGTAAAATAAATATAGATATTAATCCTTTATCATTGACATAAGATTTTAGATAATAAATCACAAGTGGATAATTGGTATAAGTCATGGAATTTGAACTGAAGAAAAGCATTCCATGTAGTGGAATGAAAAGGGGCTAAAATATGGGTACATGGAAGTAAAATATGGGGATGCTCTAATTCTGCAAGCATTTCAGTTGCTTGTCATTTAAGTCTGTGTCCATAGCCCACTATTCATGGCCCTTTTATTCTCATGAAGCAATAGTGTTTGACCGTTATTAGTGTTGTCTCAGTGATATCCTAATTTAGAAATGAAAAATAAGCAAATATTTACATTACTTCTTGAGATAATATATTATAGAGGATTGAATGGTTTTTTTTTCTAAATGTTAAAAGCAATGTTAATTGAAATAGAGAGGCTTTGATTGCTCAGGGGTATTAAAAGTCAGCAAGGTGCCAATTTGAATGCATGCATAGACTGGAGCTAATTGGTCCACACAGCCACAATAGAGGGACATTATCATCTGCAGACACAAATAAAGCAACTCAGGGGAGAAAAATAAGGGATCACACAGAGCGCAAAGATGGAAGAAACCCCCTTATGCTTGGTGTAATTTTTCTCCATCCCAGTTCTTCTAGTAGTTATTCAGGGATAGGGGTTCTCCCAGGGGATATTTCTGTGGTGCAAGACTTGAGATATTTAATAACATATTTGGAAAGCCTTTTTAAGATACTGTATCTTCTTTCAGCTTCTAAGACACTTTAGGTAAACTAACATTGCATATAATACCACATGTCCTTTAGAACAATAATAATGAATATGATAGAGCTATATGAGATTATATAAGTTAAAATTGTTGACAAATTGATACAGACATTAAAGTCTGTCATTATTATATGTTTTAGCTTAGAGTTACTGAAATGCTCAATATTAACAATCTAACTAGCTGTGGGTTAGAAGAGACTGAAAAATCGTTGGCATAAACATGCATTTCAGAGAGATTTTAGTTCCTCCAAAGAAATGTTTTCCAATATTTCCTGATTATATTTAAAAGACGGCACCTAGGCAGATATACTCCAAATATATTCAAGTGATTGTTAGATAGAGAATCACAAGATTCCACAGTTGTAATGGACTTTAAATGATGCTAGATGCAGTTATTTGGTATATGCCTATATCTTCTATCAGGCGTTCCAGATAAAAGATTTATGGGGAGGGGCCAGTGCTGTAGTGTAACAGGTAAAGCCTCCACCTGCAGTGCCAGCATCCCATATGGGTGCCAGTTCGAATTAATGCTGCTCCATTTACACTACAGCTCTCTCCTATGTCCTGAGAAAACAGTAGAGGATGGCCCAAGTACTTGGGCCCCTGCATCCATGTGAGAGACCTGGAAGAAGCTCCAGGCTAATGGCTTCAGATAGGCCCAGCTCCAACCATTGCAACCATTGGGAGAGTGAACCAGTGGATGGAAGACCTCTCTCTCTCTCTCTCCCTCTCTTTTTCTCTCTCTCTCTTTTTTCTCTGTAACTCTGCCTCTCAAATCATAAATAAATCTTTAAAAAAAGATTTATGGGGGAAAGGAGTCTCATTTGCACATCTATCTGGCTATCTACTTTTCCTTGACTTACACTGAATCATTTGAATTTGACCAGAACCCTTTGAAATAGATCAGGCCCACACTATTGACCTCTTTTGAAAAAAAAAATTATAAGCAGAGAAATAAAACTTCTTGGCAATAGTTATGCAATTGGTTAATGTTATTTCAGGCCTTTTAGGGACAGTCCTTCAAGGACTATTTGTTTTGTATTTTAAAGAAGCCCAGAATTCTAAATCAGAGCTGGGTATGCTGCTCTGAGGATAGAAACAGTCATTGCCGAGGGCATCATAGAATTCATTCTTTGGGAGAAGACAGAAACTTAATAAATATTCATATAATAGCACATGAATTGACCCAGTAGATGGATATGGACTCACAGGTCAGGAAAGCCCAGACTCCTACAGTTTTGTCTCCAATTTCAGGTTATATTTCTTAGACAATATGACATCTTCTAGAAGGTAATTGATTCATCAAATCATCCTGGGTTGACTTATATGTGAGTCTCATTTACCTTCTCCCCCTTCCTCCTTGCAGTGTGTGTAATGAAAGCTAAAATAATCACAGAAGAAGGCATAGTCAAGCCTAATTTTGCTTAGATTCAGAAAGCACTTCAAATATCCTGCTAAAGGTAAGGGTATTTAGTAATGATGAGCTCATTGCAACTTGAACCTGTTGAAATAACCAAGTCAGATAAGTACAACTTCCTTCCTTGTAGAACAAACGTGCAGATTTTAGTTTTAGGTCAAAGTACATTTAAAATATGAACTTGAAGAACATTTTTAGGGGAGCAGAATGAAGAAAAATTGAAAAGGTTGTAGATACTTGTTTAGAAATATAAAAACTGTATGCTGAAATTATCATATCAGAGATTATGTGACATCCCAATTATCCAAAATATAGGCTTTCTCTAAAATGTTATACAGCACTGCTTTTTACTTTTGTTCAGCCTTTTGTTCTTTATTTTGCAGGCATGGTAATAAGAGCCTTCTCCTGTCACCTGGTTGACCCTTTGTCTCTTTTGCTAGTTCTTCTGTCTTTTCTTCCTCCATAAATCTGTTTTTTGAGCAATTATATATTTCTTCTCTGCATGGCCTATAAAGATATTGCAGCACAAAATGGTTAAGGGTATGAATCTAAATATATGAATAGGACTATAATAAGATTGTTCAAATATTGGTCTATCATTCATTGACCTTAAAGAGTGAAGAACCTTAATAAATTCTCATTCCTTCCATTTCCAAGTCTACAAAAATGGATGTGCTTTCTTTGTCACACTAATGTCAGAGTTCAAAGAAATAGTACACATAAAGCACATAGCACAGTAGCTTGCACATGACCAGCATAAAATATTTACCATTATCATTATAAATGTCATCATCCTTATCCTCATTGTTAAGTGAATCAATTAAATAAGAAAATATAAAGAGGACAATGGAAGCCATTCATGATCATCGCCATCATCACCACCACCACCTCCACTGGTTCTTATTTCTAGAATGTTGACACAACCTGTAGCCCTAGCCTTGGCCACTATTCATCTCTCCATCTGTCAATAGAAGATCCTTGACATTTCCAACAAAATCTTTGATCCAGGTACTTAATTTTAAGCTTAATTGTTCCTTCAGAAATTTGATAATTGGAGTTAAATTCTCAGATATTTAGGTTTATAATGACTAGAACCTAATAGTAACTCCTTGTGAACTGGTTTGTGTGGGGAGCAACTCGGACTAGACTAAGTTACTGGAATTAAGACTTATTCTATGCATCTGCTCTCCCACAATATGGCGCTGGGAGAGGAGTAAACAACTTCTACACAGCTGCCTCTCGCCAATTTGATTGACAAGCTGCAGGAGCTGATCCTGCTCCTGATTGGAGGAGAGCAGCGTGCTCGGCGTGTGGGTAGCAGAGTTGGGATTGGTGGAAGAGGGCTATAAAGGAGGAGAGAGACAACATGCACCAGGAACATCTAAAGGGAACATCTGGATAACATATGAGCAGCCCCCAAGAGAGCCGGCCGGCATTGTGCCGCTCCCCCGCGGAAGTGGGGAAAGTGGCAGGGGGAGCTGCCCCCTCCACAGAGGTGGAGGGGTCAGCAGCCAACCCGGGAAGGACCAGCAGCAAACCCGGGAAGGGCCGAGCAGACGAAAGAACGGCGCAGGGTTTAGTGTTGTTCCTCCGCGAATAGGGGAGCATTTGAATGTGATAGCATTTGAGTAAATATGGCTGTAGACAGAAAGTCTTGTCAAGGGAGGAAAAATTTAGTAACCACAGGAAGCATGGATGGATAGATTCAGTGGTGACTGTGCTGAATGGGAATTGATGGAAGCTTTCCAAGAAAGGGGTTAAAGCGAACAATTTCTGCTTTTGAATTTCCTCATGTGCACATGTTGCTTGAATGTACACAACTGACTATGTGAAGGAACACCACAGGCTTACGGTCAATCCTCTCACAGATAATTTTCTTCCCATGGGTTAGGGTGATTTGCTTCATTTGGAGCCACAACTCTGTTAGGGTTGAGATGTATCTAATTCCTATTTAATGGATTTGACAAACCTTCCTGGCTGCCAACATTAGGCAGTAAGCTCACTACGAGCTCTCTGATTCTCAACATTAATTTCACCTATGTCATAATACCACAGCTTTTTCTTTATTGACTGATTTTTGTCTTTCCTCATTTGCTTTACTGACCCAAATGTCTTAAAACGAAAAATTTTACCTTCTTTTATTCTTTGTATATATTGAAAACTTTGAATTAAAACTGATATATTCAAGTCCAAGCTAACAAAAAATGACTCATGCCATTTTCTTCCCATCTGCATTTAAAACTCTCTTCTCTAGCAGTGAGTTATGTGGCTTCCAGTGTCTTTCATATAATTCCTTATATTACTGATTCACTTGCGTGCTACCAGTCTCCAATTCTGTATCACCAACTGCTCCATGAAGAGGCTTCTTCACCCCACAGGAAATTCAACACTGTGGGCTGGGTCTCCATCATTTCCCTCTCACTTGAATTCTCTCTTTCCCCATACCCTGACAGAATCATCCTGCCCAGATACATAGAATCACTTCTCCCTATGCACAGATTCCATTCATTTCCTGGGCTGTCCCACCTTCCGCTTTTTGGACAAAGCTCTCTGTACTATACTTCTTACATGAATTTCACACTCATTCCCCTTTAGTCTCTAATACTCTGGGTAGAAGGATTACCCCATAGGTTTTCACACTCCATGCAAAGCTGACTGTAAAGAAATAGCCTCCTCATCAAACTTGAGCTCTCACTTTATTGAACATCCTTTATACCTGGGTTCTGTCTTCAGCACACTTCCAGTTCCTTATGCTGCACTGTTTTCTATACATATACCTTCTCCAGCCTACTTGGACTTTCATACCCCACACCAATCATCCCTCCTCAGGGATTCCTCCGACTGATACCCACTTCTCTCTCTTAGGTGTTTAAAGATTGACTCCTCACTCTATCTGGGCTCAAAGTCCCTTTTTTAGGCACCAGGCTCTCTTTCACTTTACCAAGTATGCTCACCTAACATTCCAGGCTCCCATATTATAATTACATGGCTTACTTATTGTGAAAAAAGGAAGACTAGCAAAGAGGAAGAGAGAAGGAGGTGGAAGCAGCCTCAGCCCTTTAGATGAATACAGATTTCTGATTTGCTTGTAAGATATTGGGCCTTAGCTCCTACCCACTGTCTAGCTTTGAATTTTTTCCTTTTTTCCTGTAGCTGGAGTAAGAAGTTCAAGGTTAGGCAGGTGTTTTAAAAATAACCATATTAATTTATTCAGCATACTTTCATGTGCTTCAAACAGAAACAAATGTTTCCTGGACCAAACCCTCTTACTGTATTGAATATAATTTGATACTTGAGCCAAAATCCGAAGAATAGACAAGGAGTTGTCTTCTACACAGAAGACTGTGAAGGAGGCAAGTGTGAGGGCAGAAGGGTGTTGAAGATGTTGGAAGCATTACTTTTGAAGTGGACAGAGTGAAGGGGAGAATATAGTTCAGGATGAACCTGGAGAGGTGAGAAATGGCCAGACTAAGCAAAGTCTTTTTCTTTCAACTACAAGCCAAGGGAAGCCAGATCTGGTGTTCTGAAGGTTTCCTACCACATGCATTTCAAAGGCAATGTGGTGCCTCTAGCAACACAGCTCTCTCTCTGACTCTACCAGGTGACCAGGCCAATGGAATTTGGTTAAACTCTGAAGGAAACTTTTGAAACTATGGAGGAAAATTCACCAGACATTACCTTTTCCATATCCCTGGTTTTTGCCTTCACTTCTTGCCTACTCCTGATTTCTGATTCCATTTTGCTTGGAGTTCAGTAGATTTCTGACTCACTGGTAGTTTCTTAAATGAAAACCCAAGTGCTGAGCTATAGATCTGTTCTAGTGTTGCCTATGAGATTTCAGACAAAATCTGTCCCTCTAAACTTACTTTCTCAATTTAATTTGGGTTTATACCAATACCCATTATGCTTGGGCTAAATTTCACTCAACAGATTTCAACTGGAGAGATGAACTGGTGGATGAATTGCATCTTCTGTCTAATCAGGAAGTTTCCCTCATCACTGGTAAACACATCATCCCTCACCAGAGTCTTTAAAATGACATGTGAATCGTGTTCCTTTGTTTCTCTTCTGCTAATTGGAACATTGAGTCACTGATGCTGCCTTTGAAAAGAACTCTCAATTTTCTATTTTTTAAGACAAAAAGCTGAAAACATAGCTCACAGGGAAATGTGGATCATGATGAGTACATGGAATCTCATCTGAGGAAAAATTTAATTAATGAGCATCTATAAATACTCCGTGATGGTTAAAACGCTTGCAGGCTATGCCATGGCACATGAACACAATTAATTACAGAAATATTTTTAAAAGGATGAAATTAAGGAATAGAATAATGATCAAATGTGTAACACCTCAAATGTGTCCATATGTCCATATGTTGAGGTCTACTTTAGAAAACTCAGATAAAGATTTCAAAACGAGAAGAAGATTCTAAAGTATCTTATAAAACCTTTAAGAATCATATACAATTGATTGAGTTTCCTTCCGAAGAGGAGGAAAATGCAGTGGACAAAAAACTGCACTGAACAAACTCTAAGGGAGTGTGGTACTCCAGTCCTTGTTACAGGCTGTGTTATTGTGGATACGTTACCTGCAATGTTTTAAGGAATATATTCTTGTCTGTAAAGTGTGGAAGTATATTCTAAATGCTTAGAAAAATGTCATGGAGCAGGCACTCAGTAAATGGTAATCTGTTCTCTGTTTTGTGGGCCATAGCTAAAAACCAACTACATTATATTTAAGGTTTAAGTTGATTCTTGAATCTATCTTTGAGAATGGACACATATTAACTCTTCTTGATTGATTCAATAAAACAAGACAAGCCCCTTTGACTGCCAGTGGCTTTCCCACTCTAGGAAGCTCTTTTTTGCCAAAACAAGAAAGATAATATTAAACAATGCAATTTTTACTTATCCCAAGTGTTTGCTTCCCTGACCCCACCCAAACCAAACAAACTGAAACACAATTGAGAAATTGGTAGACAGGTTGTACCTGTCCCTGTCACTTCAATTTAGCACAACACAAACTGTAGGGCACAGTGGCTTTGTTTCCTTTCAAGTATACAGACTTCTCCTTAAGTAACATTCAAGAAACATTTTTTTGAAGGATATGATTACATGATGTTTTCACACATTCAATGCAATTTAAAATGCTATTGTTTCAGATGATAAAAACTAACACTCATTCTCACTGTCCACTCTGCCTGTCAAAAAAACAACAACAACAACAAAAAAAAACCTAACACTCATTCTAAAACATTTAAAGAATATATAATAACCCCCCAAATAATAGAATTAACAAAAATTCTATCACATAAATGGTCATTTGTTGCAAGCATGTTCACTGGGTAGTTACTCTGCACCCACAGTTTGCTAGGCACTGGACATTGGTTGATCCAACCAGACAGAGGAGGTTGCTGCATTCACAGAAATTATGCTCTTTGAGGGAAAAAGAAAATCTGTAAATAAAGAAACAAATCAATTTTGAATTGTTATAAAAGTTGTGAAAAGAATAAAGATGGTGTTTTAGAAAGTAGCAGCACATTAAAGAAAATGAGCAGGATGGATTTCTTTTTTAAATAAAATTATTTACTTAAATTCTTTTATTAAAAATCATAGAGACATAGAGAAGAGAGTCGGAGACAGACAAAGAGAGATCATCCATCCACTAATTCACTCCTCAAGTGTCTGCAACAGCCAGAACTAGGACAGGCTGACTCTCCCATGTGGATAGCAAGGGCTCTTGTACTTGAGCCATTACCAGCTACCTCCCCAGGTGTGGATTAGAAGGAAAACAGATCAGAAGTAGAGGAGTCAGGAATTCAACTAAGCAT
This sequence comes from Oryctolagus cuniculus, assembly GCF_964237555.1. Taxonomy (NCBI): domain Eukaryota; kingdom Metazoa; phylum Chordata; class Mammalia; order Lagomorpha; family Leporidae; genus Oryctolagus; species Oryctolagus cuniculus. Next base: position 112,553,098 of record NC_091438.1, read on the forward strand.
TCTGATATGAGATGTGGGCATTCCAAGCAGTGTCTTTACCGCTGTGGTCAGACGCTTGCTCCAGTATGGGCTTTTTAAGTTGACTCTTGACTGAAATCTAAAGGGCGGAATGAGGCATCCACAAAAAGTCCCAGACATAACCTTCCTGGCCAAACTGTCTGGAGTATCGTGTCTTGGGGAGCATACTTAAATGTTGTGTGTCAGTTTAACATTTTGGGGATTATTCTTCCAGTCTTTGTTTTTACATGTACACAACACCGTGTTAAGCATTTTCTCATGACAGTAAATATTCTGTTGAAATGATGAAAGGCCTCGGCTTACCCAGTAGGAACTCTGGAATGAGTATAGCTTGTTTGAGTTGTCCCTTGTGGGTCCAAGATGGTCTGGCCTGTATATTCCTAACCCCAGCAACTACACATGGAAAATACTGGGAAGACTGTGACCTTGGGTGCAGTGAATCTGAAGCTGAGGGAGGGATTAGAGAAACTGACAAAATCTTAGTGCAATCTATTGTTTTAAGCACAGTTAAGAGAATTGGATAAGGTACTATATAAAGAAGTGTTTGGTGCTGAGATTTTTAGACAATTGCTAGCTAAATAAATACAATACTAAGAATAAAGACTTGCATATTTTGCTCAGCTATAAGATTCATTTGGGTTAGCCAAAGGTATAACAATAAGCTCTAACTGCCTTATACTCAAACCCCCAAAATATTAAAATCAACATAATATTAAACCATCATCACGTTTTTTTAAGATTCTGAATCCATGGGTGATTCCTCTTGGCTGGGCCAGGCTTGGCTCATTTCTGTTGGGTTTGCCTGTGCATCTGCCATCATTCATGGTGTTCTGGCAGCTCCAAGGTCCAGTAGAGCTATATTGTCATGTCCAGAAATTGGCAGGCTAAAGGACAGAGTAATGGGGGTGACTGAGCAATGTGTCTTTTGTCGCCCAGCAAGGTAGTCTAGACTTGGCCACATGGCAGTGGTCACAGAGTCTCAGGAACAGTGCAGGGAAGTCTCAGTGTGCAAGTACTTTCCAAGTCCCTGTTTGCATCATGTTTGTTAATCTGCTATCCATCAGAGTGTCTCAATGCCAATGTTGATTCAATGAGTGGGAAGACAGATTTATCTCATAATTAAAGGAGAACCACTATGACTTTTTTTTTTTTTTGCAAAATATCACAAAAGGATTTGTTACCATATAGGTACACAGGCCATCCATTGCTGTCAGAATCCCACCTGGAAGTCTGTTCATCACAGTTGGTTCCAATAAAGAGAGTCTCCTGGAAAGACTACTCACAGAAATGTACACAGAGTTAAAGAAAAAACAAGGAGTGATGAGGGGACAACTAGAAGTCATTACCACCTCTAGGGCTGAAGGGACAAGGGCAGAAAGGGAGTTACTCAATCTAGTATGATCTGGAGTTCTGCAGAGATATCATTTTTGTCCAAGAGATGATACCAAGACAGGGTTATGCAGAGAAGAAATGCTGTTTTGTGTTGCTTTTTCTTAAAAGCCCAGACTAATGCAGCGATCAGGATAGGATACTCTTGCTCTATTGAAGGCAAGCTTACAGGAGAAATGGAGTATGGAAGGAGAAGGAATCTGGGGAAGACTTAAGAAAGAAAACAGTTTCAGCTGAGCCTGACTTCCCCTCTGATCCCACAGAGAGATCTGCAATGAGAGCCCATTCCAATCTGTGATACAAGGCTGCCATGCAAGTTATCCATTGAATGTGGGGTAACCAATGGGGAGGAATGGAACCTCATGTATTAGATGACTCTGCATGTGACCAAGGACTATGCTCTGGAGAAAAGGGCAATGTTGAGTCACTGGCAGCTCAGGGGGCACTCTGATCTCACAGTACCATCTGCTATGGGCAACCACAGCATCTATCTACATTTTGATTTCTGTCTCAGCCCATTTTTGCTTGAACTGAATTGCAGTCAGTCAGCTGATTAGAAAGGCTTTGCCTCCCAATCCTGCAAATACTAACACAAAATTTGTCCCAAATATCAAGAAATTGAGTGCTATACAGTCTTCACATTCAACCTTAGACACTATACTTTCTGAGGGGTGTTGATATAAAGTAGGCTATGATCATAAAAATGAAAATTTTCCAAGTAATATACTCTGAGATGTGCTTGAAGAGACTGGTAATATTCTGCTGGAATGACTGAATAGTTAAGACAGAAAAGAGCTTCTCTTACTTTTTTTATCCTTCTCAAGGCTGTCATGTGAACAATGTGATCTTCTATATGGTCTTACAGATAAAAGAACTAGTAGCAATGAAGTGAAGAAACAGAACTATAGATTTTTGCTTTACTGGGGGACACTTTCGCATAGTCATAGAAATCTCAAAATAGGCTAGTCTCCCAGATAATTAAATAGGTGTCCCCATGTTTGGAGGCTATAGGATGATCTGAATATCAGATATGTGATGAGATAAGGCCAAATTTATGTGCCCTTTCAGACCTGAGGCTATTATTCTAGAATAGAAAGCAATCTAGTATTATTCTAGATAGTAACCTTTTGTGTATGTGTGCACGTGTTCACATGCAAAAGCTAGAATGATGCTTAAGTTGGCGGAGGAAAAGTGTCTGGAGTTTGGCTCTGCTTTGCCAACTAGAAAAAAAAAGAAAGGATTAGAAAACAACATTCATGTAAACAAAGGATTTTAATGGAGGGTTATGATGGAGGCACTGGGAGGAAAGAAAGCTAATTGACCCAATAAATCCTGATGCTCCCAGATTAGTTTAATAGGATACTTCAGTGACTTATCAGAGTAGGAAGTCAGAGGTTATCTGTCAGTATAGGAATATAAAATTATCTTCTTAAGAAGTTATGACATATGACACATGTCTTGTTAATTTCTAAACATGGGTAAGATACTTCCTTCTGATGCTTCTAACTTACTAAAATTTGTAAATTGACTTTGTGCTGCTTATGCAAGAATGATGACTTAGAGTTGTCAGAAAGCTTGAAGACACTTTAGTTCCACTTCCTGTATTGATTAACACATTCCCTTTGCAGGTGGTAACCAAGTCCCTGCTTCTGCACTTGCAGGAGAGGGAGGTAGCTACCGCCTGAGGCAGAGGGCTCCCTACACATTACAGCTGATCCTCTTTCTAAAGTTTTGTTGATCTTTCCAGACTCTAGTTGAGAATGGACTCTGTTTCAGTCAGGAGGTCTTTCTCAGAATAGCTTAGACAATAAAGATGATTGTTGTTCCCATAAAAGAAGTACTGCACCAAGGCTGGTTCTTGAGTTAGTGATTTCAGCTGCACAGTGATGCCATCAGGATCTAGATTTTTTCCAATCATCCTCTCAGGCTGGTGACAAGATACCCACTGCAGTAGCACCTACCACATTCAGATCGATCACATATAAACGAAAAGAGTACCTTTTCCTTGCAAGCTCAGAGTCGTTTCCCAGAGATCCCCCCAAGAGATTTTCCCTTTCATTCCATCATTTAGAATTATAACTGCCATGATGGTCTTAGACAAACCATCTGGGAAGAAATGGATACAAATGGTCATGTTCATGGGCCTGACTCACCTTTCCTCTCTCAGTTATCCTGCCATTGTACAGAGAAGGATCGAAGGAAGTAGTATCAATGCAGAAGGAGTATGAATTGATTCAGTTCTCTTTCTGAAACATAATCATCATGTATTACTCCTTCATTTGGAACTATTTGGCACACATAAAGGTATGGCACAGTGGTTTGGATTTGGGCTACTGGAGCCCAGCTGTACATGTTTTATTTCCAGCCCTACTCTACACTGGCTGGATGATGTCCAATAAATAACTTAACCTTTTAGTACTACTCTTTCCTTATTTTAGAAGTGAAAATAATAATTGCACCTATTTTAAAAAGTCGTTCTGAGAGTGCAGGTGTACCTGCTTGCTCAAGTAGCTAAAACCTTGGCTGCCACAGTGTAGCACTTCAGTAAGTGCATTCTTCTTAAGTAATTGTCTTTGCCTCTGTAAGAAACTTACTTTTAAAAAGATTACCCCTCGTCCCCATTGTCTTTCTAATTAAATAAGGATATTACAAGCACATTTCTTTCAAAGTAGCTGTAAAGATTAAATTAGGTATATGTAAAACACCTGTACTAAGTTCATGCTCCATAAGGTTAGAGACCATGAGTCCGTGGAGCGAGCATGAACTTTGAAATCTGATAGATTAAAAAGAATCCAATTCCTAGCTCAACGAGTTATTGGGGGTGAGGGACTCCTCTCCATCTCCTTTTCTGTAAAATGCAGAAAACAATCTGTCAATCTCAGGTGCATTGTGCAGGCTGGGTGACAGCATGTGTATAAAGTGCCTTTCCAAGTGGTACACAGTGGGACTTGGCAAATATGCGGGGGGACAGCGTCCTTGTGCTCTGCTTGTGTAGGAGTCTTAGCAACTTGTTTGGTGTCTGCCATGCTCCCGTTGCTTTCCTGGACCCTGTGAGGAGCACCAGGATGCAGAAGGCATGGAACATGTGAACTAGCAGAGGGCCGAGTACTCAGCCGCGTCCCAGTGTGGACCTGGAACCCATCAGAAAGGTGGATGCTTGGCCAATGTTCCAGGTGAGCATTCCCAGCAAGCCCTGCCCCTATCTGCTGACACCTTTGCACAGGTTCCCGGACCTCAGTCATGTGAGTGCAGGAGGGAAGAGCAATGGCAAAGAAGTATTTTCATTCTCTTTTAGCATGGCTGCCAGAGTTGCCTCAAACTCCAACTCGAACAAAATTCTACTCTAATTTCTGCAGCGTTAGCAGTTACATGAACATGTGGGCTTCCAATGTGGCGCCGCTTTTCACTCCCTTGTGAATACCCGCAGCAGGAATTTTGGGAAGACTTGGGGAGGACCCAGACCCTGATTTTGGCTTCTGCACCTATCCACACGCAGATGCTGACATGGCTTGTGGAATGGGCCCATCTGGAAACTACGCAGCTCTCTGCTCCTCTGACAGGGCCAGGCACACGTCAGCTCTCTCTTCACCCCTTCTTAGAGGAGAAAGAAACAAACTGCCGAGAGTTCAGCTCTTCCGCCTCCAGCCAGTTACTGAAGATGGTAAGGTGGGAGAGCGGCAGAGCCAGAAAAAGAAGCCGCCTTGACTCTGCCAAATGCTTGCTCCTGCTGCCAATTCCCGCTCTCTGTACACAGACAGCCTGCGCAGCGCCGGGGACTGCTTCAAGTGCCGCATCTGCCTGGGGCTCTTTCCCAGTATAGTAGACTGCTCCCCACTCCAGCCCAGAGGATGTCACTGTCACATCCCTCTCCCAGCCCTGTGCGACAGCTTCCTGTCAACTGACTCGCTTCCTCCATCTTTTCTGTCAAACCTCAGAGATGCAACAGCTGGTCACCCTTCAGGACTTCCACGTGGCTCTGCTGCCACATGCACAGCCTTCTTTCTTGCTTGCTGCTTTTCCCCCAGTTCTCCTCTTCTGTTTTATGGGTGTCAGCTAGCAGTTTCCATCCTCTTACCGTGCTCTGTTCTCTGTACCTGGTGGAAATCATTGCACATGTGGATCTTCCAGTTATAAAATGGTAAAGAACAGTGATAGATACTAATCTGTCTCTATTTCCATTCTGTTTTAATAATTCAGAAAGCATTTGCCCAAGCAGCAGTATCACTATTTCTCTCTGAGATAAGCACCTGGTGCAGGGATTTATTTTTAATTTTGTTTGGTAAAGATTAAATAACTTCAAAACAATATTTACAACAATTAAACAAGCAGCTATCCATGCACCTTCCAGTGAACTGCCAGCAAACTCAGAGAGCACTTTCAGCAACTCTGGGACCCCAGTTAACCTGCCTTCTCCCTCAGGTCCTCCTCTCTCCCAACCCCAGATTCTGGCATGGGAGATGTTTGACCATACTTCCCTTTAAGCCAGTAAGTGAATTGGTGACTGCCACATGCAGCATGTTCTTGGTTCCAGTAGCATGTAAGGCCAATCCAAATAAACGGGAACCAAAGGCATTTTGATATATTCACTGGTACAGTGAATTGACTCCTACAAGGAATGATGTTGTGACTGAAACACTGGATTGCAGGATGCCAAGGCAAAGTAGAGACAATGAGTATCAATGTGTTTGTGTCATTCTATGGCACCAGCACCTCTCAGGGCAGCAGGTGTTCTTTTTAAGAATCTGGGCTTGGATATTCCTTGGATTAAAGAGTAATATTTTGGGCCTGGTGTTGTGGTACAACAGGTTAAGCTGCTGCCTGCAATGCCAGCATCCCATATGGGCACTGGTTCAAGTCCTGGTTGCACCACTTTTTGTCCAGCTCCCTGCTAGTGTGCCTGAGAAAGCAACAGAGGGTGGTCAAGGTCCTTAGGCCCCTGTACCCTAGGGGGATACTGGAAGAATCTCCTGGCTCCTGGCATCAGTATGGCACACAGCCCGCTGTGGCCATTTGGGGAGTGAACCAACAGATAGACAACCTCTCTCTATCTCCCTCTCTCTCACTGTTACTCTGCCTTTCAAATAAATAAAGTAAATCTTAGAAAAAAGAGCAATATTTTCTGGGAAATATTTCAAGAGCACCCAGTCATGTTTTATTGAATAAATATATTCTTTATAAATGAATAACTCTGAAGCTTGGTCCATATATAATGTGATTCATATGAATATAATAAAATGATACAAATAAAATAAAAATACAAATATAATATATAAACATATGTAATAATATGCATAGAGTAAAATAAAACACTATTTTATATCTCAATGTACTAATGTATGTAATATATGGTGAGTTTGTTTCACATTTAACTATTTCGTTAAAGAGAATAAATTGCTCAAAATGTCCCTAGTCAGAATTCTAAGCAGAAAAATGCTATAAAGCCTGGAGCCCTCCACCTCCATCCTGGTTATCACAAAGACCCTCCCCATGCACATAACCAGTATAACAGGAAAAACATGTTAAAATTGAAAACAAAGATTAAGCACTGATCATGCACAAAAAAAAAAAAAAACTGTTAAGAAATCTGGTAAATGCATGTTACTAGGAAAACTCTAAGGAAGAAGAATATTTGCTAGATATGGTACTCTTCCCCTCTACAGGAATAATGATGGGGGCCTGAACATTAATAAGAGGAAGGCCTAGGAGATCTTATATTTTTAACATAAATTTTGACTGTACTTATGTAATATAAATAAACTGCAGAATAACACAGAGGTGATTTTAAAAAATCTTATTAGAGGTAAAGGCTTAATAATTTTTTAATTTGGAACAACAAGAAAATAATTAAAAACTATAGAGAATCCAGAAAGGCTCTAAATACCTGACTATGCAAGTATTTTCATTTGATAAGGACGACAATCCCAAACAGGAACAACAAAAAATTTTGGAGAAATGCACATTTAAAACTTCATATTGGGGCTGGCACTGTGGCACAGCAGATTAAAATCCTGGCCTGAAGTGCTGGCATCCATATGGGCATCAGTTCTAGTCCCAGCTGCTCCTCTTCCAATCCAGCTCTATGCTATGGCCTGGGATAGCAGTGGAAGATGGTCCAAGTACTTGGGCCCCTGCACCCGTGTGGGAGACCCAGAAGAAGCTCCGGGCTCCTTGCTTTGGATGGGCACAGCTCTGGCCATTGTGGCCATCTGGGGAGTGAACCATCAGATGGAATACCTCTCTTTCTATCTCTACCTCTCTCTGTAACTGTCTTTCAAATGAATAAAATAAATCTTTTAAAAAAAACTGCATTTCACTTTACTAAAAGGGATTCTAGATAAATACATATATAATTACATACATACACACACACACTCACACACAAGATGACCCTCTGAGGAACACTCTTATTTGTAATCTTAGATTATTCAGTACAACTAGTAATCTTAGACAGAGGAAAGCTATTTTAATTGTGATACTCTGATGATTTAAAATGGTGGTGAATCAGCCTATATAGATAAAAAAAATTGTACTTAGAAATAAGCATCACAAACAAAGTTAAAAGGAAATTATTAACTGAGGAATTTTTTTCAACACCTGGGACAAAACACTAATTACTCTATTCATAGCATACTCTTACAGATAGAAACAGAACAAGCCAATTCTGGACAATGATCAAACGACATGACTCTGTACTTTTGAGAAAAAATTTCAAAAATAATTCTAAATGGCTTTAAAATCTTTGCATGGATGGTCAACCACACACACATAATTAGGGTAGTGCAAACTAAAGCAGGACAACTTCTTTTATCCCGTGAGTGAAAAAGATGAAAAGCTTGCTGAAACCATTGTTGTCAGAAGATGAGGGAGGCAGTCATTCTGCAGTGTCAGACAGGGTTTGGCCCAAGGAATTCTACAATACCTGGCCCCCACTTTGCCGTGATCCCAGAAGAGGCTCCCCTCCCCGAACACACATAGTCTTGATGAGGGGAGGGGACTCCATGCACAAGGAATTATGACTGTATTCTGCAACCTCCAGTCAAAATTCATGAGAGGGAGGAAGAAATCCGACAGCTAAGATAAAGCTCCACAGAACTCACACTGGATTAGGACATTATGTGTGGACCAGATTGGTCTAGAAGGTCTATGGAACAAATGAAATGGCCTTACGAGATAAAGTCAAGGAACATGCTGCATGTCCTTGTCAAAAGTTCTAGGGTAGGTTCTGGCATTAATTGTGTTTTCTTTGTTGTGTTATTCACTAGAGAAGCATATGGCTATTTTGTTAAAGCTACATAGACACATGTCTGCTCAAATAAATTAGTGTTCCCATCTCAACTGGATGATTTGGCAGAAATAATACACTCTCCAGCCAATGTGTAGACTGACCCAAATGACTCCTCACTGAAGGATCTAAAGTAGAACATCATGTATTACACTGATTAGCAGTTAGAGGTGGTACATTTTCTTCTATATGTTTTTCATGGTTGCATATATTGGCCTTTACCTAGCCTCCTGTGGGATGCACTTGCATTAGAATTTGAAAAGGGAAGAGAGAAGCTGGGAGATGGGACACAAAGTGGAAAGGTGAGATAACAGGCATTTCATTATTTTCCCCCTCCCACCAAACTCCTTTTCTTAAAAGGTAAGCTGCAGGTGCACACACGTACACATGTGTACATTTACGTGAACTGTTTTCTGACTGTCAGGTTACCAGAAAAGTTTGGGAGATTTTAAATCTATATTACTAGAAAACAAAACATACTTTGCTAGAAGAACGTTTGTGATCCCATTTGACAGTACTCCAATTTATCTTCATATTATTGCAAGACTAATGAATTTCAGGTATCTTCTTGTCCCTTACTAAAATTACTATCAGGTATTCTAGAGTCGCAGTGTTTTCTGCTTATGTGTTCCCTCCAGTACAGTACCAGGACTCTCTATGTGGCCCCTCTTCATTCTACACAGTGAAGCACTATGGAACTAAGCATAATTACCATGTATGCTGTATGAACTGAGAGGCATACTGACATTTTAGAAAGTACAGAGATTTTGGTGGCAAACCCCAGAAACTGAAGTCCGATGCCAGGTGGCACACTGGTTAGTAGACTCAGCTTTCAAGTCATTGAGACTTTGAGTTCAAACTCTCACATCTTTCCTTACCAGCTGTGTGATCTGAGCTTGCTGCCTTCATCTCAGAGTTTGTTTACTCATTGGTAAAGGGAGACTAAGCACCAAGTTTAAGCAGAATAATACATGTAGGAAATTGTTAACATGCCTGACATGTAATGATATTTTGGGGTCAGATGGCAAGGCCTAGTGGTGAGCACAGTATATGAAGAGTAGGAACAGTGAAAGCCTACATAGACACTAATCATGTTCCAGATTCCCACCTGGAAGGGTTTGAAATGGCCAAATCATAAGCACATTAAAGACTTTGAATGTGCTCCTAAGGGCATGAGGAAGCTGTTGAGATGCGACACATTCTTATTTATTTATTTATTTATTTTTGACAGATAGAATTAGACAGTGAGAGAGAGAGAGAGACAGAAGGAAAGGTCTTCCTTCCATTGGTTCACCCCACAAATGGCCGCTACCGCCAGCGTGCTGCACCGATCCGAAGCCAGGAGCCAGGTGCCTCTCCTGGTCTCCCATGGGGTGCAGGGCCCAAGTACTTGGGCCATCCTCCACTGCACTACTGGGCCACAGCAGAGAGCTGGACTGGAAGAGGAGCAACCGGGACAGAACCGGCGCCCCAACGAGGGCTAGAACCCGGGGTGCCGGCACCGTCCTTCTTATACAAGCTTTTTGCAGTGGTATTTAAAAAGAATCAGGGCAGCCATTGGGCACAGCTAAGATAATTGGTTAAGATGTCACTTGGTTGCCCATGTCCACAATTGGAATGCCTGGTTTGAGTCCCAGCTCTGCTCCAGATGCCAGCTTCTGACTCATGTGTGCCCTTGGAGGCAGCAGGTGATGGCTCAGTTGCTTGGGTTCCTGCCACTTATGTGAGAGACCTGGAGTGAGTTCCAGGCTCCTGGATTTGGCCTGACCTAGTCAAGATATCATAAGCATTTGGAGAATGAACTAGCAGATGAGAAATCACTTTCTCTCTTTCTGTCTCTCTCACTCTCTCCTTGTTTCTCCGCCTTTAAAATGAATAAAAATTTTTTTTAAATGTAAGGGCATCTACTGTGTGTGGTGACACTTTTCTAAGCACTGTGCATTTTGAAAGAAACCATCAGCCAGGGAATCTGCTTTTGAGTTGTCTAAAATATAATTCTACCATCAGGACAAGAGCTGATCAAGTCACTGTTTCTCATAGTGTCCATTTCATTTCAACAAGTTTCCCCCTTGGTGCTCAGTTAGTAGTCGCCGATCAGGGAGAACATATGATATTTGTCCCTTTGGGACTGGCTCAATTCAATCAGCATGATGTTTTCCAAACTCCTCCATCTTGTTGCAAATGACTGGGTTTCGTTGGTTTTGACTCCTGTATAGTTGTATTTTTTTTTTTGACAGGCAGAGTGGACAGTGAGAGAGAGAGAGAGAGAGAGAGACAGAGAGAAAGGTCTTCCTTTGCCGTTGGTTCACCCTCCAATGGCCGCCACGGCCGGCGCACCGCGCTGATCCGATGGCAGGAGCCAAGTGCTTCTCCTAGTCTCCCATGGGATGCAGGGCCCAAGGACTTGGGCCATCCTCCACTGCACTCCCTAGCCACAGCAGAGAGCTGGCCTGGAAGAGGGGCAACTGGGACAGAATCCCGTGCCCCGACCAGGACTAGAACCCAGTGTGCCGGCACCGCAAGGTGGAGGATTAGCCTAGTGAGAAACAGTGACTTGATCAGCTCTTGTCCTGACGGTTGATGTACAATGTAATACTTTATCCATTTTAGTATTTTTTTTGTTCTAGTACCATTTGTTGAACTCTCTAATTAACACACAATTATTCTTAGGTGTTTAAATTTTAACTGAAAAGTGATCCCTGTTAGGAATTTGGAAAACATTATGCTGAGTGTAATAAGCCAATCCCAAAGGGACAAATACCACTTGTTCTCCTTGATAGGTGACAACTAACTGAGCACCAAAAAGGAAACCTGTTAAAGTGAAATGAACACTATGAGAAACGGTGACTTGATCAGCTCTCACCCTGACTGTTGATGAGCATCTTGATATGTTAACCCTCTTAGTATTTTTTTTTGGTTTCTTCTACTTAATACCTTTGGTTGAATATTGTAATCAATACACAATTCTTCTTAAGTGCTCAAACTTAACTGAAAAGTGATCACTGTTAAATGTAAGAGTGGGAATAAGAGAGGGAAGAGATGTGCAATTCGGGACATGCTCAAGCTGACTTACCTCAAACGGTAGAGTTAGAAACATACCAGGGGATTTGAATTCAATCCCATCGAGGTGGCATGTACCAATGCCATCTCACTAGTCCCAGTGATCAATTTCTGTTCACAATTGATCGTAATGATAGGACTAAGAACCAAAGGGATCACAGAAACAATAGTGTCTGCAAATACTAGCTAATAGAATCAAAAAGGGAGAGAATGATCCAACATGGGAAGTGAGATACGCAGCATACACAGTAGACCCATAGAATGGCAGATGTCCTAAACAGCACTCTGGCCTCAGAATCATCCCTTAAGGCATGCGGATCCGGCTGAAAAGCCCATGAGAGTATTTCAGGCATGGAAAGCCAAAACACTCTGGGGAAAAAAAAAAAAACCTAAATGAAAGATCTCCAGGAGTGAGATCCCAGTGGAAAGAATGGGTCATCAAAGAAGGAGGTGCCTTTCTCTGAAGGGAGGAGAGAACTTCCACTTTGACCATGGCCTTGTCTAAATATGATCAGTCGGTGAACTCAGGGGGCTTCCATAGCCTTGGCAGCTCATGACAAGAGCCTAGGGTGATTACTGAGGCCATAAACAAAAGTGTCAATTTGTTAAGTCAACAACAGGAGTCACTGTGCACTTACTCCTCATGTAGGATCTCTGTCTTTAGTGTGCTGTACATTGAGATTTAATGCTATAACTAGTACTCAAACAGTATTTTTCACTTTATGTTTCTGTGTGGGAGCAAACTGTTGAAATCTTTACTTAATGTATGCTAAACTGATCTTCTGTATATAAAGAGAATCGAAAATGAATCTTGAGGTGAATGGAAGGGGAGAGGGAGTGGGAAAGGGGAGGGTTGCGGGTGGGAGGGACGTTATGGGGGGGAAGACATTGTAATCCATAAGCTGTACTTTGGAAATTTATATTCATTAAATAAAAGTTTGAAAGCAAAAAAAAAAAAATAGGATACACATGTATTGTGAATCAATAGGTTGTTTGCTTCTCCATTCTCTTCTGATGTAACTCAGGTGAAATCTGCCCTAATATATATCCTCACATATGCATGCATACAAACATAAAATATGTACATGTATATGTAAATATACATATTATAGCACAAAAAATATAATTCTACCAAAATTTCCAGTTTCACAATTTATAAACCATTTTGGTATTACATAAGACATCACTTCCTAGTAAGTTTAAATCCACATGTTAAAAGCAGTTTTTGTTTTGTTTCAGTCTTATAAAAATAATACTCTCTGTGTGTTTCTCTCCCTTCTTTTTCAACCCTTACCCCCACCAATCCCCACTCCATGAGCTACTTGCAGTTTCCTGTCTTCAATGTAATAAAACCAAATCTCTGCCATGGTCTAGCTGTTGAAATAATATGGTTCTAAAATGTACTGTGTACCTGGTTCTGTCAGCATCATTATGCTTGGCACACCTGTGTAGGGACTGCTAGTGCTTATTAATGCTTTCAATCTGACAGGTGAAACCCATGAGAAACTTGGGGACACATGACACAACTTCAAAGCTTTGGAAACTGGAGCTACTGAAGAAACAATGATTCAGCCCAAGTTGATTGAGCTCTGTTTTTGCTGCGACTGAACAGAAAAGTAGTTAGGAAACATTTTGACTTGAATTCTTTTGAACACTGATTAAAATGCCAATTTAAATTTGGCCATTTCCTTTCACCCTCAGAGTTTAAAGATCGATTCATATTGTTCTAATTGGAGGCCTCTGTATTACAGGCAATGCATTAATTAGGTATTCTTCTGCTGTCATTCGGCGCATTGCATAACCTCAGGTGCACTGCATGGGACAACACATTGTACCTGGTTTGATTCAGGAGGGAGAATAAACGTCCAGCCCTGAATCAGCATAACTGCGGTACTTACTGCTCCACATCTGTGATCCTTCTGGTCAGAGAGCCTCAGCGTGTGCTATCCAGACTAGGGGTGGAGAGTTCTGTTCACATAGACTATCAGCAGAATGATATCCACTGGAGGAAAACCATAATGGCCAGTCCTGCTTCTGGGGATAAGACCTGCATTTCCACCATCCCTGGAGCAGAGGTTGTCCTTGGTGGAGAAAGTGCTTTAAGAATATTATTGTTGGGCTGGTGCCGCGGCTCACTAGGCTAATCCTCCACCTGCGGTGCCGGCACCCCAGGTTCTAGTCCCGGTTGGGGCGCAGGATTCTGTCCTTGTTGCTCCTCTTCCAGTCCAGCTCTCTGCTGTGGCCCAGGAGTGCAGTGGGGGATGGCCCAGGTGCTTTGGCCCTGCACCCACATGGGAGACCAGGAGGAAGCACCTGGCTCCTAGCTTCGGATTGGCGCAGCGCGCTGGCCACAGCACACTGGCTGTAGTGGCCACTTAGGGGGTGAACCAATGGAAAAGGAAGACCTTTCTCTCTCTCTCTCTCTCTCTCTCTCTCTCGTTCTTGTTCTCTCTCACTGTCAAACTCTGCCTGTCAAAAAAAAAAAAAAAAGAATATTATTGTCTTGCTCACATGTCAACCTTTGCCTCTGAAATATTCAGTCTCCTGGGGGTTGACTTGGGCTTAAGTATTAAGATCAATGAGTTTAAGGAAACAAAACTTCAGGAATTACCAGGAGTAATTCTCTTCTTTCTCATTACTTGAGCCTATCAAACAGAACTACCTTGCAGCCTCTGCCTTCCTATTCCCTAAACTCAGGTACAAACAATTTTCTTAGTTACATTATGACTGATAGTTTGCTCATAACAGTACAGCATATGTAAAAGGACATTCTATTAAAAAATCATTCACTCATTTCTGTCAATCCACATCTCAGATAGAATCCTTCCAGGACATTTCCATGTCTATAGAGGTACTTAGAACCAAAAACGTACCTTGCATCTTCACTGTAGGAGTTCTTGATCCTCAAACACTCATCAAATATCATGTGGTTAGGATGATTATGAGAAACAGTTAGTTATAAAATAACTTGGTTCTCTTTGTTTCTAAGATGAGATGTTAACATGAACGAGAAAGTATTTAGGATTTATGAAACAAATAGAAGAACTATTACCACTTATGGACTAAGCAAGAGAAAACTGGCGATCTAGGAGATTATGACTTACTCAAGGCTGCTGTGACTGGTAAATAACTAGAACCATGGCTTTTAAGGTCAAGCAATTCTTTTTTAGCTCTACCATATTGCTTCTGTCCCCCCCCCCATCCCTCTCCCTTAAATTCATGGAACAATCTGGGGGCCACAAAATATATGATTTCAATATTATGTTCCAGATTTGGCCAAATTGGCCTGCATGTGCTTCGGTTAGGTCTAACTTGAGACAGAGCTGAGCAATAAACTGTGTCTGAAGCTATTTTCTGCCTTCCATAATTCACCACAACAGGGGTCTTCTTTCACAACCTTTCCAGCATATCATTAAAGAGCTGGGATATTTATGAGAATCTGTTCTTTCTCCTAAACAAGAGTTGCTTTCTGAGATTACCAGCTCCCAGTATTTTAGGTGCATGTCTCTTCACCCAAATGGTTTATGTTCTGGCACCTGTTGGTGGTGGAACAGGAAACAGTTGGCAGTGAGCTACAAGTGTAAGAATTTGAAGGTAACTAGGTCTTATTACCGTATGCCTGCATAAAAATATTATTTGCCTACTGTGGATGCGGGAACAGAAGTCTTGTGTCTGCAAGGATATGAACATTTGTTTGGGAAATTTATGTTGATGTGTAACAGCATATGGTCTTTTTCATCGTGGATTTACATACAGGAGGCAAGCGCCATATTCACAGTTAGAAGCATTAACGATGGAGCCACAGGAAATGACCTAGCGTGTGGCTGTCTTGGCATCTGCAATGAGAAGCACATTCCCTGGCACACATACACTGCCACCTTCTTTCCAAAAGAGGGAAGGCCAATAGGCCTCCTGAAGAACTAGATCTTTCTAATTATCAAACAGACACCAACACCATCTCAGATGTGGACTCCAGCAAGAACCACATTTTCAAAGTGTCAGGGTCACCATATTTCACAGTGGTTCTGTTTCACAGTGGTCCAAATAAGTCACAGAAATCTGGGAGGAGCAAGAATACGTTGGTATTGGAATATACTCTTTATAACTGGCTTTAAAGACAAGCAGTTGGGCCTAGAAGACAAAGTCAGCCAGCCCTGGCAATCAAAATAAGATTGCCAATGTTTATGATTAATGAGCTTTGGAATTTTGGTATTATTTCACTTGCATTCTATAGTTATTATTATATTTTATTTATTGATTTTTTGTTCACTTTTCTCATCAATTTGCTATTCATTCCTCCTTTGTTTCTCAGGTTTATGCCATTCATTCAGCACATACAAGTACTTGTGCTGCCCCACACACATTTAGAAGCTGTCAGGCTTGAAATGAGAAAATTTGTTTTCAAATTCTAGCCAACTTATTTCTAGGAGTATTTGTGAGTAATTTATGAACTCAGAGCCTCAGTTGCTCTGCTTTTATAACAAAAAACAATAAAGTTCAAATACAGAAACATACACGGAAGTGCTTCTTAAAGTGGGGGAGAGAGAGATAAAGGATACATTTGGGCATGATCATAAAATGGTGTGAGTTTGTGTTAGTTTTCTGGGCTGCCATATGGAAGTACTACAGACTGGGTGGCTGAAACATCAGGTGCTTCTTTTCTCGCAATCCTGGAGGCTGGAAGGTGCTGGCTAAGGTCGCTACCCTGGACTCATAGATGCTGCTCTTCTGTGTTCTCTCCCCTGTGCACCCCATCCTGGATTCTCCTCTTGTAAACATCTTCTCCGTAGAAGAACACCTGTCAAACTGGATTGTAGCCCAACCATAGGTCTAGTTTTAACCCATTCACTTTTTGAAATGGCCTATGTCCAAATACAGTCATTTCTGAGTTATTAGGGTTTAGGGGACATATTTCAGTCCATAAAAATAACATATTTTTATTTTCTTCCCACATCGTATTTCAGTATTTCTGGTTTTGTGCAGAACTTTTGGCTGTCAATTTTCAGCATTTATAAACTAGAGGAATTAGGTCACATGCTCTCTTCCAACTCTTCTATTTTGTGGCTGTAAGATTGAATTATTTTGGGACTGGCATTGGGTCACAGCTATAAAGCCATCACCTGCAGGGCTGGCATCCCATATGGATGCCGGTTTGTGTCCCAGCTGCTCCACTTCTGTTCCAGCTCTCCGTTAGTGTCCTGGAAAAAGCAGTGGAAGATGGCCCAGTGTTTGATCCCCTGCTACCCACGTGGGAGATCCGGTAGAAGATCCTGGTTCCTTGGCCATTGTGGCCATCTGGGAGTGAACCAGCAGTTAGAAAGTCTGTCTCTCTCTCACTCTTTCTATCACTTTCAAACAAATAAATAAATCTTAAAAAATTTATGGGGTCCAGCACTGTGGTGTAGCAGGTTAAAGCCCTGGCCTGAAGCGCTGGTATCCCAAATGGGCACCAGGTCTAGTCCCTGCTGCGCCTCCCCAATCCAGCTCTATGCTATGGCCTGAGAAAGCAGTGGAAGATGGCCCAAGTCCTTGGACCCCTGCACCTGTGTGGGAGACTCAGAAGATGTTCCTGGCTCCTGGCTTCGGATTGGCACAGCTCCAGCAGTTGCGGCCATCTGGGGAGTGAACCAGTGAATGGAAGATCTTTCTCTCTCTCTCTCTTTCTATCTCTCTTTCTCTGTGTAACTCTGTATTTAAAATAAAATAAATCTTTAAAAATTTTTAAAAAGCTCGTGCTTAAAAAATATTAAATTATTGTTATTAAGAAATAGCAATGAAATTGGAGAGAGATGGTGGCTTCACTTAAAGCAAAATATTGGAGTAAAAGAACATCCAAACTAACCTCTGTGAAAGTCTCATTGTCACTTTCGCTATGTTTTCCCCAGTGCTGTAAAGAAGCCCTATTTGGGGATGCACACAAGAAACAGGCCAGCAGACACTGGCATTAGCAATTTTAATGGCAAAGCACCTGCTCTTTCTACTATAGTTTAACTCTGTTCACCCATTGCCTATTATCTTCTGCCTCCTGTTCTCTAGCTCCATTCTTTCATTTCTGCAACTACAGGCTTGTCTCCTCCACAAGCCCCTACCCCTCACCTTCTATTCCCCACCTCACAACACCGTTTTCCATGGCAATGCTGAAATGAAGTCCTGCCCTACCATTTGGAAAGTGTGTCACCCTGTTCTTCATAGCTAGAATTGGCCCTGCACAGCCTGGCCCCAGGGATGAGCCTAAAAACTCTCTGATTTCTTTTCTTCCTGCACTCTTATATCATTGTGTACAGGCTGTCGTGCAATTTACATAATACTCACATGTCCTTGCCTAGGTCTTTGTTGACAACAACTTGCTCCTCAGTGTATGCCTGTATTCTACATCACAGTTCCTTTCTCATTACACTTGCCAAATTGAAGGAGATTTTTCAAAGATTCTCCATCTTCTTTGGGGGATAATAAGTACATGTGCGTCCTTCTCAGGGCAGTTTCCCTGTACGCTAGCACTGTGCCTGATGCAGAGGACATATCAATAAACCTACAAAGGGCAGAGGAGTACAGTGGTTTAGAACTTCCATTTCTGCCAACATCTGATCTTTGGTACCAGCCTGTAAGATGGAATTGTCTCTGAAATGGAGATAACAAAAGTACTTTCCCCAGGGACTTCTTGTGGAGATTCCATGAGTTAATACATTTAAGCATTTGGAACAATGACAGGTACCTAGAAAACTTCAGCAAAGGCACTTGCTGTTGTTATCCACAGTTAAACGACTGAGTGATGGTTAGTGGGCTAAGGAGAAGAATGAAGATAGCATTTAAGTTCAATTTGGCAGTAAGCTACCAGATGCTATCATTAAGAAAATGTGAGTCTTTTAAAAATCCATTAGACAGCTGAGGTGTCTTTAAATAATGGACTATATCAAATTTGTTTTGTCACAAATGATAATACAGAGTTGATCAGAATCAATATTCTGTTATGACTTATTTATTTGTTCATTATTTAAATTTATTTGAAATGTACAAACCCAGAGAGACTCACTTAGAGATCTGGAGAGGAGGAGAGAGAAATTCCACATCTGCCAATTCACTCCCCCAAAATGCTCACAACAGCTGGGGCTGGACCAGGCCCAAACCAAGAACAGAAAATTCAATCTGAGAATCTGAGTCTTACATGTGGGTGGCAGTGACACAAACACTTGAGCCTGCACTTGCTGCTGCTCGGAATGCACATCAGCAGGAAGCTGGAATCAGAAGCAGAGCCAGGACCCAAATCCAAGCTCCAATATGGGGTGCAGACATCCCAAGTGGCATCCCAACTGCTGTTCCAAATGCCCACCCCAGCATGACTTTTGCAGAGGAAATAGGTTGGATACATGTTTTCCCTAGGATTTCCTTTTTTAAAAAAATATTTATTTTCATCTGCTTGAAGGCAGGGTGGGCAGGGAGAGGGAGAGAGAGAGAGAGAATGAGAGAATGAGAGAAAGAGATTTTCCATCCATTTATCCACTCCCCAAATGCCCAAATGTTGCATTAGAGGCAGCTGTATCAGAAGTTGGGCAGCCTAGACTTGAACCAACACTCTGAATAGGAGATGCAGATGTCTCAAGCAACAGCCTAACCACTGGGCCAAAAACCCAACATCTCTGATAGCATGTAGTAATGGATTCATATAAGAAGAATTCTTTCATTGCATGATGCATTTCATTTTTAAAAAGTTGTCTCTCTCTATGGTGTAGGCAGGAAGTAAGACAATGTTTGATTAAATAGTGAATGAATGATATAGGGCAAGCAATTAGATGAATTATTGCTGTTAATAAAGTTCACTACTAGGAAAACACTGGAAAGTTGGAACTGCAGAATAAATAGAGATTTCCCTGGGCTCTAACCTTTTGGACATACAAGGTTGTGAAAGCCCTTTATGTTCTATGAGCCCAAGTTTCACATTGGTAAAATAAGTATAATTATTCATCTTACGTTGAAATGCAGATTAAATGATGCACTTGTGTTGGAATAGCAGTAGAACAGAATAGTGGTGACAGAATATAGAAAGGAAAGACAGATGGAAGAGAATGGTTAATATCTACAGGGGTGCTGTTGGATAGGAAGAATGGCATCTAACACTCTCCAGCACATTAGGATAACTTTGGTTGACAAAAATTTATTATTTTTTAAAGAATTTATTTATTTATTTGAAAGGCCAAGTTACAGAGAGGCAGAGGTAAAGGGAGAGAGAGAGAGAGAGGTCTTACATCTGCTGGTTCAGTCCCCAAATGACTGCAATGGCCAGAGCTGTGGCGATTCAAAGCCAGGAGCCAGGAGATTCTTCTGGGTCTCCCATATGGGTGCAGGGGCCCAAGGACTTGGACCATTTTCCACTGCTTTCCCAGGCCACAGCAGAGAGCTGGATCAGAAGTAGAGCAGCTGGGACTTTAAGCAGTGCCCACTGGGATGATGGCACTATAGGTGGTGGCTTTACTCACTAGGCCACAGTGCTGGCCCCAATAATTAATTATATTTTCAAAATAGCTACTAGAAAGGATTTTGAATGTTCCCAAAACAAATAAATGGTAAATGTTAAGAGTGATTTATATATCAGTTACTCATTCTACAATGAATGTAAGTGCTAAAATGTCACACTATATCCATATATATATATACAACTATTACATCAATTAAATATTTTTCATTCAAAGAAAGAGATACTAGCTGCATAGTAGTGACTGTAAAGATTTTAATACCTTTCTTCAAGTGACAGCAAAATGCAGACATATTTCTAATGCTTTTCAGTTCTTCATGGTTAAAAGGAGACTGTAGTTATGAATAACCTGGTGATGATTTTGTTCTCAATTTCTCTGAGAATTTTAATGAAATTTTTCACTTTGAAAAATGCCAACATTAAGATGCCCATGACTTAGGCCGGCGCCGTGCCTCAATAGGCTAATCCTCCGCCTGAGGCACCGGCACACCGGGTTCTAGTCCCGGTCGGGGTGCCGGATACTGTCCCGGTTGCTCCTCTTCCAGTCCAGCTCTCTGCTGTGGCCAGGGAGTGCAGTGGAGGATGGCCCAAGTACTTGGGCCCTGCACCCCTTGGGAGACCAGGAGAGGCACCTGGCTCCTGGCTTCAGATCAGCGCTGTGCACTGGCTGCAGCGGCCATTGGAGGTGAACCAACGGTAAAGGAAGACCTTTCTCTCTGTCTCTCTCTCTCACTGTTCACTCTGCCTGTCAAAAAAAAAAAAAATGCCCAGGACTGCCAAGAGTATAAAAATTTTCCAAAGTGTTAGCGCTTTGAGTCAATGGCTGGAGATTTTTAAAAGTTATTTATTTGAAAGGCAGAGTAACAGAGGGAAGGGTTGCAGGAGAGAGAGAGAGAGAGAGAGAGAGAGAGAGAGAGAGAGAAAGAGAGAGAGATCTACCACCTGTTGGTTCACTCCTCAAATGGTCACAACAGCCTGGTCTAGTTCAGGTTGATTCTGAAAACTAGTAAACCTATCCTGGTATCCCACAATTAAAACAAATTGTTACAAGATCACTACAGCTATAGGTATTTTTACCCATCATAAAGCAGAAGTAAAAATTGAATCACTGTGCTTGAAATGGGCCTATTTCCTCTTCAGTTCTTACAAAAGAAAAGATTGCAGTTAGTTATATGCATGTTATCTGCAGCTGATAATGTCTGTCATTGTGTTAGGCAGGGGGAATGAGTTCTAGGTCTTGGCCTATCCTGATTAGCTCTGTACCATGATCAAGTCATAGCAACAATATAAAGGCCAGCAAGAATCCAGGGTAGCTTTTTTCCCCCAAAGCCATAAGGTTTTGTCCAAGGAATACCAATCCTTACCTAGGATGTTCCAGAAACCCTTTTTTTTTTTTTTTTTTTTTTTTTTTTTTTTGGCCAGGCAGAGTGGACAGTGAGAGAGAGAGAGACAGAGAGAAAGGTCTTCCTTTGCCGTTGGTTCGCCCTCCAATGGCCGCTGCAGTCGGCGCACCGCGCTGATCTGCTGGCAGGAGCCAGGTACTTATCCTGGTCTCCCATGGGGTGCAGTGGGCCATCCTCCACTGCACTTCCTGGCCACAGCAGAGAGCTGGCCTGGAAGAGGGGCAACCGGGACAGAATCCGGCGCCCCGACCAGGACTAGAACCCGGTGTGCCGGCGCCACAAGGTGGAGGATTATCCTAGTGAGCAGCGGCGCCGGCCCCAGAAACTCTTAAGATGGAGAAACCAGAAGAGAGAGGCAAAGGCCATGAGGGCTTCTATTTTTTGCTTTAAAAAGCTTTTTGAGAAATAAAACAGAAAAAACACTAAATTAGAAATCAGAAGGAACATTTCCTGGCTGATTTCAGCTATATGATTTCCTTAACATATTTCTTTATGCAAGCCATTTCATATTTCTATCATTTTTTCTCGCTTTTAAAAAATGAAAGTAAGTTTCCTGCCCTAGCTAATTTATGTACTTCACCATAACTGAATTATTTATACTTACAAAATATTCTTGTGCTGTTACTTACTGAATGCTAGGTCCTGTTTCTTGTGCAATTCTTTTTTTTTATTTTTATGCTCAAAATATAGTTCTTGAATATCCACCAGTTATCAAATGAAATGCTAGAGGCTAGAATACTGTTATAGTGATTCACAACAATGGAGGGTGGGCTATGAGGTCTACTGATATGTTAAATATGGTGCAAGAGATGTGGATATTCAATGTTCTTGGTACTTAACAAGCTTGTGAAAAATGGAATTAAAATGTAGATTTATTTGGGCATAAGACATTTTGAAATTTATATGGTTTGTTCAGCACCAGTGCTGTGCTGCACCAGGGTACGTTAGTGCTTGCCACACTTCCATCGTTTAGCTGAGTGCCAGTTGGAGCCACGACTGCTCCACTTTTAATCCAGCTCTCCACGAACTTGCCTGGGAAGACAGTGGAACATGGCACAAGTACCTGGCCCTTGCTACCTATGTGGAAGACCAGTGTGGAATTTCTGGCTTCTGGTTCAGCCTGGGCCAGGTACAACAGATGTAGTCATTTGGGACTAAATCAGCAGGTAGAACCACTTGTTCTCCTTGAGAGGTGACAACTAACTGAGCACCAAAAAGGAAACCTGTTAAAGTGAAATGAACACTATGAGAAATGGTGACTTGATCAGCCCTCACCCTGACTGTTGATGAGCAGCTTAATATGGTATCCCTCTTAGTATTTTTTTTGGTTTGTTCTACTTGATACTTTTGGTTGAATACTGTAATCAATACACAATTCTTCTTAGTGCTGAAACTTAACTGAAAAGTGATCACTGTTAAATATAACAGTGGGAATAAGAGATGAAAGAGATGTGCAATTCGGGACATGCTCAAGCTGACTTACCTCAGACGGTAGAGTTAGAAACATACCAGGGGATTCGAATTCAATCCCATCAAGGTGGCATGTACCAATGCCATCTCACTAGTCCCAGTGATCAATTTCTGTTCACTATTGATCGTAATGATAGGACCAAGAACCAAAGGGAGCACATAAACAAGACTAGTGTCTGCAAATACTAGCTGATAGAATCAAAAAGGGAGAGAATGATCCAACATGGGAAGTGAGATACACAGCAGACCCATAGAATGGCAAATGTCCTAACAGCACTCTGGCCTCAGAATCAGCCCTTAAGGCATGTGGATCCGGCTGAAATGCCCATGAGAGTATTTCAGGCATGGAAAGCCAAGACACTCTGGGGGGAAAAAAAAAAAAAAAAAAAACCTAAATAAAAGATCTCCGCGAGTGAGATCCCAGTGGAAAGAATGGGTCATCAAAGAAGGAGGTGCCTTTCTCTGAAGGGAGGAGAGAACTTCCACTTTGACCATGGCCTTGTCTAAATATGATCAGAGTCAGTGAACTCAGGGGGCTTCCATAGCCTTGGCAGCTCATGACAAGAGCCTAGGGTGATTACTGAGGCCATAAACAAGAGTGTCAATTTGTTAAGTCAACAACAGGAGTCACTGTGCACTTACTCCTCATGTAGGATCTTTGTCCTTAGTGTGCTGTACATTGAGATTTAATGCTATAACTAGTACTCAAACAGTATTTTTCACTTTATGTTTCTGTGTTGAACAAACTGTTGAAATCTTTACTTAATGTATGCTAAACTGATCATCTGTTTATAAAGAGAATCGAAAATGAATCTTGATGTGAATGGAAGGGGAGAGGGAGTGGGAAAGGGGAGGGTTTCGGGTTTCGAGGGACCTTATGGGGGGGAAGCCATTGTAATCCATAAGCTGTACTTTGGAAATTTATATTCATTAAATAAAAGTTAAAAAAAAATTATAAAAAAATCTCTGTGTGTCTCTGTCTCTCCCCATTGCTCAACCTTTCAAATAAATAGATAAATATTTTTTAGAAATTCATGCATAGTTTTTTCATAATACATATTTTTCATAAACTGTTTGAAGATTCCTTATATGCGTGGATTTCTGCAGACTTCATTATTTGTAGCATTACAAATTTAATTTGTCTAAGCCCGATGCTCTTGCAGCTTCCATATTTTGCTGATTTGTAGGTGTTCAAAGCTTTGGTTTAGGATATTAGGTGCCTTTGAAAGTGTTCACACACAGACAGGTGCACACACACACACACACATCTGAAACGATCCCATATTTTATATTATATTATAATGTGATAATACCCCCTTGCCTAGTGCTAGGGGACAAAAGTAATAATTTTTTCTGCATTTAGATGTGTTTTGCTTTACTGGTTAAAACTGGGTCTGAGGAGACTCAGCCTCTGGTGGTGAAAGCCACAATATATGACACTTAGAATTTTCTAGAAACCATTGATTTTACATAAGAAGGAAACCATCCTCTTATTCAATAGTAATTTTATTGAGATATAATTGAAGTGTTGTAAAATCCACCATTTTCAAGAGACAAGTCAGTGTTTTTTTATTACATTCAGAGTTGCACAACTATCACCAGTAATTTTTGAATATTTTCATCACCCCAAAATTAAACCTTATAGCCCATTCATTTACCCCTTTCTCCTAGCCTCTGGAAACCACTAACCTACACTCTGTCTCTATGGTTTGGCCTATTTTAGACATTTCTTATAAATGGAATCATAAGAGGAAGTTGTTATTTAGTAGAAATGACTAAAATCCACACTTGGGGAAAAATCAAAATAATATATCTGAAGGGCAGGCATTTGGCACAGTACTTAAGACACCACAATGGATGCCTGTGTCCCTTGTCAGAGTTCCCAGGCTAAAGATCCACTGTTTTTCCAATGCTAATGCACACTCTGGGAGATGGTAGGGAATGGCCTAAGAAGTTTAGTCCCCACCACTCACCTGGATTGAGCTCCTGACTCTGACTTCAGCCAAGCCCTAGTTATTGAGGACATTCGAGGAGTGAACCAGGCTCTGGAAGCTTTGTCTGTTTGCTTGTCTCTGTTTCTCAGCCTTTTAAACAAATAAAATGATTTCTTTTAAATTGTATACTCTAATTTTTTGTATTTTATAATTTTTCATTTTTGATTCCTTAAATGTTATAATATAACAGTTATTGAGAGATCATATAGCTGGCATTAAGTACTATAAGTAACCTAGTGATAATTTAAAATGTATAGAAGGATGTGGGTAGGCTATATGTAAGCACTATACCATTTTCTTTTCTTTTTTTCTTATTTTAAGATAATATTTTAAAAAAAATACATTATAGTCAAAGGCCTACTGGCTCTACTAAATAAATAATTAAACAAAAAAGTAAAAGGCAACATATATGAGGCTACTAAAAAAATTCATGAACAATGGAATTAAATGATAAGCTTATTTGGTACAAGAAAATTTTTTGAAATCCGTGTATTTGAGGATGTTTTGGAAGTTCATGGAAAATTTGTAATATGAAGAAGTTATGCATGGATTTCCAAAAATTTTTCACCAAAATAAATTTGTCTTTTAATTCACTTTTCCGTGAACTTGTGTGCTTGTATGTGGGTGTGGATGTGTAGAGACACAGAGAGATACTCTAAAAAGCATTTGTATCCTTTATTTTGTTTGTTCTGAAATCTAGTTGAGTTCCAATCATTTCCATAATGTTATTGTTCAAGATTTTCTTTGAATACATTGGAGAGCACAAGATTAACCCATTTAAGTTAGATGAGCAGATAAAATTATTTTGTCTAAAAATACTTTCAACATCCTCCTTCACTTCTCACCCTCTAATTGGGGAGAAACTGCATAACACCGTTTACAGCTTAGTTCAACGCAATGATGCAAAACATCAGTTCAGCTACTGTTCAGATTCTTTCAATGAACATTGCAAATCACTGGTAATGTGATCCCTACTTTTGGTTCAGCAGGTAGAGGACAGACTCTGGAACCAGTGCCAGATTTAATTTCATGTTTTGTCACCAAACAGGTACATCATCTTGGACTCATCACATCCCTTCTTAGAGGCTCAGTTCTTTCTCTGATGAGATAATACTTCACACAGCTTTGGGGGAAGATTAAATATAGCATGAAAAGAATCGAATAAAGTATCTGTAATAGATGATAAATTCCTCCTCCCCCACACTGGACGTCCAAGAACATCTAGGGAAGGTACGACTGGCAGGGTCTACCAGGAAGTAGTCTTTCTCCCTTAATAGTGTGGAGTTGTAGCTGGGAGGTGATACTCCCAGGGAATGTGTTCTGCAGTTTCCCTTATGTGAACTCGTCATGAACTGGCTATGAACTCTCTAATGGAGTGTGAATATAAGGGATGTAGATCAATGTGGGCCAGGGTTTTGAGGAAGAAAATGTATATTTTTCTTTTCAATCTTAGCTGGTTCTACATTCCTTGGGATGCCAGAGTTACCAGATGGTAGTAACAACATCCCTGAATTTCCACATAGGTAAAAATTGCAGGCCAAAAAGGAGCAGTAGCACTAAAATCTTATACAATGAGGAATAAAAGTCCAGCATGTGTTAATTACAGCAGCTAGAATTACCCTAACTAATATAGCATGCAGTGAGACCTATTCTTGGGATCTCATTTAGAAAACACAAATTATAATATCCTGGAGTTCATGGTTTTGTTTCTTCATGGAATATCAAATCTAATTCATTTGAATCCAGTGCCATTTATGTCATCTTTATGAGGGTGTTTTTCAGAAAAATCAATGAAATGAAACTATAAAACTCATGAGACTATTCCATGACCCTTGAATTATTTTTTCTATCTTCATTCAGCATTCATTCAACAAATATTTATTGAGCACCTTGGTTAGAAGAGAGGGACTAGTGAAGATATATTTTTAAAAAAATAGATAGAAATACCATACTGGGTAATTGGAAGGTAGTGCTCAAGGCAAGTTGTAGATCATAGCTTTATTATAACAGCTTTCATGAAAACTGCTGACTTTACAAAGCATGTTTGATTTTTGTGTCCACCTGTAAGTCTTTAGCTGCTGTTTTATCAGATATAGCACATTTAATTTTTTAAAAAAATATGTTTTCTCTCCCACATATTAAACCTATGAATGACCATTGCCAGAACAGATTCCAGGGACTGTAAGTGATGTAGTTGATAAAGATACAGGGACTGCCCTCAGCAGTGGGGTTTTGTAGAAAGAGTAAAGCTTTGAAGCCATTGAATTGTAGGTTCAAATTCTGGCATCAGTCATCCTGAGAGTCATTTCCCTCATCTGTAAAATGGGAAAGTTAATATTCCTCTAATAGCAATTTAGAAAGGGCTTAAAATGATCTGCATACAATGAAGATAATCTAGTAATTATCTAATAAAAGATAGCAGAAATGATTATGAGCCCAAGAGAGTCCATGTAATTCACCAGTCCAGATTCTCTGATGACCTCATTACTCACAAGAACTACTGCGTGATTTGGCTTGTCTCCTTTCTCCAGATAAACAGAGGACTTTCTGACCAAGTCTGCCTCCAGTGTAGAGATCCAACTGTACACATGCTCATGATTGCACAGATACACATAAACATAACACAGGAGCTCACATGTATGTTGACACACAAATATGTGCTTTGCATGTGCACAGCATGCATTCATACATTTTTTGGTCAGGTAATTCAATATAAAGTGTACTTTAATTTATTTAGTCTGAGGGTTCTAACAATTCTGTAATTTCTGCCTATACTTAAAAGTCTTCATTCAGCTTCCTGAAACAAGTCTGTCCATTTGTTTTCCTGGTACCTACTTTAGGTGATTTCTTTTTATTGCGCAGTCTCACAGAGGAGTGAAAACAGTATATTACACCAAGAAACAAAGACCTAGAATTTTTAAAAAGCATTCTTATGCAGTGCTCTAAAAATTAGCTAAATTAGAATTCTTTAAAATTGGTAGGAGGTTTCTGGGAACTGAAAAGCCCTCATGTGAACTGAATGTTCTCTTGTTTTCTGTAAAAGCATTTGAGCTGGTGACATGCTTAAAAACCTTGACCTTTCCTCTGAGAGTGTGTATCTGCCCTGAGTGTGCTTTCCGCTCTTTGCAGCCACATCACTGAGAGAAAAAAAACCACAGGAGGAGAGGATTTCAGGGGAAGGTCTGTTTTTACATTGTTTCCAGATTGGAAAGCCAGGTTGAGGGCACAAATAGTAGGGATGGCACTCAATTTCCTCTCTTCCCTGACTGCTTCCATGAATGAGGATGGCCTGGTCTGATGCTACTTTCCAAGTTCAGTCCCATGAATGTGCAGGAGAGAAATGATCTTTTCTTTTCTGCTTTTTCACTCCTGGATAAAGGGCTATCAACAAAAACAGCTGTAGAGGAATGAAAAATCTTTGAAATAATGACATTTATTTAACACTCACTATGTGAACATCTATGTATACATTGAACATCTCATTTAGCATGCAGGATCCTTAACAATTCTCTGAAGTTCATTCTAGTATTATCCATGTTTATGGATAAAAAACAGACACAGATTAAGCATGTTGTTAAAGAGCCAAGACAAGACTTGAACCCAGGAGGTATGGTTCTTGGCAAGTTGGCCATAATGACCCTTTAAATCATGTGTCCGAATATATCTACAGATGGTCAGCGGTGTTGATTAGAAGTCTTATGATGTTGGAAGTCCACATGTTGTAATGCTGCTGTTAAAAACAATTGTGTGTGACTTTTAGTAAATTGTCCAATCTACTTGTGTTTATTCATCAATAACATGGTATAGATAATATCATCTGTTTTATAGAGCTCTTAGAGATTTAGTGCAAGTACAGATGCAAAGTACTCATGTTAGTCTTCATGATTATTTCTCTTTCACTACTTTATGAGGTTTCCAAGAGCAAACTGTTGTGGATTGCTCACTGCCCAGCACCATGCATGACATATACCAGACGATCAGTAGAGCCTTCAAATACTTGTGTTTTGAAGGTTTTGACTAGATTCTGAATATGTGCTCCATACCCAAGGGGTCTTCTACATTTGTTTGAAAATAGAGTCACTGGGTTGTGGAAGGCCCTGGCTAGAAAGGTCTTCAGGGAAAGGTAGGCCCTTATCTGAAATAACTTCATATATTTCCCTACAGAATTTCCATATACTAACCAAATCCTCCTTTAAAAAAGATCTCTTGAAAATTGATATGTTGTTTGGAAGCAGAGGCAGTCATACTAAATGACAAAAATATGCATTTATCCCTCTGGGCCAGTCATTCATTCAACAAGTATTTGTTAAATAACTTCTGGGTACATGACTCTGTTGGGTGCTAGGAATGGAAAATCCAATGATTTCAGTTCTCTCACTTCAATGAGACCATAATGTTCAATAACAGTAGTAAACATATGTCCTTGTGTCCTTCTTAACCACACTCATGATGAAAAATAACTGGTTTTTTACCTTATTCCTACTCTGCTTGGGCTAAGAATTCACTAGAATAAAACTCTCTGACAGTTTTCTGACTTAGTTCATTGTGTCATTCCCCAGAATTAGTCAAAATAGGTGTTCCATTAACATTGTTGAATGAAGGAATTAAACACAGTTGGTAAAAGAGAATGATTTATAAGAATTCACTGACTTTGGGGAAGTTAAAATTATGAGCATAGAAATTACTGGCTCACCCAAGGAAAGCAGAGCTTACTCACTGGATTTATAATGAAGGTAAATCTTGCCAATGGAATCATTTACATAATTAGTTGCTATGGTCATATCCCTCACAACTTCCTCCCTTAGGAATATATATGTTATATATTACAGGTAGTATATGGTACTGCCCATTCTTTATTGCTCATATTAATAGAAAATTAAAATAAACCAACAAAAAAACTAACTCAAGGTGTGACAAACGTAAAGGCTCAGATAACATTAGATAAAAGTAGTCTAGGACTTAATATGAATAGTCACTGAGTGATCAATAAAGTGGCAAAGAGATTCAATAGCCTTAAATTCTAAAAAGTTGGTGCATATTGCTTGCTGCTCTGACTTCCCTTGTGGGCAGGCCTCCACTCTTATGTTAAAAACCTCAATAATGACTCTTGTGCCCTATTGCTATGGTTCTTGCAGCTGGGCTACAGTGTCATTGCACATGCTCTTCATTGCATATGCCTTGTATTCTGTGTATTTGCATCTCCTCTTACCATCAATCCACCTAACCCAATAACTATGGTGTGATGTGGCCTATGTCTATGAGTTCCAAGGAAGGGACTACTTTGGGGATTCTTCTACCCATCAGTTCAGAGAACTTAGCAATGGAAATGACTTTGAAAGCAGTGACACATCAACAGTGATATACAGCATAACATTACTCTCTGTCCACCCCACCTGCCATCAGATAGCCAAAGTGCTATAGACTTCCTGTTTGTATTCGTGTTTATGAATGAGGATGAGTACCTGGAAATTTTTGTGATCATTAAGTAGATACTTAAATTGTTTCTCATATTTATGCTCATATGTAAAACATAAAAATGTCTTGTTCATTCCATTTCCTTCAGTCCTTCAGCTTCTGTCATATGGGCAATGTGCCGTCACTGGATGACACTTCTCTGTCCTAAAGAATTGAAATCCCCTCCCCAGCTGAAGAAGTTCCCACTGTAACAGAGCAAGAGAGACATATACCTTGTGGACAGTGTGCTGAGTCTGCCAGACTGCCTGCAAGACAGAAGATCTTCTCCCATATGCTGTCAACCTTCTTCTGTTGCTGAAGAGAGCTGTCTTAGTTGAGACCATGCCACTTCACAGGGTCAGCCTGTATCCAATAAAGGGTTGATGGGAGAGGGGATGTATCACCCCAACTTGGAACAACACAGACCATCCAAGTGTCAGCATTCCCCATAGGTTTGGTAAAGCCCTTGCTCTTACTATGTCTACCTTAGCTACTCACTCTGTCAAATATTCTTTTCATTTCTGCACATGTGATGTCCCAAGCACTCTCTAATAACCTTCCTATACCTTCTGTCTGTCCCAGAGTCTGCTTTCTGGAGGACCTAGTTTACACTCTTGCCCCTGGTGGATTTCAAATCATGATATAAGGAAGAAAGTGAATAGAGGTTCAATCTACTGGCCCTGCTGTATCCATGACACTTTCCACAGAGGCAGGGAGACCAGGCTACAGAGGTAGTGGCCTGTGACTGATGTTGGAAAATGAAATGATGGTGAGAAAATGGAGAGAAAGGGGATTTAGAATTAGGTAAGACAAGGTTGCTTTCAACTGTTGGTTTGTTGTCTAGACGAGTTGCTAAATCATTCTGGGCTTTGTTTTCTTTCTTGAGTATAGAAATAAATTTAATACTATATATGTTATAAAATTGTGATAGTTACTTGAGATCATGCAAATTGAGTCTTACTGATTTGAACAGCTAAATTATTAGTGATTTCTATCAGTAGTCATTGTTTGCTTGATTCATCCTTTACATCATGTGCATCCTAAAGAGGACAATGCACATAAAGTATTATGCTAACACTTTTCTAGTTATCTGCTGGAATGTGATGCCAATTAATTGAGTTTTAATTATGTTGCACTAGAATAATAGGAGGGATGGGGATTGTATTATAATCAGCAAAATCACCTAAGTTTAACTAAGTTTAACTTGTCTGTGATGTGGAGCAGCCTGTGCTTCTTATCTGGAGAACTTCCACTGGCCAGAGTTTATTTTCTTTGCTCCCAACCCCTTTCCTTAATACTTAGCTCTCTGAAAGCACACACTTGCAGCAGTGGGATATGGTGGTATGTAACTATATGGGGTATGGGGTATGGTGATATCAATGGAAGAGCCAAGGTTTTTGAATCATAAAGGTCTGGTTTCAAGTTCTGCCTCTGTTACGGACTATATAGGTTTAGAAGACTATTTATCATCTCTTAGCACAAGTTTTTTTTGTTTTTTTTTTTTGTTTTGTTTTTTTTTTTTTTGTCTCTAAACCATGGCAATATGATTATAAGTTGTCCTAGGCACCAGTATTTACCCATTAAACTTCATATTCTGGTATATTCCTAGAATGATCTTTCTAAAGCTTAAGTTGGATCACGTTTCTTTCTTGTGAAAATTCTTCAAAGCCTGCAGCATGGGCATTAGCTGTTGCTGCTAGTGGGGAGGATGTTGTTCAAAATACAGTTTCTCTGCTCTGAACTCAGACAGAGGACAGTGTAATCCCCCAGCATGATGCTTGTTATCTGAAATTTCATTTAGTTCCCCTGTGAATCAGAGTTTACACTCATTAGTTCAACCTCTCCATGATCTGACCCCAGCATTATCTCCCCTCCCTTCAGGTCACAGGCACTAGCAACTGCTGACAGCGCTTCTAATGTGCTACGTGTCTGTCCTTGTTCGCATAGCTTCCTCTGCTGGAATGACTTTCACGTCTCACTCTTCTGCTTGATCCCACATACATTGCACAGCATTTCACAGAGAAGGCCTTCTGTGAACATTTTGCCTTCCCTACCCAAAGGAAGAACTTACTACTCCTTTTAGGCCCTCCAATATGCTGTGCAGACTGAAAAACCTCTAACTCAAACATTCATTTTCTTGCTTGTGAGCCTTTAAATGACTAAATATGTGTAGTCTTACTTTTCTTTGAATCCTCAGCACCTGCACAGAGTACATGGCCAACAACATTTTATTGAAGAAATGAGGTCTATCTTCACAAATTATGAACTCTGGCACAGAGATGTGTAGCTTTGATGAATGAGGGAGCAAAACCACAAGTTGTAAAAGCTCTTTTTGCTTTTGAAATAGTAAGAAACAAATCAGTCTCTCTTTGGATCATTAAACTTGGACCATTTCATCTGGGGCTTTGGAGAAGCTGTTTCTATTGAAAGCTACCTTCGATTTTTCAGGGCAGTCAGTAGTTTCAGACGTTAGACTGCAGCTGTGGCATTAAAACAGATGCTGATCTGTCAGGATGTCCAAGGAGCAAACCTTTTTTGAGTGGGAAGATAACCAAAGCTTTTCATTTTAGCCTAACCCAGAGGCTCTGGAATGATCTAAACAGCACACTGTTTTATCCATCTGTGATTGCCCAGGGAAGTGTGCTGTATTTTATGAGCAACCTGGTGGCAGATATATATTGTCCAGTGGTTTTTCCACCTGCTGTTTTATTCACAATTGAAGGTCAGATATATTATGGCTCACCTGCCAATGCTAACTACTTCTCACAAAATTATGGTCCTGCTGACTGGATGAATGCACTTCAGTACACACTTTGCTTCAGAGTTGTGTAGGTAATGGTTACTGGTGCAAGTTGTTTCTTGGCAACAGCATTAAACTTCAAGCCATAGATGATGAAGACCCTTGGCCCTTCTGATGGGTGTCCCAGTCTCTGAAATCTTTACAAGGAATACAAATGGTGATGCTAAATCAGGTTGTAGTTTCTCCTACTCCCCTTAAGTTTCTTTTCTTTTTCAGTGTCATGTTCTGCTGCTGTAAAGAAGTTAAGGTTCTGTCAAGCAGGTATTTATTCTTTGCTGAGTCAGGAACTCACTCTATAGCTGCATATTTTTTATTCTTTTTCCTTCTGGGAGTAGTGATTTGGGGTTTCAGTTAGGTGATGAATTTTGTTAAGAAATCCTTACAGGAAGAGACTACTTCCAAATGATGGTTGAAATGCCGATTTAGCTATTAGTTAGAGAATAAAATATTTAGGTTCTCAATTCAACAATGCTCCTATTACTCTAATTCTTGACCTCCTACAAAATTCTTCACTCACATTCTCCAGGTGGTGCAATAGAATGTTGAGAGCCAGTTCCCATAGCTAGACAGAACGGGGTTTGATTCCAACTAATGCCAAACTAAATGCCTGTCCTTAAGGGATGCATTCTTTGTGCATTTGTGTGACAAAATATGATACAGAGCACATAATAAAAATTCAGTACATTTCAATTATTTCTATAGTTTTATTAGGCACTTTGAGTCACTTTCTCAATAGCTTCATTCTTTTAAGATAATTACTAATAGTACATGTATCCTCAATGCATGTCTCTATTTCAACATTATAAAAAGGTGAGATTTGTGTAAAGATCATCTCACAATTTCCAATAATATTTATATATTGAGATTTTAACAAATTTTTATTGTATTTTGTTATGACTTGTGTATTTTTCTCTTAAATATGTTTCTTGTTAATGACTTCTCTAGACATACTATCTGAAAAAGTATGTTACCTTAATTATTTTCTAATAGAACTTTGTATCAAACCCAAGTTGTAGCAGTATAGAGGGGAGACTAAAAGCATGAGTTTAGAATACAGCAAGATGAGAAGAATGGTTATTCTTTGACTTATTTAATTACTTGCTGTGGGAATTTGGGCCAACTTACCTTACTAACTTTTTCAAAATGGAAACAATAGAACATACCTATTTTGTTTGAAGTTTGTGAGAGCTGATTTAAAAGTGAATATAGGGGGCTCCTGTGCAAGTTCAAGTCCTGGCTACTCCATTTCTGATCCAGCTTCCTGCTAATGTGCCTGGGGAGGCAGCAGAAGATGACCCAAATGCTTGCATCCCTGACACTTATATGGGATACGAGGATGGAGGTTTTGGCTTCTGACTTCATCCTGACCCAAACTTGGCTATTACAGCCATTTTGGAAATGAACCAGCAGATGGAAAATTTCTCTCTATTTCTCTCTCTCTTCCCTTCCCTCCCTCTTTCCTTCCCTTTTTTATGTAAATAAATAAATATTTGTAAAAAAATTCAAGCCAGGTAGAACACTTAAAATATTATATGCCACAGTTAGCATTTAATGAATGCAAGCCATCTTCTCAATTGCAGATGTGACCTGAAAATTTAAAATCTAGTACCAGAGCAATGGACAAAATGGGAACAGCAGCAACAAAAGTGAGGGTCTAACGGAAGTCTTCACTCTCATTTACTCTGTCATTTCAAAAAGCTTCCATCACTTAACAGTGCTATGCAGAAATGCCTTTTGGAAGATGTGCAGCAAAGTACATCTATAGTCCAAAAGATGACCTCTTTGAAGCATTTTTTTCATTCATCGCCTCGATAATAGTGACACTCCGGGGGAAAATGAGGTAGCACAGCTCAGCCTTGTGTGCAACTGACCTCCATGGCCATTGCTGACTGAGAAAGGAATGAAAACTGAACTGTTGTGAAAAAAAGGAAAGATTTCCCAAGCATACATGAAAAAAAGATGCCTAGTTAAGCTCTTTGACATAACCATGTGGAACACTGACGGTGAATAGTCTAGGTTTCTAATCTAGTGAGACTAATGATCAAGTCCCAAAGTAATACTTGAGTATGTATTTCTTCAGCTCAGCATAGCAAAACACAAGGCTCAAAGTCGCTGTTCAATTAATAGGTAGATGAAAGTATAATAAAGTCTGAAGATATTTGACAAAAGCTGTCCTCATCATATGTCTTGCATAAGATAGGAGCTCAAAGGCTAATTAATTAACTAGTTAATTAATTAGAAGATAGTCAGGGGTAAGTGACTCATGAGCCCCAGTGACTCAGGGATAATTGTATTTTTTCTTTAGCATCACAAACTATTGCTCAAATAGCCTTTGCTTTTCCTAATGAACAATTTTGAGCTTTTTCCAAATACTTACTGGCCAAAAAAAAGTCAGCAAATTTTTCACAAGTTGGCTGGAATTACAATGTGCAGAGAGAAGAGCAGGCTAATATTTAAAGTTGAGTGTGAGAAGTTCCCTGTGGGAGAATGGATTGCCTCCACATTTCATGATAATTAGTGATTGATGTAATGAAAGTTTGAGTTTGAAAATATAGGTATTTATTTTTTAGTTCTTACTCTAGTCACTATCCATATTAGTATTCCTAATTTTTTTTCAGGTAACCTTTTTATTGAGACACAACAGGCGTTATAACCTGCCTGTACTGGAGGCAGCCAGTTTAGTAAGCTGAACGTTAATACAGTTAAGGATTAAGTGCAAACAATATACATTCACAGCTTGACTAGTGAGGCTATGTCACAATTTATAAACTGCCAGATTAGTGCTAATTGTCATTCAGCCTGAAATTTTTCACCTTGGGGAGGAAAACAAAAAAGCAAGGCTCTCCTTCCTCTAGGAAAGAAGACGTTTTCCTGCATCAATCAGTGCCAAGGACAGGGACTACTCCAATTCTTTTGTATTTCTAAGCCTCTAAGAAAATCATCCTTATTTGAAATCAACCAATGGTTTTTTTCACTCTTTACTCTTTCTCTTTTTGGTTTTCAGTTGTTTTGTAGATTGAAGCTTCATAGTACAGATCTTTAACCATCCTTAAGATATGGCATTTTCTTAGCTAATAGAAATGGTCATGAACCTTTCAGCTACCTTCAAGCACTTGGAAGAACATCTCAAAACTGTCCATTAGGAAAAGCAAAGGCCATTATATCTGTAAGCAAAGCTCATGTGTCTAGTAGTGTATCATATCTGTCTCACCAATGCACCAAAAATGATTAAAAGAAGGAACTATCAAACTACAATTTAGGTGATCTATGGGTGATACTCCCAAAGAACAGTATTTTCCTTTAAGTTGAACCACTCTTATCATAAAACCACAGAGGTCTGTTTTTCATACAACAGGAATATCTTCTAACAGAATATCTTATTATTATGTGAAGACAGCTGAAAGTTTGAATTGGTTTTTGCTATTGGATTTTAATATAATTTTATTCAATTGAATTTTCCTATCCTTATTCAGAAAGTCTTATTAGCTAACCTTTTAATTTATAATTTCTTCATGCTGCATCATAAAGAACTCATATATCTTTAAGAGTTGGTTGAAAGACAGAGGATGCTAGGACCATTTCATCTCTGTTGAGTCCAAAGCTGATTCATCCAGTATGGTAGCCACCAGTCAAATGTATCTATTTAAATTTACATTTACATTAAAGGTTAAAAATCCAGTTTTTTTTCAATCACAGTAGTCACATTTCGAGTGCTCTGCAGACTCATTTGCCTGCTGTATCGATGGCACAGTTACAGAACATTTCTGTCATTACTATTTCATTAAACAGCAGTGATCTAGGGTTACTAGCAAAAAATATCTCAAATACAACAGACTGAATTGATGTCTTCAGGGTAAGTCGGCTAGGGTACATTCATTCACATTAGCTCAGTAACTCGGAAGAAAATGTGTTTATCTTGAATGACATAGAGTCTTCCATAGTCAATTACTTGCATGTCACTACTTCTTGGCCCCTGCTCTACTCCCATTTCCTCAGTTAACTCTCTCTTTCTCAAGCATTTCTTTAAGAATGGCGGCATACTGTCTGGCAGTGGGTAAGCAGAGAAAGGAAAAAGGATTAGAGGGCACACTGCTGTCTAAGAAATAAAACCCTGGTGTTTGGGGTTTAGAAGTTCTCACATGGTAAGAAGTTCTAAAGTTTCACTTTAGAAAAAGAAGGAGCCTTTACAGGGTTGAGTTCTGCTTTTTCTGGCAAACCTTAACTTCCTGGTTCAAAGAAAAGACATGTATAAATGAGGCCCACAAGGCTTTTTTGACATCGAATCACTCTTACAGTGCAACATTTTGATGAGTTAAGTGTAAATGAGCCAGAAACATATGGATTAAATTTCCCCCATGATAGTAACAGGTTAGAAAAATTGAAGGGAAAAATACCTAGGTAAATGAATTTGAGGGCTTATGGGGCCATCAACGTTTAAAACTCAGATCATATCTTTTTTTCTAGAAGCAAATGTAAAGTAGAATCAGTCACCTCAGCTCTATGTCTTATGCAGTGCTTCTTAGAGAAACTGGAAATGACATTTGAGTTTTCCTGTCAGTTAGTAAGACCATAATCTCAGTTGGAGAGAGCTTGGGTCCAGCTACACAATGATGAGAAAATGGGGTATGGGAAGGTGTAGGGGTATGGGAAGGGATGCTCCCTTCCCTATGACAGTGAGTAGAGGTCAGCCAATAACATAGGGTGGCCCTGTCGCATTGAGGCCACTTACAAGAGGCAACCTTTTGTGAATGGCTGACTTCTTTGCATTTGGATACAACAAAGACTCCAGATACGAATATAAGATCCTGTCTTCCTTTTTGGAAACCACAGAATGATTTGACACTGGCAGAGTGGCTTAATGAGATCACTGTGGCAGCTCTGGGCAGGGTGGATATAGAGGGACAGAGGCATGAGTGAAAGAAAACACGTCAAGAAGATTACATAAGCAATTATGAGGTCGAGATTTTAGGAGAAAATGAGAAAAATTTAGCAAACAATAATTTGAAGGCTTGGTGAGCCACTTGACATGGAAAGCAAAATGAGAAAATGAGAAAAGATACAAGCAAGTTACTCTCAAACAACCTTTTCACATGCAGCCTTTTTCACTCCAATCTGTCTTATTTATAAACTGGGAAACCAAGAACATTTATTCTTTTGATCATTGGTAAGTTTTTATCAAGTATATATTATGTGTCAGAAAGTGTATCGGGGCTTGAGACAGCATTGCTTAGATTAAGTATGATTGTTACTGAAACCAGGAATTTTAGTTCATGAGTGTCTTAAGAAATATGTAATGTTCACTAAAATCATTTTTGGAGACAGACCAGATAATCAAGGAAACCTAAATCACCCATAATCCTGCTAAACTCATTGTGAAACTTTTCTGTTATACTCTGGCTTAAGGTTTGGAAATCT
The DNA here is from genome assembly GCF_964237555.1 of Oryctolagus cuniculus. Classification (NCBI taxonomy): domain Eukaryota; kingdom Metazoa; phylum Chordata; class Mammalia; order Lagomorpha; family Leporidae; genus Oryctolagus; species Oryctolagus cuniculus. The sequence continues at coordinate 112,591,850 of NC_091438.1, forward strand.
ACTTTAATTGAGGGAGAACTGCCTGCTTTTCTAAACCAGTATGTCTCTAATGAGCCCATGGTCAAGATCAGTTGCAGGCAACAAAATGCTGCTTTAGAGAAAATTGTCACTGTTCATATGCTAGGCCCTTATCTGTCACTACCTCCAAGCAAGGTCTTAGACTCAGCTACACCAGATCAAACCATCAACTCTCCCAAAACAACCCCTTCTTTCAAAACGGTGGTGTCTTCTCTTATATTGTTGACAAGTTATAGCACATCCATCTATGACTGGCCAGGAGAAAACACAACTCTGCTTTCCTCTCAATTCAAGATCATACGGTTTCATGAGTCTCCACTTGATCAACCTTTGTTTAAAGTAAAGACTGGAGGAATGAAAGGGGTATGTGTGAGGATGATCTCCCAAAATGTTTTGCACTGACTCAGGTATGAACACAGTGAAGGAGTGGTGGTACTGGGATTTAAGTTGAGGTCTTAGCTAGCTCCCACCAATTTTTTTTTAACTTTTATTTAATGAATATAAATTTCCAAAGTACAGCTTATGGATTACAATGGCTTCAACCCCATAACTTCCCTCCCACCCGCAACCCTCCCCTTTCCCTCTCCCTCTCCCCTTCCATTCACATCAAGATTCATTTTCAATTCTCTTTATATACAGAAGATCAGTTTAGCATATATTAAGTAAAGATTTCAACAGTTTGCACCCACATAGAAACATAAAGTGAAAAATACTGTTTGAGTACTAGTTATAGCATTAAATCACACTGTACAGCACATTAAGGACAGAGATCCTACATGAGGAGTAAGTGCACAGTAACTTCTGTTGTTGACTTAACAAATTGACACTCTTGTTTATGGCATTAGTAATCACCCTAGGCTCTTGTCATGAGTTGCCAAGGCTATGGAAGCCTTTTGAGTTCACCAACTCTGATCATATTTAGACAAGGTCATAGTCAAAGTGGAAGTTCTCTCCTCTCTTCAGAGAAAGGTACCTGCTTCTCTGCTTCTTTGATGACCTGTTCTTTTCACTGGGATCTCACTTGCGGAGATCTTTCATGTAGGGTTTGTTTTTGGGTTTGTTTTTGTTTTTGTTTTTGTTTTGTTTTTTTTGCCAGAGTGTTTTGGCTTTCCATGCCTGTTATACTCTCATGGGCTTTTCAGCCAGATCCACGTGCCTTAAGGGCTGATTCTGAGACCAGAGTGCTGTTTAGGACATCTGCCATTCTATGGGTCTGCTGTGTATCTCACTTCCCATGTTGGATCATTCTCTCCCTTTTTTATTCTATCAGTTAGTATTTGCAGACACTAGTCTTGTTTATGTGCTCCCTTTGGTTCTTGGTCCTATCATTACGATCAATTGTGAACAGAAATTGATCACTGGGACTAGTGAGATGGCATTGGTACATGCCACCTTCTTAGCTCCCACCAATTTTTTGCCATATCACCACCACTTGTGGAGTTGGGGATAAGTACACCTAATACATCAAGTTAATCACCTCTCCTTCAAATTGCCTCTGCTAATAGGTGCCTTTGAGACAGAGGCATAACGAAAATGGTTTGAACACCAAGCAGTAAAGAAATCAAATTTTGACATTTCAGTCCTGAAATCTGCAGACCTTGTGATCTTCTGCAATATTTCTAATACAAGGAAGCTTAGACATGAAAGACATTTTGATTTACAAAACATATTGGCTGAGAAATTAATGATGATGTGAGTATATTTATATTATTGACTGGGACTTGCTATGTTTTCTGCGCTCTGGGAAAGATTATTACTTTCATGTATTGTCAGCTATGAATTGCTGAGCTCATGTTACCTGTAAGTCTTCCATGAGGTAAATAAATTTCTTATTATTTTTTTTACAAAACAGGAATGCTAGTAAACAATAAAGATATATTTACCTTTATTAAGTCTCTTAAATAAAGCTTCCAAATGTCAACCATTATTTACAGGAAGAAACAAGGTGTAAGTCCCTGTCTTCATCCTATAGCATTTTCTGCTCCTGTAACAAAAGATCTAAAGCTGATTGATGTATGGGGAAATGAGATTTTGCCTACGGTTTTCTTGCAGTGGCCCCCTGGCTGTTTCACAAGACTGCAGAAAAGTAGAACAACAACCAGGTGCATGTATAAGAGGCCAAGTATGCGGGGTAAGCTTGCTTTATAACTACAAAGTCTTGGGAAAATGAACTCACTCCTGAAAGACAAAATCCACTTCAGGAATCCAACACGAATCCATTTATGAAAGTGGAGTCCCTGTTATGTAGTCACTGTCCACTAGGCCCTGCCTTTTAAAGATTGTTCCATCTCAACAACATTGCACTAAGGACCAAGCTTCTGGCACATAAACATCCAGGGGACAAAGAGCAATATTCCAGATGAATGTCCCATGTATTTTAGGGATAAAAGTTGATTCTAGTGGTTAACAAAAAGGTCTAGAAATAGAGTTTGAACCTCAGTTCTGCCAGTTTGCCGCTATGTAACCTATGCATCCCCGTTTCCTCATCCACATCATGATAAAAGTACTAATACAGACATTTGAGGATTAGATGATTTACTATACTAGAGGTCTTAAAACTGTGCTGGGAGCAAAGAAAATATCCAATAACATCAGCAACTACCCTTTTCTCTCCGGCAGCAACTCCAAGCTACGTCACCTACTACTCTGCATGCAAGCCCAAACTGCTGTTTATTAATGCTAGTCTGCCACTGCCATTCCTTTCTGACACAATGTGAAATAGAGAATGCCAGAGATAAAGTGTTCTGTCCCTTTATTTAGGATAGTAAGATTTGTTATTCTCACAAAGGCATGGAAGATCAAAAATATTAAACACCTGTTTCAAGCTGTTAAAATCAGTCTGAGGACTCAACCCCAAATCAGGTAGTCAGACAATCACAGCACTGAGAAGCCATAGAGTTTCAGTGATGCAATGTACTAATTTTTCTACTTTAGGAAGCTGATTTGTAATGAGGTTCAGTAATATGACCAAGTTCACACTGTTTATCTGTAGCAGACCTAGGATAAAGACATAAACTTCTCAAGTTCATTCTAATGCTTTTCCTCTACGTTAAAAGGTGTCTGACTTTGAAAGTTATTTAAAAATTACTTCATGGATAAATATTGAGATTAGCCAGCCCACACTTGAGGAGGTGTAGTGCTCTATCCAAATAACTTGGTAAATTCCCTATACAGTCATGATCTCTGTGGGGACTGTATTCAGTCATAACAAGGGACCCTAGGACCTAGAAATATTACTTCTTCACTCCTGTACTTACTTAGAACAGTCTGGAATTATGTGATTAAGAAGACTTTTCTACCAACAATTATGAGTGAAATTTCGTGTCATTTTATCTACTCAAATCATGTCTTAGCTTTGTTCAGCTTTAGTGTCTAGCAAGCATCTAATGAGTGTCACCAAAATAGATAACAAAAAAACATGGTTCCTCCACGGTAGACAAGAGATATGACAATTATTGAACCTCAAAATGTCAATTTCATTCCTATACATTATATTTTCGGTACTCTATTAGTTACCACAGATTGGGAAAAGCCTATGGGGTATTTGTCTTTTGGGGACTTTTTTATTTCACTAAAAACAATAGTTTGTAGTTGCATTCATTTTGTTGCAAAAGATAGGATTTCATTTTTTTAAATTACTGATTAGCATTCCATAATGTGTATATACCATGATTTGTTTATCAAGTTACCAGTTGATGGACATCTGAGTTGACTCCGTATCTTAGCTATTGTGAATTGAGCTGGAGTTAACATGGGTTACTGATAACTCTTCATATACAGATTTTATTTCATTTGGGAAAATTCCAAGGAATGGGATTGGTAGGTCATATAATGGATCTATTTTCAGCTTCGTGAGGTATCTCCATACTGTCTTCCACAATGGCTATACTAGTTCACATTCCCACCAACAATAGATTAGGGTACCTTTTCCCCCACATCCTCACCAGCATTTATTGCCTTTTTTTATTTTGTGATGCTTGCAATTCTAACTGGGGTGAGGTGAAACCTCATTATGGTTTTGATTTGAATTTCCCTGAAGCTAGTAATCCTGGGAACTTTATCATGTGTGTGTTGGCTTTGAATTTCCTCTTTTGATAAATGCCTGTTCCTATCTGGCACTGTGGTATAGAAGGTAAAGCTTTCACCTGCAGTGCCAGCATCTCATATAAGCACCAGTTTGAGTCCTGGCTGTTCCACTTCCATAATCCTTCTCTCTGCTAATGGCCTGGGAAAACAGCAGAAGAGAGCCAACATACTTAAGCCCCTGCACAGACATGGGAGACCAGAATCAAGCTCCTGGCTTCAGAGTGGCCATTATACCCAAGTGAACCCACTAATGGAAGATTTCTCTCTCTCTCTCTCTCTCTCTCTCTCTCTCTTTCTCTCTTTCTCTCTTTCTCTCTCTGTCTCTGAAACTCTGCCTTTCAAATCAAATAAACTAAACCTTTAAAAAATGAAAATAAAATGCCTGTTCAAGTCCTTTGCCCATTTATTAACTGAATTGTTTGTTTTGTGTTAGTTAAATTTCTTAAACTCTTTATAAGTTCTAAATATTAATGTTTTATAGGCTTCATAGTTTGCAAATAACTTCTCCCATTCTGTTGGTTACCTCTTCACTTTGTGGAATGTTTCCTTTGTTGTGCAGAATCTTCTTAATTTGATGTAATCCCATTTGTCTATTTTGCTTTTATTGCATAGGTTTCTGGGGTCTTTTCCAAGAAGTCTCTGCGTATGCGAATGTCTTTTAGAGTTTCCCCAATGTTCTCTTCTAGTAATTGATGATATCATTTCATAAATTTGATCCTTGACCAATTTTGAATTGATTTTTGTATGAGGGGTAAAGTAGGGGTCTTGTTTCATAATTCTGCACCTGTGGATCCAGTTTTCCTAGAACCATTTATTGAAGAGACCTTCCTTTCTCCAGGGATTGATTTTACCTCCTGTGTCAAAGATTAGTTAGTTCCATATTTATTTCTGGAGTTCCTATTCTGTTCCATTGGTCTACATATCTATTTTGTGGCAGTATCTGGCTTTTGTAATTACAGCTATACTGTAGAATTTCTTCAAATCTGGTATTGTGATGCCTCTGGGTTTGTTTTTGTTGTATAAGATTGCCTTAGCTATTTGGGGTATCTTGTGTTTCTATATAAATTTTAGTATCATCTTACTATATCTCAGAAGAATGTCATTGGTATATTCATTTGGATCACATTAAATCTGTAAATTACTTTCAGTAGTATGGACATTTTGATGATTTTAATTTTTCCATTCCATGAACATGGAAGATTTTTCCATTTATTTGTGTCTTCTATTTCTTTATTTAATGTTTTTTTTTAATTTTTGTCACAGAGAACTTGAACCTCCTTAGCTAAATGTATTCCAAGATATTTGATTTTTTTCTCTAGGTATTGTGAATCTAATTGATCTTAGAAGTTCTTTCTCAGCCATTGCATTGTCTGTATATACAAAGGCTACTGATTTTTGTGTGTTAATTTTGTATTTTGCCATTTTACTGAGCTCTTTTACGAGTTCCAATAGTCTCTAAGGGGAGTTTTTCAGTTCCACTGTATATAGGATCAAATCATCTGCAAATAGGAATAATTTGACTTCTTCATTTCCAATTTGCATCCATTAGATTTTTTTTCTTTCCTAATGGCTCTTGCTGAAACTTTGTTTTTTAAAGATTTATCTATTTATTAGAAAGTCAGAGTTACACAGAAAGAGAAGGAGATGGAGGTCTTCCTCATGTATTTAATGAGTACACATTTCATAAGTACAACTTTGAGCATATAATGGTTCTTCCCTGCCCTGCATCCCACTTCCTACTCCCTCTCCCATTCCCATTCCAATTCTCTGTTAAGATTCTTTTTTTAATTAACTTTATAAACAGAAGACCAACTCTATACTAAGTAAAAAAATCAACAATGCACACCCACAAACACACAAAAATTAAAAAAAAAACTGAGAACAAGTTTTATAGTTAATTTTCATAGTACATAGGGATAATTTGACTTACTCCTTCCTGATTTGAATCCCTTTGATTTATATTCTTACCTAATGTCTCTGGCTAAAACTTGCAGGACTATATCGAATAGCAATGGTGAGAGTGGGCTTCCTTTTCTGGTTCTGGATCTCAGTTGAAATGCTTTCAACTTTTCCTTTTTCCATAGGAAGTTGGCCATGGGTTTTTCATAAATTGCTTTGATTGTATTGAGGAATGTGCCTTCCCAATTTGCTTCGAGCTTTCATCATGAAAGGATGTTGTATTTTGTCAAATGCATTTCCACTTTTAAAGCTAAGGTAGATGAAAGTGGTGATTGGGCCAGAAAAGTTGGAAACCAACAGCTGGTAAGAAAACCTAATATCACCTAAATAAAATGATTCACTGACACAAAATGATTTCTCACCAAGTCTATGATTTTCACATATATTTTTAATTTTCACAGCTCTTCAAATATTAGAATATCTAAGTTAAGGTCAAGGTGCCCATGAGGATATTTTAAGCATGGAAAGCCAAGACACTCTGGCAAAAAATAAATAAATAAATAAATAAAATAAAAAAATAAAAAAAAAAAACTAAATGAAAGATCTCTGCGAGTGAGATCTCAATGGAAAGAACGGGTCATCAAAGAAGGAGGTACCTTTCTCTGAAGGGAGGAGTGAACCTCCACTTTGACTATGACCCTGTCAGAGTAAGATCGAAGTCAGCGAACTCAAAAGGCTTCTATAGCCTTGGCAACTCATGACTAGAGCCTAGGGAGATTACTGATGCCATAAACAAGAGTGTCAATTCGTTAAGTCAACAACAGAAGTCACTATGCACTTACTCCTCATGTGGGATCTCTGTCCTTAATGTGTTGTCCAATGTGAATTAATGCTATAACTAGTACTCAAACAGTATTTTACACTTTATGTTCTGTGTGGGTGCAAACTGTTGAAATCTGTACTTAATATATACTAAATCAATCTTCTGTATATAAAGAGAATTGGAAATGAATCTTGATGTGAATGGAATGGGAGAGGGAGCAGGAGATGGGAGGGGTGCAAGTGGGAGGGAAGTTATGGGGGGGAAGCCATTGTAATCCATAAACTGTACTATGGAAATTTATATTTACTAAATAAAATTTAAAAAAAAAGAAAAAAAAGTGCAAATGCTTTCTAAAGTCAATTTTTATTTTTAAAAACAAGACACACTTGATATGGGTTGGTGGTTGGAAGTAACCTTATCATTTACCTCAATCACACTCTCGGGCAGAAATAAACTCTCTTCTGTGGGAGAGAAGTAGAAATATGATCTCTTTAGATCTCTTCTACAGATTTGAAATGTACTAAATCCAGCATCCAGACCATTGCTTTTTGGGGAAACTTGTTGGGGTATTGAGGTAGGTCTTAATGTTGAAAAGGGGTTAAGTGTCACAATACTAATGCTTAAGCAAAATCCATCTCCATGTGCCTCCACACACTCATTTTATTTCTGCTCCTTTTGTTCCCATAGAACAAATCTGAGATCCCTCTTTCATATTTGCTCTTCACATATTTGAAGTCAGCTGTCATCACTACTAAGCTTTTTTATTTTCTTAAGTGTATCATGTCAAAAGTCTCCAGATAGTCTTCATATGAGATGGATCAGTTTTTATTGCTCTTATCTGGACACAGTTATTTGTCACTGTCAGTCTTTAGGACATAATGCTTCATGTGTGAATCTTCTATTACTGGAATTCCATAATATGCTGCTAGATGAGTTACTCCTCATGTTTGCCATACATGGGCATTATTCAATGTGCCTCAGATAAATTTTTGTGGTTGAATGTGAAATAGATTTATTCACTTGTTTTAAAATGTGATGTGCAAGTAGATGCATTTTAGAGTAAGTAAATAGAATATAGATACAGGAATATCAGACACATGTCTGAAAGTCATAAAAACTGAACCATCTTTAAGACAAAACAATAACTTCAATAGCCATATGACACCTTTGATAACAAAACTGGCCCCTTAATTCTCCATTGAGAATCCTACACCAATCCACTCTGACTTTGGTGCTCTCTGCCATACATGATTCAATTATCAATTAGTTTTGTCTGCCCACTTTTCATAATGCATCTCCTTATTCTCTTTCTACTAGAATCAACTGAACAATTCTTAAATCTGCAGTTAAAATTCCCAAAGAAGTCTTTCAGTCATTGAAATTCTCATTCTCTTTTGGAAGAGATTTTTTTTTAAAATTGAAATGTGGAGGGACAGAAAGAAAAGGAGAGATATGATGGGAGACAGAAAAGAGAGGGGGAGAGAAGGAAAGAGAGTGAGGGAAGGATGGAGAGAGAGATAGAGAGAAATCTTTCATTCACTCTTTCACTCCCTAAATGCTTCCAATAGCCAGAGCTGAGCCAGAACAACACCAAGTGCCAAAAACTGCATCTGGGTGTTCCATATAGGTTGCAGGAACTCAGGTACGTTGGCAATAAACTACTGCCTTTCAGCATATTATCAAGAAGCTGTATTGGAGGTAGGGTAGCCAGGACTCCAACCAGCACTCTGATGAGTGATGTGGGAATCCCGAGTGGCAGCTTAATTGCTGTTCCACAATATTCTCCCCCAGCATAATTTTCATACCATGTATTCTATGTATATACTATGTATATTCACTACACACTAGTGAAGCCTATAGATTACTTTTCTTTCTGGGTGAGGTGGCCACCACAGGTCAATCAAGAATAGTCAAGAGAGTTGGGACACATTACAAAATCATGGCTACCTCTTAATAAATGTACAATTTGCGACATGCTCAAGCTGACTGGCCCCAAATGGTAGAGTTAAAAATGTGACAGGGAATTCCACTTCAATTCCATCAAGGTGGCATGTACCAATGCCATCTCACTAGTCAAAGTGATCAATTTCAGTTCATAATTGATCAAAATGATAGGTCTAAGAATCAAAGGGATCACATAAACAAGACTAGTGTCTGCTAATACTAACTGATATAATAAAAAAGGGAGAGAACAATCCAACATGGGAAGGAAGATACACAGCAGACTCATAGAATGGCGGATGTCCTAAATAGCACTCTGGCCTCAGAATCAGCCCTTAAGTCATTCAGATCTGGCTGAAGAGTCCATGAGAGTATTTCTGGCATGCAAGCCAAGACACTCTGGCAAAAAAACAAACAAACAAACAAACAAACAAAAAAACCTAAATGAAAGATCTCTGCAAGTGAGATCCCAGTAGAAAGAACGGGTCATCAAAGAAGGAGGTACTTTTCTCTGAAGGGAGGAGTGAACCTCCACTTTGACTATGACCTTGTCTAAGTAAGATCAAAGTCAGCAAACTCAAAAGGCTTCTATAGCCTTGGCAACTCATGACAAGAGCCTAGGGTGATTATTGACACCATAAACAAGAGTGTCAATTTGTTAAGTCAACAACAGGAGTCACTGTGCACTTACTCCTCATGTAGGATCTCTTTCCTTAATGTGTTGTTCAATGTGAATTAATGCTATAACTAGTATTCAAACAGTATTTTACACTTTATGTTTTGTGTGGGAGCAAACTGTTGAAATCTTTACTTAATATATACTAAATCGATCTTCTGTATATAAAGATAATTGAAAATGAATCTTGTTGTGAATGGAATGGGAGAGGGAGCGAGAGATGGGAGAGGTTTGTTCGGGAGGGAAGTTATGGGGTCGAAAAAGCCATTATAATCCATAAGCTATACTTTGGAAATTTATATTTGCTAAATAAAAGTTAAAAAAATACACATGGTTACCATGTTATCAAAAGCTCTGTTTATTGTGGCTTTAAAGAGGAATTATAAATCAAAGGAAAGTGAGTGGGAGAAGGGAATAAGGTATATACTTGGATCAACTTAATAAGAGTACATAGGAGGGGCCGGCGCCGTGGCTCACTTGGTTATTCCTCCGCCTGCGGCGCCGTCATCCCATATGGACGCTGGGTTCTAGTCGCAGTTGCTCCTCCTCCAGTCCAGCTCTTTGCTTCACCCACATGGGAGACCAGGAGGAAGCACCTGGCTCCTGGCTTTGGATCGGCGTAGCTCTAGCTGTAACTGCCATTTGGAGGGTGAACCAATGGAAGGAAGACCTTTCTCTCTGTCTCTCTCTCTCACTGTCTGACTCTATCTGTTAAATAAAAAAAAAAAGAATAAATAGGAATATGACAGCTCTTCAAGAGCTTTTCCTGGTTAAAGCCCTAAGGTCTTGTGGTTTAGGAATGCATTAGTTGTGAGACACTATAGAATGCAGCAGGTCGGGGAAGAGTAGATGATGCTTTTTGGTGATACAGGAAAAGCTTCAAGAAAGCAAAGGTAACTATGCACATTTCCATAAGAACTTAGCCAAAGACTCGGGATTTGGTGCGGCAGTTAAACCACCATTTGGATGCCTGCATATCGTATCAGAGTGCTTTCATTCAAGTCTAAATTATGCTCCTGATTCCAGCTTCAGGAAGGCAGCAGGTAATGTTTCAACTGGTAGACCCCTGCTACCTATGTGGGAGACCTGGATTCAGATTCCAGCTCCCAGGCATTTGAGGAATAAACCAGTGGGTAAGATTCATTTATCCCTCCCCCTCTCTCTTTCTCTCTTACTCTCCCTTTCCTCCTCCCTCTAAAATAAAATCAATTTAAAAATTAAGAAGTAAGCTTAATAATAAACATAGAGTAAATTTCACACAAGTGTTTGTAAATTGGCATAAACCCTTTAAATTCACAACTGAGGGAATTCCCAAAATTGTCTTAAATTGGCATTTCAGGAAATAGGAATGTATTTTTTCCCAGAAAGTATTAATGTTGGCAAACTAGAAAAAAAGAATGATGACTATATGGCAACTCATAGTCAGCATAGCATTATATTGATTAATTATCTTTTGTTTTTATAAAGAGGGAAGTATCATACAATTTAGTTATCTTTAGATATATTCTTGTGAATACTCTTTTATCTTAATGATAAAGCTTATTCTATATCATCCTGAAATGTAGAACTTAAGACAGATGACAGAGGTTAAGGTAGCATGTTTCCACTCTAATTTTATTTATTTATTTTTTTTATCTTTTATTTAATGAATATAAATTTCCAAAGTACGACTCATGGGTTACAATGGCTTTCCCCCCCATACCGTCCCTCCCACCCACAACCCTCCCCTTTCCCACTCCCTCTCCCCTTCCATTCACATCAAGATTCATTTTCGATTATCTTAATATACAGAAGATCAGCTTAGTATACCTTAAGTAAGGATTTCAACAGTTTGTTCCCACACAGAAACATAAAGTGAAAAATAATAGATGATTTTTTTTTAAATTATGATGAAATCAGATCAGACCTATTGTCATGTTTAATCCCAGTGAGAGTCAAGTTGGGAATTGATAATTTCTTTTTTTTTTTTTTTTTTTTTTTACAGAAGATCAGTTTAGTGTACATTAAGTAAAGATTTCAATCGTTTGCACCCCCATAGAAACACAAAGTGAAATATACTGTTTGAGTACTCGTTATAGCATTAAGCCTCAGTGTACAGCACATTAAGGACAGAGATCCTACATGAGGAATAAGTGCACAGTGACTCCTGTTGTTGACTTTACAAATTGACACTCCTGTTTATGGCATCAATAATCTCCCTATGCACCAGTCATGAGTTTCCAAGGCTATGGAAGCCCCTTGAGTTCTCCGACTCTTATCTTGTTTAGACACGGTCATAGTCAAAGTGGAGGTTCTCTCCTCCCTTCAGAGAAAGGCACCTCCCTCTTTGAAGACCTGTTCTTTCCACTGGGATCTCACTCACAGAGATCTTTTTGCCAGAGTGTCTTGGCTTTCCATGCCTGAAATACTCTCATGGGCTTTTCAGCCAGATCCGAGTGCCTTTAGGGCTGATTCTGAGGCCAGAGTGCTATTTAGGACATCCGCCATTCTATGAGTCTGCTGAGTATCTCACTTCCCATGTTGGATCACTCTCCCCTTTATTTATTCTATCGGTTAGTGTTAGCAGATACTAGACTTGTTTATGTGCTCCCTTTGACTCTTAGTCCTTTCATTATGATCAATTATGAACTGAAATTGATCACTTGGAATAGTGAGATGGCATTGGCACATGCCACCTTGATGGGATTGAATTGGAATCCCCTGGTATGTTTCCAACTCTACCAATTGGGGCAAGTCAGCCCGAGCATGCCCCAAATTATACATCTCTTCCCTCTCTTATTCCCACTTTTATGTTTAACAGGGATCACATTTCAGTTAATTTTCAACACTTAAGAATAACTGTGTGATAATTACAGAATTAAACCAGTCATATTAAGTAGAACAGACAAAAAAAAATACTATGAGGGATAATGTATTAAGTTGTCCATTAGCAGTCAGGGCTATGCTGATCAAGTCACCATTTCTCATAATGTCCATTTCACTTCAGGAGGTTTCCTTTTTGGTGTTCAGTCAGTTGTCACCGATCAGGGAGAATATATGGTATTTGTCCCTTTGGGACTGGCTTACTTCACTCAGCATGATGTGTTCCAGATTCCTCCATTTTGTTGCAAATGACTGGATTTCGTTGTTTCTTACTGCGGTATAGTATTCTAAAGAATACATATCCCATAATTTCTTTATCCAGTCTACCATTGATGGGCATTTAGGTTGGTTCCAGGTCTTGGCTATTATGAATTGTGCTGCAATAAACATTAGGGTGCAGACCGCTTTTTTCTTTATCAATTTAAACTCCTTTGGGTAAATTCCAAGGAGTGGGATGGCTGGGTCGAATGGTAGGGTTATATTCAGGTTTCTGAGGAATCTCCAGACTGATTTCCATAGTGGCTTGACCAGTTTGCATTCCCACCAACAGTGGGTTAGTGTCCCTTTTTCCCCACATCCTCGCCAGCATCTGTTGTTGGTAGATTTCTGTATGTGAGCCATTCTAACCGGGGTGAGGTGAAACCTCATTGTGCTTTTTCCACTCTAATTTTAAAGATGACTTTCTAACGCCAGCGCCGCGGCTCACTAGGCTAATCCTCCGCCTTGCGGCGCCGGCACACCAGTTTCTAGTCCCGGTCGGGGCGCCGGATTCTGTCCCGGTTTCCCCTCTTCCAGGCCAGCCCTCTGCTGTGGCCAGGGACTGCAGTGGAGGATGGCCCAAGTGCTTGGGCCCTGCATTTGCATGGGAGACCAGGATAAGTACCTGGCTCCTGCCATCAGATCAGCACAGTGCGCCGGCCGCAGCGGCCACTGGAGGGTGAACCAACAGCAAAGGAAGACCTTTCTCTCTGTCTCTCTCTCTCTCACTGTCCACTCTGCCTGTCAAAAAAAATGACTTTCTAATGACCAGAGGTTTTCAAAGATGAAATCTGTATTTTAAGAGTAGAGTTTCTCCCTTTGCCAGACATCCACAAGGCAGACATCTTTCTTGAGCTTTAATAATTCATTTTATTATTCTCCATATTTATGTGGCTTTTGTCTGGAACATTAATGGCAAATATCTGGCCTGAGTACTTTCATTTTTGTGTTTTTTAAAAAATTATTTAAGATATACAAATTTCATGTGTTTCATGTATACAGGTTTAAGAACATAGTGATACTTCCTACTCTACCCTCCCTCCTGCCCATGTTCCCAGCTTTCTTCCTCCTCCCTGTTCTGTTCCCACTCCTAATTTTCACAAAGATCTATTTTCAGTTTACTTTATATTCATATAAGATTGACTCTACACTAAGAAAAGAGTTCAACAAATGGTAAGAAGAAAAAAGAAGAAAAAAGAACAAAACACTGTTCCTGAACAGTAAAGACAAGGGATGTAAATGATCATTGAAAGTCAAAGTGCCAATTTCACCCAATTCATTAGATTTTAGGTACTCTATTATTTACCATGGAGCAAGGAAAACATAAATTATCTGTCTTTTTGGGACTGCCTGATTTCACTAAGTGTAACAATTTCGAGTTGCATCCATTTTGTTGCAAAAGACTGGATCACATTATTTTTATGGCTGCATAGTATTCCATAGTATTTATATACCATAATTTCTTTATCCAGTCAGCAAATGGTGTACATCTGGGCTGATTTTATATCTTAGCTATTGTGAATTGAGCTGCAATGAGCATGGGGGTACAGATAACTGTGTCATATGCTAAATTCATTTCCCTTGGATAAATTCCCAAGAGTCAGATGGCTGGGTCATAAGGCAGATTTATTTTCAGGTTTCTGAGGTATCACCATACTTTCTTCCACAGTGCTTGAACCTGTTTACATTTCCACCAACAATGGATTAGGATACCTTTTTGACCATATCCTTGCCAGTATTTATTGTTTGTTGAATTCTTTGTGAAAGCCATTCTAACTGGGGCAAGGTAAAACCTCATTGTGGTTTTGATTTGTATTTCCTTGATTGCTAGAGATGCTGAGCATGTTATCATGTGCTGTTGGCCATTTTAATTTCCTCTTTGATAAATGTCTGTTCAAGTCTTTTGCCCATTTCTTACCTAGATTGTTTTATTGTTGTTGAGTTTCTTGAGCTCTTTTTCGGTGTATCTCCCATACCTGTGGCAGACATCAAAATTAATTAAAGCCACTGCCATTAGAGTGGAGTTAGCACTACTGATAAAACTTACATTATCTTAACTTCAAACTTAGTTCACATGTTTTGTAGCCAAACTTTTTCTAAATTAAGGTCTACCAACATAGTTGGTACTATTTTCCAGGTTACTACATCCTCAAATATCTCTATATTTATTTAGATTAACCTGGGTAGAACTCAGGTTAACATTCACTTTTAAGTAATTAGTCCTGAGAGTTATTCTACTTTTCAACTTATTATTCCTCACATATTTGGGGAGAATATCTCTTTTTTCCCTTTTCCTAAGTAACCTAGGTCTTCCCTAAACAGTATTAAAATGCACATACAAACCTCTGGAACTCATATTTATTGCCATATTTTTTCAATGGAGTAGGAGCCTAATGCAATATAGTTGTAAATAGCCTCTAGCAATGTACTAAAGAGGTTATTTCTGTTCAAATATAAAAGATTAATTGAACAATCAAGCCGACTCAATCAATAAGGCACTTACCTATGTAAAAAATACCTATTCATTAGCCAGCGAATTTCAGAGATTTCCAAGTTGGTCCTCCCTCTGATTTCTCTCTCTCTCTTTCTCTCTCTCTCTCTCTCACACACACACACACACATACACACACACACACCTCTACCTATTCCATATCTATTATTCATTTTATCAACTTTCTTTCATTAAACCATCAAATAGTTCTTCATTTTCTATTATTTGTTAACACAACAAACATTCATTAAGCATCCAAATGTGCTGGAAACTGTACAAGATGCAAATATACAAGAGATGAGTGGATCCAATTTCTATCTCCAAGAAGCTCCTGGCCTACTAGAACAAAAAGGCATAGAATAAGCAATTACACAAGTGAGTGGTTACTATAGTTACAGATAGTCACACATATTACTGTCTTGTTTTCATTTCTAACATCTAATAAATCATTAAATTCATTCAGATTATATCACCTAGCAGGGGACAGGCATTCAGCATAACATTTAAGACATTGCTTGGGACAACTGCATCCCATGTTGGGGGCATGGGTTTAAGTTCTCACTCCACTCTGGATTTCACCTTCCTGTAATGTACACACTGGCAGGCAACAGGCAAATACTTGGATCCCTGCCACCTATATGGGATACTTGAAGTAAGTTTCCAGCTACTACCTTTGGGATGGCCTTTTCCTTATTGCAGGCATTTGGAGAGTGAGCCAGTGGATGAGAAGTTTCTCTCTCTCTCTCTCCTTCTCTCCTTTCAATAATAATAATAAAACAAGTAAATGAAAAAAAATTTTATAAAATTTAGTTCTGAAACCTTTAACTCTCAGGGGATGAACCAAGAATTTATTCCTTTTATTTTCAAAACATGTAAACATGTTTTAATCATTGTACTCACTTCCTTGTACTCCATTTATATGTCTATAAGTTGACACCATGAAAAGACTTTGGAATCCTTCAGGGCAAAGACTATCTTCATCTTTGGAGCCCAAGGTCTACTGTAGAGTTTAACACAAAGCAATCACTCTAGAAATATACTTAATATATGGATGAATAAACAAGTTTTAAAAGCTTGCATCCCCAAGATTAGGAATAAAGTATTTGTGTATTGAAAAACACACATTTTTAATCACAACACTTGTCTGTCCTTCAAAGCCACTGGACTTAGATGCATATTAAACCAAGACTTGGAAGTCTGATGTCATCTAATGCAACTAATAGAAGCTTCACAGCCAGGGCTGCTCTCTGAGTAATGTAAACACTTTATCTGTCTAAACAATTCAATTTGACATTTAAAACAAAAGAGTGGACTTTTGCATTTGTTTTTCAGTGCACTGTCAAAGCTTCAGACTATTCCACATGTGAAACTAACTGACTTAGTCTATCAACATGCACTATTTTAAGTGAAAACTCCACCTTGCATTGAATCCCTTCACCAATCAGTCCAATTGCACCTACTCCTGAGTTAGGCTTATGATCTATTTTGTGGATCAAACAATACTATTTTGATATCTAAATGCAAATCTACAGACAGAACAAACCAAGAAAGAAGGTCAGAGATGGTAGTTAGAATGACTGCTGTATTCAAGACTCTTTACATATACTGTTTTCAGTTTGCTAGTGACACAGGATGCCCATGTACTTGCCTTTGGATCTCTTGACACACAGGTTTGTTTGTTTGTTTGTTTGTTTTTTATTATTGGGCTCCCAGGTCAATAGGCAGCCTTTTTGGAGATGAAGTTACAAACTCTGTAATCACTAGACTGTCTCCTTGTATATTTTTTAATTTTGAGATGTAAATGTAAATGCAAGTGTCTGCTTTTTATTTACACAATTAATTATAAGTAAATTGCAAATTAGCTGAAATGATTAAAATCAACCTATTTCTTTAAAGAGAACACTAGTCAGCACTTTTTCTTTGCGCTTGCCATATTCTTTTATTTTTCTTAATCCTAGTTATCTCTGTGCTTAGCATTTCACTGAGTCATTTTATTAAATCTTTAAAATTAAAACTGCATTCTTTATAGCATTTACATACTCATTTTGCAAATGGAAAATATATACAACTAGTAATCCAAAGTTTTTATTAAGATAAATTATACCACCCCAGACTTGTTAAATGGAGTCAGAAGAGACAGACATTCATCAGACAAACACTTTTAGGATACATATTCTTTTATGTGTAAGATTTCAGAGGCATAGACTAAGGAAATGGTAGAGTAACTGATAGAAAATATCCTTTTGATGCTACATAATAAATGGATTATTGCAACCAGTTTGATAAAACACTTCAGCCATTAAGTTTTTTCTATCCATTAAGACTTCCCAATCTGATGAGACAAGGTGTCTGCCCCTGTGAAAATCAAGGGAGGTTTAAGGTTAAAGGACTTTGTAGCATGTTGAGTCCTAATGTAAATTTAGATAGTTATTATTAAGATATATGTGAGCCACACTTGACCTAATAAGACCTCAAACTTTTCTTTTTTTGAAAGATTAGGGTTAGGAAAAAAAGGCATCAAACATTTGGAAAAGAATAGAGCTGTGTAGTTGATTGAAAGTAGTGTAATGAGTAATTCATTCTAGTAAGAATTTATGAACAATTTGGCAGGGAGCTAAAAATCTTACCAAAATTATCTAAGCATTATTTTATTTTAGACCAATTACTCTTTAGACAAATAAAACCATTTAAATCATGCATATTTCTATACATTTATTTCTGTATTACACATTGATCTGTCTTTAGTGATATCTTCATGGCATCAGGATAACCACGTAACATTGTTAATAATATAGAGACAGAGAAGCTTCACATTTGAATTAAATATTCTTGTTAGTGACACTTGTCCAATAGAATTGTATAATTTGAGGTCTCAAGCACAATTCCCTTGGGAGTAACAGCAAGCATATCATGCTGTTTCATTCCAAGAATTGTGATTCACAAGCCAACCAGAAAAGATGAGGAAATGAAATGGGTTCTAATGGGAGAGTTGAGAGGAGCAAAGTGTCAGATATTATGATATGAAATCAGACACTTGCTAATTTTTGTCCCAGATTTTCAATTGCTAAGACTAGCTTTTAAAAAAAGCATTCTCTCTTTGTTTTCTTTTTTACATTTAACATTAGTGCCTTAATGTACTTAATGCTAATACATTGTATATAGATAATGCAAACAATATTATAAATTCTGGATGGGCAAAATTATATTTTTATTTATTTATTTACTTACTCATTAATTTTTTTCAAAACTTTAATTGTCAACTTTTCTGTGTCAAGGAGAGTTACAGACTTGAAATTACTTGCAAAACATGGGGGTAGCTGAAAACAAAACAGAACCAACACAAATGTTCACAGTGGAGGTAGCTGATACATGGATCACACAGGAGAGAAAGCTGCCCTAGTCTGAAGATATATTGTATTCAAGAAAGGGTTTTCCAGGCAGGAAGGTTAGGCCTCATAAACCCAAGGGAATAGGGTACACAGTACATTTCAAAAGGTGTAAGTATTTCAGTAGCACTGACAGTATAAGACATGTGCTCTAAAACAAGACAAGAGCAAGACAATCGTTAGGTCTTGGAAATATAGAGATATGATCCTCAGAGCTCATGTTTTAACCTAGATGAGGTAGATCCACTGAAATACCAGTAGGAGAGAAACAGAATGAGACTTAAGTTTTAGCATGATCTTCTGCATCAGTGGAGAGTGTACAGGAGAGTCAGACCAGAGTCAAAAAGGCCATTTCACAGTCTCTGGAAAGAATATAACAATATAAAGAATAAGAGGTTGGAATAACTAAAATGAGAGGACTAGAATCTCAAAATACATAAGATTAGAACTGACATATATTGGATGTGGTGATAGGAGACTGAGAAGGGGGATGATGTCCACTTCCTCAAGATATAATCTCACACTTGACATACAGAAGTCACTCAAAAAAACATTTTTAATAATGAATGGATTGTAAAATTTAATAAAGTCTAAACACTGTTATCGCAATCTCATTACTATCCTTTTAACACATGAATATTCACAGTAACTTTATGTGGGTCCTACTATATTTCCATTATGTAGATGTGGAAACTCCAGTTTTCTGAAGCCACTCAGTTAGTGGAGGATTTGTGAATTGGTACTCAGAAGCATAAGTGGAAAATTTTGTCTCCTGTATCAGAAAGTTGACACTTATCCACAGCTCTTTGATTTTTAAACAATTTTATAAAAAGCTAGTTTCATTTTCCAGGCAAATTGTCTTCAATACTTTACAGAGTTCTCTAGACAATGCTATGAGAAAAGTAGTCATGCTGGGATGTCATGGAAGATGTGTAGAATCGTGATCCTGCACTAGCCCAGAAACTTGAGGAAAATATAAAATTCTATCAGGAATAGAGCACCATTTATTTTCTTCTGTGAAAATCAACTCAGGAGTAAAAACTAGGAGAAAAGTAATTTGGAGCTTTGTATTCAACTGTTCCACTACCACTAAAAATAACACAGCGATGCTGCATTTTTCTTCTCTCTATAATGAATGATCTGACTGCATTTGGTAATTGCATATGACAGAGAATAATTTAATTGAATCTGAACTGTGGCTTTCCTTTTTGCAAGTGCAGGCAACTTGGTGTTTGCATTACTTTCTAATATTTGTACCAAGGCATTTCTACTGTGCTGATGAGAGGAACGCCCTCAACCCTGAAGATTTCCCTCTGGAAATCTGTGAAATCATAACTGTCACCATAAATGTCCAAAAGGCAGATCATCAAGGGACAATTTGATGCTATCCCATAAGCTTTTTTATTTCTTTTTTACTGGAAAACAATCCATCATCACATTCATCATCATCATCTTATACCATCATCACAATTCCTGCAATCAACAATGTTTGAGAATCTACAAAGCAGCTCCATTTACAGTATCTCACCTGATGCTCTCAAAAATATAGGAGAGGAGTAAAACAGGTATTTTTTAAAAATGAATTTGAGTAAAAATTCTGTTTTCAAGTATTGCATATTTGAAAAACCAAAGCATGGACCAAACCATTTTAATGCAATATTTTTGAGCTGATTTAATGCTTATATAATGATTTATTTAGTAACAAACACTCATACTACTCATATATATATATATATATATATGTCTTTAAGACACACAAGGAAGGAAGTAAAGAGGATTATGGATTTATTTTAATGAAAGCATTTTAATATTAATATTAAGAGACATTTCTTGGTTAAGAAGGTAGCATAAAACTACATCAGGAATTTTTCTTCCCAGAAGAGCTGATGAATTGAATTTAAAATAATAACCATGCAAAGAAGAAGCAATTTTAAAATAGTCAAAGAAATTAGCAACAGCAGTAGCAACATCCAGCAGTAAGAAGGATAAGAAAGTTAAACTAAAATTCAAATGTGAGGTCAAAGCATAGGTACAAAAGATTCAGTAGTACAGGAGTCTAAATGGTGCAGTACCTTATATACCCCAACATCAGCTGTACCAAAGAAAGAGTTTAGCAAACAGAACACTTGAAGTTCACACTAAATGCCTCCAAATTGGAAAGAAGCAGGCTGATGGGAAACTAGTGAGGAGGCATTCCTGAAAGATGTCAACTAGTATTTCATTTAATAATACAGTACATATTTTTCCCATTTAAAAATTTTCATTAAAATACACATTACATGAAATTTACTATCTTAACTATTTTAAGTGTACAGTTCAGGGATGCATTCCTATTGTTGTGCAACCATCATTGCTATCTATTTCCAGAACTCTTTACATATTGCAGAATTGAAATGCTATATATATTAAATAATGAGGTCCTTTTCCCTCCTCCCCAGCCAAATCCCTGGAAACCACCATTCTACCCTCTGTAAAGTAACTTCCCTAGATTGCACATTTGAAAAGCCAAAGCATGACCTTGACTATCCTAGTTACTTAATGTAACTCTAATCATACTGCATTGTCTTTTTTATGCTCAGATTTTGGGACTGGCATACCATCAATTTTAGTCCATATGCAACATATGCCAAATTTTCCTTTTTAAAACTGAATAGCATTCCATTTTATGTCTACACTACATTTTGCCCATACATTCATCTGTTTATGGACACTTGGGTTGCTTTCACATTTTAGCTATTGTGAATAACATTGCCATGAATGTAAATTCAAATTTATGTTTGATTCCTGGGATTTAATTCTTTTGGGTATATATCCAGAAATATAATTGATGGGACGTATGGTTAGCTATTTTTAATTTTTTGAGGCAATGTCAAATTTTCTATAAGGACTATAGCATTTATCAATTTTATTTATTTATTTTTTTTTACAGGCAGAGTGGACAGTGAGAGAGAGAGAGACAGAGAGAAAGGTCTTCCTTTTTTGCCGTTGGTTCACCCCCCCCCCAATGGCTGCTGCGGCCGGTGTGCTGCGGCTGGCGCATCGCGCTGATCCGAAGGCAGGAGCCAGGTGCTTCTCCTGGTCTCCCATGCGGGTGCAGGGCCCAAGCACTTGGGCCATCCTCCACTGCACTCCCTGGCCACAGCAGAGAGCTGGCCTGGAAGAGGGGCAACCGGGACAGAATCCGGCACCCCGACCGGGACTAGAACCCGGCGTGCCAGCGCCGCAAGGCAGAGGATTAGCCTATTGAGCCACGGCGCCGGCCCATCAATTATTTATTTATATAAGGTGAACAAATTTCAGGTATTTCACATATACAGATTTAAGAGCATAATGATATTTAGGTTAAGCAGCATAATTTGTTGAAAATATTGTCCATTATCCAATGCATAATTTTGACACCTTGTCAAAAATCACTTGACTGAAATGTGAGGGTTTATTTCTGAGCTATATTTATTATTCATTTGGTGTGTATTATACCTTTATGCCAATGCAACTATACTTTGAATTTTAAAGATTTGTAACAAATTTTGAAATCAGGAAGAGTTATTCCTCTAGTCTTATTTGTTTTATTAAAGATTTTTTTGCCTATTTAATGTTCATTGCTATTTCATGTGAATTTTAGGATAGATTTTTCTTCTTCTGCAAAAATAAATAAATATTGTGATTTTGATTGGAATTTCACTGAATTTCTAGATTGTTTTGTATAGTATGGCCACATAAAATATTGCCTTTTAGTTAACAGATATGAAATGGCTTTCTATTTATTTGCATTTTATTTAATTTCTTACAACAATACTTTTTTTAGGTTTTAGTATACAAGCCTTTAACCACCTTGTAAGTTAATTCCTAGGATTTTTTTTATTTTAATGCTATTGTAAACAAAATTGTTTTTCTAATTTCCTTTTCAGATTGCTCATTATTAGTGTAGAAATATGTGTATAATTTTTGTTTGTTGACATTTTATTCTGCTTCCTTACTGAATTAACTTATTAATTATAGTAGCTTTGATGTGAACTTCACAGGGTTCTAAAAATATAAGATTTTTTATTAAATTTTTATTAAAAATTTATAAAAATATAATTTTACTCTTTTTTTACAATTTGATAGCTACAAAATCCTTTTCTACCTAATTTCCCTGACTAGAGCTTCTAGCAACATGCTGAATAGACATAGTGAATGTTGCATGTTTGAATAATTCCTGACCTTAAAGGAAAAGCTTTCAGTATTACCTGGTTAAGTATAATAGTCACTGGGATTTTCATATATACTAGTCCCCTCTTGTGCAGAAATTCACGTCCCAAGATTTCACTCAACTGCGTGCAATGGTACAGCAAGGTAAAGAGAGGGAGATAGAGAGAAGGAAGAAATGAGAGAGAGAGAGAGAGAGAGAGAGAGGGAAAGAGAGAGAGAGAGGAGAGAGAAGGACTGGTGTTAGCCCTACTTTAAGTGTTTGAATGTTTCATAGAATTCAGCAGTGAAATTACCAACATCAGGGCATGATATTCATGGAAGATTTCCATTACTAATTCAATCTTATGAGTTATCAACATTCAGATTTTATATTTCCTTTTGATGGAATATGACAAATTTTGTGTTTCTAGAAAATTTTCCATTTCATTTAGGGTATTCAAATTGTTGGCATACAGTGCCTTAGATTATGCTCTTATAATCCTTTATGTTACTGAGGGGTAAGCAATAATGTACTTGGCTTCAATTATTGTTTTACTAATTTGGAACTTCTCTCTTTTTTCTTTATAAAAATGGAACAAATTTCATTCATTTCATATATACAGTTTTAAACAGTATAAGTAAAAGCTTGTCAATTCTGATGATCTTTATTTGATAGGCAGAGAATGAGAAAGAGAAACAGAGCTCCCATCTGCTGACTCACTCTTGAATGTTTAAAACAGCAGGAGCTAAGCAAGGGTAGGACTAGTATCTGGAAAATCAACCCAGATCTCCAACATGGGTGTCAGGTGTCCAATTACTGGAGCTATCACCTGCTCCTGCCTGTGGTCCCCACTGTCAGGAAGCTGGAATGCACGCATCAGAGCCAAGAAGCAAATCCAGGTACTACAGTATGGGTCATGGATATTTTACTCAGCGACTTAACCACTAAATCAAATACCTGGCCCTGTTTTTTTTTTTTTTTTAATGTAAACATTTATAAAAAGAAACTTCTTCCTTGGCGTTGCTTCCACTGATTCCTGTAAGATTTGATATGCTGTGGTCTCATTTTATTCATATCTAATGATTTTCCAAATTGTGTATTATGGATAATGTCCCATGAGCACTTGAGACTAATGCTTATTATAACTTTATGGGATAGAGAATTTTTTATATTCCAATTCAATCTAGTTGATTTATAGTGCTAAAGTAATAATGTGTCATTACTTATCATCTGTCCAGTTTCTTCTTTTAAAAATGTATTAATATAAAGAAAAAAGATGTGATGCATTCCATAGGTACAGTTCCAAGAATACAACCACACTTCCCTCACTCCCTTACTCCGTTCCCGGACCTCCTTTCTCCCTCCTCTCTCTTCATCAGTATTTGCAAGGACATAATTTTGACCCACTGTATATTTATGGTTTTAATTCATAACTAATCATGATATTCAACAAATAAAAAGTAGGAAGACCACAGTTCCACGAGAGTATAAACAAGGGCTAATCATGACAATCATATCCAAAAATGACCATTTCATTCATATACATTTTGTGGAATTTAGTATTAACTACCACATTTTGGAAAAAACATGATATTTGTCTTTTTGAGACTGGATTGTTTGAATAACATAATGGTTTTAGCTGCATCCATTTTTCTGTGAAAGGATTTCATTCATTTTATGGCTGAGTTGTATTCCATAATGTGTGTTTGTATATATATATACACACACACACACACACACACACACATTTTCGTTATCCAGTCATCAGTTGATGGACAACTAAATTGAATTTTTTTTGTGAATTGAGCTGCAATAAACATGGGGGCACAAATAACTCTTTCATTTGGGTAAATTCCCAGGCAGATCTACTTTCAGGTCTCTGAGAAATCTCCATATTATCTACTATAATGGTTGTACAAGCTTACATTCCCACAAACAGTGGATTAGGGTACCTTTTCCCCCACATCCTCACCAGAATTTATTTTTTTTTATTTGACAATAGCACTTCTAACTGGGGCAAGGTGAAACCTCACTGTGGTTTTTATGTGACTTTCCCTGTTGGCTAGCGATCCTGAGTATTTTTTTTTATGTGTCTGTTGGCCATTTGTATTTCATCCTCTGAAAATTGCCTGTTCATGTCCTTTGCCTATTTCTTAACTGGATTTTTGTTGTTGTTGTTGTTGTTGCTGCTGTCTTTCTTAAGCTCTCTATAGATACTCGATATTAATCCTTTAATATTTGCATAGTTAACAAATATTTTCTCCCATTTTTTTTTTTTGGTTGGCTTTTCACTTTGTTGAGCATTTCCTTTGCAGGGATGAAACTTCTTAGCTTGATGTAATCCCATGTGTCTATTCTGGTTTTGATTGCCTGTGCTTCTGGTGTCCTTCCTAAGAAAACCTTCCCCATGCCAATGTCTTGCAGAGTTTCCTCAATGTCCCCTTCTAATAATTTGATAGTATAAGGTTGTAGATTTAGATCCTTAACCCATTTTGTGTTGATATTTTTTTGTATAAGATGTAAGGTAAAGTTCTTGATTCTAATTTCCACATGCTGAGGTCCAATTTGCTCAGAACTATTTGTTGAGCAGATTGTCCTTTCTCCAGAAATTGATTTCGGGTCCTTTGTCAAAAATTAGTAGGTTGTAGCTGTGTAGATTAATTTCTGGGATTTCAGTTATATTCTGTTGGTCTACATGTCTATTTGTGTGCCACAATCAAGCTGTTTTGAATATAACTGCCCTGTACTATGTCTTTATATCCGGTATTGTGATGCTTCTGACTCTTGTTTTGTAGTTTAGATTGTTTTAGCTATTCAGGTTTTCTTGTGCTTCCATATGAATTTCAGTTTCATTCTTCCTATATCCAAGAAGATTATCATTGGTATTTTTTTTATCTTTTATTTAATGAATATAAATTTCCAAATTACGACTCATGGGTTACAATGGCTTCCCCCCCCATACCGTCCCTCCCACCCACAACCCTCCCCTTTCCCACTCCCTCTCCCCTTCCATTCACATCAAGATTCATTTTCGATTATCTTAATATACAGAAGATCAGCTTAGTATACCTTAAGTAAGGATTTCAACAGTTTGCTCCCACACAGAAACATAAAGTGAAACATAATAGATGATTTTTTTTAAATGATGATGAAATCAGATCAGACCTATTGTCATGTTGGGAATTGATAATTTCTTTTTTTTTTTTTACAGAAGATCAGTTTAGTGTACATTAAGTAAAGATTTCAATTGTTTGCACCCCCATAGAAACACAAAGTGAAATATACTGTTTGAGTACTCGTTATAGCATTAAGCCTCAATGCACAGCACATTAAGGACAGAGATCCTACATGAGGAGTAAGTGCACAGTGACTCCTGTTGTTGACTTTACAAATTGACACTCCTGTTTATGGCATCAGTAATCTCCCTATGCACCAGTCATGAGTTTCCAAGGCTATGGAAGCCCCTTGAGTTCTCCGACTCTTATCTTGTTTAGACACGGTCATAGTCAAAGTGGAGGTTCTCTCCTCCCTTCAGAGAAAGGCACCTCCCTCTTTGAAGACCTGTTCTTTCCACTGGGATCTCACTCACAGAGATCTTTTTGCCAGAGTGTTCATTGGTATTTTGATTGGGATAGCATTGGATCTGTAAGTTGCCATGGGTAGCACGGACATTTTGATGATATTAATTCTTCCAATTCATGAATACAGAAGATTTTTTTCCACTTTTCGGTGTCTTCTTTTATTTTTTTTCTTTTAATACTTTGTAATTTTTCATTATAAAAATCTGTGGCAGCCGGCGCCATGGCTCAATAGGCTAACCCTCCACCTAGCGGCGCCGGCACACCGGGTTCTAGTCCTGGTCGGGGCACCAGATTCTGTCCCGGTTGCCCATCCTCCAGGCCAGCTCTCTGCTGTGGCCAGGGAGTGCAGTGAAGGATGGCTCAAGTGCTTGGGCCCTGCACCCCATGGGAGAGCAGGACAAGCACCTGGCTCCTGGCTCCTGCCTTCAGATAGGCGCGGTGTGCCGGCCGCAGCACGCCAGCCACAGCGGCCATTGGAGGGTGAACCAACGGCAAAAGGAAGACCTCTCTCTCTCTCTCTCTCTCTCACTGTCCACTCTGCCTGTCAAAAAAAAAAAAAAATCTGTGGCATAGTAGGTAAAGCTACCACCTGCAGTGCCGGCATCCCATTTGCATATTGGTTCTAGTCCAAGCTGCTCCACTTCCAATCCAGCTCTCTGGTATGGCCTGGGAGAGCAGTAGAAGTTGGCCCAGAATTTGGCCCAAGTCCATGGTTCCCTGCACCAGCATGGGAGACCAGGAAGAAGCTTCTGGTCCCTGGGTTCTGATTGGTACAGCTCTGTTCATTGTGCCAAGTGGGGATGGAAGACCTTTCTCTCTCTCTCTCACTCTCTCTCTCTCTCTCTCTCTGCCTCTCCTTCTTTTTATGTAACTCTGACTTTCAAATAAATAAATAGATCTTAAAAATAAACCTGAGGAATACAGAAAAAACAGTATTAAAAGGGACGATTACAGCTTTAAGGGCTTACATTAAAAAAAGAAAAATGTCTCAAATTAAAAATCTAAGGATGTATCTTGAAGGTGTTGAAAAATAAGAAAAGACAAAGATCTAAATCAGCAGGCAGCAAGAAATAATAAGGGTCACAACAGATATACATGAAATAGAAACCAAAAATTTACAAAAATCAAGAAAACAAAAGCTAATTTTTGAGAGTATAAATAAAAGATATAAACCTCTATAGAGACTCACAAAAAAACTATAAACAAATTAAATTAGAAATCAAAAAGGAGATATTACAACTGAAACCACAGAAATACAAAGGATTATAAAAAACTATTAAAAGCATGTGCTAATAATTTGGAAAACCTCAAAAAAAAAAGGGATAACTTTCTGAATACCTATAACCTAACAAGATTAAATCAAGAAGATAAAGGCATCTAATAAGACTCATAATATAATTAGATTGAAGAAATTTAAGTTTTACATAAAGGAAAAATCCAGGACCTGATGGCTTTATTACTAGATTCTATGAAACAATTAAAGAAAAATTAAATCCAATACTTTGCAAACTTCCAAAATATTGACCAGGATGGAACTCTACGAAGCTGTTTTTATGAGACCATCCTCACTTTGATACTGAAACCAAAGGCACGACATGAAAAGAAAACTACAGACCTATCAACTTAATGAACATAGATACAAAGATTCTCAACAAAATACTAGCAATTCAAATCTAAAATCACACCAAAAATATGATACATCACAATCAAATGGGATTTATCCCAGAGATGCAAGGGTGGTTTCATGTTTGTTAATCAATAAATTTCATGAAGCACATGAACAAAATGAAGCATAAAAACCATATTGTGTTGCAGAGAAAGTAGTTGATAAGATTCAACCAACAACTCTTCATGATAAAACCATTCACAAATTAGGTATAGAATTAATATGCCACAAACTTACAAAGGCTGTATATGACAAACCAACAGCTGATATGCTGAATGGGAAAACCTGAAAACATTTCCCCTCAGATCCGGAATAAGATAAGGTTTTCTACTTTTATGCAATGTAGTACTGGAGGTTTAACAAGAGCAATTAGGGAGCAGAAATAAAAGCAATGGGATCAAAATTGAAAAAGATGAAGTGAAAATATCCATATTTGCAGGTGATGCAATACTGTACATGGAAAAACCTAAACACTCCACCAAAAGAATACTAGAACTGATAAATCAATTCAGTTAGTTCAGTTAAGTTGCAGGTTACAAAATAAGCATTCAAAAACCAGCATCTTCATTATTTGCTAATAATGAACTCATTGAAAGATAAATCAAGGAAGAAATCCTGTTCACAACAGCCACAAAAACAAAAGCAAATATTTAGGAAAAAATTAATCAAAGAAATTAATATGTCTTCAACAAAAATTATACAACATTGAAGACCTACACACACACAAATAGTAAAGCATTCCTTGCTAATGGATTGAAAGACATAGTATCATTAAAGTGTCTATACTATCTAAAGCAATCTACAATTACAATGTAATCCCTAACAAAATACCAATGATATTCTTCACAGAATTAAAAAAACATTCATATGGAATCACGAAAACCCTGAATAGCCAAAAGGATCTCGAAGGAAAAAATATTCAAGCAGGAGCCATCACAATACCTGACTTCAAAGCATATTACAAAGCTATTGCAATTAAAACATCATGCTACTGGCATAAAAACCAACATATAGATCAAAAGAACAGAGTAGAGAGCCCAGAAATTAATCAGTGTTCATACAGTTAATTGATTTTTGACAAAAGTGTTCAAACCATACACTGGAGTAATGATAATCTCTTCAAGAATGATGCTGGAAAAACAAGCTATAGAAGAATTAAACTAGATCCATACCTCTTACCCTATACAAAAATCAACTCAAGAAGGATCAAAGACCTAAATTTAAATCCTGAGATTATGAAGTTGCTTGAAGAAAATGTAGGGGAAACACTCCAAGACATTAGTGTAGCATATGACATCTTGAACAAGATGCTCAAAGCACAGGTAACAAAAGTAAAACTGAACAAATAGGACTATATCAAACTCAGAAGCTTTCACACAGCAAAAGAAATGATGAACAGAGTGAAGTGACATCCAACAGAATGGAAAAAGAAATATTTGTAAACCACCCATCAGACAAAGGATCAATACCCCAGGTATAGCAGCAACTAAAAAACTCAACAACAATGAAAAAACCCAATCAATATAGTTGAGAAATAGGTAAAGAAATTCTATAGACAGTTCTTAAAAGAATAAATATGAAGAGCCAACAAATATATGAAAAAATGATCAACATCACTAGCCATCACAGAAATGCAAATCAAAATCACAAGGATGTATCATCTCACCACTGTCAAAATGACTGAAGTTCAAAGCACAGAAAGCAACAAACATTGGTGAAGATGTGGAGAAAGGGGAACACTTACACACTGTTGGTAGTAATGTAAATTAGTGCAGCCACTGTGGAAAGCACTATGGAGATTTCTTAAAAACTAGAAATAGACTTGCCTTATAATGCATCAGTCCCACTACTTGGTGTATACCCAGAAGACGTGAACAGGCTGTAGCAAAGAGATACCTGGACCACCATGTTTATAACATCACTGCTCATAGTAGCCTAAATATGGGATAAGACAAGTGTTCATAATCAGACGAATGGACAAAGAAAATGTGGCTTATAAACACAATGATGTATTAGTCAGTTATAATAAAAAAAAATGAAATTCTACAATGAGCTTCAAAATGGATGCAGTTGGGGTACATAATGTTAAGTGCCATAAGCTGGACACAGAAGACAAATACCGCATGTTCTCCATTATATGTGAGGGCTAAAATTTGAAAAAAAATTGGAAAATAAAGATGTCTGTGTATATTTCAGTACTGTTGCAAATAGAATTTTATAAATCTTTGTTTTATTACTTTGTCAAATCAATGGTTAAAAGTGTTATACTGCTATAGTGTTTAATGATTTGTGGTTTCTTCAAAATTTACGGTATATGGATGAAATAGTCATCTTTCCATACAATTATTGCTTATATTCCCACTAAACTAAACTTTTATTGCTTTCTACTTGTTAAAATTACTTGGTGAAACATTAAGCCTTTGACTGTAATGTAAATTTAAAATATAGTCTCTCAAAAACTAAAGAAGGAAAGGAAGGAAGGATGGAGGAAAGGAAGGAAGGAACGCATGAAAGAACAAAAGAAGGAAGTATGGGAGAAAGAAAGAGGGAGGAAGAAAATATCACTGTAGTCTTAAAATAGTATGTACAGACTATATTGAACTTTTTAAAAATGAAGTGAATTTTTTTTTTT
The DNA here is from genome assembly GCF_964237555.1 of Oryctolagus cuniculus. Taxonomy (NCBI): domain Eukaryota; kingdom Metazoa; phylum Chordata; class Mammalia; order Lagomorpha; family Leporidae; genus Oryctolagus; species Oryctolagus cuniculus. Next base: position 112,622,340 of record NC_091438.1, read on the forward strand.
TGACCGGCAGAGTGGACAGTGAGAGAGAGAGACAGAGAGAAAGGTCTTCCTTTAGCCGTTGGTTCACCCTCCAATGGCCACCGCGGCCGGAGCACTGCGGCCGGCACACCGCGCTGATCCGATGGCAGGAGCCAGGTGCATCTCCTGGTCTCCCATGGGGTGCAGGGCCCAAGCACCTGGGCCATCCTCCACTGCACTCCCTGGCCACAGCAGAGGGCTGGCCTGGAAGAGGGGAAACCGGGACAGAATCCGGCGCCCCGACCGGGACTAGAACCCTGTGTGCCGGCGCCACAAGGCGGAGGATTAGCCTAGTGAGCCGTGGCGCCGGCTAAACGAAGTGAAATTTTTAAAAACTGGAAAAAGAAAAAAACCTGTGGTAAGTAAAATATTTGAAATTTACAAAAAAGAGGAAACAAAATAAAACTAAGGGGCTAGGGTTATGGCACAGCAGAATAAGCCACCTGAGACTGGAATTCCACCTGAGGGCTGGTTCAAGTCCCACCTGCTCTGCATCTGACCCAGCCCCCTTTGAATGTGCAGGGAAAAGCAATGAAAGATGGTCCAAGTATTTGGGTTCCTACCACTGATATGGGAGAACCAGGAGTTCCAGGCTCCTGTCTGTTTTGGCCATTTGAGAAGTGAACCAGTGGATAGAGGATATCTCTGTCTCTCTCTGTCTCTGCCTCTCTCTCTCTCTCTCCCTCTACCTCTCTATAAACTCTGCCTTTCAAATAAAAGTGAATTAAAAGATTTAAATTGCATGGGAGTGGGAATGGGAGAGGGAAGAGATGTATAATTTGGGACATGCTCAGGCTGACTTGCCCCAAGTGGTGGAGTTGGAAGCATACCAGGGGATTCCAATTCAATCCCATCGAGGTGGCATGTACCAATGCCATCTCACTGTTCCAGGTGATCAATTTCAGTTCACAGTTGGACATGGTGGAGGGACTGGGAGTCAAAGGGAGCACATAGACAAGTCTAGCACCTGCTAACGCTAACCGATGGAGTAAATAAAGGGGAGAGTGATCCAACATGGGAAGTGAGATACTCAGCAGACTCATAGAATGGCAGATGTCCTAAATAGCACTCTGGCCTCAGAATCAGCCCTAAAGGCATTCGGAGCTGGCTGAAAAGCCCATGAGAGTATTTCAGGCATGGAAAGCCAAGACACTCTGGCAAAAGATTTCTGTGAGTGAGATCCCAGTGGAAAGAACAGGTCTTCAAAGAAGGAGGTACCTTTCTCTGAAGGGAGGAGAGAACCTCCACTTTGACTATGACCGTGTCTAAACAAGATAAGAGTCAGAGAACTCAGAGGGCTTCCATAGCCTTGGAAACTCATGACTGGAGCATATGGAGATTACTGATGCCATAGACAGGAGTGTCAATTGGTAAAGTCAACAACAGGAGTCACTGTGCACTTACTCCTCATGTAAAATCTCTGTCCTTAATGTGCTGTGCATTGAGATTTAATGCTATAACGAGTACTCAAACAATATATTTCACTTTGTGTTTCTATAGGGGTGCAAACTGTTGAAATCCTTACTTAATGCATACTAAACTGATCCTCTGTAAAAAAAAAAAAAAAAGAAATTATCAATTCCCAACTTGACTCTCACTGGGATTAAACATGACAATAGGTCTGCTCTGATTTCATCATCATTTAAAAAAAATCATCTATTATTTTTCACTTTATGTTTCTGTGTGGGTGCAAACTGTTGAAATCCATACTTAATGTATACTAAGCTGATCTTCTGTATATTAAGATAATCGAAAATGAATCTTGATGTGAATGGAAGGGGAGAGGGAGTGGGAAAGGGGAGGGTTGTGGGTGGGAGGGACGGTATGGGGGGGAAGCCATTGTAATCCATAAGTCGTACTTTGGAAATTTATATTCATTAAATAAAAGTTTAAAAAAAAAACAGTATAACAACAGATCCATAGTTTATAGTAACCCACACTACAAATTGATTCTCATTTTCTTAAGCTGAGAAAATGACACACATATATAAAAGTATATGATTCACTAATTTGCACACTTTCTTACCTACCTGTATATTGCTGAATTAGCATTTATGAATATAGCTCATCATTTTTTTTTAAACTTTTATTTAATGCATATAAATTTCCAAAGTACGACTTATGGATTACAATAGCTTTCCCCCCATACCGTCCCTCCCACCCACAACCCTCCCCTTTCCCACTCCCTCTCCCCTTCCATTCACATCAAGATTCATTTTCGATTATCTTAATATACAGAAGATCAGCTTAGTATACATTAAGTATGGATTTCAACAGTTTGCTCCCACACAGAAACATAAAGTGAAAAATAATAGATGATTTTTTAAAATGATGATGAAATCAGAGCGGACCTATTGTCATGTTTAATCCCAGTGAGAGTCAAGTTGGGAATTGATAATTTCTTTCTTTTTTTTTTTTTTTTTTTTTACAGAGGATCAGTTTAGTATGCATTAAGTAAGGATTTCAACAGTTTGCACCCCCATAGAAACACAAAGTGAAATATATTGTTTGAGTACTCGTTATAGCATTAAATCTCAATGCACAGCACATTAAGGACAGAGATTTTACATGAGGAGTAAGTGCACAGTGACTCCTGTTGTTGACTTTACCAATTGACACTCCTGTCTATGGCATCAGTAATCTCCCTATGCTCCAGTCATGAGTTTCCAAGGCTATGGAAGCCCTCTGAGTTCTCCGATTCTTATCTTGTTTAGACAAGCTCATAGTCAAAGTGGAGGTTCTCTCCTCCCTTCAGAGAAAGGTACCTCCTTCTTTGATGGCCTGTTCTTTCCACTGGGATCTCACTCGCAGAGATCTTTTGCCAGAGTGTCTTGGCTTTCCATGCCTGAAATACTCTCATGGGCTTTTCAGCCAGCTCCGAATGCCTTTAGGGCTGATTCTGAGGCCAGAGTGCTATTTAGGACATCTGCCATTCTATGAGTCTGCTGAGATTCTCACTTCCCATGTTGGATCACTCTCCCCTTTATTTACTCCATCAGTTAGCGTTAGCAGGTACTAGACTTGTCTATGTGCTCCCTTTGACTCCCAGTCCCTTCACCATGACCAACTGTGAACTGAAACTGATCACCTGGAACAGTGAGATGGCATTGGTACATGCCACCTCGATGGGATTGAATTGGAATGCTTCCAGATCTGTAATTGATGCACAGTTATTCTTAAGTGTTGAAAATTAACTGAAATGTGATCCCTGTTGAACATGGTGGTGGGAATGGGAGAGGGAAGAGATGTATAATTTGGGACATGCTCGGGCTGACTTGCCCCAAGTGGTGGAGTTGGTAGCTCATCATTTTTATGATGGTGGGGACCAGTGCTGTGGTGTAGCTGGTAAAACCGCCACTTACAGTGCTAGCTGGTTCAAGATCTGGCTGCTCCACTTCTGATCCAACTCTCTGCTATGGCCTGGGAAAGCAGTAAAAGATGGCCCAAGTCCTTGGGTCCCTGTACCTGCATGGGAAGACCCAGAGAAAGCTCCTGGCTCCTGGCTTCGGATCGGCACAGCTCTGGCAGCTGTGGCCAACTTGGGAGTGAACCAGCAGATGGAAGACCTCTCTCTTTCTGCCTCTTCTCTCCTCTCTCTGTGTAACTCTGACTTTCAAATAAATAAATAAATCTTAAAAAAAAAAGATTTAAATTGGAATTGGTCTAAAATTTTTGAACTCCATGAACACTTTTTCATGAAATACATTTCCCATCAACATTTTGTGGACTCAGTGTACACTATCATTTGTATCAATTGTACCGAATAAGCAAATTTATGGAGAAAGAAAGTGGCTTGGGGCTGGTACTGTGGTGAAGCAGGTAAACCTGCCACTTGCAGTGCCAGAATCCCATATAGGCACTAGTTTGATTCCCAGCTGCTCCACTTCCAATACAGCTCTCTGCTATGGCCTGGAAAAGCAGTACAAGATGGCCCGTGTGCTTGGGCCCCTGCTCCCACTTTGGAGACCTAGAAGAAGCTCCTGGCTCCTCGCTTCAGATCAGCACAGCTCTGTCCATTGCTGCCAACTGGGAAGTGAACCAGCGGTTGGAAGACTTCTCTCTCTCTCTCTCTCGCTCTCTCTCTCTCTCTGCCTGTGCCTCTTTGCAAGATTGCCTTTCAAATAAATAAATAAATATTAAAGATAAAAGAAAGGGCTAAGGTCTACAAATTGGAGAGAAATGGTGAGCAGTGATTACTACTGGGTTTTGGATTTCTCCTGAGGGGTATGATAATGTTCTGAAATTAAATAGTCGTGATGGTTGTACAACTCTGCAGATATATAGGTAATACTGAATTTTTACTTAAAAAACTTGAGTTTTATAACGTGTGAGTTATATCTCAATAAAGTTTTAGTAAAGAAGTAAGTAGAAGAAAAAAATTTATTCTTTTGTCACAAAATTTTAAAAGAAATTATACATGAAATGTAGAATGAGTTGATATAAAATTTAATGTTTCTCTAAATCTTTTGGAGCAATCACAATAGATTTCTTTTGGATGAGTTTTATTTTCCTCTTCCAGAGTTATCTCTGACATTCTTCATCAATCAAAGTGTCCATTGTACTCCACTGCACATTTCAACTCAACTCATCTCCACTATTACATTCTTTTTTGGCTCTTCTGTATGTCATACAGCTCTACTTGCTTATATAATAAGCAAGACAAGGTAGTAGTATCTAATTACTTTTAAAACTCCTTAATTTGCTTTACCTTAAAGAACATTCTCTGAAATGATTCATGGGATCAGCCAGTTCATCTGCTAAGATGAAGAAGGCTGAGATCAAGGGAAATGATGAAGACACATTCTACAATTTATAAAGGCTAAGCAACAAATCTTGGTTTTCTGTTTTTAAAAGTAAAATAAAAAAAAGTAAAATAATAATAACAAGGGGAACGAAGCACAGCTCATTGTTTGTAGGAAAATTCAAGTTCACTTATTCCATTTAAATTGTGAAAATCAGAGTCAGAGGTAAGGATGTGGAAAGAGAAACTGACACACATAAAACAAAGGTGAAAAGGACCTTGGAGTGTTCCTTCAACTTCATGCTTACAAATGAAGAAACCATCTCCAGCATTCATTTTTTTTCCCACTTTACAATTGGGAAGAGTATCTCTCTCTCTCTCTCGCTCTCTCTCTCTCTTTCTCTCTTTCTCTCTCCCTTCCTCCTTCCCTCCCTCTTTCTCTCCCACCATGTGTGTGTGTGTGTGTGTGTATTTTGTCTATGATAAGTCACGTAACCTATCATTAAAGAGATTTTATTTCCCAGTATAGGAGCTGGGATGTATATAGCTTAAGCATCTTCCCCTTAAAAGGAGATTGTCTGCCTTCCAGTGTTGTCAATGTAGTCACCTTGAACTATCATGAGAAAGAAAAAATCCCCAGGGAATGACAAATCATAGTTAGAAAAGCAATCTGCATTTCTGCATAATTTTGTGAGGCAGATTCCCCAACAACTCTGAACTGCTCATCTCCAAACTAAGGCCTGAAGCAAAAAAACAAGCAAACAAACACCTTCTCTCTTCCATAAGGTGTGGGGATCTTCTGGTACAATAACTAAGAAGCATAAATATCAAAGATTTTCCTGGGGACAGAGAATGTATTCTATCTATATGTCTTTGTTCTGATTGCTAGATGAAAGACAACAAATTAAATGCCTTATAAATGATAAATATTTGGTGCAGGCATTGTGGTGCAGTAGGGTAAGCTGCTCGTAGAACACCTGAATCCCATTTCTGAGTGCCTGGTTTGAGTCCCAGCTGCTCTGAGCTGCTGATCCAGCTTCCTGGTAATGTGCCTGTGATGCAATGTATGATGGCCCAAATGCTTGGTTTCTTGTTAGCCATGTGGGAGACCCAGATGGAGTTTCAGATTCCTAGACCTGGCTGTTGTGTGTATTTGTGGGGTGAACCAGTGGATAGAAAATCTTTCTCTTTCCGGCCTCCTCCTCTCTCCCTTTCAAATAAATAAAGTTTTTTAAAAATGTTATTTAGTAAGCATTTATTTCTGATAATTCTTGAAGCTGAGAATTCCAAGATGAAGGCACCAGTAGAATTGGTGTTTACTGAGGAATTTCCCCCACAGTGTGTTATCCCTCTGTCCTCACATGGTAGAAAGGGAAAGGCAGCCCTCTGGGGTGTTTTGCATAGGAGCACTAGTCACTTTCATGAGGGTGCAGCTCTTAGGACCTAATAATTTTCCAAAAGCTTCTCTTTCTCACAACATCACCTCAGGGTTAAGAATCAACCTATGGATTTTGAGGGGACACAAACATTCCCAGCATAGCACTGTCTTGGCATTCTCTGAGTCAGGCACTGAGTCTGGGGCATGATTAATTCAATGAAGTGCTGCTCAATAAATATAAACATGGGAGAGGGAATAAATGGCAAAGTGAAGAAGAGGAAATGATGTGTAGAAAGCAAAAGAGCCAAATTACCAGCTAGTGAAAACTAAAGTTACTTTTAGGGGAATATTTTCCAGGACCTTTTATCTTTCTCTGAAACATTAGAGTCTACAGAATCAGTTATCCTGACTTTTGCTGTTGAGGGATTCCCCAGGCTTCTCCTAGAGGTTCCTGATTGTTGGGCTGATCCTGAATTTCAATCTTATTTTCCAGAAGGAAATGTTTGCAATTAGTTTTTAAAAGTCCTATAGTAGGCATTATTCCAAACCCCCTGAATATCAGGGACAAGGCCATGTGCTACCCACAAACATGTTTCCCTCCAGTTGGTGAAAAAAGTTGTATCAGGATACAGATAAGCCAGACGCATCTGGCCAGTTCTATGAATTAGTGACTGGAGCCAGTCAGCCCTATCTCCTTCATTTAAAGGCTTCTCAAGGAGACTTGGTGAAGATGTATGGAATCCTCACCCCACCCTACACAGACTCTGGTGATTGGCAAGAGAGCAGAGCAGTGTAGTTCTCTGACCCTGAAGAGAGCAATTTTCATTCTAGAAAATACTTTCTGTATTAATATACAGCGAGTAGCAGTGCCTTGAAGAAAACAAAACTAACAACAATTTTTTTAAAGAAGGCAACAGCACAAACCTAATCCTCACAAAGTTGTGCTATAGAAAGTAGGACTTTAAGGACCTATCAATTCATCTTGTACATCCTTGGCTACTAACGGATTGTTCCCTGGAGCAAATTTCCAATTATTTTAACCAGGCTACTCTTAAATGTTTCAGGTGGAGGGGATTTTTACAACTTCCATTGGGGGAGAGTATTCTTCGGTCTGATACACATCGCTGTTTCGAATTGGTTGGTTTGGTAGGAAAATTTGCTTTTAAGATTTATTTGTTTTGTTATTTTCTACCAAGAACCTGCTATATTGGGAAGAATTAGGTTACCACATGCTGGTTTCTTTTCCTATTCATTTCATTGTGAATCTGTTTTCATGAAGTTTCAATCAGACTTGTGGATATCAGGGTCTGCTACTTCGATTTCATCTAGTCCCAGGATCCTGGGGTGAAACCCCCTGGGAAGAGATACACAGTTGCCATCAGGAATGATTTCAACCAATACCTGGGGGCATCCTCCTAGCTAATCCATTCAGTGGTTCCCCTACTTCCATTCTAAGAGCTGATCTCTACCATAACCTTCCTCCTGCTACTCAGAAACACAAAGTGTTAGTGTGATAAGGGTTTTGAACTTTTAGATATAATGTGAATACACAGAACCATGAGACCCTTTGTAATAATGTTTAATACAATAGTGTTACTCAAGCATTTGTCGTGTATTATTATTACTATCTCCAATTCAAATACGGTAGGTAAGAGTGTCTTCTACTTCCTTGTGTCTCAAGTTTTGCTGATTACAGAATCTGGCTTTGTGTCTGACATGTAGCAGGGACTTAAGATATATATATATATATATATATATATATATATATATATATATATGATAGGCAGAGTTAGACAGTGAGAGAGAGAGAGACAGAGAGAAAGGTCTTCCTTTTCCATTAGTTCACCCCCCAAATGGCCGCTACGGCCGGCGTGCTGCGCTGATCCGAAGCCAGAAACCAGGTGCTTCCTCCTGGTCTCCCATGCAAATTCAGGACCCAAGCACTTGGGCCATCCTCCACTGCACTCCTGGGCCACAGCAGAGAGTTGGACTGGAAGAGGAGCAAGCGGGACAGAATCCGGTGCCCCAACCAGGACTAGAACCCGGGGTGCTGGTGCCACAGGCAGAGGATTAGCCTAGTGAGCCAAGGTGCCAGCCATCTATATATTTTTAAAACCATATCTGACAGAAAGGGATTATCCAGATGTCTTTAATATTTTAATATTTCTGTGATAAGACCTGATATCAAAATATATGAATATATATAGTTGAACTGTGTCACCTTAATAAAATAACCAGCATGTTGCTGTCTTCATAATTAATTAACTAACTATATCTTCTAATTAAATTTGCATTTGTAACACAGTCGTTCCAATGAGTCTTCACAGTGCAAAAAGAAGTGTGTGGACTTTTAGATTCAAGGAGTCTTTGATTTGACTTTCCTTCACTTGTTATCTATCTAAAGTTGGGAGGGTCACCTAACCTCTCTGAGCTTCTATTTCCTGGTCTTAAAAATGAACATAGTGACAATTATCCCATCACCATATCTTCCAGATAAAATGGGATCACATATTTGAAGATGCATACTCTGGTGTCTGGCCTCTAGTTTTTAATTCAAATCAATTAAGATGCTTTAGAACATGGAACAGTAAGTCAAACTAAAAAAGGGCTAAATGGTATTAAAAACACATCTCATATTGTGAGGGTCCCATTTATATTAGGGCAGTTTCAAGGTTAGAAATTTCTATAACTCAAAAATTCTCCTTGTTGTGCTTTGTACCATTTTTGCTCCAGCTGCCTCCTGTGATGGTGACTTTTTTGCATGGGCTTGCAGACACAGCTTACAGAGACAGCCACATCCAGCTAGTAGTAGGGTCTTTTCTTCTTGTGCTACTTTTTTTAATATTAGTGAGGAGGAATATATTTTCCAGAAGCCCCAGCATATTTTTTATTTGGATCCCATGGTCAATTGGGTAACATGCCATGCTTCAGCTCAATAAATTCTGGGAAAGGAAGTCTATGTCATTTTCAATGTCTCTGAAAGAAAACAGAATCTACTAGATAGGAGGAAACTGGAGAAAGCCTATTGAGGTGGATCTGGTGTGTTGTCAACCGCATTCCCCTCTCTTGGGTCTGTGACGTGTCCTGTTTAATAGGAATCGGGTAGGTGCTTTATCATCACGTCAATGTTTATCAATTTTATTGTATACATGGAAAAATGAAGCTGATGTGTATATGGAAATATAAAGTAACCTGGATTGCAAATCCCAAATCTGTAACACATAATAATATTCTAGAAGTATAAATTTGAGTTATTAATGTACTTATACATCTCCTTACCAGCAATGGAAACTTAAGGGCAAGTACTTTAAGCTCGCTCACCCTCTGTTTCCCTGTCTATATGAACAATTAAATAAAAACCTTAGTGTCATAAGCTTATGGTGAGCTTTAAAGCACATAGGATATATATAAGCACCAAGGTTTGTAACTGAATTATTATAAATTTTTCCTCACTATGGATTCACATTGATTCTAGGTGATATGTTTAAGAGCATTTGCCTTTTTCCTATCACAGCTGTTCTGAAAATCAAATGTATCATAGAAATTTGACTTTTCAGACCAAGGGCTCAAATTCTGCCCCTAGTTCCATGTTCTTTTTTTTTTTTTTTTTTTTTTTTTCCCTGTGTTCCCAGCAGGAAGATCTGCTTTTCCAGTTTGCAGAACTGATTCTCCCTACTTACCAGCATTGTCAAGAAATCCTATGGACCCGGTCACTCTGTCATTTATGAGTAATAGGCCCTCAACAAGTAAGAAAGAAAGCAAATAGAAGGAGGGGCCCCCGCAAACACAAATCTAGCTGGGCAAGCTAACTATACACATTACAGCTTTTTTTTTTTTTTTTTTTTTTTTTTTTTTTTTTTTTTTTTTTTGACTGGCAGAGTGGACAGTGAGAGAGAGAGAGACAGAGAGAAAGGTTTTCTTTTCTCCATTGGTTCACCTCCCAAATGGCCGGTATGGCCGGTGTGCTATGCAGATCCGAGGCCAGGAGCCAGGTGCTTCCTCCTGGTCTCCCATGCAAATGCGGGGACCCAAGCACTTGGGCCATCCTCCACTGCACTCCCAGGCCACAGCAGAGAGCTGGACTGGAAGAGGGGCAACCAGGACAGAATCTGGCGCCCAACCAGGACTAGAACCCGGGGTGCCGGTGCTGCAGGCAGAGGATTAGCCTAGTGAGCCACAGCGTCGGCCCACATTACATCTTTTAAAATGAAGGTTATATATACTCTATGTTACAAGTTCTGACTACGCAGTGTCAAAATGACACCTATTTCATTGCTTGCTTTGTGATCACACTCCTCTGAGGAGTTATAGGTTTTGTGACATTGGTCTTCTTTTTCTCTGAAGATTTTAAAATCGAAAGGAACACATTAGTGTTTCTTCCACACTAATCATGGCACTTGCATTGTCAAAATATCTGCAATAGTTTGGTGCAGAGAACAGAGTGACCCACTGCCTCTTTGAAAAAACTCATATCCATCATTAACCACCTGATGACCTCTACATACAAGAGTCAAATCATGCTTACCAAGAAACTTTGCAACCACTTCTGCACCCAATGTGAAGGACACTCTGTCATTTTCACCCCAGCCTAAGACATCTTTATGTGGGTCAGACCGCAAACGATCACAAAAAGACCAATATCAGTTGGTTGCATAGTTTGTATAATATACTACATAGATTGAAGAGCTGGTGATAAACTTCCATGATGGCAGATTTTTCTCCTCCACAATGGCTGCTATCCTTCAATAGTTAAAACAGTCTGTAAAAGTGTTCCAGGTTTAATACTGTTATCTTTTTACATCCATAAATCCTATTGATGCTGGCACATTAACTCTTTCATTTGAGAAGAAAAAAAGTCCTGGGATATTTCATCTGCCAGCAAGAGGCAGCTCATTTCCAATGACTGCTTTTCTCTGTCTTCGTAGTCCCCAAGAAACAGGTAGCTGTTTTCTAACAGGAAACCACCATACTCAAAAAGTCAAAACAAATCATAGTATTGTCCATGGATGTCCCCACATACGTTGAGTGGTGCTTCAAGGTCTAGTAGGATAGGCTAATGGAGAAAGAGCTCTCAACACTTTAGGCACAGTCTTGTGATTTCATTCTTCTGTATCTGAATATTCTTACCAGGCTTGGCAACTCTCAATTCCAACAGCCATTGGATAATTCCATTGATGCTGAGTCTACATCCACCATCACCTTCCCTCCAGCAGTGATGCCACCACCGTCTCACTACAGAATTCACAGTGCCATCTGGTTCCTGAACTCACAGCTCCTTTGCAGGCCAGGAGCACAGAAGCGGTGGTGGCGGTGGCACTGTTCTTCACCCTATTTCCCCCTTCCTTCCATTGGTATGCATATTTAATTAAAGCAAAGTTTTCATCATCGTATACTTAAAATGATTAAAGCCATTATTTAGGAAAGAAAAGAAAGGCAATAAACAGGAGTTGATAAAGACATAGATAGATGAGAATTCTCATACACTACTATTGGGAATGTTAAGTTGTATAACTACTTAGGACAATTATTCTGGAGGTTTCTAAAAGGCAATCTTAGACCCACCATCTTATCATCCTTTTTATTCCTAGATATTAGTTCAAAAGGAAAAGAAATATGTACCCATATAAAGCCTCATACACAAATATTCATTGTTATTTTTTATAATTGCTGCAAGCTAAAAACAACATAAATGTCCAATGATAGGCATAAGGGTAATCAAAATCAATTCACATCTATACAATGAAACACTACTCATCAATAAAAATGAAGAAACTATTAATCTGTATAATAAGTGGATGATACTCAAAATAATTATGCTGAAAAGATCCAGACCAAAAAAAGGAATATTTATTATAGGATTCCATTTCTAAAAGCTTGTAGAAAATAGAAACTAATTGATAGTGAAAAGAAGTGATTAGAGATTACTGGCGGTGAGGTTGGGGAAGGACAGGAGAGAAGGATTCCCAAGGGACATAAGGAAACTTCAGAAGGTAAGGATATCTTCAATATCTTTATTGTTGTCATGTTTTCACAGTTATATGCAGGTGTCAATATGTATCAATCCTATACTTTAAAGATTTACAGTTATGCAGCAAAAAGTGTCTTCCTTAAGAGATGGTGAAAGTCATAACCCAGTAGGTGCAATTTTCTGAAGCATAGAGACACCACCAAATGATTAAGTTAAGTGGACCAGGAACAATGACCATGTAAATGCATTTGTAGGTCAATGACTAACAGAAGTCTAATGAATTATTTTAACCTACATGAGGACTTTAAAGCAGCAGCTTTGGAGCTAGGATGTAGATCTCAATTAGAATCTTAAGCAAAATAGGGCGTGTCTGCACTCACAATTCTTACCTTGCTTAATTGAAGTGAGTCTTGCTTTTGCTGTGAAGCTGGGAACTTGCTTGAGCTATCCATTGTCCCCATTTTACATGATCCAGAGCTCTTGATTTACTGCTAATTCCTCCACCCCTTGCAATTTGATGGCCATGTTCTACTTCTCAAGCACCTCTCTAGCTTATTATTTCTTTAATTGCACCCCTTACCCATGCTGTTCAACATGGTCACATTTGCCCAATTAGTTCCTTAATTTTAGACCAGAGACATCACAATCTTCTGTATCACAATTTTACATTTTTTTTTACTCCCCTGCACTCATGATGGATGACAAATGTGAATATCTTTAATAAAAAGAGTTGCCCCCATTCCAAATCCATCACAAATTTATGAACTTGTAGATATATCTTATTTTCAAGGGAAACAAAGAAAGTTGAGACAAGAGAGAATAAATAAAGCTTTTTGAGTAGCCGCGATAGAAATACAGCATAGAAAGGAAGATCAGATTTTAATTGCAGAAATATAAAATCTGTATAAAGCTGCATACCTTGTACTGAGGATTGCAAAAGACCTTTCTGTGTGGAGATCTTTGGCAAGGCATTCTGTTCCAGATGTTGCCCATGTCCTTCAAAAACAATCCTCATCTTTTCTTCTTTTAGCAATGAATTATGATAAAGAGAAGAATGTCAGAGTTCTAAGCTGAGGTGAAAGCAGATTATTAGGGAGCCAGAGATAGGGGGTAACCAAATATTAACAATGACCAGCTCCAGCTCTGAGATTCTTTTTGTTCTCTGGACTCCATTTTTTTTTTTGCCATTCAAAACTCCTGGGGGAGGAACTGTGTTCCACAAGATTGGAGTGTGGTCTTGGCTTCTTTTTGAAATCAAAGAATTTTAGACAAGGTCCTCATTTAATCCAACTTTTCATTTCACAGGTGAAAAAAACTGAAACTCAAAAGGAGAGAATTATTTGCCAGGTAGCACAGTTAGAAGGTAGAGTTGGGAAGATTGGAGGAAAGAAAACTTCTTTGCAGAATACAAAAGTGTGCCCTCAAGCTGGGCCAATGATACCAGGATGACAACAGCTGAAGCCTGAACGGGAGTGGACAAAGAGCCATGAGAGCGATGCTTCAAGCCAGGACACAGAGGCTGTGGAGGATTAGTGAGCAGCTCAGCCCACAGCCGGATGGGTCTCTTTTGAATGTGGCTACTTAATCAGCCATCTCTAGTGGACTGTATGAGGGCATCCACTCAAAATTCAAATAGAAAATTGTTTCCTCTAGGCTGGCAAGGCACAAAATAAAAAAGCTCTGTAAATCTGGACTCCCATATGTGGTTCTCAGCTGGTGTGAGTCCCTGAATGAATTACATGCAGCCAGAGAAATTAATGCTACACACATGGTGGCCCAACTTGAAAGGAAAAGTTGCAACCAAGTAGACTCCGCCAGCCATTAAGGAACTCTGGAAAGCAGACAGCATCCACATTGATATGGTATGCTCTGGAGGACCCCCAGTGACATTATGATCAAGCACAGGAATAATGCATAATAAATGAGCAAGGACAAAAAATGAAAAGAGAGTGAAAAAGCCATAAAAAGGATGCCTTAATATTCAGCCTCAACTATTTGGGTGGAACTAGGTGGGTGTTAACTCTCACTTTTGTGCCCATCGGAAATGCTGCCTTGTTCTGGGTGGATTTAGTGCTCTTAACACCAGTTAAAGCCTGTAGCTGAATGATTTAAGATGACCCTTTTTTCTCCTGGTCTCATACTAATTGACTTGAGAGTGAGTTACAGTCCACAGAGAATAGCAGCCACACACTGGGTATATTTTTAATGTCAATTTCTGCAGGAGCTTTTAAACAAGGAAATTGTTGTAACAATTATTCTCTCTATCCTGAACCTTGGGATAGATATTGATTTTTAGCCCATTAGATGGGGGAAGGAATATATGGGTGTATGTTAATGAAAAGTGGGATAGGAGTCACTTGACATCATGCAAAGTAGCGTCACCCAGATATTTGGGGAATTGCAATTTCTTTGACCCATCTTTAGAAAGTTCCATATATTTGGAAAGCTCAAAAACAAGCAGGCTAAATTAGTTTCATGTCTATAGTCACAGGGAAAATGGGTGGAATCGATATTAGTGAACTCAGAAGTAAGGAATATTAGCAAGTGAATTCAATGATTCTTGCTTATTGTCAGGTTTAGCAGTGTTTTATACTTATGTCTAAAATGTAAGATTTAAATTTATTTAGATGCACAAAAAACAAAATTTTCTATACTATAATTATATTAGCATTTTTTTTCTTAAATGGAAATGGAAAGGTTGAATATATTATGCACAAGAGATATATCTGATGTAACTTTGGTCAGACGGCACAAAAAGTTTTGAGTTACTAAAAGAGGGAATTTGAACAATTTTAGCTGCAGCAGTCTGGGTCCCAACTAATAAGGATGGACATTGTGGTACAGAACAAAAACCAGAGCATGCTTCACACTTGTCCTAATATGTATATGTGAAAGACCAAGCCTTAGAGGTCAAATAAAGAATGATTTATAAGGAAAAAAATCAGTTTCACCAGTGATAACCAAGTGTAAGTGAAATAGCAATCTTGTTTATTATGTCTTCAATTACTTTTATAGCATAACTTACATTGTCCATTCATTTACAACATGCAAGGCACCAAATAGTTCATTTTGGAAATCAAGAGATACATTATTTTGTCCAAGGCCACAAGCTTAAAATTTGTTAGAACCAAATCAAGAATCAAGACTTTTGAGGCCCTAAAGAACAGAACTTCTGTCTAGCTCAGCCCTCTTCCCACAAGTCTTTGACATATCACAAGCGCACTCTCTCCTACAGGGTCCATGGTAGGAAATTCTCTTTAGTCAGGGTCCTCTTCAGTGGTAAGCCCAGACTCAGCCTCTGGTTTCTTTTGGAAGCAGTCTATAGGCAGCTGTAGTCATATGATTGCAGGTGTTATAGTTAATGGAACCTGTTTATTTTTGCCTTAGATTATGATTCTTATAAAAAAATCTTTAAAAAAAGATTCTTCCAAAATTTAAAGCCAGGTTAACAGTTTTGCCCCTTTCACTTTGTTTGGATAATGGAACCAGATTGATCAGCACAACTTTGTACCACTCTTAGCAGCTTGGAGTTTTGCTAGAATCTATGAAACAATGAAGAGACCTTTAGCTATTAGGCAATATTTCATATATCCTGAGGGAAATCTGGGAAAGGGCAGGGGAGGGCAAGCAGAAAAGCACATTCTAGGATAATTTCCCATTAAGGGGAGCAAAGTTCTCTCCTAAAACATAAACTGTAAACATAAGATTTGTGTTTCCTGAGGTTCTATTTTGAACCTTTTTAAGTATAATATAAAGAAATAACTGCATGTTACATCTCTCCGTCTGAACAGTACTTTTAACTGTTTTCATCACTGACAAATGGCACTTCTGAAGCATAAGTTTTATGTGAAAAATAATCTAATTAGCTGATAAAGTCTTATGAATGGAGAGGCAGATCAATGTGACAGCAAGGGACTAGAAAGTGCAGAAGAAACCACGGTATTTACACTAGGAAAGGAGTCTGCTTTGTTCCTCTGAATAAAGAGAAAAAGTTAGGATCAAACAAAAAGCATCTTATATACTGTACACAAACGTTTATCACAGTTATCACTATTAGTTATTAAACTCTCTTTATCAAAATTAAGTGGTATTGGAGGATGATAGCTCTACTATCAGTACCATGACATACATGCTATTGCTGTTATTTAGAAGAGGAAACGAGATTTATTGGTGTTGTCACACAAGGTTGGTAACTTCGGGAGCTGGAATAAGGATCTGTTTCCCTGACTACAAGATCAGGACTCTGTCCACCAGCATTGTTACATTAACATAACTGATCATAAGAGTGTCTAAGCCTCTGAATCAGCATCTCTTTAAGGAGGATGTATCTGGTTGTTAATCCAGTTCTTTGGGTAATTAGTCAGTCTAAGAACCAGAGCTGGAGAATTTCTGCTGCAGACTTATCTACTGCTGCAAGAAACTCTCCTGCACTTGCCTTTGACACAATGCAGAGTATCCACACAGAGGAGTGTGGGATGCGGGAGGACCCCTACACTCTGCCCAAGGTCTTAGGTTCTAGTTTGTTCTGCTCCTAACAGGCCAGATGACTGCAGGTGATTCCTCATCCCTTCCTGGTCCTCAGCTTCCTCTGTACATTGAGTAGATTAAATCAGATATTTCTTGAGGACTCTTCACACTTTTGGATCCAAGATGTTCTGATGGTAAATCACGGACCAATGTTTGTTTTATTTTACTTTCTCCAATAAGACAAGGCAGACACCATGCTGCAGTCTTGGAAGTAGGCCCCCAAGGGACATCTTTCTTCAAACTTATGCTCCCTTATCATGTCTCCAATGCAGAGATTGTCTTTCTAATTCCTGAGCATATCAACATCTTTGCTCTCTGAACTTCACACTACTTGGCCTCTCTCCCAAAATCCAGTATCCCAAGGCTGTTTCCTTTTCATCATTACACTCCCATCTTAACCATCATCTAATCAGAAACATTTCCATCACCACCTATTCTAAGTAGCCCCCATTCACAAACCTTGGACAATTATCCTATTTTATTTTGGGGGAGAACTTATGAATATTGAAAATGATATTTTTTTTACATTTGAATGCTTTGTTTGTTGTTTTTACCTGACCTATTGAAAAGTCAGCTCCATAAGGACCAGTACACATCTATCTTTTTCATCAATGCCACCATCTAGAACAACCTGACACATAGTAAGTATTCATTACATATTGTTAAATCAAAGATAAGTAAAGGATAATCATCTTAAGCTCACATGGATATGCTACTAAGCACATTATTCATTCTGATGGGCCTTTTCTGTTTTGTTGATTATTAGCTTTTGGTCACTCATTATCCACTGACATTTAAACTTAAAGTTCTAAACAACATGTATGGGTTTCTTTTGGGGTTCTCACCTACATCTGCTTGATTAGATTTGTACACTGAGTAGAGCTTAAGAATCTACCATTCTCTGTGAGGCAGCTGGGGGTTTCAGGTGGACAGCTTCTCTCTCAAATGATGTGGCGCTTGCTTTGGCCTGTGGAGCCCACTCTGCCTTTCAACAACAGCAAACACCTCAGCAAGGAAAGCTTTATACTCAGCTAGTAAGACACAAAGCTTTCTCCAAACATTTTGCTCCAGTTTCTTGGAGGACTGCACTCTGGCATTTCAACAGGTGGAAGTGTGGCTATCTGGGCTCTCCCAGAGAAGAGGGGGACAGGGAGAGCACAGTTATCTTACTGCACCATCATGCTTCCTTCTGCTGTGTGAAGACGTTAACTGCATCCATCCTCAGCCGTACCTCTCACCCCCAGCCTCCGCTGTGTTCTAGGCAGAGCCTATCTGGATAGACAACCCCTGCATTTTGATATCATACTTAACGCCAGCTATTTTCAAAATCTCAGTGACTTAAGAAAATGAAAATTAGAGCTTTTTCGCCTCACAATCCAAACCAAACCTATAGCTCTTCTCTCAGTCACTGGATCCATTCTCCTTCCATCTTGTGGTTCCACTATTCTCAGGACCCCCTTGGCACCTCTTGGAAGACATTCTGCACTCAGAAAATTGGCAAGAAAGACAAAGTGACTTGCTCAGGATTCTTCAGAGCTAGGATGAGAAGTGGCAAACATCACTTCTGCCTGCATTCTCTTGGCCAGAACCCCATCAACAATCCAAACCCAACCAAAAGGGCCATATTTCAGGAAGTAGAGCTCTCATTGGTGGTTGCCTGACCAGTCCAGTTACACACTTTAATTTATGGTCTCTGATGACAATATTATGAGCAGAACTATCTCTATTTGCTATATTCACCAAACTTCTCTTAAATTTTTTACCTTTAAAAATCTTGCTGAAATACTTTGTTTCACTTTGCTTTCTTCTAATGCGATTGCTCCTTTGCAAATTTTGCATTTTAATCTAAGTGTTTTCAGTTTGGATTTTTTTCAACTTTTATTTAATAAATATAAATTTCCAAAGTACACCTTTTGAATTATAGCAGCTTTTCCCCCCATAACCTCCCTCCCACCTGCAACCATCCCATCTCCCAGTCCCTCTCCCATCCCATTCTTCATCACAATTCATTTTCAATTATCTTTATATACAATCAAAGCAACTGTTTAGCCCACCCCATCATCTTGAATGGGAAGAAGTCCTTCTACCTTTCCCAAACTGGAAATTTCTCACTGGTTATGTTTCATCCTTAACACTCTACCTCTGAAATTTGGCTTTATCTGTATCTGTTACATTTTTTCCTCATACTTGTTAGTCCATCTATCCTTTTCTGTTCTCCATTCTTGTTTGGAAAACCCCAAAATTCTTAGTTGGTTAATGAGGGAAATGATATTTTTTATTTTCAAGACTATTGTCCTGAATATTATTTTTCCATAATCAAAATGCCTTTCTTCTGCAGCATTTCTTTTTTAGAGAAAGTCTAAAATGCTGTACATGGCAAGTAAAAAGTCTAGGTGAAGGTCTTGGAAGCAGGTCATGGAGAGTTCTGTATGTTCCGGAGAGGGCACAAGGGGAGGTGAAAAGGAGATGGAGAAAATGGCCTTAGCTTGCAAATACCATTTTTTCTCTAGTTTTATTTGAAATGGAATAAAAAGAAATATACCCAAACAGTATATTTGATACTTGGACTGTGAAAGGGAGTTATACATTACAAAACATTTACAACCTAAGCATTTAACTATTTTCTCATTTGATCATTCAGATTTGTGAGACAGATTTCATTAAATATTCTGCATATAAGGAGTTTAATATTCAAATATTTAACCTAATTGTCTAAGCCATACAGGTAGTTAATTCCAAGTTTCCCATTTTAATGCATATAGGCCATATTTTTCAGCATATTTCTACATGGTGCTTAGAGGCTGTAGGCTGACTTTCAAGATTAGTATCAAAACATGGGAATGCTAGTTGATGGCAATCTACAGAGAAAGGCCCCATTTTGAAGCATAATATGTGTGACATAGGGTAAATGGCTTAAACCCTTTAAATTTCAATTTTTTTTTCACCTTTAAAATACTGACAATAGTAATGATTTCACAGTCTTCGAATGGGGATTAAATAAAATGTACCATAACACTAAAGACAAGAAGGCACTCAGTAAATGTTAGCTATTATTATTATTGTTTTCATTCAAGTATGAATTTCCATCAAAGGATGGAAACATCAGATTCAAGGTTTAATATAGCTGAATAAGTGACTGAGCTGAATGAGATATGCTGTCTGGTCTCCCAACACCAGACAAATCCCAAGCTCTCTTCAATGCCACATTCTGCTACACAGGCCTTCAGCTAGCATCTTTACAAATAGAAGATAATTACTTGGCATGGTTATAAATACTGAGCTGCAAGAAATTTGGTGAAACTGTTTTTTTCATGGGCCTGTCCTTGTAAGTAATTTCACATAACACTTTTTATCCTCTTTCCAGAAGAGTTAACATCAATCTTTTTTGAAAGATAAAGATGGTAAACAAACTCAAGTGTATCTGCAAATCTAAGAACAAGAGTTTATATTCATAATAGACATATTATAATTTAAAATTTGGATGGAGGCTCCTGCTTATTGAGCATGAAAGCCTAATAACTGGAGCCTTTTATCTCTCTCAAAATATTTTCCACTAGGCTGAGAGAATGGAAGAGCTAAGCACCATTATTTCTGAATTATTATTTCTGAATAATCCAAGGTGTATACACACACACACACACACACACATGTGAATCTGCACAAGCCCTATGTGCTCACAATTGAAATCTCATCCTCAAACCACCCACACATGCTCTTGGCAGGAAGACTGGAAACTTTCTCTGAAGTTTTTTATCCTTGTTTTCAGGTAGCTTTCTACATCAGTTTTCAAAATCCTTATCTGAAAATTCTGCGGTTAAAAAAAAGAAATCCTATAATATTTCAGCTGACAAACTTGAGTATTAATTGTACCAACTTAACCAACATCAAATTATCCAGTTAATAGAATGTAGGAAAATGAATATGTGAGTGGGATTCTTATACTTGGGATGTTGGACATTCTTTGAATCTAACCAATCATTCTTGGGCAACTCACATTTTCTCTGGGTTTTAATTTCTCCATTTATTTATTTATTTATTTATTTATTTTTAAACTTTTATTTAATGAATATAAATTTCCAAAGTACAGCTTATGGATTACAATGGCTTCCCCCCCATACCGTCCCTCCCACCCGCAACCCTCCCCTTTCCCACTCCCTCTCCCCTTCCATTCACATCAAGATTCATTTTCAATTCTCTTAATATACAGAAGATCAGTTTAGTATACATTAAGTAAAGATTTCAACAGTTTGCTCCCACACAGAAACATAAAGTGAAATATAATAGATGATTTTTTAAATGATGATGAAATCAGATCAGACCTATTGTCATGTTTAATCCCAGTGAGAGTCAAGTTGGGAATTGATAATTTCTTTCTTTCTTTTTCTTTTCTTTTTTTTTTTTTACAGAAGATCAGTTTAGTATACATTAAGTAAAGATTTCA
This sequence comes from Oryctolagus cuniculus, assembly GCF_964237555.1. Lineage (NCBI taxonomy): Eukaryota > Metazoa > Chordata > Mammalia > Lagomorpha > Leporidae > Oryctolagus > Oryctolagus cuniculus. Next base: position 112,643,413 of record NC_091438.1, read on the forward strand.
ACAGTTTGCACCCCCATAGAAACACAAAGTAAAATATACTGTTTGAGTACTCTTTATAGCATTAAATCTCAATGTACAGCACACTAAGGACAAAGATCCTACATGAGGAGTAAGTGCACAGTGACTCCTGTTGTTGACTTAACAAATTGACACTCTTGTTTATGGCATCAGTAATCACCCTAGGCACTTGTCATGAGCTGCCAAGGCTATGGAAGCCCCCTGAGTTCACTGACTCTGATCATATTTAGACAGGGCCATGGTCAAAGTGGAAGTTCTCTCTTCCCTTCAGAGAAAGGTACCTCCTTCTTTGATGACCTGTTCTTTCCACTGGGATCTCACTCGTGGAGATCTTTCATTTAGGTTTTTTTTTTTTTTCCAGAGTGTCTTGGCTTTCCATGCCTGATATACTCTCATGGGCATTTCAGCCGGATCCGCATACCTTAAGGGCTGATTCTGAGGCCAGAGTGCTGTTTAGGACATCTGCCATTCTATGGGTCTGCTGTGTATCTCACTTCCCATGTTGCATCATTCTCTCCCTTTTTTATTCTATCAGCTAGTATTTGCAGACTCTATTCTTGTTTATGTGCTCCCTTTGGTTCTTAGTCCTATCATTACGATCAATTGTGAACAGAAATTGATCACTGGGACTAGTGAGATGGCATTGGTACATACCACCTTGATGGGATTGAATTGGAATCCCCTGGTATGTTTCTAACTCTACCGTTTGAGGTAAGTCAGCTTGAGCATGTCCCGAATTGCACATCTCTTCCCTCTCTTATTCCCACTCTTACATTTAACAGCGATCACTTTTCAGTTAAGTTTCAGCACTTAAGAAGAATTGTGTATTGATTACACTATTCAACCAAAAGTATTAAGTAGAACAAACAAAAAAAATACTAAGAGGGATAACATATTAAGTTGTTCATCAACAGTCAGGGTGAGGGCTGATCAAGTCACTGTTTCTCATAGTGTTCATTTCACTTTAACAGGTTTCCTTTTTGGTGCTCAGTTAGTTGTCACCTATCAGGGAGAACAAGTGGTATTTGTCCCTTTGGGATTGGCTTATTTCACTCAACATAATGTTTTCCAAATTCCTAACAGGGATCATTTTTCAGTTAAAATTTATTTTTGACAGGCAGAGTTGACAGTGAGAGAGAGAGAGACAGAGATAATTTCACCATTTATTAACAAAGTACAATTGAATGTGGTAGAATGAGAAGGCAGTACCAAGATGGCACTGGCAAGTGAGCATCAGTTCCTCAGGAAATGGCTTCAGATCCCGCCTGGCAAAGGAGCCTGCCTGGTAACAGGCAGTGATTGGTTACAGCATAAACCACCCGTTGACCAGATTGGCTGCCTCAGCTATATAAGCTGCTACCCCAACTGAAATAAATGAGTCTGAGGGCTGCTCGCCTCTGGCCCGCTTTCACCTGACTCCCAGTGTCTGTGTCGTGACTCCTTGCCTCTTGCCCCAACCACACTTCGCCTCACAGAACAAATCCACAGCAACATCTGCCACCCAGTGTGGCGGAGAGAGAGCATGACGGACTTGGTGAGATCCCCCTTGATTTTGGCAAGTAGGCCCCTCAGTGTGTGCTGATTGGTTCTGTGAGGGTGAGCACAGGACCCCCTCCTGTGCCCCTTTCCTTGTCCTTGTCCTTGTCCTCCGTCGAAGTGACCCCAGGTTTGTACACACTGCCCAGAAGTATAACACCACTTCTCAGCTCCTCCTTTTACTTTCACTTCACCTGGCAAATTCACATAAGGAACTGATCATCCCAGAATCCAGAACCAAGTCATCTTCCCTCACTCGAGATAGGTGACACTCCAGAAACACTGTGTGGGCATATGGCCTTGACCTAACACATCAAGGAAATCTCCCACTAAGCACAGGACATGCTTATGATCTGATACACCACTCTCTGTTCATCTAATGTAGGGAACCCCCTGCAGAATGCCAACAGCCGCTGAGGTGCTTGGAATTTGTTTTGTTATGGCTGCAGTGCTGTGGGTGTCTTTCCTTTGGCTAGCATTGGCGTGGCGTGTCGCTCTTAAGTGCTCAAACATAGGAAAGACACCCCCTTCTCAGAAGCGCACACAGATTACAAAACACAATGAATCTGTGAGTGATAAGAGCCTGTCACTCCAGGTCTCTGCCTCACAGGTAAGAGTTGATTTAGGGAGAGAGAGCTCTGACAGTGAAAATGACATGACAGCAAACCTTTTAGCAATGCCTAGTCAGCCACCCCCCCCAAATATCCGTGGGATGAACTTAGACAACCTCAAGACAAATACCAGTGCGAGGTCATCCCATCCACACCCAGTGAGGATCTCCACATTTCTGGCAGTCCTTGGGCACCCTAGGCTCTCAGGGCAGCCACTAGTCCCCATCCCACCCACATGTTTGCCATTAATGTAGGAGCAAACGCAGAATTCAGGCCCTGGATTCCAATGCTCATAAATGACCTTACTATGCTAAAAAAGGTTTCTCAAGAGTCAGGCCCCCTGACTCTCCCTACTTTGAACAGGTGCTCATACAGTGGACATCGAACCTTCAGACTCACTTGACTGGGTTACGCTGCTCAAAGCATGTTTGTCAAGACCACAGACCACAGTTCTTTTTTTTTTTTTTTTTTTTTTTAGACAATGAGAGAGAGAGACAGAGAGAAAGGTCTTCCTTTTCCATTGGTTCACTCCCCAAATGGCCACTACAGCCAGCATGCTGTGGCCAGTGTGTTGCATCCATCCAAAGCCAGGAGCCAGGTGCTTCCTCCCAGTCTCCCATGCAAATGCAGGGCCCAAGCACCTGGACCATCCTCCACTGCCTTCCAGGACCACAGCAGAAAGCTGGACTGCAAGAGGAGCAACTGGGACAGAATCCTGCACCCCAACAGGAACTAGAACCAGGGGAGCTGGCACCACAGGCAGAGGATTAGCCAAGTGAGCCTTGGCGCCGGCAGAGACCACAGTTCTTACACAGAAAGCATCCTATGAGGAAGAGGCTGAAACTGTGGCAAGGAATAATGCTGCCTATGGAATGGCAGTAAACTTTGATATGCTTACAAGCCATGGCACCTACATATATCCTCATGAACAGGCTCGCATTGGAGTAGTTGCGTATTTTGATCAGGTCAAAGATTTGGCACTTAGAGCCTTAAAAAATATAAATCGTCCTAAGTATAGTCAACTCTTTTGAAACCTAGTTCAATGCCTAGGCGAATGGTTCCCCAATTTCCTTGCCAGAGTCTTGGAGGCAGTAGAGAAAAGATTACTGCTTGGCCCTGATAATGACAATTTGGTCAAACAATTAGCTTGGGAAGGTGCTACCAAAGAGGCAAAAGCTGCAATTGCCCCAGTCTGTAATGAAGACATTTCTAAATGGATAGTAGCTACAAAGGAGATAAATCCTGCTGATACACCCATACAAGCCCTAACTATAGCCATTAACAAACTGAACACAAGGAAGTCTAATGATCTTCTGGTTTATGGGGATGTCAGGAAACAGGACACCCACAACAAAACTGCCAAAACACTGAAAGATGGGGAAGCCCAAAATTCAGTGTCCCAGATGTAAAAAAAGGCTTTCATTGGGCAAAAGATTGCAAGACCAAGCCTTTAAACTCTCAGCGGGGTGGCCCTCAGCCCAGCAAGTAAGAGGAAGTCCTACCAACATTAACCGGTTGATGCCTATCTTCAATCTGAGGCCAAAATTGACCCTATGTTTTGATGGCATTGCCTTTGTGGGTTTAATTGCTATGGGGGCAGATGCCACTGTCTTAAAAGCTAGGGATACAATAAAAATGCAACATTGGAAGACAGTGCCTGGGTCTGACCTCCAAGGCATTGGAGGATTAAAATTGGCTGATCAGGTCATCACGCCTGTAATGTGGTGAGATGACAATGGAGATATGGGAACCATCTTTCCACTAATTGCTGAGGTTTCCATGACCTTATGGGGGAGAGATGTGCTCTCACAACTGCAAGCAGTCTTTACTATGGATCACGAATCTCCACAAGCCAGCAGCTTTAATGGAGAGCCTACAAGTAAGATTCACCCCCAATCCTAGAGGCCACTGCTCACCTCATACGAAAGCCAGACCCAATCCTCATTGAATGGGAAAAAACAGTAAGCATCTGGGTAGAGCAGTGGCCAATGTTACAACCCAAACATGGCATCCTTAGAGAATTGGTACAGGAACAATTGGAAAAAGGACACATAGAGCCCTCTACTAGCCCTCACAACACACCCATTGTTGTGATACCAAAGAAACAGGGAAAATATAGGCTACTACAGGATTTGAGAGCCATTAACAAAATCATAAAAAAGATGGGAACAGGCCGGCGCCCTGGCTCACTAGGCTAATCCTCCGCCTGTGGCACTGGCACCCCAGGTTCTAGTCCCGGTTGGGGTATCGGATTCTGTCCCGGTTGCTCCTCTTCCAGTCCAGCTCTCTGTTGTGGCCCCGGAGTGCAGTGGAGGATGGCCCAGGTCCTTGGGCCCTGCATTTGCATGGGAGACCAGGAGAAAGCACCTAGCTCCTGGCTTCAGATCAGCACAGCGTGCTGGCCACAACGCACCAGCCATAGAGGCCACTTGCGGGGTGAACCAATGGAAAAGGAAAACCTTTCTCTCTGTCTCTCTCTCTCTCTCATTGTCTACCTGCCAAAACCAAAACAACAACAACAAAAAGGTGGGAACATTCCAGGCTGGCATTCCCCATCCAGAGGCCATTCCTAACAGATACCACATAGTTACCATTGATATCACAGATTGCTTCTTTTCCATTCCCATCACGGAGGAGGATAAGACCTGCTTCACCTTTACAGTATGGGAGCCCAATTTCCAGCTCCCCACAAAAAGATTTCAGTGGAAAGTACTCCCACAAGTCATGAAAAACAGCCCTGCCATTTTCCAAAGATATGTTTCTCATGAGACTAGCACACTTAAAGATCAGTGCTTGGTCATACATTATGTGGATGATATCTTACTTGCTCATGAGAATGTGGCAACTCTGAAGGCCTGTCTAAGTGAGACAGTAAGAAATTTACAACTCCTGGTTTTGTCTATTGACACAGAAAAGGTACAACATTTTCCTCCCTTTCAATTCTTGGGTTATCAAATCTCCTCCCATATATCTTCAATGGGCTCAAACCCAAGCATAAATATTCACTTAATGAACTTCAGCTACTATGCAGCCAAGTCAATTGACCGAAGCCCTTCCTTCCCCTAACACCTGCAGAGCTTAGACAGCTTTTTGATTTACTAAGGGGAACAGCCCTTCTTCAAAAATCACATTGACACCAGTAGCCAGATCCACTATAGAAAAGACCAACACCCAGTTGTCAAATTTAAAAACCTTTAGCTATGACCCTCAGGTGCCTCTATTTGCCATAACCATATCTACCCTCAAGGCCCCCTTAGGAGTTATTTGGCAACAAATAACTATTTGATCACTATTCCAAACAGTAACAAAATCATAAAAAAGATGGGAACACTTTTTTGGGTGCACATAGCCTGGAGCAAGTGTCATAAAATAGTTAACAAAGTAGATGCCATCCTATTATGGGACTTAAATTAAGATATTATGCCAATAAGATACTTAACACAGAGCCAGAATACCACTATCACAGTTAGAACTGTACACATTGATGCAGAATAGCACTCTCTATCAAACTTTAATGATAATTTTCCCAGGACAGATTGACAATCACCTGCCAGCAGACTGGCTACTCCAGACATTACAAACCTTAGAAATAGACATCCAAAACATTCTTTCCCTGCTAATCAACCTATACCCATGGCACCGTGTGCATTTACAGACGCCAAAAAGTCACTGTTTGAAATAGTGATCAAATCCTCCACAGTAAAAGATAAGATCCATGTAGAACCCCACGGGGGATCAGTACAGTTGGGAGAAATAAGGGCAATAGTCAAGGTTCTACTCCTTAGCAAGGATGGGCCGGTAAATATATTTTCGGACAGCAAATATTCAGTACAGGTAGCAAAGACGATCCCTTTTGCAGTCTTTAACCTGAGCAATAAGCCAATTGACCAGATGTTCACACTACTTCAAGAGCTAACTGAGAACAGAAAACACCCATGGTATATCTCGCACATAAGATCACATACTGGGTTAACTGGCTTTATTTTCCAAGGCAACAAAAAGGTTGATCGTCTTATCTCCTGCAACACGGCTTCCATTGCACACCTAGGACAAACCCATATTCTACACCAAAAATTTCCTATGTCAGCAAGCAACATAAAATTGCTTTTCCCAGAGCTAACAATGAGCCAATGCAAACACCTAGGGCACTCTTGCAAGAATTGTGCACCCCTCGCCCTGTTAGGCCCACTGCAACAAGCAGGAGTGAACCTGCGAGGCCTTGCTCCTAATAAGCTCTGGCAAGTGGATGTCACCCACATTAACTCCTTTGGTAAATTTAAGTTTGTCCATGGGGTTGTAGATACTTATTCAAAGGCTGTATTTGCGACAGCCCAATCTGGAGAAAAGGCTAGTAATGTGATAAAGGCAGTTAAGTCAGCCATGCTGGTCCTTGGTGTCCCCTGGACCATAAAGATTGATAACAGGCCAGCAATACATCACAGGAATTTAATTCCTTCCTGAAATCATGGAACATACAGTCTGCCACAGGTATCCCATACAACCCACAGGGACAGGCAATCATTGAAAGAACTCGTAGGACAATTAAAGATCTCTTACAAAGACAGAAAAACAATCACATTCCCCTAGACCCACAGCTTTCTTTGACTGAGGTCCTTTTCACTATCAATTTTCTTACTTTTGATTCCCAAGAGATCAGCCCAGCTTATAAACACTGGGGATCCTTTCCATCCCAGACCCCCTGACAGGAGAATGGAAGAGGCCACACCATCTGCTAACCAAGGGTTGAGGATATGCTTGTGTCTTTCCAGAAAATGCAGGACAGCCCATTTGGGTACTAGCCAGAAACAACAAGCCTGCAACTGACAGTCAAGCAGAACCAGCTGAACAAGACTGAGAGCCTGCCTTGTTAGCAGACCCACCTGCCCTATCATCCTACCCTGAGAAATGGCCCATAGCCACATCCGTTACTGTTTTATACCCCACTAGCTCTGCTCAGCCACTCAAACGGCCCGCAGCCTGTGTGCAGTCATGCCGTTCCTGATTACTATTGTTCCTCATTCCTACCCCTATCTGAGCAAGCACTCCTGTGGTCTCCCATTTTGAGTGCTGGTTAGTCAATGACGGGTAAGATCCCCTGGGGGACAACCTAAGACAGACACAGCCACGTATGGAGACCACATGTAAACGGGGTCAACAGTGGTATGGCCAAGAATAATGCCTCCTGTTGCTCAAAAATGAAAGAAAAGGCGGAAATGTGGTAGAATGAGAAGGCCATGCCAAGATGGCTGCTGGCAAGCGAGCATCAGTTACTCAGGAATGGCTTCGAAACCCACCTGGCAACCAAGCCTGCCTGGCAACAGGCTGTGATTGGATGACTTCGGATACTGCCTGGCAACAGGCTGTCATGGGTTAGGGCATAAACCACCCCTTGACCGGATTGGCTGCCTTGGCTATTTAAGCTGTTGTACCAACTGAAATAAACAAGTCTGCGGGCTGCTCACTTCTGGTCCACTTTCACCCAACTCCTGGGGTCTGTGTGATGACTCCAAGCCTCTTGCCCCCACCACGCTCCTCCTCTCAGAACGAGTCCACAGCAACATCTGGGCTGCTATCACAGTTTAAGTTGCTACTGACTAATCTGCTCCATCCAATCCAGGCTCATCCTTCTATATTCCAGTCCCCACAATAGATGCTGGAGCCCTGTAAGTACTTTGGAACATTTTAAACTGATCGAAAAGTTTGTCTCAATGCAATGGACAAACAGGAAAGCTGACATGTTGCTGGAAAACAGACAATGATGTAGACATCAGCAGGCCACGTTCATCATGTCATGCTGAGAGGAGGCAATTCATCTTCCAAATGAGGTCAATGTGCTCTCAAACAGAAAAGGCCATCCCACAAAACCTTCCCATGACTTTGTGCTGCTCCTCAGCATCAGCAGCCATGGAATATTTGCTCCCAGAAATTCAGTATTTGCCCCTTGCAGATTCTACTTCTGCCTGCCTGTCTCCTTGACTGTGGAATTTTCAGAAAGTCTGAGGACAAACAGGCCACAGATCTCTAACCTGAACAACAAAGAATTTGACCTCTTTGTATTCTTGTTCTGAGAACTACACCTGGGATGAGAAATTCAGGAAGTAGAGTAAGAATTGGATACAGTAGGTAATTCCAAATATTAGTCCATCAGATTAGCCATTGTTAGTTGTGGTATTGCTAGAAACCAAAATGGTAGCGCTAAATTACATCATTTTCTTTAGCAATCCGACCTGCCTCTAGCATCTTAGCTTTAAAATGGAATGGGGGGTATTTCATATTCTGCAAGAAATTCAGCCTCCTTTGTGTAGCAGACTTTGAAAAGTGAAACAATTTGCTCAAATCCACACAGCATGGCCAAGGCTAGATTTTGATTTCAAGTTCAGGCTTCCTCCCAGACCAATCACTATGATCATTTTTCTTTTCGGACTATGTTTGGTTCATTTTCATTGCCTTTTTTATTGCATACTTCTTAAAGCCAGACTGTTTTTTAACTTCAGCCCAGCTATTTGATACCTGGGTGAACTTGCACAAGCCACTTAACTTCTCTGAGCCTCAAATTCTCATCTCTTAGATTCCTTTTTTTTTTTTTTAGATTCATTTATTTATTTGAAAATCAGAGTTACACAGAGAAGTAGAGCCAGAAAGAGAGAGAGAGAGAGAGAGGTCTTCTAGCTACTGGTTCACTCTCCAGATGGCTGCAATGGCTGGTGCTGCGCCGATCCAAAGCCAGGAGCCAGAAGTTTCTTCTGGGTCTCCCATGTGGATGAAGGGGCCCAAGGATTTGGGCCATCTACTACTGCTTTCCCAGGCCATAGCAGAGCTGGATTGGAAGTGAAGCAGCCAGGTCTAGAACCGGTGCCCATATGGGATTCTGGCACTCCAGGAGGCAGCTTTACCCACTATACCACAGCACTGGCCCCAAGATTCTTACTGGTGGAAATAATATATACCTTTGTAAGTGCTGTGAGGATTAGAGGATTTAATCCATAGAAAGACTTGAGCATGGTATTTACATATTATGATGGTTTAGTAATTTTTTAGACATACTACCCTTTGAAATGCCTATCTTTTTCTTGGTTTTCTCCCTCCTTTATAATTATGATTATTATCTGTTGGGTGTAACCATGTATTGAACAGCATGCAAAGTAGACTAATCTTTAAAAAGAATGCACAAGATAGGCATTATTCTATGATTCTATGAACCAAAATATAAACATTTAAAATCCATTACCTCCTAATCACCTTACTATATTTTATTGTTGTTTATGCTCTTGTAATGGACATTAGTTAGATCCACTACAGATGAATGGAAGAAACACTGTATAATAGCATGCTAGTGTGCATTGCTTTACAATACTGTTTTAAGTGACATCAAGTTTGAAATCATCCATGTTGGGAATATTTATACAAAGAAAACTGGTAAATATTATAAATTAGAATGTGATTTATTATTTTGTTGGTTTTCTTATATTAGAATTGATCAGTGAAGGTTGTACTATGTCTGTGACAATTATATTATAAAATATACAAATAATAGAGGGAATTTTTTTTTTTGGTAATCAAACAGTATTAGAGGATTCAGCAAAGACTTGGCACATATCATTAGCAAATGAAGTTTTAATGAGCAGCATTGTAATTTCAGTTTTGTACTCCCTGTAATCATAAATGAAAATCAGGCAACATTCACATCACAATCGCATTTATTGATCAATGATGTGAGTAGTGACTCCTTTCTTGATCCAGATCATGATCAAGCACTTAGTTGTAGTCCACTTGTGTCCAATTGTTGAACTGCCATAATAGGTTAGCTATGAATACAAGGGCTCAGCAAAAATCAACTAAAGTATACATTGAGATTCAATTGGCTATATGGAAATTATAATAAATATTATTACATCTTTATTATGATTTGTGAAGTATATATTGTTTGTCCTGTAATTTATGCACATTTATACATGTACACATTTTCCCCTAAAGAGTTAGTTATTAAATATTTATCAGCATACCACTGAGCAGATCATATTTAAACCTTGGGATCCAGACCCCAGCCAATACATATCCCAAACCCTGTGGTCTTTCTCAGAACCTGTTTTCCAGGATGACCTGTGTAAGTTGTGAGTCATAAAGCCTTGTTTTCTCTTATCTGTCCCAGCAGGAATTATGCCCCACTTGCATGAGTAAAACTTTGTCCGATCCTATAATGCAAATAAAGGATTAATAGAAGTTGGAATTCCTATGAACTCAGAGCACAAAACGTTTGTGGGGTCATCCCTTTCAGAACTTTTGTCTTTGTCGAATGACTGCTATAACAGGCCAGTTTCAGGCTCCTATCTGGGTGCTTTATCATTTTCATTCATCATCTTTAAAGCTGAGCTGGCCCCAATTTCCCTTGTCTGAGCTGTGGATGTCCCCTGCTGGAAACCAGAGCTCACTGCAGCTGAGAGAACAAATGCTGTAGCAATAGATGCACTTGTGTATATGTGTAAGATCACTCTCACTGGCTGCCTGCATGCCTCTCAACAGGAAACCACTTGGAAAATTCACCTTCTTCTCCTACTTTTACAAGTCTGCCCTCATTTACTGATTTCATCTCGAAATTAATGATCATCACTATTTATCAAGTGTTTAGCATAGTGTCCATCACATGGCAAGCTCTTGATAATTATTAATTGAAAAAAATAAAGAAAGAAAAGAGTTCCTTGGTAGGTGCTTTGCACATTATCTCATTTAACTCTCAAAAACAAGCAAGTAAATTAGGAGCTATAATCCCTGTTCCCTTTCTCTCTCTCTCTTTTCTGATGTAGGAACTCTGGCCTAGAGGTTAAGTAACTCAAGGTCACTTAGGCTTAAATGTGGCAGCACCAGCTTCGCAACAGGGATCGCTCTGTCTACAGAAGCACACCATGCTACCGCCTCCACACAGTTTCCAACGGCTCACTATCCACAGTTTTTCTGTCCATAAGCACAATTTCCTGTCCAATTTGCTTTCGTACTTACTCTTAGCAATCACCCAGGGTGGATCCCTTCTTTGTCCTACTTACTGCATGCTTTGGCCAAATCCTTTTCCCTTTCAGAGCTTGAGTTTCTTCGTCAGATAAATTAAGGAGATGGATTAGCTGACTCCTAATTTTCCTTCTAACTATAAAATGCTGATGCTTTCTGAATTTAATTTCAGAATAGACATGCTGAGGTCCAAACTGCTGGGGATTTCCTCTCTGGCCAAGGAAACAAAACTCAGCCGTGTGCTATTTGTGCATTTGTATCAAGAGAAAGGAATTCAGCTCCAAATCCAGCCACCCTTCAGGCACAGGCTTTTCCTATCTGAAGCCGCTGATCACTTACATGAGAGGTTATCAGTAGGTGGACAAAAGAGTGTTTCTCCCATCTTTTCATTGAGCCAAAGCACAGTTGCCAATTCCAACAGCCAGTAGGGAGTTTTCAGCATGTGACAAGCCCAAAGGCATTTCTGAAGCTGCCAGCACAGAGGCCTGTCGAATCTGCTAAGGAACCAGATGTAGCAGATAAATATCTTCCACAGTCTGGCATCTGGGGCCTGTGCTTGCCAGCTGAGAGAAGGGCTGGGATGCACAGTGCTGAGGGCGGGGATGGTGGAGGGATAGCAAGCAGAGCAAATCATGCACATTTCTTGTTACACTGGAAAAAAAGACAGTCTAGAGGATATTTCCAATTCTGGAAGGACCAGATTAAATATGGGTGGATTATATGTTGGTTACTATTCTTAAAGGCCAGAATATAAATAGGTCAACTATATTTTGTGATCTTTGCCACTACTGCTTTGTTTTAGTTTTAATTAATAGATGTATTTATTTGTGTATTTTATTTGACATACAGATAGAAAGGGTGAGGAAAGAGAGAGAGAGGTCCCATCCCCATCCTCTGCCGAATTTGAGCAAGGCCACAGCTAGGAGATAGGAACTCAGTTCAGGTCTCCCATGTAAGTGGTAAGGACCCAAACACTTGAGCTGTTGTCTGTTGCCTCCCAGGGTACAGATTAGAAGGAGGCTGAAACAGACAAAACTCAAATCCAGGTACTCCAATATCAGAGGCAGTTGTTCCATCCTAACACTGGATCAAATGCCTACTCCAAGCACCATTGTTTTGTTGGAAAGATATTGCTACTATTTGGCAGTCCTAGATTGCAATACTCTATATGAAATTTATTCAGTGCAAGTGTATTTATCCAGGCAGTTTGTATTACATTGAGACCTACACACAAGAGCATACATACATACATACATACACACATGAATACACACACATACATTTTGGGTTTTCCAGTTCTTCCTAAAATAGAAAATAAAACCTAATGTATTATTTCATTTTGAGACAATAAATGACTGTATGTGTTGAGTCATAAGTATTTTGCTTTTCAAAAATCTTTTTTATTTAGATTCTCTAAGTGATATTCATTCAATTCCATTTTTTTCTTTCAACCCACTTATATTTGGTGAATGCCTGCTAAGTTTATGATATTGCTATGTGTGAAGATTATGAAGATGAAGAGAGAAAATGTTTTCAACTTGGGAATGGGAGATCATTTGGAGATATAGGTATGGAGAGATATTGGCAGAAGAGCAGTACCCAAAATTGAGGGCACCTTTCTCTATGATAAAGGCTGAAGTTTATACTTTTCAATAAGACGTATGTGTGTGTGAGTGTGTGCTTCTGTGTGTGTATTTTTCCTTTCTCACTTTGTTGATTTTCCAAAAAGAAAAATAATGTACGCTAACAGGTAGGTTTATAACAGGTCAATAGTTTTTCCCCAAATAATCTGATTATTTAATCTGCATTATTTACTTTCATATATTTTATGGATATATAAAACAACAAAAATGAGAAAGTTATGCACAGCAACATGCCGTTCTCAGATCAATGCTATCATTTCTCCACTGTACTTTCTAATGCTTGCTATTATGCAGTGTTACAATATCATAGACATGATAGAATTTTCTGGGGTTTTGGTTACTCTAATGCAAGGCCTTACTCCATACTCTTCTGCCATTTCCTCCTTTTTTCTTTGTCTTAACCTTTTCAGCTTTGCACCCTCACCTTCAACCCCAGAAAATCGAAGGTCAATGGAATATTGTCTTTCCACATACTTGAGTAAGGAGTCTTAGACCAACAGTAGTCTTTAAACTTTGTATTTTTGTCAAATAAAGATGTTACTATATATTTGTCCATTAACCTTTTATATGCCTTTACTAACCATTCCATTATTACTTTTCCAATGTTGTTTTACAACAAGATTAATACTGAAAAGATCATTATGTACATTATTATGAAATTGTATTAAATGGAAGATGTATATAAATTGGGGCCAGCACTGTGGCTCAATGGGTTAACGCTCTGGCCTGAAGCGCAAGCATCCCACATGAGGGCAGGATCTAGTCCTGGCTGCTCCACTTCTGATCCAGCTCTCTGCTGTGGCCTGGGAAAGCAGTGGAGGATGGCCCAGGTCCCTGGCCCCTACACCCACGTGGGAGACCTGGAGGAAGCTCCGGGCTCCTGGGTTCAGATTGGCCCAGCTCCAGCCCTTGCGGCCATCACTAGGGAGTGAATCAGCGGATGGAAAACCTCTCTCTGTCTCTACCTCTCTCGGTAACTCTGTCTTTCAAATAAATAAATAAAAAAAGATGTATATAAATTGTATTGCATAGATATTATTAATTACATTTCAAAATTGTGTAACAAAAGTACCAGAATGTTTTTCCCACGTGTTCTCCACCAGCACTGGTTATTATAACTCTGTTTTAAAAATTAATTTGATTATATGAAAGGCAGAGTGACAGAGACATGGGCAAATGGAGAGAGAGAGAGAGAGAGAGAGAGACTTGAGTCATCACCTGCTGCTTCCCAGATGCATCAGTAGGGAGGTGGATTGGAAGCATTGAAACTGGAACTCAAATCAGCTCTCTGATAATGAGACTTAGATTACCAACTGTACCACAACACCTGCTCCAACTCTTTTTTTTTTAAGATTTTATTTATTTATTTGAAAGGTGGAGTTACAGAGAGGCAGAGGCAGAGAGAGAGAGAGGTTTTCCATCTAATGGTTCATTCCCCAGATGGCCACAACAGCCAGAGCTGCACCAATCCTAAGCTAGAAGCTTTTTTCAGGTCTTCCACATAGGTACAGGGGCCCAAGGACTTGGGCCATCCTCTGCTGCTTTCCCAGGCCACAGCAGAGAGCTGGTTCAGAAGCAGAGCAGCCAGGACTCGAACCACCACCTATATGGGATGCTGGAACTGCAGGTGGCAGCGTTACCAGCTATACCACAGCACCAGCCACAATCCAACTATTTTTTAATTCTTGTCAATTTAATGGAAGAGAAGAGGTTTCCAATTATTCATTTCTTTTACATTTTTCTAATTATCTCTGAAATTGAATTTTCTCAAGTTTATTGACCTCTTGGTTTGTTTTTCAGTGGATTGCTAATTCGGATATTGCAACCTGGAGAAAAATAGCTTTTCACTAGGTTCATTGTATACCTCTTATACAATTTTTAAAAATATGATTTTTACTTATTCAGAAGAAAGAGAGAGACAGAAGTCTTCTATCCATAGGTTTATCTCCCAAATGCCTACAAGAGCTGAGGCTGAACCAGGCCAAAGGTAGGAGCCAGGAACTCAGTCTGGATGTCCTATGTGGGTTTTAGGGGCCCAAGCACTTGAGCCATCACCAGCTGCTCCCCACGGTGCACATTAGCAGAAAGCTGGAAATGGAAGGAGAGCTGGGATTTGAACCCGGGCACTCTCATATAGGGTAAAGCTGATCTAAGCAGTGTCACAACCACTGTGCCAGTCACCCTCACCAAATTTTTTGTTGAAAGAAAAAATTTCTGAGTTCCAGGATAGTCATGAAATAAATGAAGAGCAGAGGGGCCAGAGCAGTGGTGCAGTGGGTTAACACCCTGGCCTGTGGTGCCAGCATCCCATATGTGTACCAATTCGACCCTGGCTGCTCCACTTGCAATCTAGCTCTCTGCTGTGGCCCAGGAAAGCAGTGGAGGATGGCTCAAGTCCTTGGGCCCCTGCACCAATGTGGGGGATCCAGAGGAGGCTCCAGGCTCCTGGCTTCGGATTAGCGCAACTCCAGCCATTGCGGCCAATTGGGGAGTGAATCAGTGGATGGACGACCTCTCTCTCTCTCTCTTTCCCCCTCTCTCTCTCTTTCTCTTTTTCTCTCTCTCTGCCTCTCCTTTCTCTGTGTAGCTCTCACTTTCAAATAGATAAATAAAAAAAGAGATAGAGCTCATGCAGAGAACAATTATAAAAAAAAAGAACAAAATACTCAACAATGCCATAGACTCAGCAGTGCTTGAGTTGGAAGGGTATTTTATGATTATTTAATGTTCACTTAATCAACCATGAGAAAATATTTATTGATTTATAAAGTTGACATTACTATGGATACTGGAGACTCAGAGAGAATAGAAACTGTGATGTATAAAGATAAGTTTTCTATTCAAAAATAGTTACAGTATATTTAGGATATGGTATGTAACAATTGTAATAGAAGATAATTGCTATAATAGTGCCAAATACAAAGGATTTGGAAACCAGAGAATACAGAAAGTATGTTTTTTTTTCTTGGAAAGGATGGGGAAATTTTCACAAGGTTATAATTTGCCTGAAAAATTAAAAAAAAAAAAAAACAGATCTCACTCAGCTAGTTGGTCAGGGAGGACAGACTTTATTCCAGACAAAGGGATAGCAAGCTAAAACATGAATGTGTATTTTGCTAAAGAAATGACAAGAAGCACTTCATGATTCAACTGTGGGGTCTCCAAGGCTAGATTGTTAAGACTTTAGAGTGGATGGATCAAGTTTATTGAATCTTCAATAGATTGAATCTTCAATAGATTGTGTTGCCCACAACCAACGTCAAAGGACATTATCGGTCATTTCCACATGACAACTACAGTCTACACTAATACTTTCCTTTATTTTTGGATCCCTAGCATATTCCATGTGCACTTCACTGCACTGATCCAACATTGACATTTTTCTAAATGTGTCTTTAAAATAAGTGCCTAACATCATGTCTTTGTTCTGTGTTTTCTTGGCGTGCTGTTCTTCAAACCATTGTTGATTAAGGCTCTGCCTTCGAAGATTCTATAATAGACAACTTATTCCAATTCTTTCTGACCGTATGGCTTAATCAGATTCACAACGCAGGCGTGATAGCTAAGTGAGCCTAAAGTCAGTTGTAAAAGGACTCGCAGGCCTCCCTAAAGTGCAGAGATTCCATGCCATTCATCCATCAAACAGTGAACACTTACCCTGTGCCAGGAATTCTGCGAAGTGCTGACCATTCCATGATGAACAGAGACCAAGTCTCAATGCCGTGGGAAGACATTCTAGTGGAAAGCTTTAACAGCACCCTGTTGAAAAAGTGGTTCCACAAAACTTTCTTCAGCAGGAAAGGGTCTGTATTCTAAGATAATTTCCTCAAATCACAAATGACAAAATTATGCTCCAGAGACATAAAGTGAAATTTAGAAAGAAACAATAATTCTTCTATCCTCTGAAATGTCTATGCTTTCATGCTTAAAACTCTTTGACCTAACTGTAGGATTTCTTCTCTAGTAATTGAAGAAGGCTGATCATGATTCTATGCTTCCATTAAAAGTAATAAATTATTGACTTGAGCCCATTAAGTGGTAAATATGATCAAGAAATTAATGCTAAAGAATGATATATCATATCAATAAAATGATACATTAGTAGAGAGAACACAGTCCTATATTTGTATGCGTCATAACAGAAATTCAAGATGAGATCAAACTGATAGAAAGGTGAAATAGACCATCCTATGCTTATTGTTAGAGAGTTCAACAGTCTTCTATAAATAGCAGATAAAACAAATAAACAAAATCCAGTAAGAACATAGGAGACTTCAACATCATCGCCGGCACCACGGCTCACTTGGCTAATCATCCACCTGCGGCGCAGGCACCCCGGGTTCTAATCCCAGTTGGGGCGCCAGATTCTGTCCCGGTTGCTCCTCTTCCAGTCCAGCTCTCTGCTGTGGCCTGGGAATGCAGTGGAGGATGGCCCAAGTGCTTGGGCCCTGTACCCGCATGGGAGACCATGAGGAGGCACCTGGCTCCTGGCTTCGGATCGGCGCAGCACGCTGGCTGCAGCGGCCATTTGGAGAGTGAACCAACAGAAAAAGGAAGACCTTTCTCTCTCTCTCTCTCTCTCTCTCACTGTCTAACTCTGCCTGTCCGAAAAAAAAAATCATCAACCAACTTGACTTTATTGATATTTATTGAATACTTAATCAAACAACAGTATACATATTTCAGAGGAATGCAGAATTTTCATTCAGGTCATTTGCTGGTTAATAAAACAAATTATCATAAACTGAAGGGATTAAAATCATATCAGGCCTGGTTTTTACTGCAATAGAATTCTCTTAAAATAACAGAACAATATCTGAATGCTTCCTCAAATATTGAAGATAAACAACCTTTAAATAATATATCATCTGAAAAGTAAAGCACAACATATTTGGAAAATATTTTAATTGGACAAAAATGAAAAAACAACATCCAAGTGTGCTTAGCTAAAGCATTGCTAAGAGGAAAATTTATAGCAGAGTGCTTCATACTAGAAAAAAATCTGTAATATTTATTTTAAAATAGAAAAAAAAAAAGGCCAGTGCTATGGTCCAGTGGGTTAGGTCATGGCCTGTAGTGCTGGCATCTTATATGGGCGACAGTTGTAGTCCTGACTGCTCCACTTCTGAACCAGCTCCCTGCTAATGTGCTTGAAAAGGAGCAGCAGATGCCCAAGTCCTTGGTTCCTGCACTCAGGTCTAAGACCCAGAAGAAGCTCCTTTCTCCTGGCTTCAAACCGGACCAGCTCTGGTCATTGTGGATATTTTGGGAGTGAGCCAGCAGATGAAAGACCTCTCTCTCTGTCTATCCTTCTCTTGCTCTGTAACTGCTTTGAAACAAATAAATATTTAAAAAGAAAAATGAAAGGCAATTAAACAGAAGACAGGTAATAATAAAGATGAACATAAACAATAAAAGTGAAAATAATGGGAAAAAAGCAAACCCAAAATTACGTCAATGACATTTCAAAAAAACTGACAAAACTTTACCTGGCTAATTAGAGATAAAAGAGATCATATAAATAATTGCCAATATCAAAAAATTAAAGAAGAAACAACTCCATAGAGCCTACAGTATTCAAAAGGGAATTTTATGAACATTTTTTCAATGAATTTTAAAATTTAGTTGTGTTGAAAAATTATTTGAAAGACACAGCTACCAAAAGTCACTCAAGGAAAAATAGATAGCTTGAATTACTCTATCTACTGAGATCTGCTGAAGAGAATATAATATCCCAAATGGCCTCACTAGTGTTATCAACCATTTAAAGGACAAATAATATCACCTGATTTTTTTAAAGATGTATTTATTTATTGAAAGGTAGAATTACAGAAAGAGGGAGACACACACACACACACATACACAGAGAGAGAGACAGAGACAGAGACAGAGACAGATCTTCTATCTGCTGGTTCACTCCCAAGATGGCTGCATTGGCCAGGGCTGTGCCAGGCCAAAGCCAGGTGCCTAATCCAGGTCTACCACATTCGTAGGAAGAGAACAAACACTTGGGACATCTTTCATTTCTTTGCCTAGGCCATTAGGCTGGAAGTGGAGCATCCAGGACATGAACCAGAACACATATGTGATCTTGACATATTATAGGCAGCTTTAGCCACTATACCACAACACCAGGTCCCAATTAATCAATTTGTTATAAATGTCTCTAGAAATCTGAAGTTGTAGAAAGCTTCCTAACTCAAGCTATGAAGAAAACATTATCCAGATGCTTACAACAAAGGCATTACAAGAAAATGAAAAAATATCTCTCATAATCTTTAACAGAATTTAATTAAACATATTCCATCAATATATAAAGAAGATAATCTCTCAATCATGTAGAACTTATCACAGGGATGTAAGTTGATTTAACATGGAAATATCAATTTAATTCATGTTATTATTGGAACAAAATGGAAACCTATATGGTCATCTCAGCATATACAGAAAAAAACACTTGCTAAAATTCAAAAGTCATGCAATATAAAAACTGTCAGCAACATGGTAAGACTATTTATGAAAACCTTACTGCTAGTATTGCATTTTGTGGGGAACTACTAAAGTCTTTCTCCTAAAATTCAGGAACAAAATAAGGATGTCCATTTTCACCACTTCAGCATCATATGGAGGAACAACCAATGCAAGAAGGCCAGATAAAAACCAAAAACCACTCAAATTGCACTGAAAGAAGTGAAACTGGGACAGTTAAGTTGTTGCTTAAGGGGCCCAGTGATGTGGCAAAGGGGGTAAAGCCACTGCCTGTAGTGCCAGCACCCATATGGGCACAGGTTCAAGTCCTGTCTGCTCCACTTGTGAACCAGATCCCTGCTAATGTGGCCTGGGAAAGCAGCGAAGATGGCCCAAGTCCTTGGGCCCCTGCCCCCATGTGGGAGACCTGGAAGAAGCTTCAGGCTCCTAGCTTCGTATCTGCCCAGCTACGTCCATTGCAGCCATTTGGGGAGTAAAACAGAGTATGGAAGGTCTCTCTCTCTCTCTCTCTCTCTCTCTCTCTCTCTCATCATCTGCCTTTGCCTCTCTGTGACTCTGAGTTTCAAATAAATTAATTAATTAAAAAAAGAAGTTGTTCCTTGGTATGCCTGCAACCCATGTTGGAGTCCCTGGGTTTGAGTCCTGGCTCTATTTCCCATTCTGGCTTCCTGCTAATGCATACCATGGGAGGTAGCAGGTAATGGCTCAAGTACTTGGGGCCCCATTATCTATGTTGGGAACCTGGACTGAATCCAAGCTCCTTATTTCAGCCTGGTCCATTGTCAGCATTTTTATTTACCTGCCTGTTGTATGCATTTGAGGAGTGAAAGAGCAGATAAGAAATCTCTCTGTGTCTAAGTTTGTTTCTGTCTCTGCTTTTCAAATAAGTAAACTCACCTTTTTTGAACTGTTAGATTTATAATGTGGGTGTTGTGGTGCAGTGTGTTAAATCACACAGGATGCCTATATGCCATATCAAAGTGCCAGTTCAAGTTCTGACTCCTCTGCTTCTAATATTTCTTCCTGTTAATGCACTCTGTGAGACAGCAGATAATGGTTGAATTGCGTGGGTTCCTGCCACTCACATGAGAGAACCTGACATGGGCATTTGAGGAGTGAACCAGCAGATGAAGGATATTTCTCCCTCTCTCTGTCTCTCTGTCTCTGTCTCTCTCTCTCTCTTTCTATCTTTCTCTCTGTTGCTTTGCCTAGATGAAAATAAGTAAATAAACTTTTAAAAAGTTATATATTTTCTATATTAGCTGAGGATGCCTGTTTCTCCTAAAAAGTCATGTGTTGAAGCTATAACCTTCAATGTGACTACATTTAGAGATAGGGCCTCTAGGGGTTGATTAAGTCAGGACATAAGATAAGGCCTTAATCTAATAAAACTATTGTCCTTAAAAAAATGCAAGAGATATCAGAGAAATCATTCTCTCCTGCTCTTTCTATGAGAACACAGAGAGAAGAGGCCATGTGAGGACATAACATGAAGGTGGCCACTTGAAGGCAGAAAGAAAGATCTCACCAGACAGTAACACTGCTTGGTACCTTCATCTTGGACATTAACTTGCAGTACTGTGAGAAAATAAATTTTTATTGTTGACAGCACCCAGTATGCAGTATCTTATTTTGACATCCTGAGTCAAATAATGCACTAGCCATGAATAATAGAAACTGAAAGAAAAATAATACAATTACAGTAGCATCAGCATTGTGAAATACCCATAAATAAATGTGACATTTGTGTGAGTTTGTGTGTGTTATATGTAGGTACGTATATACATATATATATATCCTTGTATATTTGTATGCATATTTATATATACACAAATCCACAAAGCCAATATATAAATTTTATAAACTATATATAATATAGAAATACATATTCATACATAATATATGTATGCAGATAGTTTCAATCATATGATATTAAGAGTGGCTTTTACCCCCTGTATATTAGATAGGTATTAGGCATAATACTTTAAGTAGTCACATGAAAACTCACAAGGAGATAAGGAAGTTTGTCAATGCAGCTCGGCTCTTCTAAGGACATAGTACTTTAATCATAGTATGCATTTAACTGCACAAATTTCTGAGTGGGTTCAGAATTAATATGGGAAATTCTCTCATTCCGATATCTCCTCTAGCTGAATGCAACAATACAAGCAGTGTTTATTTTTTTAAAGATTTGTTTATTTATTTGTAAGGTGGAGTTACAGAGAGAAAGAGAGAGGGAAATACAGAGAGAGAAAAGAGAGAGAGAGAAGCCTTCCATCCTCTGGTTCACTCCCCAGGTGGCAGAAATGGCCAAGAGTGAACCAGAGCAAAGCCAGTAGCCAGAAGCTTCATCTGGGTCTCCCATGTTGGTGGCAGGGGCCAAAGCACCTGGGTCACATTCCACTACTTTTCCCAGGTCATTAGCAGGGAATTGGATCAGAGGTGGAGTAGCAAGGACTCAAACCGGTACCACTATGGGGTGCTGGCATCACAGGCAGTGGCTTTATCAGATATTGTGCAGTGCCAGTCCCACAGTGATTAATTAAAAAAAAGAAAGAATACAGTTGCATTAGAAGCTATGGCCAAGAGAGAATGTGTCAGAGTCCAGTTCTGAATCTGGACTTGTAAATAAGTTTCAACTTGAGGGGTAACTCTGATGGATTAGTAGTGAATATTTCAAGCAAAAGTGGTAAAAATAAGATCTTGAGATTTTATTTCAAGTCAGTAGGAGAAAGGATTCCAGTCAGAGAGCTATGCTTACTGGAGGCAGGGTGTCAATACGCTTGTCTTGTATAGCCACCCAAGCCTTGAAATTTCACTGGATTCAAAAGAAGAAGCAAGGCCGGCGTTGCGGCTCACTAGGCTAATCCTCCACCTTGCGGCGCCGGCACACCAGGTTCTAGTCCTCGTTGGGGCGCCGGATTCTGTCCCGGTTGCCCCTATTCCAGGCCAGCTCTCTGCTGTGGCCAGGGAGTGCAGTGGAGGATGGCCCAAGCACTTGGGCCCTGCACTGCATGGGAGACCAGGATAAGTACCTGGCTCCTGCCATCGGATCAGCAGGGTGTGCCGGCCGCAGTGCGCCAGCCAAGGCGGCCATTGGAGGGTGAACCAATGGCAAAGGAAGACCTTTGTCTCTCTCTCTATCACTGTCCACTCTGCCTGTCAAAATAAATAAATAAATAAATAAAAATAACAAAAGAAGAAGCAAGTCTTCATTTGGCTTTAAATAATGCTTCATAAAATTAACCTTTAACCCATTATGCCCCATCATCTTGTATATAGAATACCTATAAAGATTTCAACTGAACAATAAGAATAGCACTTATAGTAACTTTGAATATTGTCTTGTTGAAATATCTTGTTGAAATATCTGCAAAACTGAAACCTTGGGAATTAAAGAGTTAATGTCCATTCAACTCACTGCCAACTTAAGAGCAAACTTCTGGATTTTTCATGTCCTTCAAACAATTATTAAACCAAAATATTACTATTGACCACCTGGAACTAATCATTTAATTTTTTTAGTTTACATAAATTAAAAACCCTTTTATTTAATTCACACAGACACCCACACCCTATAATTTAAAGATATCTGTTTCATTGATGGGAAAACTGAGATTCACAGATGTGTCCTGTCTGGCCCAATCAGGCAACTGTTAAATGACAAACCCAGACCTAAAAGTCAGTTCTCTCCTTTCCTAGTCCAGTGTGTTATTTCAATACTATAGACAAATACCTTAAATTTATATAATCAAAGTCACATATCAGAGCAAATCGATTTGTCCAAAAGTAGAAAGTTACTGAGTTGCCAAAAAGGATCCCATTTAGATCTGGTTAGATTTAGGCTTATTTTTCAGGTTAGAAATTCTTTGTGGAGGATTTCTTCTGCCTTACATTATTTCACGTTGCTTTGTAATTATCTAAAGTATTTTATTATATCCTCCATTCAATCATAGGCAAACTGAAATATTACTAAGCAATCTGAAAACATTCCTTTAATCTCCCCATTCACACATACACAGATCCTAACCCAGTTCCTCGTGTCCTGTAGGCACCAAAATATAGTAAAGGGAATGAGTGAAATGGAAATTCAGTTTTTGATAATATTAGAGTAATTGCCAAGTAAATAATCTGGAATTCTGAAGAAAATTGATGTTATACCTCCAGTGATTTAAATATGATCTATTATTAATTAAAAACAGCCAAAGGCTAGTCACTGAAATAGACACTTTAATATATACTAACTCCCTTGATCACCCACTTTAAGTTTACACACACACAAACACACACACATTCACACAACATCATCCACTCAGATCCAGGTATTTTTGTTTATTTTTATTAAATTTTGTTTTGTGGGCTGGCATTGTACCATAGCAAGCTAAACCACCATATGCAACATTGGCATCCCATATCAGGGTACTGGTTCGAGTCTCAGCTGTTCTGTTTCATAACCAGCTCCCTGCTAATATGCCTGGGAAGACAGTGGAAGATGGCTCAAGTACTCCTATCACCCAAGTGGGAGACCCAAGTGAAACTCTAGGTTCCCAGCTTACCTTTAAAAAATAAAAGAAAAACACAGTGCTAATTTTTTATTTTATTTTTTTTTTTAATTTTGTTTGAAAGGCAGAGAGAGAGAGACAGAAAGATCTTATATTTTCTGATTGACTCCCCCAAACGCCAGCAAAAGCCAGGCCTGGGCCAGGCCAAAATCAGGAACCTGGAACTCAGTCCAGGTCTCCCACATGGGCTGCAGGGACCACCTTGGGCCATCACTGCTGCCTGCCAGGGTGCACAGAGGGTGCCTGGAACCAGAAGCAGAAGTGAGACTCAGAACCAGGCACTCTGCACCGTGTCCCAAGCAGTGATTTAACCAATGCCTATCTAAGATCCAAATTTCTATTTTCAAAGCCCAGGGCACTTTCCAGCACAATTAAATTGCCAGCACAGTAAAATTGGCAAAATAGATATACATATTTTCAGAGCTGTCTGAAGTATTTCCTATGTTGATATATATGAGAATTCTCCATAATTCTTCTGAGATTAATCTTTCAAAACTTGAGATGTAAGAATATATTCATGAAATATTTATCTCCCATTTTAAGTTAAAACCTTTACTGTATCTTGTAATTTAAAGTAAAACCTATGTCACAATGCCCAAATATACAATGCCTCTGCTAAGCCCTGAACAGGTCCAGCCAGGTTGAAATTCAAGTTTGCCACAGCTTCCCACTTGTAGCACACCCTGTCTCCCCCATGTTGTCCTTTGGATAACCTCATAATGACTTTTACTGTATTTATGCAAGTTCTTTCCAATTAGTCCATTGGAGCTCTCAAATGGAGAAGAAATGAAAAAAGGAGAAAAGGAAAACGATGATCTGGGGTAGCATTTAACTAGCAGGAGCTTTTCACACTGTCAGGTCATAGAAACATGGAAAGGCAGACAGGTCCTGGGGTTCCCATAATCCAGTCCCATAATATTTACAGATGTGTTTACTTTGGCTTACTCAAAAGAATACAGAGTTTATAGTCAGTCAATCTGGGGTCAAATCCCGATTTTGGGACTTTCAGCTTTGAGTTTTGATATGTTACTTAACCTTGTTTTCCCTAGTTACAAAATGAGAATACTGAGATCTAATGCATATTTTGAGGGCCAAATAAGGCAATATGTTCAGCATGTAGCACATGCGTGGCACAGGAAACGCTGATAAATGTTAGCCCCATGTTGTCACTATTCTTGTGGTAGCAGGGTACCTCATTGGGAACTTTTAAATTTAAAATTATTTGGGTACCGCTTGGTACAATTGCATAGAGATGACATAAGGCAAAGACTTGGATCTTAACAGAAGTGTTAAAAATGGAAATGTAGGGTTCAGAGTTGTAGCATAGTAGGTAAAGCCACTGCCTGCAACATGGACATCCCATATGGGCACCAGTTTGAGACCCTGCTGCTCCTTTTCTGATACAGTTCCCTACTCATGCATCTGGGAAACCACTGGAAGATGGCCCAAGTGCTTCGGCCCTGCATCCATGTGGGAGTCCGAGAAGAAACTCCTGGCTCTTGGCTTTGGTTTGGCCCAGCCCTGGCCATTGCAGCCATTTGGGGAGTGAACCAGCAGTTTCTATCTCCCCACCCCTCTCCACACAACTTTCTCTGTAACTCTGCCTTTCAAATAAATAAAATAAATCTCTAAAGGCAAATTTTCTGAGAATCCTTTGATAAGATTTTCATCCACACATAAAACAGTATTCTTAGAGTGATACCTAGTAATTCCAAAGTTTTTCAAAGTGATACATACTTTTTTTTCTAGTGGAGTCTTTCTAATTACCTTTTCTTCATTCATTAAAATTTATTTTATTAAATATATTGATAGTAAGTATATTGATTGGCCCAATTTCTCAAATCCTCCTGAACTTGTCCCCCTCTTTACAAACTATGAATGAGGGAAAGTGGAATGACATATTTGTATATGTGATAGGCACATCTAGGAATAACAGACAGGTCCAGTGCAGCTCCTCCACTTTTCTCTTAGGGTGTGTAACTTTTAGGAAGCATACATGTTCCCCTGCTCACTCCTACATGACATAAATTTGTGGGAGGTCACTCCATTTGAGGCCTGTGGATATCTGGACATAACTGTAGCTCAATGGGTGAATTTAAAATCTGGATCAATATTAGAGGTTTACTATCCCACATAAAATCTATATCCTCTCACTTAGTCATATCAAAATAAAGATGGTAGGGGCCAGCGTCCTGGCTCACTTGATTAATTCTCTGCCTGCTGCTCCAGCATCCCATATGGGTGCCGGGTTCTAGTCCTGGTGGCTCCTTTTCCAGTCCAGCTCTCTGCTGTGGCCTGGGACAACAGTGGAGGATGGCCCAAGTGCTTGGACTCCCGCACTCGCATGGGAGACCAGGAGGAAGCCCCTGGCTCCTGGCTTCGGCTTCCTGGCTGCGCACCAGCCGCAGCGGCCATTTCGGGGGTGAACGAACAGAAGGAAGACCTTTCTCTTTGTCTCTCTCTCTCTCTCACTGTCTAACTCTATCTGTCAAATTAAAGAAAAAATAATAAAGATGGTAGCCACTATATTTTGGCACCCATCTACTGACTTATTAATTAAGAACTTGAGGGGGAGTACTATCTGGGGATACCCCTAAAGATTATGGGATGAGTGTTGAACCATAAAATTCTTGGTTTGCACTGTCTTATCTTATCCTACAAATAATTGGTGTGAATATAACTCATATATGTAATAATATCCACTATTTGACTCATAATTTATCAAACTTTCCCCTAGAATTTATTACATATCAGACACAAAATTAGTTACTAGAGGTGAACTGAGGCAGAAGATATGATTACTACTTTCCATTCATTTTAAGAACATATCACTGTGGAAATATAGATTTGAGAAGCTAACATGGCCTTATTCAGATCTGATACTAAATAAGTGACAGGTTTGAATTGGTCGCACGCTCCCTAATTCAAAGTTTCCCAACTGGGCAGGTGTGGTAGCATTTAAGATTAATTTTCTCAGTAAGCCCTGGAGACATCTTAACTCATGGTCTTTTGTTTATGAAAAACTGTAATGGGAGGAAGGCGTGGTGTTATGGTGCAGTAGATTAAGCCATAGCTTGGGATGCCAGCATCCCATATGGGAGCACTGGTTACAGCTCTCTGCTGCAGTGCCTGCAAAAAGTAACAGAAGATGGCCCAAGAATTCGGTCCCTGTCACCTGAATGGAGTTCCAGGCTCCTGGCTTCAGCTTGTCCCAGTTCCAGCCATGAAAGCCATTTGGAAAGTGAACAAGTTGATGGAAAATCTCCCTCTTTTTCTCCCTCTCTCTTTCACTCTGCCTTTCAAATAAGTACATAAATCTCTTTTTAAAAAGGGGGAAAAAAAGAAGGGTTAGAATTGTGGCATAGTAGGTAAAGCCACCATCTATGATACCAGCATTCCGTGTGGGTGCTGATTTGTGTCCCAGTTGTTCCACTTATGATCCAATTCCCTTCTAATGACCCTGCTAATGTCCTGGAAAAAGCAATGGATTATAGTCCAAGTGTTTTGGCCCCTGCCACCATGTGGAAGACCTAGATGAAACTCCTGGCTCTTGGCTTTAGCCTGGCCCAGCACTGGCTATTGTGGCCATCTGGGAAATGAACCAGTGGATAGAAGATCTGTCTGTCTCTCCATCTCTCTTTCTCTGTAGTTCTTTCAAAATAAATAATAAATAATTTTTAAAAGGAAAAGAAAAAGTACAATGGAGACCATAAAGGATCCTATGCCACTCCCATTCCGACCTCAGCCCAAATAAGGACCTCCTTAATGACAATGATTTTCTTACTGTTCTCCTTACAACAAAGATGTTCAAATATACCCCATTTTACTCTTCTGCTCCATGAGCCATACATGGGCTAACATGAATTCTCTAGAAAGACCACACTTGGAGAGAACACAACACACAACAGACATCCAACCACATATTTTGACGTGCATGTGCTCAAGGGTCTCACAAAAGTAAACATAATAAATACAAGTCTAGAGATAAGGAGCTTCATGGAGATGCCAGAGATCAAGGAGAAGAAATGAACTCTTCTGAGAGAAAAATCACACTAAGAAGGACTGTGATAGAATGGGCCTCACTGTTTGAGAAAGCTATGGCTGCAATTACACTACAGATCTCATTTGCACATTCTCTCATGCAGAACTTTCTTGGCACCATTCTCCCTGAGTCATCTGTGTATTTTGGGAAAAGAAATGTGAAGAGAGGAACAGTATTGCTGGGGCATATGGGCTCTGTTACAGAAACTCCATGGAATGAGCTGGCCCTGTGTAATGGAAAGAATTTACATGGTGAAGAATCCCAGAGATGGATGGCTAGAGGAAGTCAGCAGTGGGATGGACAGCTACCTTCTGGGAGCAGAGTGATATTGTATGAGGGCAGTTGTGTGATGGCTGTTGCATGGAGTGCTGAGAGAGAAGAATATTTGATCTAAAAGGAGTACAGACATCACAAGAGACCCAGGCCATATCATGGGCAGCAGTAGTGTTATATGGTTAGTTAAGTGGGATGCTGACTTTAAAGAAAGGAAGATAGTAAAGATGCAGGCAATGCTGACTTTTTTTTATTAACTTTCACTCTGGTTAGTAAAGTGGGTTATGTATTTGCCTTTCCCTAGATTTTCCTAGGCTTACATTACGGTATTGTGGACTCTGACCCCTGGAACACGTGTAATTTGAAGTTGCATAATATGATGCTTAATTAGGAAGTCTTCCTTGACTCTGTAATTATACAGCTTGAATTGTCCATATATTCTGTCTTGCATATATGAACATGATTTTTCAACAATAAAAGAAGTCTTCATGCTTACTGATCTGTTGAGAAATTCCTGGCAGGTTGGTCATTTGGCTACTCACACAGCAGCTATCTCTCAGCACACTCACAGGCCAGCCAAGCCTTTTTCTAATTAGTTAAAATGACTACAGGTGCTACTAAATTAAAGCTGAGCTATTTTAAGCACAGTAGGTAAAAACACATTCAATAAATCACCATGGTTGCATCTGGAAAATCATCTCCTTCTACTCTCATTTCCCCATTTTAGGACAGAAGTAAATAAACATGAATTAAACAGTACTTTAAAAGTGGAACAACAGAGTAGAAATTCTTGGGAGTGGCTAGAGCCTCACTCCAAATGACAGCTCAAATATTGTAGTAATTAGGCTGTGTGGAAAAGTACTTCATCACCTGTGGAGTATTGTGGAGCCAGAATGAATGGTTTTCATCTGGATCTACTACCTATGGAACACATATTTCTGGACCTGTGCTGTCCAACATAGTAGCCACTAACAAAATGTAGCTACTTAAATTTATATTTGTATTAAATGTGTTAAATATAATTTAAAATACAGTCTCTTACTCAAATTTTTTGTTTCAAATTCTGCATAGTCACATGTAGCTAGTGGCTCCCATGTTGGACAGCAATATGAAATATTTTTATTATCACAAAGAGTGATGATTGGGGAATTCTGCTGCAGATACTATCCTAAGTTACACATTTTTGTTTGTTTAGTCAAATGGAACATTACATACTTATATTGTGTACCTAGCAAGTGTGTTCCAGGCCCTATAATGGGTCAGATAAGCAAGTATCAGGAAATAGCAAAAGAACTCACATAAATGAATGGTGTAGTTTTATATTTTCTGCCCATGAGTTGCAAGAGCATATCACATTGAAGTTCAAGAAATGTTTGTTGAGAAAAGTACCAGTTATTCTTTTTTTATTCTTTTTTTAACTTTTATTTAATGTATATAAATTTCCAAAGTACAGCTTATGGATTACAATGACTTCCCCCCCATAATGTCCCTCCCACCCGCAACCCTCCCCTTTCCCACTCCCTCTCCCGTTCCATTCACATGAGGCTTCATTTTCGATTCTCTTTATATACAGAAGATCAGTTTAGCATACATTAAGTAAAGATTTCAACAGTTTGCTCCCACACAGGAACATAAAGTGAAAAATACTGTTTGAGTACTAGTTATAGCATTAAATCACAATGTACAGCACACTAAGGACAGAGATCCTACATGAGGAGTAAGTGCACAGTGACTCCTGTTGTTGACTTAACAAATTGACACTCTTGTTTATGGCATCAGTAATCACCCTAGGCTCTTGTCATGAGCTGCCAAGGCTATGGAAGCCCCCTGAGTTCACCAACTCTGATCATATTTAGACAAGGCCATGGTCAAAGTGGAAGTTCTCTCCTCCCTTCAGAGAAAGGTACCTCTGTCGCTCCCCCTCTTCGTGGAGGAACGACACAGGACCCTGCGCTGTTCTTTCGTCTGCTCGGCCCTCCCCGGGTTTGCTGCTGGTTCTTCCCGGGTTGGCTACTATCCCTTCCACCTCCGTGGAAGGGCAGTTCCCCCTGGCCGCATTCCCCACTTCCGCAGGGGAGCGGCACACCGCCGGCCGGCTCTGTCGGGGGCTGCACGGGTTCCCTTAGATGTTCCCCATAGATGTTCCCGGTGCATGCCGTCTCTCTCCTCCTTTATAGTCCTCCTCCGCCAATCCCAACTCGGCTGAGTACGCTGCTCTCCAATCAGGAGCAAGTCCTACAGTTAATTGGTTGAACTGGAGGCAGCTGTGCGGAAGCTGTTTACTTCTCTCCCAGCGCCATATTGTGGGAGAGCAGATGCATAGAATAAGTCCTAATTCGAGCAACTTAGTCTAGTCCGGATTGCTCCCCACAGATCCCCCTTTCTTTTTATTTTTTGGCGTTGATACGCGCCTGTCTTCGGTGTCCCGCAGCACACACTCTGCTGTACTTGCTAGAGTTGCCACAGGCTCTTACAAGTCCTATCAATCAGGAAAACCGAATCCGGGTCCTCTCTTCGCCATGTTGTGAGGAGGTTTTTAGGCGCTGATGCGTGCCTGTATTCGGTGCCCTGCAGCGCATGCTCTGCTCTGCTAGAACTGCCTGCAGGTGTTTACAAAACCTATCAGGCAAACCGAATCCAAGCCTTCTCATTGCCTTATTGTGGGGGAGACTTATTAGTGTTGGCTCGTGCCTATCTTCGGTGACCTGCAGCTCATACTCTGGTCGAGCTTTGCTGGCGCTTACCGCCTTAAATCAGGCAGACCGAATCCAAGCCTCCTAATTGTTGCATTGTGGGGAAGCTTTACTGATGTTAATTCGTGCCTGTCTTCGGTGACCTGCGGCTAGCCGCCCAGGTACTCATCGCCTCACTAATCGGGCAGACCGAATCCAAGCCTTCTAATTGGCATGTTGAGGGGAGGCCTTATTTCTCTCTATTTCTCTATCTCCGGGCATTCCTATTTCTCCCATTTTACTTCTATCTTCCAGCAATCCTATTTCTCTCACTTTACTTCTAAAACTTCTGTTTCTCTTATCCCCGCAGCTTCCCGGCACCTCGCCCCGCCGGCGGGTTCCCGGCTCTGCGCCGCTTCAGCCCGCGCGCCTCTCTCATCTGCGCAGCTTCCCGGCTTTGCGCGGCTCGGCTTCGCGCGCTCCGCGGTCTCCACGCTTAACCCTTTCGCGTCTGAACCACGGCCTACGCCAGCGTTCCCTATCTATTCACGCCCCGTGCTCTCTCTGCACGCGGCGGCTTCCGCGAGTAACACAGCGTAGCTTGCGTCTCCGCCACTAGGATTCAATCTAAGTTCCCCGGGCTAGCCTGGCGAATTCAACCCAGCGTACGTCTCCGCCCCACGATTTGGCTTCCCGTCCTTTGCTCCCCGGGCTAATCAGACGGATCCCAATCTGGCTTACGTCTCAGCTTCTGGTTTCAACTTTTCGCCCCCTATTCCCGGGCTAACCTGAGAACCCCAAAGTGGCTTTCGTTTCCGCCTTGGCCTGCCCCCCGCGGCTTCAATTTCCCTAACATTTTTCTCTACCCGGTATGTTTCCCCAAGCTTTCCTCCAACGATGTTCCTCCCTCATTTCTCTTGGCCTCTCCCCACAGTCCGCGTCCGAGCCTGTTTGTTCTAGCTTTCACTTTCGCTTTCGACCTTAGAGATTTCTCCCAGCTTCCCCCCGTAGTCCGTATCCGAGTCTATGCCTAGGCTTTCAATAGCTTCTTCCGGCTCCTTTTTCGTCCGGCTTTTCCCTAGGCTGTTTGCTAGTCTCTCTCTCCGGTATTTTCCCAATTCTTCCCGTTTCTTCCCTCCTAAGTTTCCTATCCGTCCTAGGTTTCCTATCCAAGTCATTTCTTCCCTCCTAGGTTTCCTATCCGAGTCACGGCACCATTATGTCGCTCCCCCTCTTCGTGGAGGAACGACACAGGACCCTGCGCTGTTCTTTCGTCTGCTCGGCCCTCCCCGGGTTTGCTGCTGGTTCTTCCCGGGTTGGCTACTATCCCTTCCACCTCCGTGGAAGGGCAGTTCCCCCTGGCCGCATTCCCCACTTCCGCAGGGGAGCGGCACACCGCCGGCCGGCTCTGTCGGGGGCTGCACGGGTTCCCTTAGATGTTCCCCATAGATGTTCCCGGTGCATGCCGTCTCTCTCCTCCTTTATAGTCCTCCTCCGCCAATCCCAACTCGGCTGAGTACGCTGCTCTCCAATCAGGAGCAAGTCCTACAGTTAATTGGTTGAACTGGAGGCAGCTGTGCGGAAGCTGTTTACTTCTCTCCCAGCGCCATATTGTGGGAGAGCAGATGCATAGAATAAGTCCTAATTCGAGCAACTTAGTCTAGTCCGGATTGCTCCCCACATACCTCCTTCTTTGGTGACCCATTCTTTCCACTGGGATCTCACTCAAGGAGATCTTTCATTTAGGTTTTTTTTTTCCCCAGAGTGTCTTGGCTTTCCACGCCTGAAATGCTCTCATGGGCTTTTCAGCCGGATCCGCATGCCTTAAGGGCTGATTCTGAGGCCAGAGTGCTGTTTAGGACATCTGCCATTCTATGGGTCTGCTGTGTATCTCGCTTCCCATGTTGGATCATTCTCTCCCTTTTTTATTCTATCAGCTAGTATTTGCAGACACTATTCTTGTTTATGTGATCCCTTTGGTTCTTAGTCCTATCATTATGATCAATTGTGAACAGAAATTGATCACCTGGACTAGTGAGATGGCAATGGTATATGCCACCTTGATGGGATTGAATTCCAATCTCCTGGTATGTTTCTAACTCTACCGTTTGAGGTAAGTCAGCTTGAGCATGTCCCGAATTGCACATCTCTTCCCTCTCTTACTCCCACTCTTATATTTAACAGCGATCACTTTTCAGTCAAGTTTCAGCACTTAAGAATAATTGTGTATTGATTACAGTATTCAACCAAAAGTATTAAGTAGAACAAACAAAAAAAAATACTAAGAGGGATAACATATTAAGTTGTTCATCAACAGTCAGGGCGAGGGCTGATCAAGTCACCGTTTCTCATAGTGTTCATTTCGCTTTAACAGGTTTCCTTTTTGGTGCTCAGTTAGTTGTTACCTATCAGGGAGAACATGTGGTATTTGTCCCTTTGGGATTGGCTTATTTCACTCAGCATAATGTTTTCCAGTTATTCTAAATAAGCTATTGACAATAAAATCCTTTCTTGGTCATTTTGATATCCAATCTGCAGCAAAATCCATTAGGACAATCAATTGAATCATGTTGTGAAGACGTCCCAGTCCCACTGGATCACTTATTTTTAAAAGCAGAGCTTTTCACAGAACAGATGCCACAGTAGAATAAAGATATTAAGATATATTGGAATTTATCCCCCTCATTCACGCAAGCTTCTAGAGGACATAATTACTCTTTACAAAGTCCTTGAAAATCCCTGCATACCCAGTCCAATCTCCCACGAAATGTCACTCACATTGAATATGTCTTTTTCTCTCCCTGCTCTGAACATCACTTTACATGTTTTCTTCCCTTAATAATTTGTATCCTCACCTTCCCCACTTCACCTACTATTCTTTAAGGGTCAGTCCATATGTATTTTTCTATTAAGATCTCTTATCCCTCACTTAGCCAAAAGAAGTCTTTCTTGTCTAAATCTTTGCTCAGATGAGTCCCCTCATCATTTAGCATAGAATTTGACTCCTGATAGATCCTTACTAGACATTCAGTAAGTGAGAGCACAAACTCTAATAGAACTGAAAAAGCAGTGTTGGATTACAAATCTTTGGCAGTACTTTCATGTTTATGAAGTACTGTCAATATGACATTCTTTTTTTTTTTTTTTTTTTTTGACAGGCAGAGTGGACAGTGAGAGAGAGAGACAGAGAGAAAGGTCTTCCTTTGCCATTGGTTCACCCTCCAATGGCCGCCGCGGCCAGCACGCTGCGGCCGGCGCACCGCGCTGACCCAATGGCAGGAGCCAGGAGCCAGGTGCTTTTCCTGGTCTCCCATGGGGTGCAGGGCGGAAGCACCTAGGCCATCCTCCACTGCACTCCCTGGCCACAGCAGAGAGCTGGCCTGGAAGAGGGGCAACCGGGACAGAATCCGGAGCCCCAACCGGGACTAGAACCTGGTGTGCCGGCGCCACTAGGCGGAGGATTAGCCTAGTGAGCCGCGGCGCCGGCCTATCAATATGACATTCTTACAAAGTTCCCCTGAATTCCATTTTGCTATCCCTATTAAAACAGCTGAGACAGTTGAGGCTCAGACAGGTAAAAGGAACTACACCAAGTGTTTCAGTCCTTGTACCAAGAGAAATGGTGCACTCAAAGGGCTATTTCAAGAGACTTGAATGAAGATACTCTGTGTAGAGTTGTGGGAAGTGATAGTAGAATCCCTGGGGCTTTCTGATTATAAAAGAAGTGCATTACCACTCATATGCCTGAAGGGAAAAGGAGAGGAAGTTGTTAGAAGAACATGATGGTCTACACTCCTAAGGAACAGTGGTCTTTCTGCTTATTGCATGTTGAATACCTTATTTAGCGTAAGATTAAGTTTGTGATTATAAAGTAAATTGAAAGTATGCCATTGCAAAATTTCAAAGAAAAATAAGACAAGGATGAGGAGGGAGGAGGGAAGTAACATTATGTGCATAAAACTGTATATATGAAGTACATAAAATCTACTCCTTTTATGTGAACAAATAAATATATAAAGCCACTCCTAGTCCAGAAAAAAAAAAAAGAAAAAAAAAAGGAACCTGAAAAATGCTCTATCTGTAAGAGACATGCATTCCCTCACCCAGCTATCAAGGACAGAGAGTTCCCAAGTCCTAGCTTAGCATTAAATGAGTGGGAGAAAGTGAAGAAATGCCTTGAATTATTTCCCTCCCTCTGATGCTTCCCAATCCCTATGCCCAACCAGAAGGAAGACAATATGAGAGCCTAAAAGATGCAGTTCTTGGAGATCAGCCTCACAGAACCTAGGCAGAAGCACAGGGATGGAGTAGGAGAGGGAGAAGGGATATAGAGGGGAAAACAAACAATCTAAAAAACAAATGTTATCCAGCATTTATGGGCACACTACTAATGGGCCAGGATGCAAAATTTCTGTTCTTTCGACTAGGTTAAGGCTTTGATACATGAGAAATAGCTCTTTGTCAAAAACATATTATGTGTAGGTATGAACTTATTATATTGTCTCAATTAGGTTAAAACTTTCCATAAAATATAAGGATCACCTTGCATGGCCTTGAGAAGGTAATTTAAATGTAAGAACCTAGTTTCCTGATGTACAAAACATAATCAACAGTCTTCACAGGGTGCAAAAGGATGAAATGACACTGACTATCAAATGCCAGCATAGTTCTGGACATAATGTTGGTACTCCACATATTTCAGTCCTTTTCTGCACTTTTTGTATTAATTATATAACAAAAAGATAGGGCCTACTCATACTAGAATCTCAATAATAATATGTCAAATAAATAAAAGCTGATTAATCAAGAAACAACAAATAAATATGATCAAGGTCTCTTGGAAACATTTGGAAAGAAGTTTCCCAGTATTCTCCAATTATGAGTTAAGTTGTTGTAGTTTGTTTCCGTAGAAGTGAAGACATGCAGGAAATAGAGAATAAAACATGGTCCCCTCTCTGGTTATCGGGAAGAGGACGTATGAATACCTGTTTACAAGACTGAGAAGTAACTGGTTATGAGAATGTGGAAAATGAAGACAGGAGCTATTGCTTGCAGTCAAAGAAGAAAAAAAAAGTCTGTTTGAAGAAGAACAAGGCTATCTTAATTTCGCAATGTACTGCATTTGCTGGTGTTCTTTTATATAGGAAGAAACAGCCCTGCAACAAAATAAGAGATGTAATAAAATTTTCAAATTCTATATTTAAAAAAGAATGAGAGTGGAAGAAGATTCCAGGAAAAGGGAAAGAATGAATTGTAACATGAGATAATGTGTATGTGATCATGTTAATTTTTTTACTAATTTTGTTTACAAATATTAAGTGAAATAATGGTTAAGAAATATAGTTCTAAGCACCTCATCATGAATGTGAAGTTTCATTGAAGATAGGTGTATCTCAAAATATCACGCCAAGATTGCATTATACTTCATGCTATATTAGTGTATTCTAGTGTAACAAACTGTTTCACTTTTTCTTTCCAAAAGATGGCACAGAGGCTGGCATTGTGGCACTGTGTGTTAAGTTGCTACCTGGGACACCAGCATCCAACAGTGGAGTGCCATTCTGAGTCCTAACTATTCTGATTCTGATCCAGCTTCCTACTAATGCAGCTGGGAAGCCATTGGAAGATGGTCCAAATACTTGGGACTCTAGGACCCAAGTGGGAGACTAGGATGGAGTTCCCTGATCCTGGACTCAGCTGCCACAACCATTTGAGAAATGAATCTGCTGATAAAATGTCTCTCTTCTGGCTCTTTCTCTCTCTCTCTCTCTCTCTCTCTCTCTCTCTCTCTCTCTTTCTCTCTGCTTTCCAAATAAATAAATCTTTAAAATTGATGGGACAGATGTGTTAGCCTATATAAGGTTTTAAAAATATGAATTACATGATTATTACAGGATTTTAAGCTGAAACTTAAAAAGTGTGGTCCGTTACTCTTGCCTTCTCACCTCCACAGGAAATTTGGTTTCCATTCTCTATTCTTCCTTCAATATTGGTCCAAGCTCAGTGGTCCAATGGCTCATTGCCACATAAAGCAAGATTGAGAAATTGTTTCTTAGTTTGGCATTGGAGTTTGGGAATTGGCCAGCCCAACTCACTTCAATGATTTTACTTCAAAGCACTCAGCAAATTAAACTTGTTGATTATAAAATATTTTCCATTTGCCCCCAGTGTTGGCATTTTTATAGGAAATTTTACTTGCAACGAAGGAAAAGTGCAAAGTAAGAGGATGTGTAGTTTCCCAAACTCACAAGGACAGTCTCAAGACAAAGGGCAAGGTGGAGCCTAATGCACCCAATGGCCTCTCTCTTTTGCCTCTAATCCAAGAGAAAATTTCCACTGGGTAAAACATAAGAAATATATGCACGAGATTTCCAGTGTTGAAACAGGGTGTAACTTGTAATTGAAGACCTCTAATCTTTCATTTGTTTGTTCACTGAATCATTACTAAGTAATTTATTTTTCTCATTGGAGGTATTACATGGAAGTTGACAACGCAAAGGCGAACATGAACTAGTCTCAGTCCCTTATTTTTTCATGGATGAGATACACACAGCAAATAATCATGAAATAATGTGGTAACATGGATTTAGTATTCTAGGGGCACCAAGAGCTAGCATTCTAGCCAGCATTTGTCCAGTAGTAAACTGGGTTGCCTGTGATTCAGTGTAGCCACCTCTCTGGTCACATCCAATCAGAGGCTGAAAAATTCCTCATTAGAGCCACATAAGAATAATTCTACTTTGGGCACTGCCTGGGTTAGATCAGGGATGAATAGTAGCAACAACACTGACATTTTGGGTTGGATATATTCTGTTGATGAAAGGACTTTTTCTGTAAATGGTGAGATATGGAGCAGTATCCCTGGTCTACCCTTTAAGTGCCATGAATAGCCTCTGAGCTATATGGACTGAATGTTTGTGTCTCCCAAAATACACATGTTGAAACTCATCTTCAGTGTGATGGGGGTTGGGAAATAGGACATTTAGGAAGTAGTTGGGCCACATAGGGTGAAGCCCTGGTGATGGGATTAGTGTACAAAGAAGAGATAGCAGAGATCCTGCTTCCTCTCTCTCTACTCTCTGCTGTGTGAAAATACAGCAAGAAGATTGGCATCTGCAAACCAGGAGGAAGGCCCTTCCCAGAACCCAATCATGCTGACTTCTCCAAAATTGAAAAGTATTTTTTTGTTATTTAAGCCACTCAGTCTATGGAAATTTGTTATAATATTTCAAATTAAGACATACTGTTAATCAAAAATTTTTCAAGGAGTGGATGATTGATCTGGCAGTTAAAACACCTATGAAAATGCTTGCATCCCATATAAATGAACTTGAGATAGAGACCTGGCTCCATATCCCAGCTCCAGTACTTATTGCCATTTCCTGCTAATACAGACTCTGGGAGATAGCAGGTGACAGCTTAAATAGTTGGTCCCCTGCTGCCCATGTGGTAAACCTGGACTGACTTCTGAAATCCTGACTTCAGCCTGGCCCAGCCCCCACCATTGTGAGAATTTGTGGAGTGAACTAGCAGATGGGAGATCTCTTTGCTTCTCTCTTTTTCTCTCTGCCTCTCAACTATTTCATAAAAAAAAAAAAAAAAAAAAATCACCAGAGTTAGCCTAATGATGACTGGAGAGAAAAATATCACCTTCAGTTGAATACCAAAGTAGTAGATGTACTTTACTGTCTCTTCCTTCTCTAAGAATCAAACTTTATGATTAGCTGACATTGCTAGAACACCAGGGGAAGTTTGCTTCTCGTGGCGGATATAGGAGATACTTAGTTCTGACCACTGCCCTGCTTGTGAAGCAACAACCATTGCATGCATAGAGAAAAACTCCGATGATCAGCCTCAGAGTCATAAGCACTCTTTTTCTTCAATATTATAATGCAGTCTGTGCTTGGTCAATGTAAATTGAATAAAGATACTCTGTGCTCAAGAAGTTACACTTCCTGGAAGCCAGAGTTACTGATTTAAAGGAGTTGCTTTGTTCCTTGGGCAGAATCAGTGCTTAGAATAGAAAAATACATTTTAAATTGTGCTCCATGTAACCCCGCCATCAATCAGAGAAGCTGGGTACTTTGTTTTATTTATCTATCCTTCTGTGCTTATGAAAAGCTAGAAAATGTTTGGAAGAACCACTGGACTTGGATCTGGAGTCCTGGCTTTGGATCCTAGTCAGGTCATTAAATTCACTGTGTTAATTTGGACAAATTACTTCACATATTGGCTCACTCATTCAACAAACTTTTTCCAAGTGTCTGCTGTACATGAGAAATTCTAATTGCTGGCTGAGAAAGCACAGGGAATAATATAGCTCCCTACTAGTTGCTCACAGTAGAGAAGAAGGAAAAAAGAGAGTTAAGCCCATATCTTGTGTGGTTGTGTTGGTATGCCATTGATGTATCCTTTGCAGGAAAATTAGAATCTATTTGAATTATTATTATTATTATTTGAAATGTAAACAAAGCGAAAGGGAGGTAGAGCACACCTAACTACTGATTTACTTCCCCAAATGCCTACAACCATTGGTGCTGCACTGGGCCAAAGCTGGGAGCTGGGAACTCAATCCAAGCCTCCCATGAGGATGGCAAGAATCTAACTGCTTGCCATCACTGCTACCTCCCAGGGTCTTCATCAGTAGGAAGCTAGAATCAGGAGCTGAAACTGGAACTTCAGCCCAGGTACTCCAATATAGAAGATGTCAAAATGTCTGTCACAAACAGTTCTGTTTGTTCCATATTGACTAGCTAGATGGCTGGATTCTTCCTTCATTTCCCCATGTCCATCAAGGAGAACAGCCTTGCTCTCTCTGTCTCATCAATTCACATTGACTGGGATTAACCAATGTCTATTAATGTCAACAGTCAGATTATATAGCTGGTGGATATGCACACTCAAGGATAGCTTGTTCTGAATTTCTACTGCTTGTTCCCTATCTCATAATGAAAGTTGCTCCTCTGCTTCCCAGCTACAGGAATCCATGCCCAAACCCCCCACCTGTACCTCTCCCTCGACATCACAGCCACCTTTCCTCTTTCCTTCCTGAAGCTCTCAGCAGAGACTCCCTTGGCCTGCAGTCATCTACAATCTTCCTCTCACACAGTCAGTTTCTGTGAATATTTTTGCTTCAGTTTGGATTTAGATGACTTTCGGTGTGGTTGGTTGGCTTTCTCTCTTTTTTCTTTCCTATTATTTTTTTCTTCCTCACCATTTCTATTTCACTGAGAACACACAAAACCTGGACACCTTTGAGGTCAGCGATGCCAGGTGTGAAGTCCAGGTTGCTAAGGGACTGTGGTCGTTCCAAAGAAGAGGCAGGTAGCAACATGACCATCAGTGTTTTCCCCCCATGGCCAAGTGCTTGTCCCAACTGACGGAGATGGATTAGGAAAGATTATAATCCAAAGTTTCAAATAAATGCTCATTTCCCCTTTCAGAGACTCAAGTTCCTCTGGAATAAATGTAAGTACTTGATTAGGAAGTCTCTTAAGTCTGAGAGAACATTTTCTATTATTCAGTATGACTTGGATCCCTTCTCCTGCAAATACCCCTGCTGTACATTTCTCTTTTTCTTAAGAATTCCTTATCGATCCAGACGTGGAGGTGACAGTATTAGGTGAAAAGAAAATAGACAGGTTCCCCAGAGGACAAACTCAGTAAGATGTAAATGGAATACCAGAATTCAGGAAGCTGCAGTGAAATCTCACCTTTTTGCACACCATTTAAAAACAATGTTCTGCAAAGTATAGTCTCATTTCCTTGGTGTGATCCAGAAATCTTTTAATTAAACTTTAGAACTGAATTAATAGAGTCATGGGGATCAACAAAATGTGACATGTTTTTTAATCAATTTGTAGATCTTCCTGAGCCTTCTTTTACTGGATAGGAATTCTCAAAATGAGAACTTCCCCATTTTGAGAGTGCTTACCTCAGAGACTGATACACCACGGTGATTGTACTTTTGTTATTTGCTATTCTTTATCATGGATTTAAAAATCAAACCTGAGCAAGTGTTCCAGTATTTACTTAATAGCTACTATGACCTTGAGTGTAACAACTAGGTCTCAGTTTTCTCATCTGTGAAATTAGAAAAATAAACATATCTAGCAGGGTGTTATCAAGGAAGTCTCAGGGATATCGTAAATTCCCTTTCTTTTATCTCTCCATTCAGCATTCAGCTCATAGTGCTCATGCACTAAACGTTAGCTGAATTTACCTTCCCACATCTTGCACTCCCTTTTTAAAAAGAGCTTTACTAGGCTTTTGGGTCAGGTCACAGAGGTACCTTCTTCCTACCATAATTAAGCAACTTGAGAAATCCTGTGAGGTCGATAAATATGGAGAATGCTTACATAAAACAGAATATAAAATGGCAAAGCCTGCCATCAGAAGCCAGTAAAAGTCAATTGCTTTATGTGACACCTCTACAAATGGCATTATGTCATTGCATAATATTAGTAAGAAATTGTAAGATTTTGTTCATGCCTGTAAAATGTAATGAGTCTCACATCATCTACCAATATAAAAACAAATTGAAAGAAAGTGATATTTTAAAAAGAAAAAAAAAATCCAAGTCCCCAACTTCTTGACTTTGTGTGTGTATGCTTGTGTGTGTGTCTGAGGAAAATTTGTCCATAAAGAAATGAATTTAAATTCAAAGGAGTTGGTTGGCTTTCTCTCTTTTTTCTTTTTGTTATTTTAATTTTCCATCTTTGCCATTTATATTTTACTGAGAGCACTAAAAAAACTGTTTCAGAAATCAGGTGGTC
Source organism: Oryctolagus cuniculus (assembly GCF_964237555.1). Classification (NCBI taxonomy): domain Eukaryota; kingdom Metazoa; phylum Chordata; class Mammalia; order Lagomorpha; family Leporidae; genus Oryctolagus; species Oryctolagus cuniculus. The sequence goes on from NC_091438.1 coordinate 112,685,034, forward strand.
TTGGCTGAAAAAAAATCTTCCAATGCATAAAAACTAACTTAAATGTTCAAAAAATGGAAAGTCTTCATGGTGCCAATAGAGAAATGGATTTATTCATCTGGGCTAAGGTACAGGACATTAACTTTCACTGGTGTAGCTGTTCACCAGCGGTTTATGCTAAACCAACCTGAAATGTCTTTGTACATCCAAAGAAATGAAGCTATGTGGTTCTGCCCTAATAGTATTTCTTTTGGTTACAAATAATGATAGGGAAATCTAGAGGTTTCCAACAAGCACTTCTGTTAGGCAAGGATGATTGCCCATTGGTTCTGGGACAGAGGAATTGATTGTTCTGATGAGATTATGCTGTGCTATCAAAAATCTGGCATGCATCTGTATTAAACAAGATCCAGAAAAATGAGGAAATAATCTCAAAGTTCCCCCACAAAGCAGTCTTATGGATAGGAACACACATGTCTACTAGGAATAATATATAACAAAAGCTGAGACGTTGGACTCTCTAAATAAACTGTCTGCATATTTGGGGAAGGGAAAAGCAAATGTATGTTTGGCTCAGAGAATGAGCTCTGTTTTTCTTCTTTGTCAGCACTATCATTCAGTGGTGCAGACAGACTGGACACCCTTGAGGATGGGACACATTGCTAGCTGAAAATGAAAATAACGTGGCACAGTGTAAGCCAAGAAAGAAGGCTTGGATTCATGCAACCAATTCAGGTCAGTCACAGACTAAGGGAAATTCAGAATTGAATTGAGACTTATAAGACATCTCTTCAACCTTTAACCCCTCTGGAATTCATTCTCATATGGCTGAAAGATGGCCACCCAGTCTTCAATTGAGCCTTTTCCAGGGCACAGGGAGCTCATTATTTGTGAATATCTCTGGATCTAATCCACTCTGTTTATTATCATGGTCATTACCATGTGCATCGTTACTACTCTTAACAACACTTCAGCACTAGTTATCATTGTCAAGGAAAGACAGCTCTGGAAAGGCTGTGGAAGCTCATTTCTTTATTCTTGTTAGTAGCTTAGCAAGAGGCACCTCTGCATTCTTGAACTCTACAGAAATAGTTCCATATCAGAGGCTGAATTATAAGGGTTCTCCCGTTATAGGCAGGAAGTCACTCTGATGATCTTTGTCTCTCTTCCCTTTACATTGGAAGAATATCAAGGGGGTTATTAGAATATTAGAATACTTTTTGTGGAACCTCTGGTAGTGATGTCTGCTGAGTCAACTTTTGGTGTGATAAGGGCTTTGCATTTACCTCCCCCTTCATTTATAAGTTTTTCCCCTATAAACTCTACTTTAGGTTGGTACAAATGGAGTATATACATAGGGTTCTTTTGCATGGTACAATCACTAACAGTTATTAAGCACTTTTGTCAAGTATACGCTTCAAACTAAGCATTTTTGATTTATTATCACATTGAGTGCTCCCAATAGTCTTCTGAGGACTACACTTATATTGACAATGACAATACAAAATTTCACAAAAAATGGAATTAAGAAAAGTTTATTTTGGTGTAATAGTTTTGAAATCCACACATGATTTTTCATAATGCACACTTTTCATGAACATTTAGAAGATATTGAATATGTGTACTATATTTTTCCTCAATTTGAAAAGGAGTAATCTGTTTTAGAGAAGATGACTAACTATGAAAAAAAAAAACTATGCTTCTAGCATGGCTATGCTCTAAAACTCTGCTACATAGGTGGCTGCCATTGGTCTAGGCATAAAGGATAACCTTTGAAATCAGCCATGCCTGGATTCACCCCTTAGCTTTTCCCCTAAGTATGAGTGACATTAGATACTTTCTTAGCCTCTTGGACTCTCAAAGTTTCTGTCAATAACGTGACAATAATATTTCTTTACAATTTCTTCAGAATTTTCTCATGAGGTTTAAAAGAGACCATGACAGAAAGTGACATTTTTTTTCCTGTTGTCATAAAACTGAAGAGTTGGAATCTAAAAATGGTATAAAGCAAAATCAACCAAAGAACTACCCACAATTGAACCTCTCTCAGGGTTCAGTAAGAAGTGCAAAGACATCTTCACTACATTTATGGTCAGCAAGCTACTCATATCCCCAGGATTTAAGAAGAAAAATGCTGGAGGGCAAGTCATGAAAACTGTTGTTTTTCTTCACTCACCCTAGAGTCAATGAGTGAGGCCCCAGGAGGACCAGTGCTAAATAATTCTAGTGCTTTCAAGAAGGAGAGATTTGCATCTCATTTCCTTGCTAGACAACAGCTTATGCAGTATCTGTTGTTGTTGTTGTGTGTGTGTGTGTGCATGTGTGCATCCAGTGCCTCTTCAAGTAAGGAAAAAAGATGATTTAAGGGAGACATTAAAAGATTTTGAACAAGTTCATGCCCATACCTTGGTGTGGATCAAGAGACTTCTGAGAGTGACTTGGATGGAGTCATCTTGCCAATGTGACTTAAATGAGCAATTCTACATGGGCATGGGGACCCTGGCTGCCACTGGATGAGGTGCATTGCTGATGCTATTGCTAGGACCATATTTCATGGTGGAAAACACAAGGTTAGGAATGGAATATCCCAATCATAAAACAGCAAAAGCATTAAAGCATTACAGATGAATTCTATGAAAAATCTGGGTTTGAACACCATCACAAAGACCTGAGGAGGAGCAGTAACACCCAAAAGAAGATAAAACCTCTCATGAAGGTGGAGAAACAAGGAGAGAGAGAAGCATGAGAAGCGAAAGTGTGCAAGTATGGAGCACACCCCACCCACACAGGCCTGTATTGCCCTAGAGCCATGGGTCACATCTGAACTTAGGAGGAGGAGGGAGTGGCAAATAAATTTAAATTTTAATGATATACTAAAATAGATGTTTAATAACTTAAAGTGACCAGAATGTCACAGCAGTCACTTCAAAAGTTAACAAAAAGCAATAAAAATCAGGGGCAGGGGCCTGATGTTGTGGTGTAACAGGTAAGGCCACCACCTGCAGTGTCAGCCTTCCATATGGGTGCTGGTTTGAGTCCCTGCTGCTCCATTTCAGATCCAGCTCTCTGCTATGGCCTGGGAAAGCAGTAGAAAATGGCCAAGTCATTGGGCCCCTGCACCCACATGTGAGACCCGGCAGAAGCTCCTGGCTCCTGCCTTTGGTTCAGTGCAGCTCCAGCCATTGCACCAACTGGGGAGTGAACCAGCCTATTGAAGACCTCACTCTCTGCCTCTCTCTCTGCCTCTCTCTCTCTCTCTCTCTCTGTAACTCTGACTTTTAAATAAATAAATAAATATAAATAAATAAATCTTTTTTTAAAAAAATGAGGGGCAGATTAAGGCACAGTGGTTAAGATGTAGCTTTGAATATCCATATCCCATATTAGAGTGCCTGGTTTCAAATCTGGGAAGTGTCAATATGTTCCTAAATCTGTATACATAAATTACATGAAATATGCATACTTTAAATCAAATTAGTTTTAAAAAATCCCATCTCTGTTTGCTGCTAATGTACATCCAGGGAGGCATCAGGTGATGGCTCAGTTGGTGGCATCCCTGTCACCTGTTTGGGAAAACTGGACTGAGTTCCTAGCTACTGGTTTTGACCTGGCCCAGCTCTGGCTATTGTGGACATTGGGGGAGTGAACTAGTGTATGGAAGATGGTGTATCTGTCTCTCCAATAAAAACATGATAAAAGAAAATTCAGTTTGGTAATCTGAGGCAGCGATTGGAAAGAAACATTTGTCATGACAATTAACTCTCTTACTGGTTTATCCATTAATGTACATCAAATACTGGAAATATCATATATTCTGAATACATGGTAGTTCTATCTTACCTGTATGTTATATTTATTTTATTCTCAGATTATAACATAAATTATAACTCCTTGGGTAAAAAGCTAGGAATGCAGAGAAATATAAGAAGCATATTGAATATCAATCAGAACTCTCTTCTGACTTGTAGAAACACTGCAGAGCAGCTCCCTCAGTGTTTTTCTTTGTTATGAGCCCAAATCTACCTCCTCAAATTTCCTTGCACCCCACAACTGCCTATGTAGAGACCTATTGACACAGTCCCCTCCTTCCTACACATGACATTTTTGTAATATGTAGAAAGAAGTAGTCCTTGGTTTTTATCCCCCTTTTTAATTTGGATTTTAGCCCTCTTTTCAATTTCCTCCACCATTCATATGTATTATGGTTTCCAGCCATTTCCTATCTGAGTCAATCAAATTCCAAATATGTCTTGCTATGCCAATGTCACTCTTTAAATACAATAAAAAACCAAGCCAAGTCCCAAACTGGACATGGGAAGATTGTTACTGCCTTCATTTGAACACTGTTCTTAAATTTCTATTGAGTCCAGCCAAAGAACACAAAGAGACCAATTTGTCAGGTTGAAAATACTGCTATAGTTTATGCTGACCTATTTTCTTCCTCAGACCTTCTCAGGGCAAAAGGAAGGATCTGGCTGCTTGATTTTGAGATTTTTCCCAACTCAGCAAGGGCATTTTATCCACTTCTTGAAAGAAAAAAATTCCTAACGTTTAGGGGTAAAAATAAATGGTTTAGAAAATATGTACCAAGTTAGTTAGAAGCTTTTTTTCTTTATCCATTTACTTATAAATAAGAAGAATACTTCCCATAACTCACAATTTGGTATGAAATATAGTTAAAGGTCTCTTAGAACCATTAACCATGTGCCCACCAAATCCTCATCACACTCTCTGTGCTTATCCTGATGTCTTGGTCATCATTGTCACCCACGTATGTTCCGGGCTTGACATGGACCCATCTCCTTTCCATGGAAGAAAATATCTCAGTTTTCTCCTCTGCTTTTTGCTTAAATCAAAATTGTATAATTATATAGATACTATCTAAGTTAATTCCCATAACTACCCAATAAAATGGAGACTATTGTTCCTTTATTGTACAGATAAGATATTTGAGTTGTCTAGACTGGACAATGTGTAGGTGAGGAGAGAAAGTTCCCTGAATGAGCATTCTTTGAAGAGAAAGAAGCTGGAATTTATGCAGTGTCATATACTTAAGATGTAGTTTAATTCTCATAAAATGGATAGGACTCCATTTGTAAGACAGAAAACTAAAATTCAGAAATATTCAGTAATTTGTTAAAGGACATACAACCAGTCAGATGAAGGGACAAGATTCATGCTCATGGCAATGTTCTTTATCATACACCTCTCTTCCATGAGGGCACAGGCCTTACACATTTGAGAATGCTTAATATGCCATAGCAAGTGCCCCACTGAAGGATAAATTGAATTATCTGGGGTCAATATTATTGTGGTTAGTGAGTTATTGGGCTTCCCCAGGGATGAGTCCCTCTTTCAGGGTTTCTCATCTCTACTTGCATTTATTTCCTAGGTGACATCATCCACTTCTACCACGTGAAATAGATGAAGCTACCTGCAAAAATTTTTGTCTTTGGCTCAGAATAAATTATAGACTTAAAAATTTAGCTTCCTACTCAATATCCCCTGAGATAGCTAATAAGAACTCCTATTTAAGAAGTTGAGAGAGAAATCTTGATTCACTACTTCAAGCCACATTCACTCCTTCCACACACTGTTCCCTAGCTTACTATACTTCGATATTCAAAACTTCGCAGTTATTCAATTCTCTTTACTCTCACACTCTGTATATAGTATATTGACAAATTCTTTAGTCTTGACCTTCAGGATGTATTCTGAATACTGCCACTTATTATCATCTAGCTCTAATTCCATCATGTAGTCCAAATCAATATCTCTTTCCTTTAAAGAAGCAATAGGTTCTTAACTTCAAATTAAATTTATTTTTACATTTAATTTTACATTAATAAATAATAATTACATACATATTAATGGGGTACTGGTGTGATGTTTCATTTCTTCCTGTCTTATCTGCTTGTTTCTACTCTCCATTTCCCAAGGCCTATTCTCTACTCCCAACTAGAATGCTCATTTAGGTACAAAAGTCAAGTCATTCCCCTCCTGCTCAGTAACTTTCCCGGGCTCTTCCATGGCCTGGACTAAGAAGCTGTAAGTACAATGGTTCTTCTCTAATTAACCACCTTTTTGGATCTTATCTCTTGCCACTGTCCTCTTGTCCCCTTTCCTGTAGCCACATTGGACTATTTATTATTCTTACAGTGCAATGAGATGCTGTATCCAAGTTTTCACAATAACTCACTGAAATAAAGTTTCTGTAAAATACCATGTCCCTGGGGACTACACATAACTTCTGTCTGTACACATGCATATAGTACAATAGGAACCTAATAAATAAATAAATGCACTTGAATCTAAGATGTATGTAATGAACAAAATAAGATACAGCTGGATTTCCCTTTTTTAAGAGCTTTTCTCTCTCTGCACACTCTTATGTGAATGCTCACTATTATTTATTTGCTAGTTTCATCACTATGGATCAAGCTCACAAGCTGACAAGGAAACATCGCAGAACCTCACTCATCTATTGTCCACAGCCAAGAAAATAACAGCACATGTTTTCCATGATCCATTTGCCTTTCCCATGTGTCTTTGGTTACAAAATTGACAGCCATGAGAGCATCAGGAACCTTGTTATTGCTCTGGAGAAGAGTGACTCTTGATGTGAAGTCACAGGGGGATGTGTTGGTTTGGAAAGAAAATCTTTCATGGACAAAGTGCCAAAGACAGACAGAAGCTGGGTCATGTGCTACCAGGAGCCTGCTCTTGTCCATGTTCTCCCTTCCTTTCTTAGAAGCCAAAAAGCTGAGAATTGAAGTCATCTTCATGTATTTGGATATGATCCTAGCCTAACCAGCTGCATGAGAATGGCTGTTTTGCTGTCAGTCACCCAGAAATGCCTGTAACAAACACTTACTGAAAGAATGATTGCAAGGATAAGGACTGGAAAGACAAGAGGATGAGTGTGGAGCATGTATCTGATAAGAAATAGGCTAACATTTCACACAGAATTGAAATTCAATACCAGTGGTCTACAAACTTTTGTTTTATCACTACCCTAGTGAATCAATATTTTTAAGTGTCCTTTCCCAATATATGATCATTTAGTAATATACAAATTTTCATGTTTTTGCTCTATTGATCAATTGGAAAATATGTCAAAAAATAAAGTAGAAAGCATATTATAAACATCAGTAGAAACAAATATTATAATATTTTCTTTTCTTCAATGAGTACATATACCCTTTGGGTTTTCAGACCTATTTCAAAACACTACTGCAGGATGTGGGAAGCCACAGAAGCATTTAAAGTAGCAGAATCATAGCTCCTTATTTGAGTTTAAGGATGCTGTTATAACTGACCAGGTCATCCAACTTAGGGTAGTACTCCTGAATTCCCCTGATTGGCACCTTGCCCTATCTTACCCTATGCCTAATATGTAATAGGTACGCAAAACATGGAATTGAATGTTAGCTAGGATACACCTAGCATATCACTTTTCCTCCTTTCCAGACAGTTAGTCTTTTATGAAAAAGTGCAAGTGGCCTGTGGCGCCAGCACCCCGCGTTCTAGTCCCAGTTGGGGTGCCAGATTCTGTCCCAATTGCTCTACTTCCAGTAAAGCTCTCTGCTGTGGCCTGGGAGTGCAGTGGAGGATGACCCAGGTCCTTGGCCCCTGCACCCACACGGGAGAACAGGAAGAAGTACCTGGCTCCAGGATTCGGATCCGCGCAGTGTGCCGGCTGTAGCGGCAATTTGGGGGGTGAATCAATAGAAAAGGAAGACCTTTCTCTCTGTCTCTCTCTCTCTCTGCCTGTCAAAAAAAAAAAAAAAAAAGCATCGGCCCCCATCTCTCTCTCTCTCTCTCTCTCTCTCTCTCTCTCTCTCTATATATATATATATATAATTAAAAAGAAAAAGTGCAAGAAGTAAAATAGGGGTTAATAGATAGCATTAGTTTTATTATCAATGAAGTTGAATTGAAGAGTGTGGTGAGGCCTCCTACCTGCATACTGAACCCACAGGAGATTGGATTTCTGACCTGTTTATAGCTGACAGTGATGAAGGATAAAGTGATCTCTGCTGGCTGCTTCTCTAGTATGCAGACTAGAATCACAGGAACCTGGCTTGTGTGTGACCAGGTGTCCAAAAAAATGTGGGAGAGATGAACTAACTGCTTATGTGCTATGGCAAAGATGTTGCCACTAACAGAGATGGCTGGTTCTTGACACCTCTCCAATTAGAGAGATCATTCCTTTTATCCTGGTAAGAGCAAGTTAAATGGTGGAAAGCGAAACTGGAATTATTCTTAAGCTTCCCATCTCCTGATGAGCAAGAGCAGGAATATCCTAAAGGTACAAAGATAAACAAATAAGGGTGACCCCTCCAGTAACAAGGAAGAAAATCTGGACATCTGGAGATTAAGATGGAAATCAAGAAAGTTCGCCAGTTTTATCTTTAGCACCTTTACTAATGAGATGTGCAACAACGGGAAAATCACTCCTCTCTCCAGGCTGTAGTTTCTCCATCTTTAAAATGAAAGGTAATAACAGATGATCTCTAAGGGCCCTTGTAGCTCTGGAATTTTATGGTTTCCATAAGATATTCAGAAATTATTCTTGAACTGCCTTTGTCAAAAAGCAATAAAATTTAATATAATATTTTAAAATCCACTATTCAAATACTAATGGACTTAAATGACAAGGGTGTTAAGAAGAACTAAATGAAAAGCTTGGTCTTTTTGACCTAATCAATCAACATAAATGGATAGCAGAAAAGATGAAGAGGAGAAAATACTGAACACTATCAAGAAAGTTGACTTTTGAATTAAGGAATCCAGCAGCAAGAATTTACCAATTATTAAAGGCCTGAGTGTTAGGGATTGTGTGGCCCCAGCTTGAGGCCAGGCAAGGGAGGACAAAGACTCACAGGGGCAGTTAGTGATGAAAACTGGGAAGAGAAGATTAAGTTATGGAGGGCTATGTGCTAAGGAAGTTCTTTGACATGAAAGGCATGGGGACCACGGTGGGGCTGTGCAGGTGGAAAGGAGTTTGCTATCAGGATAGAGAATGCTTCCAAAGATGGTCAGATCAGTCCTGATGAAATCTTCCTTCTTCTACTGACTATTTTAAATGAGCTGCCCTATGCATGATGCTGATAGTAAATGCCTACTTTATAGAAAAGTACTAGAAAGACAGAAGATACCTGATAAATAGATTATTTAGATAGACATATAGATACATACATACATACATACATACATATATACATAGATGATGCATGATAAATGTCTATAGATAGGTGGAAATATATTTACAAATGCATATTCTGGACTGTCCATTAATGTATTTGTCCATCCTAGCATTAATATCACAATGCATAGTATTTTAGTTACTGCAGCTTTTTAACATTTTGTCAGAGATTGTATTCCTCTCTATGTAATGGAACAAAGAAAAGTAACAATAGTAGCTTATTGAATTAAGAAGCTCACATGCTCATGTAACAGGAAGCCGAAAGTTAGCCACAGACGCTTTAGCCTGCACTGACATTAGGAACAAACTTAACATGTTCTGCTCAACTATTCTGAGTGTGGTTTCATCCTCATGTCATTACTTTATGATTCCAAAATTACTGTTTCGCTCCCAGCATCACATTTTGTTCCAGGCAAGAATAAGCAGGAAGGCAAAGAATGGATAATATGTGTAAGAGCTGAGTGTGTCTTCTTTCTGGTGCTTCCCCAGAAGTCCTGACAGTGATTTTAGTATGAACAGTGATCTACGGCCATTCTGAATGACAAGCCAGGTTGGGAAATGTGCTTTATTATCTTAGCACATTGCTTTGAGGAAGGCAGAGGGAACCTTAGTCAAAGGAAGAGAAAATTTGTTTTCATCAGATAACTATTAACATCTGCCTAAATTCACAAGAGTACTACAAAAAGTTCATGGAAAATGGAGTGAAGCCTTTTATATTTTATATAAAATATAACAGGACATTATATTTATTGTAAACTTTTTTGAAATCCATGCATACATGGAATCTTGAAAAAGTTTGTGGAAAATGCAGAGTATAAACGATTATATATGTATTTCAATTTTTTTGCACCAAAATAAATTTATCTTCATTCTATTTTCTATTAACTTTCTCAAGTATCCTCTGTATACTAAATCTGGTAGTGAATCTTAATTTAACTTCACTTTAAAATTTTTTCCTGGTATTTTGTCTAATATTCTTTCAAGTGAAATGTAAACAATGAGAGTTTGATTAATTCATTCATTAATAAATAGCTATACAAAATTGGATAAATGCCTCTCCATTTATTCAGCTCTACTCGAACAACAGAATTATTAAAATTTTGTAATTTGTTTCAGCTGGTGCTCACATTTTTTTTTGCCGGGTTGATTCCTAGATATTTTAGATTTCGTGAATATTGTAGATTTTAAAGTAATCTCTTAATCTAAATTTTTATTTATTTTGCTTATTCTACAGGCAGAGAGAGTGAGACACACACAGAGACACAGACAGAGAGCTCTCATCTGCTGGTTCATCACCCAAATGCTCACAATAGCTGGAAAAAGGAAAACCAAGAGCCAGGAACTCAACTCAGCTCTCACATATAGGTGGGAGAATCTAAAGTATTTTGGCCATTACCAGCCACCTCCCAGAATGCACATTAGCAGGAAGCAAGAATTGGGAGCAGAGTCGGGATTCAAACCCAGGCCTCTGATATGGGATACAGGTATCCCAAGCAGCATCTCAACTTTTGCACCAAATGCCTAACTCTAAATTATTTCAAAATGTTTTATTAGTTATAAGAAAGCTATGATCTTGATATATTAACCATTGACTAACTAACTTACAGAAGTCCTTATTAATTCAGATTTTCAGTTGACTGTCATAAATTTTGATGTATAAATAATATTATCTACAACTGGTAAAAATCACATCCCTTACTTATGATTTTTTATACTTTTTTGTTTTATTACATTATTTCAAGGATGAAAGGCAAAGCATGCTGATAATTTATTAAGATTGTGTTAAATTTTATTTTGTAAAATATTTATTTGTCTGAAAGTCAGAGTTACATAGATAGGGAGACACACACACACACACACACACACACACAGGGAGAGAGAGATCTTCCATTCACTGGTTCACTCCCTAGATGGACACAACAGCTAGGGCTTGTCCAGGCTGAGGTCCTGGAGCCAGTAGCTTCTTCCAGGTCTCCCACATGGGTAGCCATGAGAGAGGTAGAGCAGATGACATCACGGGGAGAGCCTGTGAGAGAGGGAGCAGATGACATCACAGGAGAGCCTGTGAGACAGGGAGCAGATGACATCACAGGAGAGCCTGTGAGAGAGGGAGCAGATGACATCACAGGAGAGCCTGTGAGAGAGGGAGCAGATGACATCACAATGGGAGAGCCTGGGCTATTTTTGCTGTTTTTCCTTGGGCCATTAGCAGCGAGCTGGATCAGAAGTAGAGCAACTGGGGGCCGGCGCCGTGGCTCCCTTGGTTTGTCCTCCACCTGCAGCGCTGGAATCTCATGTGGGCACCAGGTTCTAGTCCCAGATGCTCCTCTTCCAGTCCAGCTCTCTGCTGTGGCCTGGGAGGGAAGTGTAGGATGGCCTGAGAGCTTGGGCCCCTGCACCCGCATGGGAGACAGGGAAGAGGCACCTGGCTCCTGGCTTCAGATCAGCACAGACCCAGCCCTGACGCATATTTGGGGAATGAAACAACGGAAAGAAGACCTTTTTCTCTGTCATTCTCTCTCACTGTTTATAACTCTATGTGTAAGAAATAAAACAAAAGAAAAAAAAAAAAGAAGTAGAGCAACTCAGACACAAAATAATGCCCATATGGGATGCCAGCATTGTAGAAAGCAGCTTTACACACTATGACACAACATCTGCCCCTTAAATTTTATTAAATGCTTTCTGAGATATCCTTAAAGATATCCCCAGGTGACATCACAGGGAGAGCCTGTGAGAGAGGGAGCAAATGAGATCACAATGGGAGAGCCTGTGTGAGAGTGTGCGGATGACATCACAATGGGAGAGCCTGTGAAAGAGGGAGCAGATGACATCACAATGGGAGAGCCTGTGTGAGAGTGTGCGGATGACATCACAGAGAGAGCCTGTGTGAGAGGGAGCAGATGACATATGGGGAGAGCCTGTGAGAGAGGGAGTCATCTCACAGTGATGCAAGCAGCAATGGAGAGGGGGATGAGAGCAAGTTTCGGTCTTCGTTAAAAATCACAAGAATCAACCAGGATCCCATGAAAACCACATTACTGTTTCATGGGCAGCACCAGCATGTCTTATTTACATTGCTGCAAGCTCCACCTCTTAAAGGAACCACCTCTCAATACTGTTGCAATGGGGATTAACTTTATAAAACAGGAACTTTGGGGAACACACTCAGATTTTGGTGTTCTGTTATAGCAGCTTGAAATGACTAAGATAATTGCTGTTTTAGGAGTAAGTTTTTAAAGATTTGTATTTATTCAAGGTTTACCACCTTTTATTTCAGTGTATGTAATTTAAAATTTTACTTTCAATCAACATTATTGATGTACAGTTTAAATACAGTAAATTGTTTTAAGAGTACAAGTTTATAAACATTGAAAAATGTGAGGTCTCTGCAACTACTTCCCTATCAAGATACAGAATATTTACATATTCTAGTTAGAGCCCTCAAGATGCTCTTGAGTCAATTCTCCCATCAACAGCCCTAGGCAACCACAGTCCTAAATTTTCTTCCTATAAATTAGTTTTATTTATTCTGAATTTAACAGAAATGGAATCACCATGTACTGACTCTAGATTCATCTGATCAGCAAAATATTTTGAAGAATTATTATTTTAGAAAATCATTTATGCTCTTGCATGGTTCCATAATCTATTCCTTTCATTGCTGAGTAATATTCCAGTATATGAGTACACCACAATTTATTTGCCTGAAGATATTTGGCATATTTTAACTTGATGTTATTATGAACTGTCATTTGTGTACAAGTGAATGTTTGCAAGATGTTTTGATTTAATTTTTTTAATTTTAGAAACTGCTTAGAAGTAGAATTATTTGGACAAGTAATAGTGTATATTTAACTTTATAAAACATCACCATTTTTTTCCTCTGTAGTCTTTACATCATTTTACAATCAAGAGCAATCCATAGAAGTTCCAATTTCTCTAGTTAGTTTTGTCTTTTGCTTAGATTGGGTCATTTGAGTGGATCTGTAATGACATTTCAATGTGAATTTAATTTGCATTTCCCTAATGATTTCAGCATCTTTTATGACCTTTTGTCAATCATATATTCCTACCTGTGATGTGTCTATTTAAATATATTGCCCATTTTTGAAACAATATTTTTCTTTTGATTGTTTTGCTGAAGGAACTCATCATAATCCAATTAAAAGAGCCTTGCCAAATATAATATTTGAAATGTTTTCTCTTAATCTGCAGTTAAATACTTCATTCTTTCAATCTATTCCTTTAAGGTCAGGAATGATAACTTTTGAACATGTGCAACATATCGATTTTTTTTTTTAAAAAAAGCAGGTAACCCTTGTTTGTCCTAGGAGAATTTTGATTAGTCCACTTTCAAAATGGAACAAACCATACTGGTTTTCTTGCTCCTTGAAAATGGTTATTTTGCTCTCATCTAGGGGCTTCTGCCAATCTTATCCTAGAAAACTCTTCCCCAGATATGTGCATAAGCTCATTTCAATTTGCTTCCTGTTCACTTTATCTCCTCGGGAAACTTTGTCCCTCTGGCATCACTCTACTCTATTTTTCCTATGTTTACTTCTAGAAGTTTTATGGGAGTCAGCTCTTGCATTTTAGGTTAATGGCATATTTTGCCTTAATTTTTATATTGAATGAGGTAGGCTACTAAATTTGTCCTTTGAGTGTGGAAATCCAAGGGATTCAGTATCATTTGCTGAAAACACTACAGAATCACCTTTTCATCTTTGTCAAAAGTTAATTAACTCTAAATGTGAGCATATAATTCTGAACTTTAAATCTGTCCCGGTGATTTATATGTCTAACCACACTCCAGTCCTACACTACCTCTAATTCTGTAGCTTTAAAGTACATTTTATAATTGGAAAGTATGGGGACCAGCCTCGTAGTGCAGTGGGTTTAGCTGATGCCTGTGACACCAGCACCCCATATGAGTGCCTGTTAGAGATCTGGCTACTCCACTTCCGATTCAGCTCCCTGCTGACTCACCTGGGAAAGCAGCAGAAGATGGTCCAACTGCTTGGGCCTCTGCCACCTACATGGGAGACTTGAGTGGAGATGATCCTTGATCATCTTCTCCCTTATAAGAGATTGTAGATAGCTTATTGTGAGAATCAGCATACAGGCCACCTCAGCAATGACAGAGGACCAATGACCCAGCCACAACCATTGCAGCTGTTTGAGGTTAAACCAGTGGATGGAAGAGCTCTCTCCCAAACTTTCTGTAATTCTTTCAAAGAAATTAATAATGTGTTTAAAATTTAAAAAAATGTAAGCATTTCATCTTTGTTCTTGCTCAAATTATTTTGGTTTAGTTATTCTAAGTATTTGGAAGAAGGTCCACATATTTTGTATAACAGAAATGACATTCTGCTCCTTTTAAACAAATATATATTTGAAAAGAGTTCTCATCTTAAATTTTATTCCTTTCCCACCTTAAGTTTTCACAGCTGTTTTTGACACCAACCAACACACAATTCATTGTTGTGTGTACTTTTACTACCTACTGAAGCTTGACCTCCAGAAGCCATTGTAGTTCAAGCTTCCTAAAACACCTGGAGACATCACCTCTCACTCATTAGGTTCCCATCAGACAAAGTAGGAAAAGTGGAAGTAAGGAGCAATAAACTCAGGAATTCTCTGGGTACTCTCCTAGATGTGTGGCCAGTGCTCAGGTGACTAAAAATGCAAGGTAGGTCAAGGACAACAAAAGAAGGAGGCGATGATGGGTTTTAAAGTACCATGAGAGAACATCTATTATCTGTAGGAAGTGAGTAGGACCTGTCTCATAGTAACACTTACAGGGTAGCTGCAGATATCAATATTATCACCAGTGTTACCATTAATTTTATAATTACCATTATGTGTTCAGAATACAATTTGTTCTCTGCAAAGGGACTTCCTTTTGCGATTTTTAGAATCAAAACAGCTTATTAGAATAAAATTCCATGGTGAACTTACCCCATGACAACATTGGACACATTTGTTGACAATCATGACTGCATGTCTCCTGCATGCTGCTCCCCACCACAAAAGTGAATTGTGACCAGGGGAATGTAGCAAGTACAGAGGCTGCAAAGCCTTTTCTCCCTGGGCTCCCAGGACTCCTCCACACCCCATCCCCAGCTGTATGATGACAAAGCTGTCATTAGTTAGGGGAGCTCTAAATCCCAAGTGCAAGGACCTTATGCTGTGTTTTGAGAGATGGCAAATCACTCTTGTCAGCCGCAGGGAGTATGGGCATAGGGAGCCAAGTGAGTGCGAAGGGGGAGGGTTTCTGTCCTGCCTGACCCTTGGTCATCTTTCCTTTCTAAGAGATTGTGGACTGCGTGTTGTGAGAATCAGCACACAGGCCTCCCTAGCAGTGACAGAGAGGAGAGGAGAGGAGAAGAGAGGAAGGCATTCTCTGGGTGTGAGCTCTCTTTGATTCCCTGCCAGGCAGCCACAATTTATTGAAGGTGGGTTTGTGAAGTAGGATTCTGCCAGGGAGAGATTGGCACAAGAGAAATGGAGACAGCTAATTCTCAGGGGGTCGTCTTTGGCAAAATCTGCTATTGAGGCCTCATGCTACTTGTGCTCATAGCTGCCGAAAACCAAGAGTGCCATCTGCAAACTGTGATTCATAAACACTCTGTCAGTCTGCCATCTACCCTGACATCATCAAATAACAAGAAGCCGCATTGTAATAAAGAGGGGAGGTTTGCAGCCTACCAATTAAATGCATCTAATTTATTTCTCTTACAGCTGAGGCTTTATTTATTAGTAAACAGCTGCATTTGTTACACTTTTTACTCAAGAACGTGCCAACTGGCACTTTGGATGATCCATTAATCCTAAATAATTATCTGTGTACTTCATAGATCCGAGATATGTAGGTCTATATGTATAAGAAGGTTATTAAAAAACTAACGCCTAACCTTGCCAGTCAGCTGGAGGGTGTAGCTCTGGGTGTCAGGCTGGGTGAGTTAATGTGACGTGAAGTATGTGGATTCGAATGAAGTCTGGCTGAGTATTTGGAAGGATTTTTGCATGTGGCTTTATTTTTCCCTTTCCCCTATGTACATGTAGAGAAATGTGTGTGTTAATTTTCTGCAATTGAGCTTTGCTTATGTTCTTGTCAAAGCCTAATTAGCTCGAGACTACCAGAAGCAGATTATAGGGTTATTTGTTTTTAATTGGGTCTGGGAGGAGGTGGGACGAGAGGAAGAAGGTGTGTTCCCTCACCACCTGAACTTCTGTAGACCGTGCTAACTGGTATGTGGTTCTGAGGTTAGAGTTCTACCATTTTGGCAAAGCTTATTCCAGTGAACACACACACACACACACACACATACACACACACACACACACTCACACACAGAGGGGAGAGAGAGAGAGAGAGAGAGGCTTCATTTCCTTTGAAAAGGCTGTGGTACATGAAGATAAGATCCAGTCTAACCCAAATTTTGCTTAAGTTTCTTTGATATCTAGCTCATCGAGAATCACTGCCAGGAAAAAGAGTTGCATTCAACAAAATTAAGCATTTTGCTGAACCACTTTTAAAGGGAATGGAGGCATTAAGTATCAACTGAAACTCATCTATATCCACTGATAACAGAAGCACTGTTAAATCTCATTGTTCTACCCCAAAGGATTCATATTGAAATAGGTCATCGGGGAAAACAGTCTCATCTCTAGAAAGGCCTGACCACCCTTCTGAGTGTAGGTTTTGTTTTTATTTTCTGGGAGGTAATTTTAAGTATAATCCATTCAGAGAAGTATACATGATTGACTTTGGACTACTTTAAACTCAATTAAATTAGAAACCCTCTATAATGTGACATTTCATTTTTAGTTGCTTAAATTATGTAGCTATCTGATGGCCATTGGTATATTATTTGTAAACCAGCATTCTATTACAGTGTTTTTTAATTAACAGATATTGATGAAAATAACCAGACTTGCATTTGCTCTTTTGTTTTATTTTTCCCAGTTGTTGGCTTAGGCCGAGCAGAATATGTAAGTCACATATCAATTGACAGTTCAAATTTTCAACAAAAAATTGAGGAGGAACTATGAAAAGAGGAGACAATTGAAAAGATCAAAATACAATGTATAAAATTTTTCAATTTTACTTCTTTTTTCCTTTTCTATAAAAATAAATTTATATATAACCTCTTTATGGATCATACTGATATGATCATTAAAAGTTACATGCTAAAATCATGTCTGTTAGGATAACCACCAACTAGATATCCACATGTTTACTTGTTAGAATATAGCCACAAGTCAAATGTGCTATGTTGTTTACAAGTTGGTTCACAGTGGTTATGAATGTGAGGCTTTGATCCAGACCTCCCCGGGGTTCAGCTATTTGTTCAATACATTGGGTAAGTTACTTAACCATTTGTAAACTTAGTTTCTTCATTTTTAAAATGTGGCTAATCCAAGGTCCTATTGGAAGGGGTCATTCTAAGGATTGAATGAAGTGAATCAAATCAAGTGTCCAGTGTGATATCTGATACATACATAAGCTTGATCAATACATGTTTAAAAAGAGGCAAATACCTGTAGAAAAAAGAATGAACACTTAAGAATCGCTCATTTTGCCTGAGGTCACATGTTTCTGACAAGGTATTTCAGTGAATGCCAATGATAACAGAATAGTGGGTTGATTTACATGAGTCTCTTAGCGGACAGTGACTCCAACTAATGTGCTGGCATGGGCCAGTTTGTGTTCATCTTGTCCAAGTCCATGTTCAACAAAATCTTTTCTCAATGACAACACAATATAAGTTTGAAATAAGCCATGGGGGGATTATTTACACATTGAAAATCAGCAAATGCTGCAGACTTGGGGATCTTCTACTCCAAATTGGCATTAAACATTTTCTGCTCATCCTCTCTGTAAAGAACAAGACCCAGATCCAAACAAAATGAGCCTGTTAAGTCAAATCACTGAGCAGCCAATTGATAAAATCCACGCAGGTGTTTTACTAAGGATAGAACCCGATGTCCTCACTCATAGCTTTATTACTCCCAATATGCTCATACAGCTAACGGGTTTCATTATTTAGTATCTTGTTTCATAGCACATTAAAGGCAGCAAATCCAGAGGCAAGACAGCCTGCAAAAGAGAAGCAAAAATGTGACTGACTGGAATATCCAAAGACATACACAGTCTGAAGCTGTTGGCTCTAGGAAAAAACAAAGCCAAGCACAGCCTCAAGTTCTCTGCTCTGGCATTTCCAAACTCCTGTGTTCATAAAGAACTCATGGACTCATCAAAGAAAATAACAAATTGCGTTTTGATTCTATTGCTTCCTTTGATAAATTATTGTGTATTTCGATCAGTCATAATCTAGACTATGAATGTTGAGTGGGATCTTGGGGACCATCAAATCCAGCAGGTTTCAAATGTACTAGCTACAGGACAGTATCTCAGATATTCTATCTATCACCAGAAGCAAAACAGTGAAGGGAAGGCAGCTCTGGTTGGGAAAGTGTCTTTTTTTCTGTTTTTCTTTTTTTTTCAACTTTTATTTAATAAATATAGATTTCCAAAGTACAACTTTTGAATTATAGCAGCTTTTCCCCTCATAACCTCCCTCCCACCCGCAGCCATCCCATCTACCACTCCCTCTCCCATCCAATTCTTCATCACAATTCATTTTCAATTATCTTTACATACAGAAGATCAACTTAGTATATACTAAGTAAAGATTTCAAGAGACTGCACAAACACAGACACACAAAGTATAAAGTACTTTTTGGGTAGTAGTTTTACCGTTAATTCGCACAGTACAACACATTAAGGACATGGGAGCAGGTGCACAGTGACTCACGTTGTTGATTTAACAATTGACACTCTTATTTATGACATCAGTAATCACACGAGGATCTTGTCATGAGCTGCCAAGGCTATGGAAGCCTCTTGAGTTCACCAGCTCTGATCTAATTTAGACAAAGCCATAGTCAAAGTGGAAGTTCACTCCTCCCTTCAGAGAAAGGTACTGCCTTCTTTGATGGTCCCATTCTGGGAAGGTGTCGTTGTTTTTGTGTTCTTGCTCTTTCATGATGATGCATGTTCCTTTGGGTACTTCAAGTAGAGACTGAGAAGCACCCCACATACACACACACACACACACACACACCCCACATACGCACACATTTTCCAGGCTTTGGATGAGAATAGGTGCTTACTTAAATCTACTGCAATGGATAAGTGAACCAAATTTAGCCCAGCTCTCATTCTGGGGAAAGAATTACATGAAATGAGATTCCAGAGGTAAGCCAGTAATTGGTAATATTAACGTCCAAGAAATACTGGCATTGAGCTTTGAATATAGTTTAAGCTATTGACTGATATTAATATCTATCATTGATTTGTCACTTGATATGGCAGCCATCATATCAGTCCTTTTATCCTGAAGTATTCCATGCAATGGTTATCATTTTAAATTCTATCTTAAAGACAAAAATACAAGGTTTGGGAAGGTTAAGAATTTTCCCTGGGGCTGGCACTGTGAGATAGTAGGTGAAGCCTCCGCTTGTGGCACCAGCATCCCATATGGGCACTGATTCAAGTCCTGACTGCTCCATTTGTGGTCCAGATCTCTGCTATGGCCTGGCAAAGTAGTAGAAGATGGCCCAAGTCCTTGGGCCCTGGCACCTGCATGAGAGACTGGGAAAAAGTTCCTGGCTCCTGGCTTCGGCTCGGCATAGCTCCAGCTGTTGTGGCCATCTGGAGAATGAACCAGTAGATGGAAGACTTCTTTCTCTTTTTCTCTCTGATTCTGCCTTTCTGTAACTCTACCTTTCAAATAAATAAATAAATCTTTAAAAAAAAAGTCTCTAAAAGCACTCATTCAGTGAGTGGCCAATTCACTTAGTAAGTTTCCCCCACTGTGTTACATTACCAAGAGGCAAAACCTTTAAAAGGAATTGCTAAGAATGAGAGAAGTGGAGGAATCAGAGACAACTAAAGAAATTACAGGAGAGAACTATGGCATAAAGATGGCAAGACAAGATAGGGTTAAAACATCAGGATCAAATGAGAAAGTTAGGAAGATGACTTGCTTTTATGGATTCAAAAGAGAAAGACCCATATATGAATTTATCACAATGAGGAGATCCATATTTCCATGGGCAGTGTGAATTTCCCTGAGATATGAAGTGGTTTTCCTAGAACCGCACAGTCCAGTGAGAAGTCCAAGTCTAGTTGTTTATCAACTGATTCATAATTTAGGAAAGTTACCTTGAAATCAAGTGATGATATTAATGTGATGATTGGCACCAAAAAGACTTGACTTAAAAGGAAAATTAGGGGGCCGGTGCTATGATGTAGTGGGTAAAGCTGTCGCCTGCAGTGCCAGCATCCCACATGGGCACTGGTTTGAGACCGGTTGCTCCATTTCCGATGCAGCTCTCTCTGCTATGGCCTGGGATAGCAGTAGAAGATGCCCCAAGCCCTTGGGCCCCTGCACCTGGAAGACGCTCCTGACTCCCGGCTTTGGATCGGCACAGCTCTGGCCGTCGCAGCCATCTAGGGAGTGAACCAGCGGATGGAAGACCTCTCTCTCTGTCTCTGCCTCTCCTTCTCTCTCTGCGTAACTCTTTCAAATAAATAAATAAATCTTTAAAAAAAAGGAAAATTAATTTTCATGAACCATATGAAGCTAAGCACTTAAAATAATCTTTTGTTCTATTTGGAATATATTATTTGGAATAAATTATATATTTGGACTATATATAAATATATATATATTAGGAATATATATATTCCTGTTTATATTACCATATAATTTTGAAGTCCAGAGCACAGAAATCAATGTTTAAGCTAAGCATTAAAAATAATCTTTTGTTCTATTTGGAATATATTATTTGGAATAAATTATATATTTGGAATATATATAAATATATATATATTAGGAATATATATATTCCTGTTTATATTACCATATAATTTTGAAGTCCAGAGCACAGAAATCAATGTTTAAGCTAAGCATTAAAAATAATCTTTTGTTCTATTTGGAATATATTATTTGGAATAAATTATATATTTGGAATATATATATATATTCCAGTTTATGTTACTATATAATTTTGAAATCCAGAGCACAGAAATCAATGTTTATTCCCCTCTTGATTGAGTTAAATTTTGACCTACACCCATATCATCTGTCTTACCAGATTTGAAATGGAGGATCAAAAGACAACCCACCGGTGGCACAAACCAAAGGGAAAAATACAGGTGGAACTACTCTTACTGCGTAATAGTCATTCCATTTTTACTATTAAAACATGAAACAACAGAGTCAGGAAACAAACTGAATTCTATATATCGGCCACTTGTTCACTAACCCTAAAATTGCAGTTGGCCATAAAAATTTTGATTCTGTCCTAGAGCCCCATTTCAATGCTCCACAGCATGTTTGGTGAGCACACTACAGGTACAAAGAATAACCAAGAGTGTTCATCTGCTCTTTTGTCTACTTCTTCCTCAACCCTCCCTTCTGCTGAGAAACCATATTGTCCTCATCTACTATCCTTTAGGTTTGATGGGACAGATGTGAGCGTGTTTTATAAAATCCAGCAGATTATACCCCCCTCCTCTCACCATTCAATGATTATCATTAAGTCCCTGAAAACCCACAGTGACAGCAATATTGGTCCAATAAGTAAAGCTGTGCTTCCTAAACAGATGGGAATGATGTTTCTTTGCCACTGGGTAAAATTGCTTTAAAAAGCGTCATCAACAAACAGAAAAAGATGAACTGATACTGCTGGAAGTCCAGCCACGTAATACTGCTTAAAAATCCAATATTGCATTTGCTTCATTACAGTACTTTGTCCATCAGCTCATTTGAGTCTATTAACTTAATTGTTCTTTATTAACAAATGGGTCATTCTCTCTGGCAGCAGAGCAAAGCTCAAATGCCAGTTAAATACTTTGATAAATGCAACGCCCCCTTCCATCCTGCTCCCTCCCTGAACATGCTGTGAATACACACGGGTGCGCATGCATACGTATACACAGAGAGATGCTCAATCACACGTACTTATACTTATATCAAAAATTGTTTTTTAAAGTTAGCAAGCAGAAAGGAAAGTGCATGCCCTTACAAGTAAATCCTACTGTAATTGCATATCATATTTCTTTTACAAATGTGTGTCATGCCTCTGGAAAAATGCTTTTACTCTATAAAATCAGCTAATGTTTTAGCTAGAGAGTGCAAGGACAATAATCTTTTGGCAACCTTTTACAAGGAAGTTCTCCTTTAAAATCATGTGCACTTTCTTTTTTCTAATTTTTCTTACCCAATTTATTATTCATCCTTCATATCTTAAAAAAGGGATATTTCCTACTGCCTTTGTGTGTCTTGATCTTCCGTTTTCTTCCCGCCAGCCCCCAACAGATATACCCCTTCTTTTTAGGTGACATTATCCTACTCACCAAACCTGTAACTTTAACAGAGGGTGACAGGGTGACCTTGACGACAGATGTTCTTATGGCAACAGATGGCACTGGCAAACCCGAGAAGCTGCTGTATGCCGTCTCCGTGCCACCTGTGCCTGGTCAGATTGAGCCCATCAATTATCCAGGCTGCCCCATTCCCTGCACAGCCAGTCAGATGGATTGGCCCAGAGGGTTTGCTGTGTGCATGACAATAGCCAAGGGGCCAGGGAGGAAGCAGTCAGGTGAACTCTGCCGGTTCCCCACCACAGCTCCCCACCCCCCACATATGCATACATGTAATGGCTTCAGTGACTCAGAGAGATGAAACTGGTTGTTATCAGAGAGAGGCCACGAAATGACCTCTAAAATTAGCCAGCCTAGAGGATGGCTTATATGAAAATAAACCAATAGCTGCTGTCATATACATAGAAGAATATTTTTATTATCTAATGATTCTATCATATTAGAAAGCTATTGAGGAATAGGTATTTAGTGTACAGTATAGTCTTCACTTACTTATATTTTAATACTTTTCATATCTGCATACTCCTTGTATTTTTATCATATTTACATACTCATATTTTCAATTTGATGTCTTCAACATCCAGAGCAAATCCTTGCTTAAAATCTCTTACTTTGTTTCTCTGTGCCCTGATTGCAAGAAATTCATAGAAAGAAGAAAAATTAATAACAATGATTATGATTTTCTAGACTATTAGTATGTGAACGATGTAGTTTACTAGAGATTTTACAGTCACAATTCTTAAGTTTCTCAACAAAAGTGCATACATAAAATTATTCTCATTTTATAGTTGAGGAAATTGGGGTCCAAAAGAATTCAGTCACATACCAAATTTACACAGCAAACAGGAGAGTCAGATTTTAAATGCTAGGCAAGCAAGTTTTCCATTGTAGAACTGCACTCCTAGAAACCAGGAACATCTCTTGATCTTGGTTGGAATGAATAATATTGGGAAATAGGTTTGACTTCAACATTTTCTCTCTTGTTCTCCCTCTCTCTTTTTCTCTCTCAGATTTATTTGCAAGGTCGAACAACAGACAGGATTAAGATGAGAGATGGTGGTTCACTCTTCAAGTGGCTGCAACAGCCAGGTCTGGGCCAGACTGAAAGCCTGGAAGCCAAGAAATTCACCTGGGTCTCTCACATGTGGCAGCGTCCCAAGCATTTGAAGCATCTTTCCCTGCCTTCCCAGGTGCATTAGCAGGCAGCAAGATCAGAAGTCCAGCAACCAAGACTCAAACTGGCACTCTGATAGGGGATGTCAGCAGTCAAGTGGCTGTTTTAACATGCTGTGCCACCATGCCAATCCCACCAACTCATGTCCTTAATACGGGCATCTGGCTTGCCTTCTGCATTCCCAACTACTATGATAATTATATAATTTATTAATAAAGCAGTATGTGGTCTCCCATAAGTAGGTCAAATGTAAGTGACCTTTTATTATTTTTCACGACTACAACAGAGTAGCTAAAGTCAGAACAGTTTGGCCTCTCTCTACCCGAAGAAAGCAGGAGTATTGTATGAAATCATCAGTAGACCTTAATCCAGATGGTGGTGTCATTTCTAAGAAATAGCATATGCTAGCTATTATGATACTTAAATGTAATGGTTTTATATCTCTCCTGTGGGCAAAGAAACTGTACAACAGGTTTTAGTCTAGGAATTTTTTAATGATACTTTAACCCTCCAAAATACAATATTTCCAAAAAGAAATTCAACTGACAGAGCTTGTTTTAATAATGAAAGAACATAAATTTCTGCCTTGTTTCATGCAATAATAGGACAGCATCTGGATTTACTACTCCCTGAGTCTGCTATTTTACATAATGTTGCTAAATTGGGCGACTATTACATGCTTTTCTGATTTTAGAAAAATTGCCTTAAAAGTTATTTACACTCATTTTATAACAAAGAGGGCAATATAACTAATTTTATTCTTAGTGTGATTAGCCATGAGTCATTTCCTAAGAAATGAGTTTAATTAACCAGGGAAGAAAGTTGTAATAAATCATGAAAGAAGACTGTTTCTAAGTGGGGTTAAAAACATCTTATTTAAAACTGCCATCAAATAAATCACAAATGCTAAGTTATTGTTAAGAGAAGACATTTTTCTAATTTTAAAAATTTCTGATAAAAGGATACAAAGAAGAATGTGTAGCAGAAGAAACAGGTTAAATTAGCTAGAATTCTTTGAGAAACTAGTTGTACAGACAGGAAATCATTACATTAATTTATGGTCTTCTAATTAGCTGTGATTTTGGAAATTCACTTAATTTCTCTGTGATTTCTCTCCCTCTTTGTAAGCTACAGAGACTGCACTCATGGTTCTTAATCAGACATTTTGGCAACCACTGGTGTTTTTCACAAATATTTCCAGGTCTCCTCTATTCCAGGCAGATGGTGAGATTAACCACCTCTCTTCTTTGAAGTTAAATGTGGTCACATGACTACCTTTGGCCAATGGAATATGAGAAGCAGTATTTCCAGACAGAAGCTCTAAGATTCAGTGCGTGATTTGCCCCATGCTCTTCCCACTGCTACTGTGGTCCCTATACGACATATAATCAGGTGAAGCATATGTCAGGGGGAATCTGTGAGTGGCCAGGATGAGTCCTTCTCCTGATAACCTATGCTTGCCATATGGCGTGAGCATGAAATACACTTTTGTTATGGGAAGCCATTGAAATGTTGGTGTATTTGTTTTTGTTACTGCACATGACCTGGCCCATCTACATAACAGATGGATGGATATGAGATTCATCTAGAGATCTTCCAGTATATAGAAACTAGTACCTATCTGGAATCACTAAATTACAAATTTCTGGTGTGAATTACAGATTTGTGGAGTTTTAAATTATGTACTTATTTATTTATGTCTTTATTTATTGGAGAGGCAGGGACACACACACATGCAATAAGAGAGAGTAAATATAGTTCCATCTACTGGTCCACTCCCCAAGTGCTCACAATGGCTGGGGGACTGAAGTTGGGTCAGAATTTAAAATGAAAGACAGGAACCCACCTGCTGGCAAGGAATCCAACCACTTGGCTTCACTGCTTTCCTGGATCTGCATTGGCAGGAAGCTAGAGTAAGGAACTAGAACTGGGAACTGAATCTCAGTACTCCAAAGAGGGACATGGGCATCTTAACTGCTGGGCCAAACTCTTATTCTCCAGATGTGTAGCCTTTTTTAAAGGTGATACTGATTTATCCTTTACTTAGGAGCCAGTGGGAATTCCATGTGTAAGTGGACACATGACTAAGGAAATGGCTTTGACATAGACTTTTAACTGCATAATACCCTAATGGATAATGGATAAGCATAATAAAACCTTACAACTGTGTATTGCATTTCACTTTATATTAGCACTCCTATGATTTGGGAGTTGAGCCATCAGTAGATTACAGTGCAAGACCATGTCACCTAACAACGTATATAGAATCTGAATCCGAATCACAAATCTGACTTAATGGGAAGGTCCTTAGGTCCTTGCCCTTTTTTTTTTTTTTTTTTTTTTTTTTTTTTTTACAGGCAGAGTGGACAGTGAGAGAGAGAGACAGAGAGAAAGGTCTTCCTTTGCTGTTGATTCACCCTCCAATGGCCGCCACGGCTAGTGCGCTGCAGCCGGCGCATGGCGCTGATCCGATGGCAGGAGCCAGGTACTTCTCCCAGTCTCGCATGCGGGTGCAGAGCCCAAGCACTTGGGCCATCCTCCACTGCACTCCCGGGCCACAGCAGAGAGCTGGCCTGGAAGAGGGGCAACCGGGACAGAATCTGGCGCCCCGACCAGGACTAGAACCCCGTGTGCCGGCGCCTCAAGGCGGAGGATTAGCCTAGTGAGCCGCGGCGCCGGCTGGTCCTTGCCTTCTTCACTGCACACTGTGAGTTCTCTCAAAAATTATCTGCTCAGTTGATGATGATGATTTTCACAGTGGTGGAAGATCTTTCCCCAGCAGGGGTCTCAGAATATTTGTCTTCCTGACTGTGAGTTTGTCTTTTTGTTCATGGACAAATAAAGCTTCCCGGCTTGGACATACTGCTCAAAATATTTTGAGTTTTGTTGAAGTATATGTAGGTACTACTTCTGATAACCTCTAATATTTATTTCAGGATTATAGTATTTCTTTTACTCCTAAATTGTGTATGAGGAATTGACATCTTGAAAAAGGAACATTTGAAGGATTATTATTGTGCTTTTTTGAAGACCAGAACAAGGGCTCCTGAATTTAACCCTAGCTTGCAAGCAGAATTTATATTTAATTTGATATATGAAAAAACATATCAGTGGCCAGCACTGTGGTGCAGTAGGTTAATCATCCACCTGTAGCGCCTGGATCCCATATGGGCACTGGTTCTAGTCCAGTTGCTCTACTTCTGATCCAGCTCTCTGGTATGGCCTGAGAAAGCAGTAGATTTCCCAAGTCCTTGGGCCCCTGCACCCACATGGGAGACCTGGAAAAAGCTCCTGGTTCCTGGCTTCAGATCAGCCCAACTCTAGCCATTGCAGCCATTTGGGGAGTGAACCAGCACATGGAAGACATTTTTCTGTGTCTCTCCCTCTCACTGTCCATAATTCTACCTTTCAAATAAATAAATAAATAAATCTTTGGAAAGCATACAGAGTGGCTTTTTACTTTTGATAAATACCTTATATAATTGATTCTATTTATATATGAAGATTATATATATTTATTCTCACATATGCTGTAATACATAACTTTTAGATGTAACAAAATCCTGCCTTTAATATGATTGCTAAGCATCCAGACTCTAGATGTAAAACTATTCCCATTGAAATCTGGTTCCTTCTCTTCCATATAACTTAGGTATCACTGCCTTCAGTTTAAAAATGGACATAATAACAAATGCACATGAAAAAGTAGTTGCCTTATAAAGTAATTGTCAGGGTTAAATGAGATCACCAATAAACTGTGTGGCAAAGAAACAAAACCAGAGGGAGAAAATGAAAGGAAAGAGGAGGGAACGAGGGAGGGCAGGAAAGAAAAGGAGAAAGAAAGGAAGGAAGGAAGAAGCATTTGAAAATTAATTTACAGGATCAAGGTCCTTACTGAGCAATTTTCCTTTTTTTTTTTAAATCAACATACAAAAAACAGGAGCTTTTTTTTTAAATTTATTTGACAGGTAGAGTTATAGACAGTGAGAGACAGAGACAGAGAGAAAGGCCCTCCCTCCGCTGGCCCACTCCCCAAATGGCCGCTACGGCTCACACTGCACCAATCTGAAGCCAGAAGCCAGGTGCTTCTTTCTGGTCTCCCATGCAAGTGCAGGGGCCCAAGCACCTGCGCCATCCTCCACTGCCCTCCAGGCCCACAGCAGATAGCTAGACTGGAAGAGGAGCAACCGAGACTAGAACCTGGCGCCCATATGGGATGCCGGCACCACAGGTGGAGGATTAACCAAGTGAGCCACAGCGCCGGCCCTGAGCAATTTTCCTGAGCTTTTAACAATATTTGTTGTGAGTCTACAAAATACTTTAAAAGATTTATTTATTTGATATTAGGAAAGGGAAGAGAGAGAGAGAGAGAAAAGTAATCCATCCTGTGGTTCACTTCTCAAGTGCCTGCAATAGTCAGGATTGTGTCAGGCCAAAGCCAGGAAGCAGAAACTCCATTAGGGTCTCCCACACAGGTGACAGGAAGCAAGTGCTTAAGCTATCATCTGCTGCCTCCTGGGTGAGTTAACTGGAAACTGTATCAAAATCAGAGTTGTCACACTCAGCTATGGGATGCCAGCATCTCAGGTGGCACCGTAACTTGCTGCACTACAGCACCCACCACTACAAAACATTTTGGCCATCACTGGATATAGGGACTTCAATGGCTCGAGGAAGACTTTCTGGAAAAAAGAAGTCTGAGTTGCATCTTTCAGGGAAAAGTGAGAGCCTGAGCGCGTATGGAGGTGAGAGTCGGGTAGGGACTGGGGACTGAGGGGACATTTCATGTGAAGGGCATGAAGGAGAGGTGTAAGACAGTAGGTGCATATGGGGAGCCTAAATATATTAGCTAGTGAGGGCAAGGGCCAAGCTGAGAGTGAGATTTTAAACAGGGTTGTCTGTCATGTGATGAATTCAGTATTTTCATCCTACTGCAAGTGGGGGATGGATCAGTTGGGATCCAAGGAGAAATGAGATGTGTTCTACAAAGAAGGCGGTGATGAAGGCTTAATGAAGGAATTGTTTACAAAGGTATGGATCAGGTTAAAAGGAAAGGAACAAGGCCAGGGAATGTATCCCAGTTAGCCACAGAGGGGAGATAGCACCACCCTAGGCTTTCAAGAGCAAAGAGAGGCAGTACTTAGCAGACCATAGAGAAAACTCCAGTTGAAGCTATAGGTGAAGAAAATTTGGCTTTCAAAGGAAGAATGCAGCCACTGCCCATCTGTGGCCTGGCAAGTTCAGTTCACGGAAACCGGTATTTCCAGTGGCGATAAAGGGAGGTAGACAGCAGCCCTGCTGGGGTCAGCAGATAATGTCCAGCACAGGGAGCCTGAAAGGGGCACAGTCTGATTTGAATTTCAGACAGTCACCTTAGCAACCATGTGTCCAGTGACTCAGAAGAGACATGGAACTCCAAAAAGGAAGACCTAAATTTGCATTCATGAAAGGGATGAAGAAAGCATTTACTAGACATAATCTATTAGACACAGAACCTAAAGGATACATTTATGGGAATATTTGAATGCCAACATTGCTGGCTGGCTATGGCTCGTGGCTAAAACAGGTGACTTAAGACTCATTCCCATATTTCCAGCTCAAATAATAAAGTATCGCATGATCTGGACATCTAGCATAGTGAATTAAGGACAAGAAATGAGTCTGTGGAAGAGTAGAGGAGCTCCATTTTGCATCCCTGGAGTTTGAGAGATCCAAGGAATATTAGAGTGTTGATTTGTCACAGGTGTTTGGATATAAGACTCTGATCGCAAGTGAGATCAACCAGGCCTGGAAACAGACTTGCTAACTATCAGAATGGTAACCAAAACTATGGGAGTGGATGATGTTCTCAGAACAACAGGATAAGTGGTAAGACAAGGAGCCAAGAAGACCACCAATTTCCATATCTGAATTCCACTGCACTGCTCAATAGGACATGGGCACCCTCTCCTTTCTTGGCTGCTCACTAATGATTACCTAAATTTCCAACAAGAGCAATTCTTTGAAGTAATTGTATTGGCTTGTTCCAGAAACAAAAGGGAGTTAATTTCCTGGGCCTCCGGGCTTGTCAAGATTTCCTAGTAGAAGCAGATTACATCTTTATTTTAGATGCATTGCCATTTAAAAACTGAATTGATGATTTCGTGCAGGCTCAGATTGTCTAAATGAGACAAATACAAGTAAAAATGTCATCTCTCAACCTATTGAGTGAGGCTTATGCACATTAGAAAACATAATTTACTTAGTGTCTGCTGATGCAATTTTTTAAATATTTATGTATTTATCTCAAAGGCAATTATTGAGAGAGAGAGCAGAGACACAGAGATCTTCCATTTGCTGGTTCACTCCTGAAATGGTGACAACAAGAAGGGCTGGGCCTGGTGGTAATCAGGAGCTTCTTTTGGCTCTCCTACATGAGTGCAGGGGCCCAAGGACTGGGGCCATCTTCTACTGCCTTCCCAGGTGTATTAGCAGCAAGCTGGATCAGAAGTGGAGCAGCTGCAATACGAACCGGCACCCATATAGGATGCTGGAGCTGCTGGTGGCGGCTTAATGCACTGCACCACAAATTAGGCCTGTGATTATACAGTAGGTTGAAAGCATGTCCTTGCAAAAATCAAAAAAAAAAAAAAAAAAAGGAAAGAAGGAAGAACAGGGATTGAGGGAGGGGAAAGGACGTGGAGAGAACTCTGGTTATCTTAGAACTGTACCTATGAAATACATGAAATGTGTTCTCTTTGTGTTAATTTTAAAAAGACAAAAAAGTGTGTCCTCTTTTGGGCTCTTAGGGCTGACTGGATTATTTCGCTTAAGTCTGCAAAGAACACCCTTGAAATTTCTGGTCATATGAAGTAGCTGTGCTGTCCCCACGTTTCTCATTTCTGGTGCTCATCTCAGTGCTTCCTCGCCTCCTGCCTGGATGATTTCCCCCTGGAACACATGAAAGCAGTTAGGGTAACAGCGGATACAGACTGGGTGCCCTGTTCATGGAAACAAGCACTCTCTCGTGGATATAATCATACACAGGTAGCTATAGATAGATGAGATACAGACTAGGGTGCATGTACATACATATGTGAGGATATTTCAAAGAGCTTGTAGAAAATGGAATTAAAAGAGAGGCTGGCGGGAGCCCATGCTCACTAGGCTAATCCTCCACCTGTGGCGCCAGCACCCCGCGTTCTAGTCCTGGTTGGGGCTCCGAATTCTGTCCCGGTTGCTACTCTTCCAGTCCAGCTCTCTGCTGTGGCCCAGGAGTGCAGTGGAGGATGCCCCAGGTCCTTGGGCCCTGCACCCGCATGGGAGACCAGGAGGAAGCACCTGGCTCCTGGCTTCGGATCTGTGCAGTGCGCCGGCCGCAACGCGCCGGCTGTAGCTGCCACTTGAGGGAGTGAACCAATGGAAAAAGGAAGACTTTTCTCTCTGTCTCTCTCTCTCACTGTCTAACTCTGCCTGTCAAAAAAAAAAAAAAAAAAAAAAAAAAAAAAGACAAGCTTATTTTGGTGTAAAGTAATGAAATTCATGCATATGAGGGACCTTCAAATCATTGTTTAAAAATTTATATTGTGAAATAACTATGCATGAATTTCTAACTTTTTTTGCATCAGATTTTAACCCTATTTTCCATGAACTTTTTGAAGTATGCAATTATATCTCATATACAAGATTGTATAAGTATACATCCATCAGTGTGTATGTGTGGATTCAAGTTAGTATGTAGGTACAGAGATGTACATGTGTTCATATGTAAATGAATGTGAGTTTATGTGTGTATGTAGGCTAACATGTTGTTTGTGAAATATGTATGTGAATGTGCCTTGATGAGAATAAGAGAAAGAGTAAAACATGCCTGTCTGCCTGTGATAAGGAGAAGACAGAAAAGCAAGGGTTAAAGCAATCACTTTGCAAACCATTTTCCAAAAAAGCTGCACCCTAAATTAATTTTGGCTGGTAATCTATATCGGGTTAAATAACTCCTCATTATTCTGTAACACAGCTGAGGCATCTCCAAATGTTTATCTTGTTTTGTAACCGGTACCTTCTGGTATATTCTAGTGCCAGCACGCCCTACTCCTGCTATATTTCATTCTCACTATTTTTGGACCAGAGCTGCTGGTTCCAGGTGATTTAATAAATTGCTTTTTTTTTTTTTTGGTGTTCCTTTTAACTTACCCATCTGCTCAACACATGCGTAACTTGCAATCTGTTGGCAGTTTGCAGAAAGACAAACTGTCAGAGCTGCATGCATTTGACAACTTTGTTCCCAATTAGATTAGTGGTAATTTTAACAGATTTCAGGGCAATGGAGAAAGGGATGGCATGTTATTAAAGCATCAATTCTGACAGACCCAAGCACATATGATTTCAATGTAAATTATTTTAAATGCTTTAATTAAAACTAGAGAAAGATTTACCCTTTTAAGCGGTAAGTGATAGCAAGACAAATTTAAACGGAAAGAGAGTAACCGAGTTTTCTAAGTGGTTTATGTTGTGCAAGGCAGTCCAGCAGTCAAGATGAGTGTAATCTATGGCAGTAATGTGGAGGCCGAGTTAATTATTCATTGCTTCCTCTCTGTAGCAGATGTGATTCAATACACGAGGTACAGTATTCAGAGCCTGGAATACTCTCTGTGAAAAACTCGGCTTGGGCTTCTTTTGAAGCCATCAGGAAATTGCCAGAATCTGTTTAACACGTTAAATATATTCACAAGAAAAAAAATCTTTTTTGGGGGGGAGGGAGGAGCTCTGTTTTTTCTTCTGTTTCAATGCAGCTGCTTCTCTCCTCCACTAACCTCAGCATCCCCAGCCTCTGTATTCTCACCCCACCTCCAGTCTCAGTCCCTTGAAACACATGCACAGATGCACACATGTGAGTAGATTAGGCAAACCAGGGGATTCTGTACCTCCGGTCACTTTACAGGCACCCAGCTCACCAGAAAGTGCCCCATCCATAATTTAAATGTGTTGCAATAGTCACAATTCATGAGTGCAGAGCGTCATTGACAAAACGTCTGGCGTTCTGAGACGGAGCCTTCTAGAACCAAGGACACATATAGGTGGAGAGATTTCTCTGATGAATTTGACAACATGCCTGATTTATTCAGTCATAAATCTAACCATTGGTTTAATGCTTTCCATTTGTTCTTAGACAACACTGAGCATTTTATTATTGAAATCACCAATACATTAATTAAGGTTTAATACTCCCTGAACATAATTGCATAAAATTCTTTTACGTGCACATTTCTTAGTCACTTGGGAAGGGTTCACCAATATATGTATGGGCCTATTGAGTTGAGAGCTGTCTGCTCTTTTAGAGTTATTGAAATTGCTTGACAAAGAGGATTACTACTTTCCTACTTGTAGGTTTTCTTAATTTTTTCAAATTGTTTTCAGTAGACTATTGCACCGTGTTTTTAAAAGCATGTTTAGATAGATTTTACTGCATTTGAATTGGTTTCTAAGTAGGACTAAGTCTGTTTAGGATTAAATGCCTGAGGCAAACTGAATGTTATCTCCCTTGTTAACATTACACATAAGTGCATGCACTCACATTTTGCAGAAGAAATTTGTAACCCCATTTTTGAAGACTTGGTGCACAAGAGATTGAAAGGACTATTAGACCCATGTGTGTTGAATCCATCAGAAATGGCATCCTATGAGATTCTAGAACAGTGAGTGAAGTTCAATGAATGCAAACCTCCCTCGTTTCCTTGCGGAGGGCATCCCACTCAGCCTTCTCCTGGAGTTTCAGACTCTCTAATGCACAGTGGAGTGTTTTCTTCTTTTAATTTTTGCTTCCATTTTTCTTGCTGTGTGGGAAGAATATATCCACCAGCCTCTGCAAGAAATTGATTACTACCACCTCCTAGGCAAGTGGCTCTGATAGAAATTTCTCGTTCTGTGCCTCCAGTTTTTCATGCATGGGTCTAATAACGCATAGCCACAGGTCAGAATCCTTTTTGGATTTGCATTTCAAGTGTCAGGTTTAGAGTTGGTTCAGAATAAATACCAATGTCCTCCATCCCTCTACCCTTGCTTGACACTTTCACACAATTCTGTGCTTTTGTGTTTGCTTTTCTTTGTGGATAAGGAAATTCAGACAGGAATGAGACTTTTTAAGGAAAAGGGAATATATCCTTTAGTTCTTAAAGGTGGGAATTATAACCTGGTGGCTATATGTTCTTAAGGTCACAGTTAAACCAGTAAATAAAGGCTCATTTGAAGCAAAAAGACAAAATAAGCCTGTGTATGCTGTAGTCTACCTGATGCCCCCGCCATTGCTATATTACTAGTGTACTAAGGAATCTGGAATATAAATCATATCGTATTTTAAGTTTCTGTAGAATCATTTAATCTGCATCCATACTACCTCAATCTTAGTCATTAATGGATTTCTCTCCCTCACCCATGGTAGCACTCATGCCCTGAGAGTCTAACAACATCTGGAATCTTTCGGACAGCCATCCAGGCCTTTAGACACATGAGTGACTTTTCAGGGTTTTTTAAAATGTCTGTCTATTTGAGAAACAAAGAGATGTAGAAAAAGAGACAAAGACAGAGGAAGAGAAACACAGAGAGAGAATTCTCCTCTGGTTCACTACCCAAATGTCTGCACCGCTGGTGCTGGAGGCAGGACCTCCTCTGTTGGGGGCAGGGACCCAACCACATAACCATGATGTGCTGCCTCTCAGGGTCTGCACAGGCAGTAAACAGGAATTAGAACTTGGCATAGGGAATCAAACCCAAGCACTCTACTGTGGAATGCAGACATCTTAACTGACAAATCAAATGTCTGCCCCCAATTTGTAGCAGTTTTTCCAATTTGAGTGATTAATATATCACTTGGGAGGCCCAAATTCCACATTAGAGTGCCTGGGTTGGAGTCCCTGTTCCAGGTTCCAGCTTTTTGTTAATGTATACCCTGCTTCGGAGGCAACAGGTGACGGCTCAAGTATTTCCATCCCTGTCACCCACTTGGGGGTTCCAGACTGAGTTCCTGGCTTACGGCCTCAGCCTTATGCAGCGCTAGCTGTTGTAAGCCTTTGGGGGAGTGAATCAGCAGGTGGGGTGGGAGATTTCTATCTCTCTTTGTCTCTCCAATAAAATAAAATTTTTTAAAAACATATTTCAACTTTGGGCTATAGAACTTCATTTATGGTTTTAAAAATACGCTTGAAATTAAACCAATTAAAAAAATAAAAACCTTACATTTCTGAGATTAAAAAATAAAAATGTCTGCCCTCAAACTGATCACTTTAATAGAGATCAGTCAAGCACTGGATAACTGCCAGGCATTGTTATAAGAGTAGTGTGAAAGAAAGAAATGAAAAGAGAATGAAAAACAGCACCTATATAGAAGAACTGGAGACCGAAGGATGAATTGGAAAAGATAAGGTATATGTGTGTCTGCATTCAGTAATGAGAGTGGCCAGGGTCATAGAGAAGGTGCAGTTATGTGCTAGGGCTTGGTCATGAGACCAAATACCTACAACGCTTCACAGTTCTGCCTTTCCTGTCATCCTAGCAGAACTTTGAAATTGTCCACATTAGAAGAATTTACACCATAGAAATGGATAACAACTATAATCAGGGCTTTAATAATTTTTTCCTCTCTGAGAGCTAGTTGATGAATACTTACCAGCATCCTACTAGAGACCAGGATATAGTGCCAAGGACGTGGCTTTTGGGAACAACCAACCAAGTTTCTTTAAAAAAAAAAAGAGGATTTTTATTTTATTTATTTGAAAGGTAGAGTCACAGACAGTGAGAGGAAGAGACAAAGAGAAAAGTTTTCCATCCTCTGGTTCACTCCCCAAATGGCTGCAATGGCGGGAGCTGGGCCAATCCAAAGCCAGGAGCCAGAAACTTTTTCTGAGGCTTCAAGCAAGTGCAAGGACCCAACCACCTGGGCCATCTTCCACTGCTTTTCTGGGCCATATCAGAGAGTTGGATTGGAGGAGGAGCAGCCAGGACTAGAACCAGTGCCCATATGGGATGCTGGTGCTGCAGGCAGAGGCATAGCGCACTATGCCACAGTGCCAGCCCCAGAAATAGTCAATTTTCTTAAACATACTGTTTCATCATTAAGCCGAATCACAAAATAACAGAGTCAAATTTGAATTATTAATATTAATGATTCATAAAATATTCTTTAAAGAAACCTACTCTTTTGTCTCTGTACTTCTGTATGTATGTTGGGATGTACTAAACATGAAGACAGGAAATTGTGGAAATCAAGAGGGAAGTCTTTACAAGAAATTATATTCCCTGCAAGATTCCTACCCAATTTGGCAAAACAAGGGTCTTGGATTTCAGAAAAGACATTGCTGTAGAGATATCTTCCAACCCTTCCATTGCCTCTAAATTTACTCTATATTCTACACATAATTTCAAGTTGTGAGTGTATTCCATATAACAAGATCTGTCCTAATGATTTTCACAAATAGCTGTGAATACTGTGTGCACTGTGATAAAGCCTAGGCCTCTTAGGGACTGCAGGGGCTTAGAGGTCTCCTTATCAAATTCAGTGTTAAGACAAGCCCTCCCCCATCCACATTCCTGGAGAACACAGAGAAGGCCATCTTGTTTTAAAAACATACGATAATGTCCACAGTTTGCCTCACTAACCAGTGCTGTGATTAACAAGCCTACCTGGATATGAAATTCTATCTTAGGTCAACTTAAATCCACATTTTAGAATGCAATCTCTTGTGAGCTGCCCCATAAGGATTAGAAAACAGATGGTGAGCATTCTTGCTATAAGAGACATTTAGACAGATGGATCTCCTTTTTATGAAATGTTATGGGCAAATTAAATTTTTAAATTCAATTGATTCCTATTTGGGATATTCCCTGTGTAAAAGAGAACATATTTGAGGGGTGAGAGGAATCCTCTAGTAGAGTGATTGATTATCCCTTCATTTGGATTTTGTAAATACCAACGTTCAGATATTAAGTTTTCTTAAAGCAAAGCCTGTCTCTATGCTTGAAGACCCATCATAAATCATCTTTACAGGCTGAATAATCTGTGTTCCTTTAAGCCTTCCTCACTCATAGATATCATTTTCTAACTATTTTATCATGTGTCATTCTAAATGCAAATATACATAGATGCATATGTTCATTAACAATATTGACTGACTTTTATACATTGTCAGCATAAGAAAAGCAAATAGACAGGAAGTGATTTTGTACAGGACTTGACTATATCTTCCGATGAACTGGTTGTTTAAATCTAACATAACAGCTCAATCAACCTATGAAAGAAATATATTGCTCAACAATCCACTGTTCTCTGTATGTTTTATACACAACAAGTTACCAGATTCTCACGAAAGTGTTCTAGGGAGAGCAAGAAAATTACAACCAATTGTATTTTATAGAAAAATTAATATAAATAATACAACATTCATATATTATTATAAATTAGCATAAGCACATGTAGCCTGACTGAGTCAAGGTCACACAGCAAGCTAAATGTAGAAACAAATTAGTAATTAGTATTTGGTAATTAGTATTTGGGGTGGATCAATTCCATATCAGCACTATTCTTAGGAGGTCATTTATTTTCAGAATAAACCTATGCACTGTTATCATGAACATTTTACAAATGAAGAAACAGAGACTTAAAAATATTAACTGATACAGCTATCTGTATATAGCTGGTATATTTGTATAAGAAAATTTGCACT
This sequence comes from Oryctolagus cuniculus, assembly GCF_964237555.1. Classification (NCBI taxonomy): domain Eukaryota; kingdom Metazoa; phylum Chordata; class Mammalia; order Lagomorpha; family Leporidae; genus Oryctolagus; species Oryctolagus cuniculus. The sequence continues at coordinate 112,722,551 of NC_091438.1, forward strand.
GCAACCTGAATCTCTCTTATTCCAAGGTATGGGACGAGCAGACAGTGTGACTTAGAAGTCAACAGGCTACAGCTTTTGAATTTGCAGATCATGGCTTAGGCCCTATGTTTTGGGAGTCAACATTTGTGACAACAGCTCTCAGAGGCCTGGTCAAAATAAATACTTGAGATCCTACAACCAGCAGTTGACCTTCTGGTTTCCAGTTGTTCTAGTTTCTGGGTAATAGAGGAGATAGCAGTTCTCATGGAAAGACAATGTCATGGTGGTTCCAGAGACTCATTCCAGTAGGTCTACCCCCTCAACAATGTTCTAAGCTCTTACTTTGATTATTGAATCATTTTAGTTTAAATTAGTTGATAGTAATATCTGTTGTTTGCAACTGAACCACAGAAATTAGAAAATCTAGTATTGTTTTCACATGTATCCCTAGTCAAGAGACCCAGATATTTCTAATCTTCCTACAGTGGTTAAATCAGAGTATGGTCTCGTGCTGTGGGTCCCATTTTATTTTAATGTGAAAGGAAGGCATCCTTCTGGTTTCTGTAGTTTTGAATCTATGTTTGTCTCAATCATGAATGCATGTTTACCCAGAGAGGATACACCAGAAGAAAAAATGGATCCCTGAGGACATCTTGAAGAACTAGAACTTGTAGGCTGAATGGAACAGCATTGCTGATGGAAAATTCAAGAATGACTTGTAGAAAGAATCCAAAGCTAATGCCTACAAAGGAATAGGTATAGAAAGAAATAAAGACACAGGGCCGGCGCTGCGGCTCACTAGGCTAATCCTCCGCCTTGCAGCACCGGCACCCCAGGTTCTAGTCCCGGTTGGGGCGCCGGATTCTGTCCTGGTTGCCCCTCTTCCAGGCCAGCTCTCTGCTGTGGCCAGGGAGTGCAGTGGAGGATGGCCCAGGTCCTTGGGCCCTGCACCCCATGGGAGACCAGGATAAGTACCTGGCTCCTGCCATCGGATCAGCGCCATGCGCCGGCTGCAGCGCACAGATGGAGAAAAAGTAGCAGTCAAATTCTCAATGAAAAGAGGGATCTTAAAGCAAATAATTCAATTATATTCAAGTATACTAAGAATGAAATGTGTTATCCATAGGGAAGAATGATTTAGGGGTATAGAGGAATTCTTTGAACTCATTTGGTAACTTTTTTCTAAATTTAAGACTATTTTATAGCTGCAAGTTTTTAGCAAACAGTGATCTAAGTCCTTAAGACAAGAATAAAGCAATGCTTTATGGAAATGGAAGCATAAAATAGACAGAAAAACAAAATTGAGGTGGCATGTACCAATGCCATCTCACTGTTCCAGGTGATCAGTTTCAGTTCACAGTTGGTCATGGTGAAGGGACTGGGAGTCAAAGGGAGCACATAGACAAGTCTAGTACCAGCTAACGCTAACTGATGGAGTAAATAAAGGGGAGAGTGATCCAACATGGGAAGTGAGATACTCAGCAGACTCATAGAATGGCAGATGTCCTAAATAGCACTCTGGCCTCAGAATCAGCCCTAAAGGCATTCCGATCTGGCTGAAAAGCTCATGAGAGTATTTCAGGCATGGAAAGCCAAGACACTCTGGCAAAAGATCTCTGCGAGTGAGATCCCAGTGGAAAGAACAGGTCATCAAAGAAGGAGGTACCTTTCTCTGAAGGGAGGAGAGAACCTCCACTTTGACTATGACCTTGTCTAAACAAGATAAGAGTCGGAGAACTCAGAGGGCTTCCATAGCCTTGGAAACTCATGACTGGAGCATAGGGAGATTACTGATGCCATAGACAGGAGTGTCAATTGGTAAAGTCAACAACAGGAGTCACTGTGCACTTACTCCTCATGTAGGATCTCTATCCTTAATGTGCTGTACATTGAGATTTAATGCTATAACGAGTACTCAAACAATATATTTCACTTTGTGTTTCTATGGGGGTGCAAACTGTTGAAATCCTTACTTAATGCATACTAAACTGATCTTCTGTAAAAAAAAAAAAAGAAAAAAAAAAAAAAAGAAATTATCAATTCCCAACTTGACTCTCACTGGGATTAAACATGACAATAGGTCTGCTCTGATTTCATCATCATTTAAAAAAATCATCTATTATTTTTCACTTTATGTTTCTGTGTGGGAGCAAACTGTTGAAATCCATACTTAATGTATACTAAGCTGATCTTCTGTATATTAAGAGAATCGAAAATGAATCTTGATGTGAATGGAAGGGGAGAGGGAGTGGGAAAGGGGAGGGTTGTGGGTGGGAGGGACGGTATGGGGGGGAAGCCATTGTAATCCATAAGTCGTACTTTGGAAATTTATATGCATTAAATAAAAGTTAAAAAAAAAAAAAGAAAAAGAAAGTAATTGAAATGTAAAATTTGTTAAATTGTTGATTACACAGTTGAAACGATCAATCTTAAAATATATCTGAGAAAAGTATCTAGACACCATCACATATAATAGAAATGTAGAAAATATGAAGGAGATTTGAAGAAACATGGAGGGAAGAAAAAGAAATTATAACATAGATTAATTATTAAGGAATTCCAGAAACAGAAATAAAGAAAAAGGGAGAAAAGGAATAGATGAATGGTTAGTGGCTGAGGGTATTTAATAATTTAAGAAATATATGAATCTTCATCTAGATATATGTTTCAAAACAAAATATCAAGGAAAAAAGAGAAAAGATTCTACTAAATTCTAAATGACAGGTGGTCTACAAAGTAACAAGATTCTTAAACAGTAATAGCTGATGCTAGAAGAAAAATAATTAACTGATGAAAACAAACAACAAATGTACAGAATTCTATACCTAATTATATTGCTCTGCTAGGCCTCGCTTGGAAAAATATTTTCTTATTTATTTATTATTTGGGTTTAAATTTATTTATTTATTTGAAAGGCAGAGAGAGACACAGAGATAGACCAAGAAAGATCTTCCATCCACTGGTACACTTTCATTATGCCCACTAGCTGAGGCTATGCAAGATCAAAGCCAGGATCCCAGAACTCAGTCCAGGTCAGTGAACCATTATTTGAGCCATCAGCTGTAGCTTCTCAGGGTGAACATTACAAGGGACCTGAAATCAGGAGCAGAAATGCCAATTCCGATGTGGTTCCAGGCCTCTCAAGCAGAGCCTTAAGTGCTGTGCCAGACTCCTACCTAGAATGGGTGTTTTCAAAAAATAGACTTTTATTTTCTCGCTAACCGCCAACATCAAGATGTCAGCAAATGTGGGTTCTCCTTCTCTTACAGACTGTCACCTTCTTGCTGTATCCTCACACATTCCTTTGTGCGAGAGTGTGCCTCCCTGAAAACTCTTCCTTTTCTTGTAAGGACAGCAGTAATGTAAAATTTGAAATATCACATTTATGAACTTATTTAAAAAGATTATCTTAACTATCCCTTTAAAGGGCATCTTATGATCCTGTTGGATTGATACACAGAATTAATTTTCATAAGGCATCATTACAAATATAGTCATACTAGGGATTAGGATTTCAACCTATAAATTTGTGGGAAGTACATTTTTTTTCCGACAGGCATAGTTAGACAGTGAGAGAGAGAGACAGAGAGGAAGGTCTTCCTTCCATTGGTTCACCCCCACAATGGCCGCTATGGCCAGCACGCTGTGCAGATCCGAAGCCAGGAGCCAGGTGCTTCCTCCTGGTCTCCCATGTGGGTGCAGGGCCCAAGCACTTGGGCCATCCTCCTCTGCCTTCCCAGGCCACAGCAGAGAGCTGGACTGGAAGAGGAGCAACCAGGCCAGAATGCGGCGCCCCAACCAGGACTAGAACTTGGGGTTTCCGGCACCACAGGCGGAGGATTAGCCAAGTGAGCCGCGGCGCCGGCCCAGAGAGGAACATTTTAATAGACAGATAATAAACCTGACTTCCTCCTCTTATTTGGGAGAATACAGCAGTAGAAATCACTAGTTCCCTACTTCATATCAATTTTTCCCTTTTCATATGATAAAAAATATATTGAGGCTGACAACGTATCTAAAGTTTCATGTTTCCAGGATGCTTCTAGCAGCAATTGAATAACACTTATGCATTCATTTCTTATCAATGAGAAGTAAATATTGCGTATGAGATATTCATCAAGGTTCCTTGAGAAAATGTGATACAGCTAGGTGGAAAATTGCTTTTGCCTTTACTTTCTCCTCCTTGTTCATGGAATGTGGGTGTAATACATCAAGTTCAACCATGTTGCATAACACTGATCTTAAAGGTGGAAATCACACCCTAAGAAGATAGAACATGTTCTGGGTATCCAATAACCTTGAATTTGCCACATTCGCCTTATAACATCCATTTCTTAAATCTTTTTTTCTGTATAAACTCTTACATTGTTTAAACTACTGCTATTTGGGGTTTCCTCTTATATGCACCCAAATATAAACTTGACAGATGCTTAAAGGAGGAAAAGAAATAATTTAGCCTTTGAATTCTAAATGTACCTGTTTACTGAAAACAACTAAAAGAGTGGAAAGAATGTGTAACACTTCTAAACCATAATTGATATGAAAGTGTTATGACAGGGTGTGCTTAGAATATTAAAACATGTGCTTATTTAAAGAAAAATTAGGGGGGCCGGCGTCATGGCTCACTTGGTTAATCCTCTGACTGCGGCACCAGAATCCCATATGGGCACCGGGTTCTAGTCCCAGTTGCTCCTCTTCCAGTCCAGCTCTCTGCTGTGGCCCGGGAGGGGAGTGGAGGATGGCCCAAGCGCTTGGTCCCCTGTACCCACATGGGAGACCAGGAAGAAGCACCTGGCTTTGTATCAGCACAGTGCCAGCCGTGGAGGCCATTAGGGGAGTGAACCAACAGAAGGAAGACCTTTCTCTCTGTCTCTCTCTCTCTGTCTACAACTCTACCTGTCAAATAAATAAATTTTTAAAAAATGAAAAAAGAAAGAAAATTAGGAAAAGAGAAAAAAGACCTTACAATTATAAAGACATCAGTTCAAATATACATGTAAAGAGTCCTAATAAAATTTTATTGTATTAAACAATTTTATTTTACTTTATTATATTTTATTTATTAAACAATTGTAATAAGCATTAAAAGCAATATATTTAAATTATACTACTGTTTTATGCAGCATAACTTTAAATATGTATATAATTAAGTTCACAAATTATGTTACTCTGCCAATAAAAACAACAAAGACGAATCAGCCTAATTTATTATTGTCCAGAACTCTTCTCATTTTTCTTCTGAATTTATTTCATTTTGTTACCAACTATGTCCACGACCTCTTCCCTTATTTCTGTACCCAATTTTTATTTAACTTTGAACTTTCTGATTTCTTTTGAATGTACTCTCTGCACTCAACATTCAACTTTGCTGTCTTGTCTATGGTTCAACCACTGATGGTCAAGATCTGCAATTTTTTATTTGTAGAGTTCAGGTTTTCAGCAAAAAATACTCAAGGTCATTAGGGACTGGAAATAAGTATTCAATGTCTTTGTATCATCATAATTCTAAAAGGAATGGCCTTTGGAATCAGACTAATTTAAGTTTGAATTCAAAGGGAGAAATGAGTCATATGTCCAATAGAAATATAGAAAAAACCACATTAAGAGGTGTCTGCAAAAGTTGATATACAAAGACCCAAATACAGAAAAATTGTTCAGTCTCAGAGATATTTAAAACCATAACTTGAAACAAGATAAACTGTATTACACTCTCACATTAGTAAAAGTTTAAATGATTGCTTCTATTCTGTTTTGGCAAGGCACAGGGTGGGCACACTCACACACTGGCAGATTGCAACTAGCTGTCACTACAGATGATTCTTTCTTCCCAGGTAAACAGTTGGGCTATGTTTCTCCATCTGCAGAGAGATATTGCGATGGCATTAAATTCTGGATAATAACATATGCCACAAGTGAACAATGCCACTTCTAGGCCAGGCCTACACCTTCCAGCCTTTCCTTCCTTTCGTCCCTTCTCCTCCCACCTATATAATCATCTCCAAATACATCCACTCTTTCCCGTCCCCAAATGCTTGCTGGATTCATAAGCTCAGGGAGACTTGGGGAGCTGTATGCTGAAGTTGGTAGACCCTATCAACCTGCCTATCAATGACTGCATGAATTCATGCATGGATTCTCACCATGAAATTCACCACTGAAAAAACTTTATATGAAGAAGAAATAAATTTCCCTTTTGTTAAGTCATTGAGATTTGGTCCTATCAATTTACACAGTTCATCTTGCCTTTACACATACAGAGGCTATGTATGGAAAAATAAATTCATAATAACTACAAAAGGCAGTCTGGCAATGTGCACACCATTTTATCCAAGAATTTCACATATAACAATTGGTCATATCTTAGTAAAAAATAAGAATGGGAACAGGAGAAGGAGAATGAGGCCAAGTGGGAGTGTGGGTATGGTGGGAAGAATCACTATGTTTTTAAAGTTGTACTTATGAAGTGCATGAAGTTTGTATTCCTTATAAAGAGTTTTTGAAGCAAAAAAAAAAAGTGGATCACAAACAAATAATAAGTTAATTATACATATGCATATAAGTATCGTCACTCAGCCATGATTTATGATAGCATAAAACAAAATGGAAAAGATTTAAATACCACATAGAATTCCCTTATATGTCACTGCATTCACATAGTGGATAATTTTTCATTCATTTATTTTATAAATATTCAACACAAGGGGTCTTCAAAGTTTTCAGAAAAATATGTATTGACTTTTAATTCTATTTTTCAATGAACATATTCAAGTATCCTGCAATATATCATGTGACATCCACTGTGATGAATACTAGGAACATATCAGAGAAAAAATGTAGGACACCTATCATTGTGACACACATAATTTAGGAATGTAATAAAATATTTTTGATTTTCCCAATAATAAGAATATCTACATTCAGCATCTAAAATGTTTTAAATTACTTGAATATATAAATGTGTAATGAAAGAAATGAAACTATCAAATGTCTTCCAGAATTTTATGTATTAATTTGGTTAATCATATTTATTATGATATGCCGTGCAAAATAATATGCTACATCAGAAATATGGCTTTGTTCTACTTGATAGTCATGGACTGTCTGAATTAAGTGCTGTCTCTTAATAATTCTGACCTTAGATAAATTTATGATTATATGTACTACCTCCTAGGGTTAGGTGGGACTTAATTTTTATTTTAAGTGCTTAAGACAACTGCCTGGCATATAGTAAGTGCCAAATAAATGTAAGCTGCTGTGATTACTGTCTATACCTGCACTTACATGCTAATGTCTTATTAAACACAAAATTATCAATAGTGACACATACGAAATCATCTGAAAAATGCCTTCATTTTTGTCTAAAGCATTTGAGATTCTTTTACAACTCTAAGACATTGTCACTGCAATTTTTATTCCAAGCAATAAATATCCATTTGTACAATATTCATCAAGTTTTACTTCAATTATCTTTCAAGGTTATGTTCATTATCAGCACAATGAAGCAACTTACTCTAATTTCTCTTTCTTCTCTTTTCTTACCCAACTTTCTTTCCATTTTAAAAGTGTACTATTTTAGGGTCAGCTCTGTGGCATAGCGGGCAAAGCCACCGCCTTCAGTGCAGGCATTCCATATGGGCGTTGGTTTTAGTCCTGGCTGCTCCACTTCCAATCAAGCTCTCTGCTATGGCCTCAGAAAGCAGCAGAAGATGGCCCAAGTGCTTGGGCCTCTGCACTCATGTGGGAGACCTGGAAGAAGCTCCTGGCTCCTGGCTTCGGATCCTTGCACCTCCAGCTGTTGTGGCCATCTGGGGAGTGAACCAGTGGATGGAAGACCTCTCTCTCTCTCTCTCTCTCTCTCTCGCTCTCTCTCTGTGTGTGTGTGTGTGTGTGTGTGTGTATGTCTGCCTCTGCCTTTCAAATAAAATAAAATCTAAAAAAAAAAAAAGTGTACTGCTTTTTGTTATCAGTGTAAGAACTATCTCTTGCCAGCGCCGTGGCTCAATAGGCTAATCCTCCGCCTTGCAGCGCCGGCACACCGGGTTCTAGTCCCAGTCTGGGTGCCAGATTCTGTCCCAGTTGGCCCTCTTCCAGGCCAGCTCTCTGCTGTGGCCAGGGAGTGCAGTGGAGGATGGCCCAAGTACTTGGGCCCTGCACCCCATGGGAAATCAGGAAAAGTACCTGGCTCCTGCCATCTGATCAGCGTGGTGCGCCCGCCGCAGCGCACCAGCCTTGGCGGCCACTGGAGGGTGAACCAACGGCAAATTCTTAAGTGTTGAAAATTAACTGAAATGTGATCTCTGTTAAACATAAGAGTGGGAATAAGAGAGGGAAGAGATGTATAATTTGGGACATGCTCAAGCTGACTTGCCCCAAATGGTAGAGTAAGAAACATACCAGGGGATTCCAATTCAATCCCATCAAGGTGGCATGTACCAATGCCATCTCACTATTCCAAGTGATCAATTTCAGTTCACAATTGATCATAATGAAAGGACTAAGAGTCAAAGGGAGCACATAAACAAGTCTAGTACCTGCTAACGCTAACCGATAGAATAAATAAAGGGGAGAGTGATCCAACATGGGAAGTGAGATACTCAGCAGACTCATAGAATGGCAGATGTCCTAAACAGCACTCTGGCCTCAGAATCAGCCCTAAAGGCATTCGGATCTGGCTGAAAAGCCCATGAGAGTATTTCAGGCATGGAAAGCCAAGACACTCTGGCAAAAGATCTCTGTGAGTGAGATCCCAGTGGAAAGAACAGGTCTTCAAAGAAGGAGGTACCTTTCTCTGAAGGGAGGAGAGAACCTCCACTTTGACTATGACCTTGTCTAAACAAGATAAGAATCGGAGAACTCAGAGGGCTTCCATAGCCTTGGAAACTCATGACTGAAGCATAGGGAGATTACTGATGCCATAGACAGGAGTGTCAATTGGTAAAGTCAACAACAGGAGTCACTGTGCACTTACTCCTCATGTAGGATCTCTGTCCTTAATGTGCTGTGCATTGAGATTTAATGCTATAACGAGTACTCAAACAATGTATTTCACTTTGTGTTTCTATGTGGGTGCAAACTGTTGAAATCTTTACTTAATGTATACTAAACTGATCCTCTGTAAAAAAAAAAAAAAAAAAAAAAAAAGAAATTATCAACTCCGAACTTGACTCTCACTGGGATTAAACATGACAATAGGTCTGATCTGATTTCATCATCATTTAAAAAAAGTCATCTATTATTTTTCACTTTATGTTTCTGTGTGGGAGCAAACTGTTGAAATCCTTACTTAATGTATACTAAGCTGATCTTCTGTATATTAAGATAATCGAAAATGAATCTTGATGTGAATGGAAGGGGAGAGGGAGTGGGAAAGGGGAGGGTTGTGGGTGGGAGGGACGGTATGGGGGGGAAGCCATTGTAATCCATAAATCGTACTTTGGAAATTTATATTCATTAAATAAAAGTAAAAAAAAAAAAAGGAAGACCTTTCTATCTGTCTCTCTCTCTCACTGTCCACTCTGCCTGTCAAAAAAAAAAAAAAAAAAAAAGATTAACTTACCACCACTTACCTGTAAATTGTTTCTACAGTTTCTTCATTTTGGTATTTGACCTCTTATTTGCTTTTTCTTTATTGTTTCTAACTTGGAAACTATTTATTGATTTTCTACTACTGAAGATCATGTTTTACCTTTTACAATCTATCTCATCCATCATTCTTTTTCTATTTGCATTCTCCTAAAATGCAGAATCTTGAAGAGATTCAAATGAATTGTTAGTATTTATAGGACCATACCATCATAATTCAGATACTATTAAAATTATGTTTTCTATAATGTGTAAATTAAAATTTTTTCTTGGAGTTAATGTTTGACTTAGATTTTCATTTCTCAGGTTTTTCTTATGACAAATCTTTAAATCAGATCTAAATCTCCACAAAAATAATGATTTCAGTGTAAACACCCCAAGTAATTTGTCAGCTTGTCAATCAAATATTCCAATTTAATTTTATTCAGTCTACTATTGGCGATAGCTGTCACACACACATAAGGTTGTACCTCTCCCCACCTTGTACCCAAGAGAATATAAATTGTATTTTTTCATCTTATCCAAGGAATTTTACCTGTTAAAAAGTCACAAAGATTTTTTTTTGTATCTCTTCTTTTAGCAAGTTTATAGTTTTTACCTTTTGTATTGATGTATATGATAAATTCTGAATTAAGTTCTGAATATAGTATGAGGTAAGGATCATGGTCATTTTTTGAGAACCGGTGATTTCAAGAATGCTTACTGAAATTACTTTCACTTCCCTTTCACATTGCCTTGTTAAACTCTATTGATCGTATATGCCCTTGTTAATATTGACTGGCTCTCTGAGTGTGTGTGTGTGTTTGTGTGCATGTATTCGTGTATCTATGTATAATTTTATTTCTGGACTCTATTTTGCATTACATTGATTGATATTAGTTTCCATTACTATGGTGTCCTGATTACTGTAGCTTTTTTTAATGAAGCTAGTAAACCTTTATTGCCAAATCAGATCACAGGGACACCAAAAACACCACTTGTAATTGTAGGAAAAAATGACGCCATATAACTATAAATTTACCAAATATTTACAGGGCCTTTGTAAACATAAAGATAAAAAAGCTAATACTGCAAAGCATGTCTGTGGATTGTGAGTCAATATCGTAATGACACCAATTCTCTTCAATTTGTTTATAAATTTAATAAAATTCTAAAGATAATTCTCCATTAAATTTCTTACAGAACTTGATAAATCTATCTTTAAATTAATAACAAGACAAAATGATCAATAATAGTCAAAACAATATTGAGAGATTTTTTTAAGAAACTTGAGTTGTTCTAACATGATGTTGATGCAGTATAAATCTAGAATAATTAGTAATACACAATTTGCATGAGGATTAAAATGCATGAATGGAATACATTGAGGTTTGGTAGGGTGTTTAAGTAATCCGAAATTGACATTTTGAGATTTTATTAATGTTTATGGCCCTTTTGTACACTCTTGAAGAACAGTAGCTTTTCTATTTACCACTTGTTGAATTCTCTACCCAATGGAGGGCATACCTGTGATTATAAACTGAAAGTATTTCATTGTCAAAAGTAAAAGAAAAATAAGAAAGGAGGAAGGTAGGAGTAAGGGAGGTTTCTGTAGTTTTTAATGAAAGTCTTGAAATCAGGTAGCATAAGCCTTCTAATTTAGTTATTTTCAAACTTGTTTCAGCTATTCTAGATTGTAGACAGTTCCAAGTACATTTTAGCATCTTCTTGTCAAAAGGCTTTTGGGATTATAATTAATATTACATTGTATTAACTGCTGAGATGATAACAATTTGGATATGCTTAGTCTAGGATCATGGGATATGTCTCCTAATATTGAGTCCTTTCTTTTCTTTTTGAAGAGTTTATTTCTATTTATGTGAAAGAGTTAGAGAGAAAGAGAGAGACAGAGAGAGAGAGGTCTTCCATCCACTGGTTTACTCCAAAAGTGGCCACGAAGTTCCAGCCTGAGCCAGGCTGAAGGCAGGAGCTAGGAGCTTCGTTGGGTCTCCTACGTGGTTGGCAGGGGCACAAGCAATTGGGCTATCACCTGTTGCTTTCTCCCAGACCATTTGCAGGGCACCATATTAGAAGTGGAGCAGCCACAACATGAACCAGTGCCCATATAGGATGCTGGGTTGCAGATGGCAGCTTTACCTGCCACACCACATCACCAGCCCCACGACTGTTTAGTCTTTCTAAATTTTCTGTAATTTCAAAACTCAATGGATAGAGTCAAAATCATAAGGGCGGAAGCAGAAAAAGAATCAGTGAATTTGAACATATAATGACATAAATTAGTTAATCTTAACAGAGAAAAACAAAACCAGAGCCTGAAGAACTGGAGTGAGTTCTAAAACAAAAAAATACAATAATTGTTTAATCAATGTCTCAAAGAAGTGAAGTAAGAAGGTAGGACTAGAACTTAAAGAAATAATGGCAGAAATTTTCCTAAATTTGACAGGGGCATAAATCTGCAGATTCAAGAAACTGAGTAAAGAGAAAATGGGAAAAACTCAAAGAAATTCATGACATCTCATATTCAAACTTCTGAAAACTAAAAGCAAAGGATAAAAGTTTAAAGCAGGGGGAGAGAAAATTAGAGAGAGAAAAAAATGGCTTGAATTATGCTGGTTTTTTCCTGGGAAGTCACCGATTCCAGAAAAAAAGTAGCATCATATATTTTTTCCAAGGCTGGCGCTGTGGCACAGTGGGTTAACGCCCTGGCCTGAAGCACCGGCATCCCATATGGGCGCCGGTTCAGGCCCTGGCTGCTCCATTTCCGATTCAACTCTCTGCTATGGCCTGGGAAAGCAGTAGATGATGGCCCAAGTCCTTGGGCCCCTGCACCCACGTGAGAGACCCGGAAGAAGCTCCTGGCTCCTGGCTTCAGATCAGCGCAGCTCCAACCATTGAAGTCAACTGGGGAGTGAACCATCGGATGGAAGACCTCTCTCTCTCTCTCTCTCTCTCTCTCTCTGCCTCTCCTCTCTCTATGAAACTCTGACTTTCAAATAAATAAACAAATCTTTAATATATATATATATATATATTTTTCCAAATGCTTAAAAGAACCACCAAATTTCAGGAGTGGAAATTAGTGCATTCTCAGAAGAAAATTAAGAAACTTGTTGCCAGCAGACCTATGCTCACAAACTATCTTCAGCAGTTCTATAAACAGAAAAAGAAATGATAAAATGAGGAATATCTGGAAGGCAGTATGAACGCCTTAAAGAGTAAAAATATCATAAGTAAATATACTTTCTTTCTTCTGTTGAGTTTTCTTAACTATATCTGACATACATACATATATATGTAAAACAATATAGTTTGAAAAGTATATGAGGAAAGACTTCAAATAATTATTTAATCACTAAGATTAAGAAATATAAAAGGAGCGAAGTTGTCTTACCCTCAGCTTGAACATATAAAATATCAGCATTAAATGTTGATGTGTCTGTATGTGACACATTTATTGTAATAGCTTAAAAACATATACAAATTTTGTACTAAAAAGTTATCAAAATCAATAAGATAGAATTCTAAGAAAAGTTCAAGTAACTCTAGGAAGTTGTGAAAAAAATAACCAAGAACAAAGACAATAAATGGAAAATAAAATGGCAGGCTAAAAATCTGATTACATCAATAATTAAATGTAAATGGCTAAAGCACATAACTGAAAGACAAAGATTGCAGATTGTGGGTTTAAAAATCATTTCATTATACATGTCTAAGGAATTTACTTCAAATTTAGCCACTTAGGTGGCTTGGAAAATCATAGGATGGAAAAAGATGTTCTTGTGAACATAAAGAAAACAGGAATGGATGTGTTATTTTCAGATAAAGCAGACTTTAAAGCAAAGGAATTTATTAGGGATAAGCTAAAATATTACATTTTGATAAAAAGGATCAATTCACCTAGAAGACAGGGTAAAGCTAAATTTGAATGCACCAAACAAGCAGAGATATGTAGTAGTTTTATATAAAACAAAACTGATAGAATTGAAAATAGAGAAAAATGCATAGTTGTAATAGGGACTCCAACACTCTTCTCTCAGCAATTGTTTGACCAAGTTGAAAGAGAATTAGCAATATAGAACTCAACATCAACAACCAATAGGATGTAATAAAAATAGACAAAATACTCAACCCCAAAATAATAGAATACATGTTCTTTGCAAATATCCATAGAATATGAAGCAAAGTAAACCATATCCTGGGTCAGAAATGGAACCTAAGCAAATTTAAAGAAATTTAAGTGAAACAGTTTGTTCTCTGACCACAGTATAATCAAGTTAAAAACACTAACAGACTGATAACAGAAAAATCCTCAAATACTTGATACCTAAACAGCACATTTCTAAATAATCATGGGTTAAACAGGTGGTAGAAAAGGTAACAAAAATATAATGAGCTGAATAAAAATGAAAACAAAACATATGAAAATGTCTGTGACATGATTACAACAGTGCTGAGAAGAAAATCACATTAGAAATCCTTCTATAAAAAAAGAGGGAAAGTATCAAATAGAACATCTAAGCACCCGGATCAGACCCTTCTTATTTTTTTACATTGATGTATGTTTATGTGTTTGCCTTCTGCTCACAAGGTTGTTAACTCAGAAGAATTCTGTATTGTTTTTTAAAGATTTTTATCTAGTGTTAGCACCATAATTGTCACCTAAGAGTTGTGTTCTTAATCTATTTACAAATGTGGATACTCCAATAGGTCAATATATGAACTAAATATAAAAGAAAGGAAAAACTAAAAAAGAGAAAAAAGAAAAACTGAATGTGTGTGTTTGTGTGTTTGCAATTATGTATGAGATAATATATCAAAAATGTATTCCATTATGTGACCATTTTTAAGAAAAAACACTGACAAACTGAATTATAATAACCATCAGATAAGTAGAAGATTAACTTGTATATATATAATGGAGTGCATTAAAGGAAACTGTGATGTTTAACATAGAGAGGATCCAAGGCAGATAGGAGACATGACTTCAGGCAACCAAAGGGCACTTACGTGGAAGGAGCAGTGTTTTGTGCTCCAGAATCAAAACTAAAATAAAGGGCCCCAAGTCAAAAGGAAGACATTTCATGTAAACACACAGAAAAAAAAATCTTTCTAACAATTAGAACTGACAGAAACTTACGATCTGTGAGTTGTGTGTTGGCAAAAGTACTCAAGAAAATTCTGGAAAAGAACACTGAGGAGTATTATAGTGAGGTTTCTGTATGGGTGGCAGATTGAGCTAGCCGACACCTTTAGATTCCTTCCAACACAAAGATTTTTTGCTCTAATTGGAGTAAGGGAGTCTGAAGAGTTATTTTAAACTTCACTGAATAGACAAGTCTTAAGCCCCAAGTCTAGCCTAAATGTTCCTATTGCTTCATTTCAATTAGCTCATGTAGTGATGAGGTTTGAATGATACATGTTCACATTAACAAGATTCGAGATATGATCTTGACAGTCCTGCTAGACTGGTCTGATGAAAAGCACTCTAAGAGCCCTACAAATAGCTTCCATTATTTTCCCCTGGTTTTAAATGAAATTTATTTGATTTTTTTACAATCCTGAGGTCTGTGCTGCTTAAGTTTTATGTGACAGTGAACAGCTAATTAGTCTTATTTTTTAAGGCAGATGATTCAAATTCCATAATGCATGTGTCGCTTCCCTCTGCTGCCTGCCCAAGTCAAACAGTTATTACTAAATTATAGTGCTGTACCTTCAATGATACTGGTCTCTAGCATTCATTCAACTGCTTCCCTGGGCCTGTTAGGTTTAATGTATCAGTTAAGTCAGCTCCACAGCCACATTTATTTTATTTATTTGAAAGGCAGAGTAACTACAGAGAAGCAGAGGCAGAGAGAGAGAGAGAAAGGTCTTCCATTTGCTGGTTTACTCCCAGATGGCTGCAACAGCTGGAGCTGAGCCCATCTGAAGCCAGGAACTTCTTCTGGGTCTCCCATATGGGTGCAAGGGCCCAAGGACTTGGGCCATCTTCTACTGCTTTCCCAGGCCATAGCAGAGGGCTGGATCGGAAGTGGAACAGCCAGGATGCAAACTGGTGCCCAAATGGGATGCCAGCACTGCAGACCCAGGCTTTAACCCACCACCCCACAGCACCGGCCCCTTCATTTGCTTCAAATAAATCCTGTTTTCTTGTACACCTTTATTCCTCCACTTTGAATTCTTTCATGCACAGAGGGAACAGTATGGAATAAGTCTAGCTGGGGTGTCCACTGCCTGCAACATCCTCAAGACAATGCCTTGATTTTTTTCTGTTCCTTGGAATAATTTTACAGGTTGAGTAGAGAGAACACATAGAAACCAGTACCTGACTTACATACTTTTCTTAGGTCTCTTTCCCTAGATCACTAATTAGTTGTCATAAGATGTCAACTTGAGAAATGCCACCTTATGGATGGCACAGCAGAGGAAATGTTGCAGATAATTAGTTAGACAATGGCTTGGAAACACAGTGTATTCCTTAGGGGATGAGTGGTCAGATCATGTGACGAAAGCAAAGGCTGGCCTTCACTCTGGAGTCTAGAGGGGCTGAATAGCACACTGATGGGGTTTGAGGCTCCCTCCTGGCTTCTCTGGGCCTTTCCTAGGCATCTGTGACCTGGCCTCTAGTTGCCTCGCTCCCCTGACCCCTCATGAAACTTCCTCCCTTGTAGCCTACTTTCCTATACATCAATCTGCTTGCCATTTGTAGAACACATTCCTTCTTTCACTGCAGTATCTTTGCAAATGTTGTTCCACATCCAGGAAGGAAACCCCTCTTTTTTGTCACATATTTAAATATCCTCCAAGATTCTGCTCTGCTGTCACCTGCACTCTCACCCCCAGGCGGATACCTGGATCCCCTTTCCTCCTTCTGGGGCACCACATGCGTACTTCCAGGTCTTTCTAACACTGTAGTGTTATCATGGGTTTGCTGATCTGATTTTCCCATGTGACAATAATCTCATTTTTGTTTCTTAGCACCCAGTACATGATTTTGAGCAAAGCAGGAAAAACAAATAAGCAACAATTGGGAAGTGACTTTTAGACACATACAGTTTCTTTGTACGAAACAGAAACCCATGAGACATGAACTTGAATTTGAGTTATAGTAATGCCACTAACTGGCTGTGCAAATGTGCACCAGGTCATTTTTTGGGTGTCATTCTATATCTTGGAAAATGAAGTTATTTGGCTGGTTCATTATTGATCAAAATTTTGGTAAGTAATGACATTATTATTTTAATGTACTAATATAAAGCCAAAATAGAACATCAAGGCTATTTTGCATGAAAAAGAAGACTCTTTATCCTGCCAATTTAGTCTGCTTTTCCCACTGTCCCATTTCCACCCCTCCTGTGCTTGAAGCACAGTTTGAAAACTATACAACTAGCTGATCTGTAAGATTCCAGACAGTTCAAAGACTTTTGGATTATTTACATAGTAAATTGAACTGATGTCTTCCTCACAGCTGAATCCTTTCTCAGGCTTTTTCTCATGCCCCCTACTCTCATTGGGTTTGATTTTTGCAAGCCCACTTAACAGGGTGTGGCAGTCAGTTACTCTGGAAGTTTTGCAATGGTATTTAAAATGTGGGTTGGCTGGTTCATTGGGATTTGCATATTAATGAAGAAAAAGAATTACACATACAGTTTGCCTTTGGAATTGGAATAGCATTCTCAATTCATGTGAGATAAAGGTGTATAGTGGTGGCTAGGAGCCAGAGGTAGAAGAAACTTAAGTCATCCTGTATTTGTAACTTAATTCTTTGTGGTTTGTAAAAAGTGCTAGATAAATTTATAATGGGCCTGAGCAGTCAAATAAATGTTGGCAGAAAGGGGACACTAGTGTGTCCTTTGGAGATATGGTTGAATAAGTAAAATATAATAAGATATTATTGCTTTTATCTTTTTTTTAAGATTTTATTTATTTATTTAATTTGAGAGATAGAGTTACAGACAGTGAGAGGGAGAGACAGAGAGAGAGGTCTTCCTACCATTGGTTCACTCCCCAGATGGCCACAATGGCCAGAGCTGTGCCAATCTGAAGCCAGGAGACAGGCACTTCTTCCCAGTCTCCCACGCGGGTGCAGGGGCCCAAACACTTGGGCCATCTTCTACTGCTTTCCCAGGCCATAGCAGAGAGCTGGATTGGAAGAGGACAGCCAGAACTAGAACTGGCGCCCATATGGGATGCTGGTGCCGCAAGCGGATGATTAACCTATTGCACCACAGTGCCGGCCCCCTGCTCTTATCTTTAATCTAGTTGGTTGTTTGACTTATAGGAGAGGGAAGATTATTTTACAGTGGACAGGTGACAGCTATAAAACTAACCATGAATTCTGCCTCTTTAAACAAAATTTTCTAAGACTGTTAATTATATGATAAAATTACTTACCAGTCTTCTTCTAATGAACAGGCTTTATAAAGATGTATAGTAATTTGATGATATCATGTCATATATTTCAGTCTCTGATCCATTTTGAGTATATTTTTGTGTAAAATGAATAGAAAAATTGACTGAAATTGATCACTGTAAAAAATAAGAATGGGAATGAAAGGATGAGGATGAAGAAAGACAGGAGTATGGGTAGGAGGGAGGTAAGCAAGGAAGATCACCCCGTACCGAAATCTGTATATATTAAATGCATGAAGTTGTATTCTTTAAAATAATTCTACATATATATATATATACATATATAATTAAATATATTAACAGTAGTACTCTTAGTATCATTATAGCTATGATATAACTAAGGAAAATAAGTCTTAGCAATGTTCAAGAACTTATTTTAGTTTGCATAGCTTTTAAACATAGCATACATAATAGAAATGTCAAAAGTGCATGGAATAAGGCTGGCGCCACGGCTCAATAGGCTAATCATCTGCCTGCGGCGCAGGCACCCTGGGTTCTAGTCCCAGTCGGGGCGCCGGTTCTGTCCCAGTGCCCCTCTTCCAGGCCAGCTCTCTGCTGTGGCCTGGGATTACAGTGGACGATGGCCCAAGTCCTTGGGCCCTGCACCCCATGGGAGACCAGGATAAGTACCTGGCTCCTAGCTTTGGATCAGCGCAGTTTACCGGCCACAGCAGCCACTGGGGGGTGAACCAATGGAAAAGGAAGACCTTTCTCTCTCTCTGTCTCTCTGTCCACTCTGCCTGTCAAAAAATAAAAAATAAAAAAAGTGCATGGAATAAGCTACATTCACTATTTTATAGATTTTATTTTCTAGAGAAGTTTTAGCCACACAACAAAACAGGAAAGTTCAGAAAAACAGGAAAGTACAGAGATTTCTCATATGCTTCCCGCCTCACACTCATAGCTGCTTGTATTATCAACACCACCGCATTTGCTACAACTGGTGGACCTACAATGACACATCATTATCACCCAGAGTACAAATTTACATTATGGTTCATTCTCGGTGTTGTCCATTCTATAAGTTTGGATAGATGTATTAATAATGAAATGTATCTACCATCAAGGTATCAGAGACAGTAGTTTCACTGCTATAAATCTTTGCTCTTCTTCCCTCCTCACAATTCCTGGAAACCACTGGTCATTTTACTCTCTCTAGTTTTACTTTCCAGAATGTCATATAGTTAAAATCAAACTTTACAAAGTCCTTTTAGCTTGGCATCTTTCATTTAACAATAAGCATTACATTTCTTCCATATCTTTTCATGGCTTCAAAGTTCATTTCTTTCAGTACTGAATAATTATATTCCATTGTTTACATGTACCACAGTTTATTTATCCATCCACTGAAGGACATCTTACTTGTTTCCAATTGTGACAATTACAAGTAAAGTTGCCTTAACTATCCACATGCAAGTGTTTGTGTGGAAATAAACTTTCAATGTCTTTGAGAAAATACCAAGGAATGAAACTGCTATAGTATATGGTAAGAGTATGTTTAGTGGGGCCCTCACTGTGGTGTAACAGGTAAAGCCACCGCCTGCAGTGCCAGCATCCCATTTGGGCACTGGTTTGAGTCCAGGCTGCTCCACTTCTGATCCAGCTCTCTGCTATGGCCTGGGAAAGCAGTAGAAGATGGCCCAAGTCCTTGGGCCCCTGCACCCACATGGGAGACTTAGAGGAATCTCCTGGCTTCAAATTGGCCCAGCTCCAGCTGTTGCGGGCATTTGGGGAGTGAACCAGCAGATAGAACACCTATCTCTCTCTCTCTCTCTCTCTCTCTCTCTCTCTCTGCCTCTGCCTCTTGGTAACTCTGCCTTTCAAATAAATAATCTTTTTTAAAAAGACTAGTCTAGTATTGTCAAGAAAAAAAAACCTGTCAAACTGTCTTCAACAGTGGCTGTAACATTTGGCTATAACTTATCCTGTTTACTCCCCATCCTCTCCAAGATTGGTGTTCACAGTGTCCTGAATTGTGGCCATTCTAATAGGAGTGAAATGATATCTTATTGTCATTTTCATTTGTACTCCCTGATAATTTATTATGTGGTACATCTTTTTCTTTGCTTATTTGCCATCTGAATATCTGCTTTGTGAGGCGACTGTTAAGGTCTTCTTTCCATTTTGTAATCAGATCATTTGTGTTCTAATTGTTCCATTTTAAGGATTTGTTATACATACAACATATAAATTTTATGTAATTTAAATATAATACTTTAATATTTCTTTGCAAATATTTTCTCCCCATCTGTGACTTGTCTTATTATTCTTTTTGCTATGATTTTTTTATTGTATTTATTTGAAAGGCAGAGTTATAGAGACAGAAAGAAATATAGAGCAGAAGCAAAAGAGACAGAGAGAGAGAAATCTTCCACCCATTGGTTTACTTCAGGAATGGCTACAATGGCCAGGCTGGACCAGGCCAAAGTCAGGAACATGGAACTCTGGATCTCCTACATGGATAGCAGGGACCCAGTCTTCACTGATTTTCCAAGCATGTTAGCAGGGAACTGGATTGGAAATGAAGCAGCGAGGACTTGAATGGGCACCCATTTGGGATGCTAGTATTGCAGGTAGTAGTTTAACCTGCTATGCCACAATGCCAGTCCTGACTTTTTATTATTGATAGTACCATTTGCAGAGCAGAGTTGTTTTCATAATGGAGTCTAGTTTATCAATTATTTCTTTCATGGACTGTTGTTTCACTCTCTCTGTTAGTTTGTTTTGTGGTGCTCTAACAGAATACCTGAGAACGAGTAATTTTATGTTTATTTCCTCAGAGTTCTAGATGCTAGGATGCAAGACCAAGGTGTCGGAATCTGTGAGTCTTTTTGCTATATCATAACACAATGCAGTAGAATATATCAAAAAAGGTGAGAGAGACATCAAAAGGAACTCAAGACTGTCCTTTTATAAGGAAACTTTTCCCCTGATAATGCATTAATCCATTCATGAGGGCAGACTCCTCATGGCCTAATTACCGCATGAAGGGCCCAGTTCTTAACACTGTTACCGAGGGACTGAAGCTCCAATTCATCCTTTTTGGGGACACATTGAAACCAAAGCAGTGTTGCAGCTGAAAAGTCATCACCAGACCCAAGGGCATCTTGATTACCTTCTTGTTATCTTCTGATAGTTTATAATTTTCATTTTACTTGAGCTCTGGAATGCATTTTTGAGTGAAATTTTGTGAAAGATCTGCAGTGTGTGCTGGAGTCATTTCTTTACATGTAGCTGTCCAGTTGTTTCAGATCCATTTGTCGAAAAACTTTTTCTCCACTGTATTGCCTTTGCTCCTCAGCCAAAGAGTCATTGACTGTATTTATGCAGGTCTATTTTGGGTTCTGTTTTCTGTTCTGTTGATCTATTTGCCTGATATTTTCATTAATATCTCACTCTTTTGATGACCATAATTTATAATATGTCTTTTTTTCTTTTCTTTCTTTCTTTTATTTTTTTTGACAGGCAGAGTGGACAGTGAGAGAGAGAGACAGAGAGAAAGGTCTTCCTTTGCCATTGGTTCACCCTCCAATGGCTGCCACGGCCAGCGCACTGCAGCTGGAGCAACATGCTGTTCCGAAGGCATAAGCCAGGTGCTTCTCCTGGTCTCCCATGGGGTGCAGGGCCCAAGGACTTGGGCCATCCTCCACTGCCTTCCCGGGCCACAGCAGAGAGCTGGCCTGGAAGAGGGGCAACCGGGACAGAATCCGGCGCCCTGACCGGGACTAGAACCCCTTGCGCTGGTGCCGCAGGTAGAGGATTAGCCTATTAAGCCAGTGGAGGCCTATAATATGCCTTGTAGTTGAATAGAGCCTGTACTCCAACTTTATTCCTCCACTTCAATATCTGTTGGTTATTCTGGGTCTTTTGCATCCCCATATAATCTATAAAATCATCTGGCTCGGTGATGGTATTGTGGTCAGCAGGTTAAGCAGATGCCTACAATGTAGGCATCCCATATTGGAGCACCAGTTCAAGTCCTTGCTGCTCCACTTCTTATCCAGCTTCCCAATAATGTACCTGGGAAAGCAGTGGAGGATGGTTCAAGTATTTGGGTCCCTGCCACCCTGTATAAGATCCAAAGGGAATTCCAGGATCCTGGCCTTAGCCTGATCCACCCCATGCTATTGTAGCCATTTGGAGAGTGAACCTCAAGATGGAAGCTCTCTTTGTCTTTCTGCATCTGCTTGTTTCTGTCACTCTGCCTTTCAAATAAAAAAGTAAAATAAATTTTAAAATCAAATTGACATTATCTATAAAAGAGCTTCCTGGGAACTTGATTGAAATTACACTGAATCTTTAAATCAAATTGGATAGAACTGACATCCTGACAATATCGACTCTTCCTATCCATGAATACGGAATATCCATTTACTTAGTTCTTCAGTGATCCCATTAATTAGAACTTTGTGCTGTTCCATTGTAGACCTTGTGCATAAATGTTATACATTTATCTAAGTATTTCTTGTTTCATGTTAATATAAGTGGTGCTGTGTATTCAATTTCAACTTACAGAGCTCATTGCAGGTATGTAGAAAAACAACTGAATTTTTTATTACCCTTATAACCTGAAATCTTTCTATAATTGCTTATTAGCAACAGGATTCTTTGTAAATTCTTTTGGATTTTCTGCATAGATTATCATGTCAGCTGCGAATATGCTTTATTTCTTCCTTCTCAATCTGTATAGCCTGTATTTATTTTTCTTGTATCATTGCAAGATCTGGGACCTCTAGTGTAATGTTTAGAAGCAGTGGTGCAAGGGAACATAGTTGTTTTGTTCTTGACTGAGTGGGAAAGCCTTGAGGTTAGTCAAGTGTTCATTATAGGCATTTTGTATTTATTTTTATAAACGTGAAGAAGATTCTGCTATTCCTAGTTTATTGAGAGTTTTTTTTTTTAAAAGGCAGTTAGACAGTGAGAGAGAGAGACAGAGAGAAAGGTCTTCCTTCTGTTGGTTCACCCCCCAAATAGCCGCCACGGCCGGTGCGCTGCGCTGATCCGAAGCCAGGAGTCAGGTGCTTCCTCCTGCTCTCCCATGTGGGTGCAGGGCTCAAGGACTTGGGCCATCCTCCACTGCCCTCCCAGGCCACAGCTGAGAGCTGGACTGGAAGAGGAGCAACCGGAACAGAACGGGTGCCCCAACTGGGACTAGAACCTGGGGTACCAGTGCTGCAGGTGGAGGATTAGCCTAGTGAGCCGTGGCACCAGCCTACTGAGAGTTTTTATTATGCAGTAGTGTTGAATTTTGCCAAATTCTTTTTCTGCAACTATTGATATGATCACGTGTTTTTCCTTTTCTTACATTATTGATGTGATGGATTAAATTAATTGCTTTTTAGATGTGAAACTTGCCTAGCATATTTATGATTAATAATTTGTGGTACACAATCATTTTCATAAATTATTGGATGCACTTGTATAATATTTTGATTTTTTTTGCATCCATATTAGACCTGGCAAGGGTACACTGTTTTGCCAAGGAAAGGGTTCTATAGAACTGAGGAAACTGACTGAAGGAACACTTCAATAAAGAAGTGATGAGAACTGCAAATAGTACAGACACTGCAAAAACCAGCAAAGAGAGACAAAAAACAAGCATGCTGCTACCACTGCCTGCTGCCAGTGCCCACCACTTCTTTCCTGACTCCTTGGCTGGGGGATGACATCTTTCCAGGAAAAGACTCTTATATACAAGGTGTTAGCACTGAGGAGACTGATCGAAGGAAAAACTCTGGCAAGAAAGCAGTGAGTTGTAAAAACTGCAGACTCTGAAGCCCAGTAGAGAGAAACAAAGTACACCACCCTCTGCCTCCACCCACCACTCCTTAACCAGCTCTCCTGCCAGGAGACACCGCCTTGCTGGGGAGAGAGTCACTGAACACACCCTAGGACCTAGCGAAGAGCCTACCTGCATTCTATGCTCCAGACCCTCATCTACCAATGCACGATCCTCAGTGAAGCCTTTACTCACACCATGGAACTGCAGCAAGATCTCCTTACCATGTCCCAGAGCCATGCCTTTGACTCTTGGTGCTATAAGCCCCGGTTTTAGTCACACCCACACAAGAGAATTTGTGGAAGATCCTATCCACATCATGTAGTCCAAAGGCCAGAATGTTTGATTCCATAAGCTCCAGCACAACTCAAACTTGCATGGTGGGACAAGGCAACAGCACTTTGTCCCACAGCACCAGAAATATGACTGCAGCTATCAACAGGTCCAGTGTAATGGGTACTCAATTCTCTGAGGACTAAAGACACACACTCTGAGAAGTGCATGTCCACTTCAAAGCCACACTACTACCTCTACAAAGTGCTGCGGACTATACAACTGTGACATATGTTGACACTGCAGACACTGTTCGCTGCTGAAGAAGTCATGAAGAAGTTACATTTCTGGGCACAGCTACAGCCAAAGCCAAATCAACTCCCAAACGACATTTCACATTAAATCTAAACCAAAAAAGCCTTTTACAATGTAACCTACTCTAATTTTATAAAGGCATTTTTATTCCAGATGCGAAGATATAAGGGTAGGGAATCAGCAAACATGAGGAAGCAAGGAAGCATGATACTTCCAAAAGAACACTATCGTTCTCCGGAAATAGATCCTCATTGAAGGAACTTTATTAAATGCCTGAAAAATCCATCAAAATAATTATCTTAAGAAACTCAATGACATGCAAGAGAATATAGATAGACAGTTCAAGGATATTAGGAAAACAAGAGATGACATGAAACAGAAATTCAAAAAGGGGCCAGCACTGTGGTGAAGTGGGTTAAGCCACCAACTGCAATGCTGGCACCCCATATAGTTCAATTCCTTGCTGCTCCACTTCCAATCCAACTCCATGCTAACACACCTGGGAAAGCAGCAGAAGATGCCCCACATCCTTGGAACCCTGTACCCACATGGGAGACCTGGAAGAAGCTTGTGGTTCCTAGCTTCAGCACGGCCCAGCTCTGACCATTGTGGCCATTTGGGGAGTAAACCAGCAGATGGAAGATCCTTTGCTATGTGTCTCTTCAGATTTCTCTGTAACTGTGCCTTTCAAATAAAATAAATATGTATTTAAAATTAATTCAACAAAAAGGAAGCATTAAAAAGACCAAATTTTAGAGCTGAAAATTTCCATCAATATAACAAAAAATGCACTTGAGAGATTTAACAGCAGGATAGACCAGCAGTTCAAAGAATTTCTGATCTGGGGGAAATAGCTCAGGCAAACAAATGTAAAGAAAAAAGAATCAAAAAGAATGGCAATTTCCTTTGTGACTTATGGGATACCATTAAGTGAACAAAGAATTATGTTATAGAGAAACTTGAAGGAGGAGAGAAGAAAGGTATTGAGCACCTATTGACTGGAATAATATTTGAAAACTTCCCAAGTCATGAAACAGATGATGACATCCAGATACAGGAAGCTCAAAGCTCCCCACCAGACTCAACCAAGAAAGACATTCTCCAAGGCATACTATAGTCAAATTGATAAAAATTAGGAATAAGGAGAGAATCTAAAAGAAAAAAAGAGAAATGTGTCAAGATGCATATAAAGGAAAACTAGTTAGCCTAACAGCTGGCCTACAGGAAAAACCCTACAAATAAGAAGAGAATTAAATGAAATGGAATATTCAAGTTCTTGAAAAAAAACTTTCAAAAAATATTATTTCTCTGAAGTTATTCTTTTGAAGAGAAAGAAAAGTATTTTCCAGACAAAGAACAAATTAGAGAATTAATCACCACCAGACAAGTCTTCCATGAAATGCTGAAGGAAGTAAACATCATGGTAACACATGCTGAATACAGCAGATACAACCAACAACCAGTAATCAGACCATCAGTAGATAATCTTAATCTAACAATATTAACCTTGAATCTGAATAGATTAAATTCTCCAGTCACAAGATACAGGCTAGCCATATGGATATAAACAAGATTTCCAATTACGTGCTGCCTACAAGAAACTCATTGCACAGGTTAAGGTACACATAGACTGAAAGTGAAGGGCTGGAAACAGATATGCCATGTAAATGTAAACCAAAATGAACAGGAGTAGCTATATTCATCTTATATAAAACAAAATTTAAATGAAAAACTGATCAACTTAAATGCCCTACAACAGTAGACTGGATAAAGAAATTATGGGACATGTACTCTATAGAATACTATACAGCAGTGAAAAAAAAACAATGAAACCTGGTCATTTGCAACAAAATGGAGGAATCTAGCAAACATCATGCTTAGTGAAATAAGCCAGTCCCAAAGGGACAAATACCATATGTTCTCCCTGATCCGTGACAACAAATGAGCACCAAAAAGGAAAAATGTTGAAGTGAAATGGACACTAAGAAATGATAACTTGATCAGCCTTTGTCCTGACTGTTGATGAACAACTTAATACTTTATCCCTTTTAGTATTTTTTTTTTTGTTCTACTTAATACTATTGGTTGAACTCTGTAATTAAGACACATTTATTCTTGGGTGTTGAAATTTAACTGAAAAGTGATCTCTGTTAAATACAAGAGTGGGATTAAGAAAGGGAGGAGATATGCAATTTGGGACATGCTCAGTTGGTCTTACCCCAAATGGTAGAGTTAGAAACGTGCCAGGGGATGTCAATCCAATCCCATCAAGGTTGCATGTACCAATGCCATCTCACTAGTCCAAGCGATCAGTTTCTGTTCACAATTGATCATAATGATAGGACTAAGAGTTAAAGGGATCACATAAACAAGACTAGTGTCTGCAAATACTAACTGATAGAATAAAAAAGGAAGAGAATGATCCAACATAGAAAGTGGGATACACAGCAGGCTCATAGAATCTTGTGAATGGAATGGGAGAGGGAGTGGGAGAGGGGAGGGTTGCGGGCAGGAGAGAAGTGGGAGAAAAAGCCATTGTAATCCATTAGCTGTACTTTGGAAATTTATATTTCTTAAATAAAAGTTAAAAAAAAAGAATTAAAAAGGAGAGAATGATCCTGCAGGATACACAGCAGACTCCTAGAATGGTAAAAGCCCTAAAAAGGACTCTGACCTCAGAGTCAGCCCTTAAGGTATTCGGATATGGCTAAAAAGCCCATGAGAGTTTCACAGGCATGGAAAGCCAAGACATGGCTGGAAAAAAAAATGACCTAAATGAAAGATCTCTGTGAGTGAGATCCCAGCGGAAAGAACGGGCCATCAAAGAAGGCAATATCTTTCTCCAAAGGGAGGAAAGAACTTCCGCTTTGAATATGGCCTTGTCTAAATAATTTCAGAGTTGGTGAACTCAAGAGGCTTCCATAGCCTTGGCAGCTCATGACAAGAGCCTCAGGTGATTACTGACGTCACAAAAAAAAGAGTGTCAATTGTTAACAACAGGAGTCACTGTGCACTTACCCCCATGTAGGACCTCTGCCCTTAATATGTTGTACTATGAGAATTAATGGTAAAACTGCTACTGAAACAGTACTCTGTGTATCTTTGTGGATGTAGTCTGTTGAAATCTTTACTTAGCATATACTAAGTTGATCTTCTGTATATAAAGATAATTGAAAATGAATCGTGATGAAGAATGGGATGGGAGAAGGAGTGGGAGATGGGATGGTTGCAGATGGGAGGGAGGTTATGTGGGGAAAAGCTGCTATAATTCTAAAGTTGTACTTTGAAAATTTATATTTATTAAATAAAAGTTGAAAAGAAAAAATAAATGAAAAATTGTAAAAATGAAAACAAAGAGCAATATATATTGATGAAAGAATTGAATCAGCGAGAAGACAAAAAAATTGTAAATATATGTGCACCCAACTAAGACCAGATAAGCTGATACAGCAAGTATTATTAGAACTAAAGAGAGAGACAACAATACAATAAATGTGGGGGACTTCACTGTCATTGATGAACAGATCATCCAGACGATATATAAACAAAGGTAATCAGAGATAACCATAATATTGAGCAAATGGACCTAAAATCCATTTACTAAGCATTTCACCAACAGTTAGATAGTACACATTTTTCTCATCAGCACATGGAACAGTTTCTAGGATAGATAATACATTAGGCCCTAGATCAAGTAACATTCTGTTTACAAAGATTGACATCATAACACATATCTTCTCAGACCACAAGGGATTTAACTAGAAATCAAAACAAGAACAATAGAAAATGTACCAATCAATGGAAATTAAACAATTTGGAGAAATTAGAAAGGAATTTTTTTAAAAATCTTGAAACAAATGAAAATGAATACACCACATGTAAAAACTGATAGAATACAAAAAATGTAGAATTTATTAAGAGGGAAATTTATAGGGATAAGTACTTACATTAAAAAAAAAGATTTCAAACACTCTAATCATGTAACTCAAAGAGTTAGAAAAACAAAAACAAACCAAACCCAAAATTAGTAGGAGGCAAGAAATCATGAGAATCACAACAGAAATAAATGCAATTGAAACTAAATATAATGATACAATAGATCAACACAGTACAAAACCTTTTTTGTGAAAAGATAAATGAATACACAATATTTTGACCAGAATAACAAAGATTAAAAACTCAAGTGAATGAAGCTAGAACTGAAAAAAGAAGGCATTATAACTAATACCAGAGAAATACAAAGGATAATAAAAACTACTATGTTTAACCATATACTAAGGAACTGGAAGATCTCGAAGAAAGAAATAAATCCCTGCATACATATAATTTGCCAAGATTAAATCAAGAAGATATGCAAAATTAAATAGACTGACAATAAGTAATGAGATTGAAGCAGTAATTAAATGTCTCCCATCAAAGAAAAATCCAGGAAATGATGTCTTTATTGCTGAATTCTGTAAAACATTATAAGAGTAACTACCCTGAATAATTTGCAAACTATTCCAAAATATTGAACAGGATGGAACTCTGCCAAACTCTTTTTACGAGGCCAACATCACTCCAATACCAAAACCCAACAAAGAAACCACACAAAGAAAACCACAGACCAGTATCTTTGATGAACATAAATGCAAAAATTCTCTGTAAAATATTAGCAAAATGAGTTTATCATGAAATAAAAAATATCATACATCATAAAAAGTGAGATTTATCTCAAGATGAAAAGGAGGCTCAACATTTGCAAATCAACAAACTTCATAAATCACAACAAAATGAACAAAAATATAATCATCTCAACAGATGCATAGAATGCATTTGATAAGATTCAAATTCTCTTCATGATAAAAATCTCAAAAAATTGGATATATAGATAGAATCTCAAAATTACAAAGACTATATATGACAACACAAGAGCCAATATCATACTGAAAAGAAAAAAAAACCTGAAAGCATTTCTCCTCAGATATGAAACAAGACAAGTGTATCCACTTTACCATTCTTATTCAAAATATCATTGGAAGAATTAGCAAGAACAGTTGGGGAATATAAAGAAATAAATTGCACTGAAATGAGAAATACAAAATTGAAAATATCTATGTTTATAGATGATGTGATGCTGTACTTGGAAAAACCTTAACACTCCACACACACACACATACACACAAACCTGTTAGAACTGATAAACCAATTTAGCAAAGTCACAGCAAACAAAACCAATATAGAAAAGCAGCTGTATTTTTATATACCAATAATGGTCTCCCTGAAAAAGAAATCAAGAAACACCATTCACAATAACCACAAAAAATCAAATATTTAAAAACAAATTTAACCTTAGAAGTAAAAGACATTTACAACAAATATTGTCAAACATTGATGAAGGAAATCATCATAGGCAGCAAAAATGGAAAGATATCCATTGCTTATGAATTAGAAGAACTATTAGTATTAAATTGTCTATATTATCTAAAGCGTTCTATACATTAAATGCAATGTCTATCAAAATACCGTCGACATTCTTTACATAATTATAAAAATTATCCTAAAATTCACATTGAATCACAAAAGACCCAGAATAACCAAAGTGATCATGAACAAAATAAATCAAACAGTAAGCATCACAACACCTGATTTCAAAGAATACTACAAAGCTACAGTAACTAAAACAGCATGAATCTGGCATACAAACTGGAACTTAGATCAACGGAACAGAATAGCGAACCCAGAAATTGATCCAGTTAATGTACAGCCAACTGATTTTTGTCAAAAGTGCCAAGAACATACATTAGAGAAAGCACGATTTTTTCAATAAATGGTGCTGGCAAAACTGAGCATATATATGTAGAAGAAGGAAAGTAGACCTGCAACTCTTGCCATATACAAAAATCAATTTAAGATGCATAGAAGGCCAGCGCTGTGGCTCAATAGGCTAATCCTCCACCTAGCGGTGCTGGCACACTGGGTTCTAGCCCCGGTCGGGGCGCCGGATTCTGTCCCAGATGCCCCTCTTCCAGGCCAGCTCTCTGCTGTGGCCCAGGAAGGCAGTGGAGGATGGCCCAAGTGCTTGGGCCCTGCACCCCATGGGAGACCAGGAGAAGCACCTGGCTCCTGCCTTTGGATCAGCGTGGTGCACGGGCTGCAGCGTGCTGGCCGTGGCGGCCATTGAAGTGTGAACCAACGGCAAAAGGAAGACCTTTCTCTCTGTCTCTCTCTCTCACTATCCACTCTGCCTGTCAAAAAAAAAAAAAAAAAAAAAAAAAGATGCATAGAAGAGGGGCTATTTTGGCTTAGTGGTTAAAGCTGCTGCCTGTGGTGCGGCATCCCATATGAGCACCGATATGAGTCCCAGCTGTTCCACTTCTGATCCAGCTCTCTGCTATGGCCTGGTGAAGCAGTGGAAAATGGTCCAAGTCCTTGGGCCCCTGCACCCACATGGGAGACCTGGAGGAATCTCCTGGCTCCTGGCTTAGGATTGGCACAGCTCCAACCATTGTGGCTGTTTGGGGAGTGAACCAGCAGATGGAAGACTTCTCTCTCTCTCTTTCTCTCTTTCATTCTCTCTCTCTCTCTCTCTGCCTCTGTCTTTCTGTGACTCTGTCTTTCAAATAAATAAATACAAATCTTCAAAAAAAAAAAAGTAAAAAGATGCACAGAAGAGCTAAATATCAAATCAGAAACTACAAAACAGCTAGAAGAAAACATAGGGGAAACACTTCAAGACATGGCTGTAAGTGATGACTTTATGTGAAAGACCCCCAAAGTACAGAGATCAAAAGCAAATTATATCAAACTCAGAAACTTCTGCACAGCAAAGGAAACAATCAAGATACTTGAGACATATGATGGGATGTGTGAAAATATTTGTAAGCTACTCATTTGACCAAGGATTAATATCCAAAATATATTTAAAAGCTGAGCAACAATAACAACAAAAAGCAATCTCATTTTTAAAAAGTGGGCAAAGAACCTGAATAGACATTTCTCAAAGGAAGAAATACAAATTGATAAGAAATATGTGAAAAAGTGCTCAATATCACCAGCCATCACAGAAATGCAAATCAAATCCACGATGAGATACAGCACACCCCTGTTTGGATATCTATGACCAAAAAGTAAAGTGTTAGAAATGCTGGTGATGATGGGCAGAAAGGGAAACTCATGTACACTGTTGGTGAAATAAAAATTAGCTCTGCTATTGTGGAAAACACTATGGAGATTTCTTTAAAAACTATAAATGGAACCACCATATGATTTAGCAATTGAACTACTGGTACAATACCCAAAAAACATAAGCTCATTTTATCAAAGACATACCTGATACACCATGTTACTGCAGCACTATTCACTATAGCCAAGATAGGGAATCAACCAAGGAATCCATTAGCAGATTAATGGATAAAGAAAATTTGGTATATATATGTGATTGATTACTGTTCCACTATAAAAGAATAAAATCCTCTCATTTGTAGCAAAATGTATGGAAGACATCATAACTGAGTGAAAACCAGATGCAGAAAGAGAAACATTGCCTGTTCTCTTTTACTTGTGGGGGACAATTTTCCAAAGCAAACAAACAAAAAAAGCCCTCAATTGGACCACAGAATGTCGATGATTGTTAGATGCTGGGAGAGTTGGAAGGGATCAAAGGAGTCTGAAAAACAAAATAAGGGAATGAGGTGTTGCTCATTAACTGACAAACATACTAATAAGAGATAATTGGAGCTTTTTTTTAAAAGGATTTATTTCATTTATTTGAATGACAGAGTTACAGAGAGGCAGAGACAGAGAGAGGTCTTCCATCTGCTGGTTCACTCCCCAGATGGCTGCAATGGCTGGAATTGCACCAGTCCGAAGCCAGGAGCCAGGAGCTTTCTCTAGGTCTCCCACGCGGGTAAGGGGCCCAAGGACTTGGGCCATCTTCTACTGCCCTCCCAGATCATAGAAGAGAACTGGATTGGAAGTGGAGCAGCCAGGACTTGAACCAGCGCCCATATGGGATGCTGGCACTGCAGGCCAGGGCGTTAACTCACTGCGCCAACTGGGTGAAGATTATATGAAAACCCATCTAATTACTTCATAATTTTTGTTTTATAAATTAATTATAAAATATTTTTAAAATTCTGTACTAAAATGTGTAATTATCAAGGTAAAATAATAGAAAGGAAGGAGTAATGCCAGAGAAAGCTCAAGAAATCAGTATGGCACCCTCATGAGTCCACCTGAAGATGCAGCTGCACAGGAATAGTGTGAGATCCATGAGACCAAAAGAGGACATCTGTCATACAAGGGACAATCACCACAAGGATGCAAGGCAAGTAGTTTTCAGACCTCTCACAGGGCTGGGATATTTTCAGGTTCCACCCACCCAAAAGCGATGGAGCCTCGTTGAATTCCAGAGAGGCCATGCCTATGTGGTAAATCCAAACTAGTCCTAGAATAAAGGTTAATTTAGGTCGTCGTTAAAATAGGCATCAAAAGAATCAAGTTAATCTAAGGGAACTTAATCACCTACTGAAACCAAATTCAGCAATCTCTAAAGGATAAAAACATAACACACATTGAACAATGTTATGTAATCAAATTCCACATTTAATGAAAAATTACAGAGCATGTAAAGAAGCAGGGGAAGCTGCCTAACAACACAGAGGGGGAAAAAACCAATTGAGACAGACCTGGAAACGTTAAGAACTGATGAAACTGCCAAATGGGGACTTTAAAACAATCAATTACTGGGGCTAAGGTTGTGGTGCAGCTGGTTAAACTGCTGCTTGTGACACCAGTATTCTATATGCTACCCTGCTTCTGATCCAGATTCCTGTTACTGCACCTGGGAATGCAGCAGATGGTGGTCCAAGTACTGCAACCCCTACTACCTATGTGAAAAATCTTGGTGGAGTCAGGGACTCCTGATTTTGGCCTAACACAGGCTCAGCAATTGCAGCAATCTGGAAGTGAAACATTGAGTGGAAGATCTGTGTGTGTGCGTGTGTGTGTGTCTGTCTGTCTGTCTCTCCATCTCTTGTTCTGTCACTCTGTCAAATAAATACATAAATCTTTGAAACAGTTATTATAAATAGGGCTATATATTTAAAAGAGAACTTGATAATTTTAAATAGTTTTTAAAAGAAAACTTGAACCTGACATAATATAGAGATTGGATATATAGAGAACTCTACCATTAAATACTGCAGTCTGAATTTAAAAACAAAAACCTTGGAGCCAGCACTGTGGCGTAGTAGGCTAACCCTCCACCTGCAGTGCCAATATTCCATATGGGCACCAGTTCGTGTCCCAGCTGCCTCTCTTCAGATCCATCTCTCTGCTAATGGCCTAGAAAAGCGAGTGGAAGATGGCACAAATGTTTGGGTCTATGCACCCACATGGGAGACCCAGAAAAACCTCCTGGCTTCAGATTGGCCTGGTTCCAGCCATTGTGACCAACTGAGGAGTGAATGGGTGAATAGAAGACTTCTCTCTCTGTTTCTCCCTCTCTGTGTCTATAACACTACCTCTCAAGTATATAAATAAAATCTTTTAAAAAATTAAAAAAACCACCTCAGGGATGAGATTAACAACAGAGTATACATTGCAAAAGAAAACAGCAGTGAACTTAGAAACATGACAATAGAACTTATCAAAAATGAAGCACAAAAAGAGGCTGTTAAAATAATCAAAGTCACAGTTGCATGTAGTAATATTTTTAAAACCACACACACATACACGCACAACAAATTAGGAGAGACAAATCACATCAAGACATATCATAATTAAATTGTTGAAAAGCAGCAATTAAGGAAAATCAAAACAGCCAGGAAGGAGATAGGAAATGTACATTGTACACATAAAAAATACAAGAAGATTTAATAAATTTTGCTTAGAAAAAAGTAACAAAAAATAAATGAAACAAAGAGAAATTAAATAGCAAGAAGATCAACTGAAATGAAATGTTACCAACCCTTACAATAAATGGAAATAACATAAAAACTCTAAATAAAAGGCAGAGGCCACAATAATGCATAATAATGCAAGCCTATATATGTATATATTTAAGAGACTCATGTTAAATATACAGAAATAGATTAGATGTACAAGACATAACATGCAAGAATCCTAAGAAACCTGAAATAGCTATGTAATTATTAGAAATGTTGTTTTAGGACAAGGAATATTACCAGAAATAAAGAACATTTAATAGTTATAGATGTGCTGTCCACTCATCACAAACACACAATAGCCTTAATGTATATGCATTGAATAATAGAGCTTCAAAATATAAGTAGCAAAATCTGAGATCTAAAATCTGGATACACCAATTCGTGGCATTTCCTTTGTTTAACAATGCTAGCACAATAAGAAAAAGTGGTAAGGCTGACCTTTCAGATACTATTCTCCTTAAGGTAGCGGAGGAGCTGATAGAGACAGAGTGAGGCAATGGTTTCCATATGTCATGCCCCTAGTGAGCTGATCAACACTTTGTTTAATCAAGAACATTGCCTAAATTTGATATTTAATGTTTGTTATACCAGCAAGCAATCTGTTACCATCTACAAAAGTGCTCCCACTGCTGGCTCTACCCACTGATTATCATGCTAAGTTTGCTGACAAACTGAATTTTACATCAAACCCTCTACCTTTCAGAACATCCAATGATATGATTTCCTCTCACTGCAGCGATTGCTGCTCACATACTACTCTCTAATTATTTTTGTCTGCATTTAGTTGTTTATTGCTCAATATTTTATTACAATTCTAAAAAAATGAGATTCAGTAATGAACTTACACAGATTGGACCCATGGAAAGTCTGAATGAAAGATGTGAAATTAAACTTAATCATTATTTTTATCCAATGCTATGCATCAACCCAATTTGATAGTTAATTTTATGTGTAAATTAGCACATAAGTAGACCACATGATGCCCAAATATCTGGTTAGACATTATTTCTGTATGTATCTGTAACAGTGCTTCCAAAAGAGATTGGGATTTGAATTGGAGGACCAAGTAAAGCAGATGCTCCCCCTAATGTGGGTGGACATCAACCAAGCCATTTAGGATATCAGGAACAAAAAAGGCAGAAGAGGGGCTGGAGCTGTGGTGCAGCAGGTTAACGCCCTGGCCTGAAGTGCCAGCATCCCTTATGGGTGCAGGTTCAAGACCCGGCTGCTCCACTTCCGATCCCGTTCTTTGCTATGGCCTGGGAAAGCAGTAGAAGATGACCCAAGTCCTTGAGCCCCTGCACCCGTATGGGAGACCCAGAAGAAGTTCCTGGCTCCTGGCTTTGGATCAGCACAGCTCCAGCCATTGCACTCAATTGAGGAGTGAACCATCGGATGGAAGACCTCTCTCTCTCTCTGCCTCTCCTCTCTGTGTAACTCTGACTTTTGAATAAATAAATAAATCTTGGAACAAAAGGCATAAAAAGTTTGAGTTTGTTCTCTGAATATGTAAGGCTTCAATCTCTTTTGCCCTCAGCACTTCTAGTTCTGAAGCTATCAGAATCAGGCAGATTTTACTCCAATTCTCAGGCATTCAAACCACAATTTGGATCTTCAGCTTGAAAAGAGCTGACTGTAGGATTCTCATCCCCCATAATCACTTGAGCCAACAATTATAATAAATATTTTTCTCGCTTTCTCAATGTATACTCTCCTGTGAGCGCTCAACCCAAGGGTGACCTAAGCAGAGGATTTTAATAAATAAGATTGAATTAACTATTCTATAGATAGTAATCAACCTCTTTCCATGACCATTCTTGTCATTTACCAATGAGCCCTGGGGCAAATATGGAGGTTATGCTTGTACTCAGGAACATGGAGTTCTGTTTACCAAGGATGATTTGACTATGGTCACAGTTGAGTGATCATTCTGCCAACCAAATGAACATTGTACCCCTGACATGGCATCATGCCCCAGAGTGATCATTCGGCTACTTATTGGTATATTGATTACAATGGTCCATTTCCATAATAAAATAGACAGCACTTTGTCCTTATTAAAATAGCTACCCTAGGTATGGATTTTCCTTTTCTGCACACAATACTGCCAAAAATACCATCCATGGATTTGCTGGATATCTTATCCACCACCATGTATTCCATACATTTCTCTGTCTGAGGAACTCATTTCACAGCAAAAGAAGTATGGCAGTGGCCTCATACTTACTGGTCTAATGATTTTAACCATCATCATGAAACAGCTTCTTTGAGAGATTGGTGGAATTTCCTTTTGAAGACTCAGTTAGGGTTCCAGCTAGCTGCAGTGATGGGGAAACTTTCTCTAGAAGGCTGAATAGGCTGTAAATGCTCGGAATCATCGTCCAGTATATAGTGCTGTATCTCACAAAGGCAGGATTCAGTAGTCCAAGGATAAATGGTTTAAGTGAGAATAGTCCCCACTCACAGTGACACATAGTAAGTCCCTAGCAAATTTTTGCTTCCTGTTTCTGTGAATTTGTGCTCCTCTCTCCTAGACGTCTTAGTTCCACAAATAGGAATGTTTTCACCAAGAGACATAACCAGCATCCCACTGAACTCAAGTTAAGATTGCCCCTGGCCACTTTGAGCTTCTCATGCCTCTAAATCCTCAGTCAAAGAAGGGAATTTATCCTTTCAACCAAGGGAAAGTCACACAATGGAGAAAAAAGGAATATATCTGGAACACAAAAGATTCCATAGGGTTTCCTTTGGTATTACCATGCCCTGTGATTAAGGTTGATGGAAAACTACAACAACTCCATCCAGGCAGGACTACAAATGATCCAGACCCTCAGGAGTGAAAATTTGGGTCACCCCACCAGACGAAGAATCATGACTAACTGTGGTGCTTGTTGAAGGCAAAAGAGGTAAGAATGGGTGTTAAAAGAAGGAAGTTACATATGCCAGCCACAAGGACCATAGACACCCATAAGAATTTCCTCCTTAGTTTGTTATGCATATATTTGTGTGTGTGTCAAATATGCTTGTTTTCATTCCTCTATTATCCTCGTATCATGTCACAGAAGATAATATTGACTTTCTGTCATGGCATCTAAGTACTCTGAATTCACAGTATTTAGTTTATTGGATTTCAAGTAGAAAAGTTAAAGTCACACAATGACTTTACTTCTTCTGAGAACAGGATTACTGTGGTTTCAGTTGTATGCAGGATAATTACATCATGTTAGGCAGAATTAAGATTTTTTTTGTTGTCATTATTTAGAGATTAAATACCATTCAAGGAGATGCACATGGGTACCAAGTTCACAAAGGGTAGGCCTGTGATTACTTACTTTATGTCACTGGCTGGGGCAACGGGATGCCAATATGTCTTGTTAAACATTATTTCTGAGTGTGGGGAGGTATATCTATTTTCAGGCCATTGAGAGTGTGACTAGAACAACAAGGGAAAAGGAGGCTGACTTTGCATTTTGCCTGGCTTTTGGAGATGAGACATCAATTTTTCCCCAACTAATGTGGTTCTGGCTTACAAGCTTTTCCAGGTCTCCAGTCATCAGATAACAGATTGTGGGGCATCTCAGCCTTCATAGTGGTGTGAGTCAAGTCAGTCTCTCTCTCCCCCCTGACCCACTATGCTTTCTCTAAAACAAGGTCCTTAATTTCTCTTCCTTCAGAATGTGGTCTTTCTAAGTTTCTTGGGTCCTCAAGAATTACCCCCTTGTAAGCACTGTCTTCATCACTCCTTCATGTGCTTGGAGCCCTGCTGAAGTTCAAGCCACAGAAGCTGCTATAGCTGCCATTCCCCCTGAGGACATATGGAGTAGGTTTCAGGCACTCTTGGACTTCCAAGATGAATAAAATGTGGTCTCTGATCTCAAGGAGCTTGCGAGGTACTTTACCCAAATTCTCAAATTTTCCAGGATATGTTCATATCATAAAGGTCACGAAAGGTGTGTGCAGCATTAATTTTTCCCTATAATTCAACTAAGTATGGCAAAAAGACAAATGGAAATCAGTAGAGGGTAAGCTTCTTTCCTTTTAATAGATATTTGTTCAGCATTCTAAAACTCTGAATTTTGAAGAAGATGATAAACTGTTCACATTAAAACAAATTAAAGGGCATGGTAGCCTATAAGATATTTTCCCTCATAGTAGAGAAGATGAACAATGGATGGGAGATAATGATCCTACACTTTTTTTTATATTTATATGCCACTGACTCTGAGATTGTTATTCGCCTTATGTATAAAAATGTCAACAATTGATAACGCTCTAAAACTCCCCAAACACGCATCAGAAAAGAGTGATATCTATTTAAAAAAACATTGGTGGTTACATTTAACAATAATGTGTATTGGATGAATATTGGCACTGACACTAATATTAGGTTATAAACCCATCTGCTGGGATTGGTTTCCCACTTCAGGAATGGATAAGGGCTTGATACATAGTGCTGCGACTTCTAAAAGAGTTTATTTTTCTCCCTTTGAAAGGAAATGTATCTCTAGTCCAGAATAAAGAAATGTCTATTCTCTTCCTCTGCTAATCTTAGAAACAAGACTTTCAGAGACAATGCATGTTGACAACAACTGAATATTTACAAAGATAAACATAAAGCCCAAAGAATAAAAGCTGCCTTTTATTTTCCTTTGAAATAATAAATTGTTTTAAAGTTATTGCACTGTCTTTCTTTCTTTCAAGCCTCTATGTGCTGTATTTATACCATGAGTCATTGTTTATATAATTTAATTAACATTGGCTAGTGCCGGCAAACTAAAACACTGTCTTAAAGCATTTGCTTGAAAAGTCTCCTTGTCCCTGAGCTGTCATTTCTTAACATGATGGATAATGGATAGAAATAATTACCCTGAACAAGACTAGACAGCTTAAATGATTAGAGTTTCAAAGAATTAGCAGTCTTAGCTAAACATCTTATTTTTCAAGATGCATTATTAAAGGAAAATACCATACAGACTATGATGCATCTGAAAACCCTTTTAAAACAGTTCCATTGTCTATGACAGATAAGTTTACACCACATGTATTTGCAGACAGTAATTTAAATCAGCTTCCCATCCATTCCCTCAATCAAAGTGTTTTGAGATGGCTTTGAATGTCCAGTGTTAAGGCAAGACACACACAAATGGAAATACTTAGTACAAAATATTTATTTTGTAATTGATACGGCCTTCATTCATCACTCAGATAGCATTTTTGTGTGTCTTCTGAATATTAGAATATGCAAGAATTTTCTGTTTGCTTTGTTTAAAGTAAGATTCAATATTATCCTATAAGTAGGACTTTATTTCCTGACTTTGGTCCATTCACTTGGCTTCCATGGAATGCCTTCTATGCTGCCACTTGGAAGGATTTACCACCTTTATTTTATTAGAGCATTTTTATTGTTCAATAAATTTTTTTTTACTTTAATGTCCAATATTGCAAATGGTGAGGAGATGATGGAAAACTTTGAGGGCAATCAAATATCTAAAGAAGCAATCAAGTCAATTTAATTAAAGCTGTATTCTGTTCAGAACTACTCTTTCTCAGACACACAGTGGGCAGAGCTACGAAAGGACTGTTGTGCTGATATTTTGTAAATTCTTCTAGGGGGACAAAGAAAACGCTCAGTTCCTGCCTATGATCAAAAATATGTCATTTTATCTCTACTATTAACATTTACTTTTAATCTCATTTTATGGGGGAAGCCCAGATTTGTAAGAGGAATTTGAGAATAAAGATGGAGGTCATTTTAAAAAGTTGTTAGCCATGGATTGCCGTGTGGGGTCTGGTTACAGGCATGGATCGTATGGTGACTGCAGGTAAGTTATCGTCCTGCTGGAGCTCAGGTTTCATCTGTGAAGTGTTTGTTTCACACTGGTAGTGTTTAAAGTTCTAATTAACATATTAAAATACATAGTGCAGTGTTTAACAAACTGTAAACAAAGTAAAGAGGTGAAGGCTACCCCAAGGATTCCAGCAGGCAGAC
Organism: Oryctolagus cuniculus; assembly: GCF_964237555.1. Classification (NCBI taxonomy): domain Eukaryota; kingdom Metazoa; phylum Chordata; class Mammalia; order Lagomorpha; family Leporidae; genus Oryctolagus; species Oryctolagus cuniculus. The sequence goes on from NC_091438.1 coordinate 112,762,809, forward strand.
AGAATTTAGGTGCAATTCTCTCTGTGTCTTCCTCCCGTGCCCCTAAACTCCAAAGCACTCGTAAGAACTATTACTATCCTCATAATTCTTCCACATGATAAACCCTTCTTGAAAATCAGAATCAGGTTTTACCCACAATAATAATATCCAGTATTTCAAAATTACTCTTTGCCAATTAAATTTTATATAATCAAGCTCTCCTACACTTAGAACAATGGTACTCTAATTTGACTGCACATAGGAACTAACTGGGATTTTTTTTTAATTAAAACAACAACAATAATAACCCTGAATCCAGAACCCAATTCAACAGATGTTAATGAATTTAGTCTGGTACCTGTTGCCTGTCCACCAAATTTTCTAAAAGTCTATTGTTCAAGAACCAGTATTGTGACATCGTAGGTAAATCTGCTGCCTGTGACACAAGCATCCTGTATGGGAACCAGTTTGAGTCCCAGCCATTCCACTTCTGATTCAGCTCCCTGCTAATGTGACTGGGAATGCAGCAGAAGATGGCCCAATCAAAATGGCCAACAAATCTAAACAGACACTTCTCAAAGGAAGATTTACAAACGGCCAACATGTTCCTTAAATGCTCAGCCTTACTAATCATCAGAGAAATTCAAATCAAAACCTCAATGAGATGTCAACTCACTACAGCAAGATTAGTATTAGTAAAGAGAAAAAAGATGACAAGTGTTGGAGAGGATGTGGAAATAATGAAGTCCTTGTGTGCTATTGGCAGAAGTGCAAATTAATACAACCATTGTGGAAACCTGTATGGAATTTCTTCAAAAAAACTAAGAATGGAACTAGTGTATAATCCAGCAATCCTACTTCTGAGGATTTCTTCAGGAGATACAAAATTCATGTCTCAAAAAGACATCTGAACTTCATCTTTATTGCAGCACTATTCAAAACAGCCAGCAGACAAATAAAACTCAAGTGTTGCTCCACTAATGAACAGATAAAGCAAATGTGATATCTATACATGATGAGATATTACTCAGCCTTGAAAAGGATGAAATCTTGTTTTCTGCAGCTTGTCCTGCAAGGCTGCACTGTCAAGGAGGGTGGGGCACTCTTGTGGAAGAGTGTTCTTCCACAAGAAGCAGCCGGAACAGGCTTGGGTGAACATGTTTGTCCTTATTCGAAGCCATCTATACTTTTAAAGAGCAGGAAGAAGGGGAATAACTAATTCAGGGCAACACTAACTCCATAGGACAGTATGCCTCTCTAATCAGCTTGAAGGTCATGTAGATAGGGTAGCTTTCCAGGTGGGCCTGGGTCACACCCAGTAGCAGTTTACCTGATTGGCAGAAGGCAGGAGTAGGGGAAATGTGCCTGGGGGTCCCGCCCCCTGCTGGCAGTTAGGCTAACTGCACGGACAAAGCAGGTATTGCCAGCAGTTTTCAACAACATGGGTGGAAATGGAAGTCTTTATTCTCAGAAAAATAAATATCACACGATCTCTTATGTGGAGTCTAAAAAATAAGTGAGCTCATACAAGCTAAAAATATAATGATGGATACCGAGTGCTTGGGAGGGAAAAGGGAAGGAGGGATAGAGAAAGGTCATTTACACGTACTAGGTTATAGCTGGAAGGGTGGAATAAGTTTTGTGGTTCTGGTGCACAGTAGGGTAACTATAGATAATGTGTTCTGTATTTCTCTATTAAAGAAAAAACCTAGAAGACAGGATTTTGGATGAATTTACCATAAAGAAATATTAAATTCTTGAAAGGATAAACATATTTTCTCTGATTGGACATTACCAAATGTATACAAGTACTTGGCCCTTCATCTGTTGCCTTCCCAGGCAATTTAGGAGGCAGCTAGATTAGAAGTAGAGCTGGGACTCTAAAGAGCATTCAGATATAGGATGCAGTGTTGCAGGTGGCGGCTTAACCCACTGTGCCACAGTACCTGCTCAAGTACTGATTTACTTCTGTTAAATGATTAACCATATATTAACTCATTCCTACAATATATAACAATGGTGTTTATGATCAGTAAAGCTCTTAATTACTTAATTTCAACTTAAAATATTTCTCATATATGTTGACTTCTCACAAAATCTGAATGTCTCTCATTATTTAAAACAATCTCAATGAACATTGCTTCTAGGTTTGTTTTGGAGTAATTATTGCTTTTCCCCTTTTCCACTCACAAATTAGTCTAATGAACATGGAAACCAAATTCTACCACATTGTCCTAATTAAATTCTAGCATGATCACCTTAAATATTTATGTATGAAAGACATCAGACACATATATTTTTTTCTCCAGGGCTTCCAGTTACTGCAATGATGCCTCTTCATTTTAGCATTCTATTTTAACGTCCTCTACTCTAGTAAAGAATGATGGATTTTCCATGTGTCTTGCAGAGAGCTGCTTTATTGCTACTGTAATAGCATAAAACTGAATGGGCAGTGATATTTCAAGAGAGGGATGTGGAAGAAAGCTGTTTGCACAATGCAGTGCAGCTTGGAAAAATCCACTCCTGTCTCCCTCCCTAGTGTCCCTTTAGCTATGAAGTACTGGGAAGTTAGACATTCTAGGAGCATTTTAAATCTGTGTTTGTTAGTGGGGTAGCTGATCAACATGCAATGTAGAGCAAAAATGAAGCCAGCCACAAACCCAAGGATGAATAAAATACAACTCCCCCTTGGGCCAGATTTGCTTTCCTTTCCTCCCTCCCTCTCTCAACCCCCCTTTCTCTCTCTTTCTTGATTTCTTCTTTCCTTTCCTTGCTTCCTTCCTTAATTTCTAATTTATAAAATATTTATTGAATGTAACCCAATAGGAAAAAGACTGGACATGTTGTCAATCAAATCTAGATTGTATTCGCAGCTCTCTTACAAACTGAAAAGCAGTGTGTTTGGACAGCTCATGTAGTTTCTCTTGTGCTGTTGTTTCCTCATCTATAAAATGGAAATATTTTGAGTGATTGGGAAAACAAGATGGATGAATATCTATTTAAAATCTTAGTGTAATATCTGACGCATGACTGAATACATGGATGTCTTATTCCTCTCTGTTCCTTTTACACAGCTGAACTATGGTTTTCTTCAGCATAAAAGGTTTCCTCTGATCTTTTCAGAGGTTTACAAAGATGAGTGACCAACACAACCTTCTCCCCAACACACATTACTGGGTGACTCCTGGAATTTGGGGATCTGAAAATTATAAGAGATCAATTTGCTCAAGAGGATGAAGTTAATTAACAATTTTGTTGGGGATTCCCAATAAACATGAGGGTACTTCAAAATTCATGGAAAATTAATGTAAAACATAAATTAATTAGGGGGCCAAATTTTTGAAATTCATGCATATAAGGGATCTTCAATGAGTTTATGAAAATGTGTATTAGAAAAAAATTTACAAAAATTTTTCACCAAAATAAGTCTTTTAATTCCACTTTTCATGAACTCTTTGAAGGACCCTTACCCACTTTCTACTTTCTATTGTATAATAACTTGAAGCTGGCTGGAAAAATGAAAAAAAAATTCAGACCACCGATAATATCTTGTATTTGCATCCTACTTTTTTTCTTTTTCATTCAGGTATCCTGATCCTCTTAGATTTTCTTTTTCCCTTTTGTCTCAAAATGTGAAGCATGCATTTCACATAGCGGAAATAAGGCAAGTAACATGTCCAGAGAAAATGATAAAATGTGCATTTAAGTAGATACAGTCTTTGTCAGCCAGAAATTGAAAAGCTGATTATGAAACCTAGAAGACTATAGGGTTTTATATTTTGAGACTAAGGCTTGATCTTAAATTATCCCCAAGTGCAAATAGCTTTCTGTGTTAGAAAGAACATGGATTTTATTATCAAGTCTGGCCACAAAATTTTGAAGCAAGTTTCTCAAAGTCGCCCAAATTTTACTTTGCAGTAATACTTATTCATAGGTTGTTGTGAGGGCTGAATTAAATGATAGAGATATAGTGCTTAGTAGGTGGAAGGTAGTTAACAGTTGGAAATCATGATTATTGGAAACCATAACTTGTATCCGAATTTTTTATCTATTACTAAATCCCACACTTTGACCTTTAAAAAAAGTAGAGTTTAACTCAAATATGTAAGCTACAAATAAGTTGTCATTAGTCAATTTCATCCCACATAGAGCTGAAGATAGGAAATTAATGCTCAGAAATTCACCCAGACTCTATTCTCTGGCCCTGTTTTTCTTTATCTGTAAACTGAGAGAAGTGTGCCTGATGATTCTGATAGTCACGTTTCTTGCCTTTGTAGGATTTATAATACATCTCACAATTATAATGGATTGCTTGCCTATTCCACTAATGCCTACATCTCACATCAGATGGCAAATCTCCATGAAAGACTCATTGTTTTGTTCCTCCTAACACCCTCCCTTCCCTGCTAGGCTATAATATAATAACCGCCAACTAAATATACTTAATAATTTTTATAGAACGAATTAATACAAATGACACTGATAATATCAATGAATAAGATGCAGTATTAATTGATCATTTTTTTCAGTGCTCTGCCATTCATACACTATGTAATTTCTTAACATTTATTTATTTATTTATTTGAAAGGCAGAGTTACAGAGAGACAGAGGCAGTGGCCGAGAGAGAAGTCCCCCATTCTCTGGTGCACTCCCTAAATGGCCATAACATCCGGAGCTGGGTTGATTCAAAGCCAGGAGGCAGGAGATTCTGGGTCTCCCATGTAGGTACAGGAGTCCAAGAATTTGGGCTATCTCCTCCTGCCTTTACAGCCCATGACAGATAGCTGGATGGGAAATGGGGCAGCCAGGACTCAAACCTGCACCAATATGGGATGGCAACACTGCAGGCCACAGCTTTACCAGCTATGTATTTTTAAATGTTTAATATACACAAAAGCATATTTTTGTGGTTATCAAGGCCTAGATTAGTACATTTGGTCTTCACAAAATGCTATGTGGAGACGTTTCCATTGGGCCCATTTTGCATATTAGGAAAGTGGAAGTCAAGGGCATTAAGGAATTTTTCTGTGCTCATACAAGTCTCAGTGAAAATATGAGCCAACTAATGTATATTTTAATTTTAAAGTTTTGTAAACAATTATATGCTTTATGTATATTAATTTAAGCCTTTGCCAAAAAAAAAAAAAGACTTTGAGGCAGTTATTGTTATTTTCATAAGTCATCAGTGAGAAAAAAGGTGAATTCCCAGAGGATGAAAAAATAAATGGGGGATTAAGCAATTTGTGAACTCAAATTACGAATAGTTGAGGAAGAATTTGAATACTGGCAGTATGATTTCAGCATACATGTTCTTGGTTACAGAAACCCACATACAATTACAAAAACTTACCAAATGTCTTCAAGTTGCTTTTGATTGAGACACCTGAGTTGGTGAGGAATGACTTAAAAATGGAGCATATGGAAACTGACCCATGTATGTAGTTTATTAAATTATTTAAGGGTTTTTATCTTTCCTTTATGTCTACATTAACACAATGCTGCACTACACTTGGTATATTCTCACAACATTTTTACTGACATTATGATTGAAGTACATAAAAAGAATCCTCATATAAGTCATTCAAAATACAACATAAATCAAAGCAACTGCTAATTAATCACATGAACAGATGTCCTTTTTTCCTGTAATTAAATTTATTTATTGTTATTTATTTGAAAGGTAGAAAAACAGAGAAAAAGAGAGAGAGAGACAGGGAGAGAGATCTTCTATCTATTGGCTCAATCCCCAGATACCAGCAACAGCCAGGGCTGAACCAGGCCAAAGCCAGGAGCCGGCAACTCCATCTGGATCTCCAAGTGGTTGGAGGGAACTAAATACTTGAGCCATCATCTGCTACCTTCAATGGTACTCACTGGTCAAAAGCTAGATCAGAGTGGAGGTGGGTCTGGTTCACAGGCACTCTAATATAGGATGAAGTAACCTTGCCCTGCATTTTCTTTCTGTTGCAAGATATTTGTTTATTTGAAAGGTAGAGAGAACACTGACATCTTCTGACCCATTCCCCAAATGCCTACACTGGCAAAGGCAGGATTAAGGCAGAAGCAGGAAGCCAGGAACGCAACTCTTTCCACACAGGAGTCCAACTACTTGAGCCATGATCACTGCCTCCCAATGTATGCACTGGGAAGAAGCTGGAGTTAGGAGCTGGAGATGATATCTGATCCCACATACTCCAGTGTAGAATTCAGGTATCTTAACCACTGAACACCCACTTCTCACCTCTTTTCTTAGCATAATATATAATATTTAAGAGTTCAAACAAGATTTGACTTGGAATATATTCCAGTACCATCAGTTCAGACCAGTTTTATCTCAGTATAGTAAATTTGTTCATTTCTTAACCTAAGTATCAATCCAAATTACATGGAATTTGAGCTTTTAAAATGGTAATTCACTACGTAAAATTGTTTTTGATATAAGGCAAGAGCTCATTCTTGAAACGTTGGCAAATGGGCAGAATTTGGAGAAGGACCTTTAAATCCAAAAGTAGTGTCTAATGGATCCTAGTTTCATGTTCCAGTTTAAGATGCTGGTAAGAGAAAGGAAGGAGGGAAGGAACTAAAGAAGGAAAGAAGGAAGGAAGGAAATAAAAAGGAAGAAAGGAAGGGAGTTAGGGAGGGAGGGAAGGAGGGAGAAGGAAAGGTGAGAGTAGAAGAGTGGGACAGGAGGGAACAGTAGGATGAAGGAAGAAAATATCATTATATTCTTATAATTGTATCTATGAACTGCATTGAATCTGTTCTCTTTGTATTAATATTGCATTAACACGAAAAATAAAATATCAGATAAAAAGATGCTATTCTTCATTTATAAACACTTAGCCATCAAAATGCCCCAAAATATGGTGACAGAACTTCACAATTTAATGTCTGACAAACTGAGAAATTGATTATTCTCTTAAGAAATCAACAGGCTATGGGAGCCAAGATGGCGGAATAGTGAGGGTGTGCACCGATAGTCCAGGAAAAAATAGTTTAATAAAAGTGGAGTTACTGTAGCCTCAGGAAAAGGCTCAGGAAAAAATTGCAGAGGAAACTCTTCCAGATCTAGTGGATGTGACACGGAGGACCTATGGGGAGAGCAATGTCGTCCACCACGTGGAAGCCGAGCCACGGAGCCGAGCTGCAGAGTCTGCACGCCAGCGCTGGAAGGGGAAGTGAGAAAAAAAAAACCTCAGTAACCTGAGACATTGGTGGGGAAAGGCAGAAAGAGCCTACAGGGAACGAGGCCTGAAGCCCCACTGGGGAAAGTTCACCAGGCTGACTGGAGGAGAGAAATAAAACGAATAAATAAGGGGAACTGGCACGGACATTAGCCTCTCTCTCCACTCACCTTACAAAGCCAAGCAAGACAAAGAGCAGGCACCATTTTACTTATGTAAAGTGGCGCCCGCCATTAGCCAAGCAGAAAAACCTGAGTGGTGGAGAGAAATAACAGGAGGTTAAGACCTAGTGAAAGTGTGGAGCTAATGAACTGAGACTGTGAAAATCTGAGGGGGTGCGAGAGAACTCACTGAGTACATAAACTCAGTAACCTGGGCAACCTAGTGAGAGACTGCGGAGAAATTTGAGACCATACTGAGGGCTGCATAAACTTTTTGTGTGGTCCCAGGGGTAAGCAGACGAATACCCACAGGGGCCAGATTTCATACATCAACTACCCTCAATTCCACATTCCACTCAGCTGTGTGGAATTACTTCCCAACTGAGTCAAAAAAAAAAAAAAAAAGAAAAAGAAAAGAAAGAGAGCAAGCGAGTGAGAGAACAATCTGGGTGAGTCACCTTTGGCACACCCTTAACCCTGAAGAACCAAACAGAGCTCTCTGGAAACACCCATCACAACCTCTAAGGGTCCATCAAAAGCAGACAGTCCACTTAATCTAGAGTCACAGTATAATGAGAAAAAATACCACACCGAAGAAAACAAAGAATATCTCCAATATGCCAAACAACAAATGCAGAAACCAAGGTAACAAGAACAAGGAAGACACTATGATGCCCCCAAATGAAATAGACACCCAATTCAAGATTATGAAGATGATGAGATAGAAGTAATGCAAGAAGCAGATCTCAAAAAATTGATAAGAACATTAAGAAGTTCTCAAAAACAAATTCTTGAACTACAGAAATCCTTAATGGACAAGATAGAAAATCTCTCTCGTGAAAATGAAATATTAAGGAGGAATCAAAATGAAACAAAACAACTAGTACAACAGGAAACTGTGATAGTGACGAGAAATCATAATGAAGTGAAGAATTCAATAGATCAAATGACAAACACATTAGAGAGCCTTAAAAACAGAATGGGTGAAGGAGAAGAGAGAATATCCGACCTAGAAGACAGAGAACAGGAAAGGATACAGTCAGACCAAAGAAAAGAAGAGGAAATTAGAAATCTAAAAAATATTGTCAGGAATCTTCAGGATACTATTAAAAACCCCAACATTTGGGTTCTAGGAGTTCCTGAAGGCACAGAGAGGGAGAAAGGATTAGAAGGCCTTTTTAGTGAGATACTAGCAGAGAACTTTCCAGGTTTGGAGAAGGACAGAGATATCCTAGTACAGGAAGCTAATAGAACACCTAATAAACATGACCAAAAGAGATCCTCGTCACAACATGTTGTATTTAAACTCACCGCAGTGAAACATAAAGAAAAGATCCTAAAATGTGCAAGAGAGAAACATCAGATTACTCTCAGAGGATCTCCAATTAGAGTCACAGCTGACTTCTCATCAGAAACTCTACAAGCTAGGAGGGAATGGCGAGATATAGCCCAGGTACTAAGAGAGAAAAACTGCCAGCCCAGAATATTATATCCTGCAAAGCTCTCATTTGTGTATGAAGGTGAAATAAAGACCTTTCACAGCAAACAGAAATTGAAAGAATTTGTCACCACTAGTCCAGCCCTGCAAAAGATGCTTAAAGATATGTTACACACAGAAACACAGAAACATGGTCATCAATATGAAAGAAGGTAAAAGAAGGAAACCTCACAGAAAAAGATCACAGGAAGTTCAAAACATATATTAGAAAATATCTTTGGCAAATGGCAGGACAAAGTTACTACTTATCAATAGTCACATTGAACGTTAATGGCCTGAACTGTCCAGTTAAAAGACACTGATTGGCTGATTGGCTTAAGGAACAAAACCTATCTATTTGCTGCTTACAAGAAACATATCTTTCCAACAAAGATGCATAGAGACTGAAAGTCTGGAAAGGCTGGAAAAAGATATACCATGCCAACAGAAATGAAAAAAGAGTGGGCATAGCCATCTTAATATCGGACAACATAAACTTTTCCACAAAAACTGTTAGGAGAGACAAAGAGGGGCACTATATAATGATTAAGGGATCAATTCAACAGGAAGATATAATGATTATAAATGTATATGCACCTAATTACAGGGCACTGGTTTATTTAAAAGATTTGTTAAGGGACTTAAAGGGAAACTTAGACCCCAATACAATAGTACTGGGGGACTTCAATACTCCACTCTCAGAAATATACAGATCAACAGGACAGAAGATCAACAAGGAGACAGTAGATTTGAATGACACTATAGCCCAAATGGATCTAACAGATATCTACAGAACTTTTCATCCTACACAGAAAGCATTTACATTCTTCTCAGCAGTACATGGAACCTTCTCTAGGATTGACCATATACTAGCACATAAAGCAAGTCTCAGCAAATTCAAAAGAAGTAGAATCATACCATGCAGCTTCTCAGACCATAAAGGAATGAAGTTGGAAATTAGCAACTCAGGAATCCCTAGAGCATACGCAAACACATGGAGATTGAACAACATGCTCCTGAATGAACAATGGGTCATAGAAAAAATCAAAAGAGAAATCAAAAATTTTCTGGAAGTAAATGAGGATAACAGCACAACATACCAAAACTTATGGGACGCAGCAAAAGCAGTGTTAAGAGGAAAGTTTATATCAATAGGGGCCTACATCAAGAAATTGGAAAGGCACCAAATAGATGAGCTTTCAATTCACCTCAAGGATCTAGAAAACCTACAGCAAACCAGACCCAAATCTAGTAGGAGAAGAGAAACAATTAAAATCAGAGAAGAAATCAATAGGATCAAATCCAAAAAAACATTACAAAAAATCAGCCAAATGAGGAGCTGGTTTTTTGAAAAAATAAACAAAATTGACACCCCATTGGCCCAACTAACTAAAAAAAGAAAAGACCCAAATCAATAAAATCAGAGATGAAAAAGGAAACATAACAACAGACACCACAGAAATAAAAAGAATCATCAGAAATTACTGCAAGGACTTATATGCCAGCAAACAGGGAAACCTATCAGAAATGGATAGATTCCTGGACACATGCAACCTACCTAAATTGAACCAGGAAGACATCGAAAACCTAAACAGACCCATAACTGAGACAGAAGTTGAAACAGTAATAAAGGCCTTTCCAACAAAGAAAAGCCCAGGACCAGGTGGATTTACTGCTGAATTCTACCAGACATTTAAAGAAGAACTAACTCCAATTCTTCTCAAACTATTCAGAACAATCGAAAAAGAGGGAATCCTCCCAAATTCTTTCTATGAAGCCAGCATCACCTTAATTCCTAAGCCGGAAAAAGATGCAGCATTGAAAGAGAATTACAGACTAATATCCCTGATGAACATAGATGCAAAAATCCTCAATAAAATTCTCGCCAATAGAATGCAACAATACATCAGAAAAATCATCCACCCAGACCAAGTGGGATTTATCCCTGGTATGCAAGGATGGTTCAACATTCGCAAATCAATCGATGTGATACACCACATTAACAGACTGCAGAAGAAAAACCATATGATTATCTCAATAGATGCCGAGAAAGCATTTGATAAAATACAACACCCGTTCATGATGAAAACTCTAAGCAAACTGGGTTTGGAAGGAACATTCCTCAATACAATCAAAGCAATCTATGAAAAACCCACAGCCAACATCCTATTGAATGGGGAAAAGTTGGAAGCGTTTCCACTGAGATCTGGTACCAGACAGGGATGCCCACTCTCACCACTGCTATTCAATATAGTTCTGGAAGTCTAATCAGAGCTATTAGGCAAGAAAAAGAAATTAAAGGGATAAAAATTGGGAAGGAAGAACTCAAACTATCCCTCTTTGCAGATAATATGATTCTTTATTTAGGGGACCCAAAGAACTCTACTAAGAGACTATTGGAACTCATAGAACAGTTTGGCAAAGTAGCAGGGTATAAAATCAATGCACAAAAATCAACAGCCTTTGTATACACAGGCAATGCCACGGCTGAGGAAGAACTCCTAAGATCAATCCCATTCACAATAACTACAAAAACAATCAAATACCTTGGAATAAACTTAACCAAGGATGTTAAAGATCTCTATGATGAGAATTACAAAACCTTAAAGAAAGAAATAGAAGAGGATACCAAAAAATGGAAAAATCTTCTATGCTCATGGATTGGAAGAATCAATATCATCAAAATGTCCACTCTCCCAAAAGCAATTTATACATTCAGTGCAATACCAATCAAGATACCGAAGACCTTCTTCTCAGATCTGGAAAAAATGATGCTGAAATTCATATGGAGGGACAAGAGACTTCGAATAGCTAAAGCAACCTTGTACAACAAAAACAAAGCCGGAGGCATCACAATACCAGATTTTAGGACATACTACAGGGCAGTTGTTATGAAAACAGCATGGTACTGGTACAGAAACAGATGGATAGACCAATGGAACAGAACAGAAACACCAGAAATCAATCCAAACATCTACAGCCAACTTATATTTGATCAAGGATCCAAAACCAATCCCTGGAGCAAGGACAGTCTCTTCAATAAATGGAGCTGGGAAAATTGGATTTCCACATGCAGAATCATGAAGGAAGACCCCTACCTTTCACCTTACACAAAAATCCACTCAACATGGATTAAAGACTTAAATCTACGACCTGACACCCTCAAATTATTAGAGAGCATTGGAAAAACCCTGCAAGATATAGGTACTGGCAAAGACTTCTTGGAAAATACCCCAGAAGCACTGGCAGTCAAAGCCAAAATTAACATTTGGGATTGCATCAAATTGAGAAGTTTCTGAACTTCAAAAGAAACAGTCAGGAAAGTGAAGAGGCAACCAACAGAATGGGAAAAAATAATTGCAAACCATTCAACTGATAAAGGGTTAATAACCAGAATCTACAAAGTGATCAAGAAACTCCACAACAACAAAACAACCCACTTAAGACATGGGCCAAGGACCTCAATAGACATTTTTCAAAAGAGGAAATCCAAAGGGCCAACAGACACATGAAAAAATGTTCAAGATCACTAGCAATCAGGGAAATGCAAATCAAAACCACAATGAGGTTTCACCTCACCCCGGTTAGAATGGCTCACATACAGAAAACTACCAACAATAGATGCTGGCGAGGATGTGGGTAAAAAGGGACACTAACCCACTGTTGGTGGGAATGCAAACTGGTTAAGCCACTATGGAAGTCAGTCTGGAGATTCCTCAGAAACCTGAAGATAACCCTACCATTCAACCCAGCCATCACACTCCTTGGAATTTACACAAAGGAAATGAAATTGGCAAACAAACAAGCTGTCTGCACATTAATGTTTATTGCAGCTCAATTCACAATAGCTAAGACCTGGAACCAACCCAAATCCCCATCAACAATAAACTGGATAATGAAATTATGGGACATTTACTCTATAGAATACTATACAGCAGTCAAAAACAATGAAACCCAGTCATTTGCAACAAGATGGAGGAATCTGAAAAACATCATGCTGAGTGAACTAAGCCAATCCCAAAGGGACAAATATCATATGTTCTCCCTGATTGGCAACAAGTAACTGAGCACCAAAGGTGAAACTTGTTGAAGTGAAATGGACACTATGAGAAATGGTGACTTGATCAGCTCTTGGCCTGACTGTTGATGTACAATTTAATATTTTATCCATTTTAGTATTTTTTTGTTCTAGTACTATTGGTTGAACTCTGTAATTAACACACAATTATTCTTATGTGTTTAAATTTTAACTGAAAAGTGAGCCCTGTTAGGAATTTGGAAAACATTATGCTGAGTGAAATAAGCCAGTCGCAAAGGGACAAATATCATATGTTCTCCCTGAGCAGTGACAACTGAGCACAAAAAAGGAAACCTGTTAAAGTGAAATGAACACTATGAGAAACGTTGACTTGATCAGCCCTTGCCCTGACTGTTGATGAACAACTTAATACGTTATCCCTCTTAGTATTTTTTATGTTTGTTCTACTTAATACTTTTGGTTGAATACTGTAATCAATACACAGTTATTCTTAAGTGTTGAAGCTTAACTGAAAAGTAATCCCTGTTAAATATAAGAGTAGGAATAAGAGAGGGAAGAGATGTGCAATTCGGGACATGTTCAAGCTGACTTGCCCCAAACGGTAGAGTTAGATACATACCAGGGGATTGCAATTCAATCCCATTAAGGTTACATGTACAGGTTACATGTACCAATGCCATCTCACTCGTCCAAGTGATCAATTTCTGTTCACAATTGATCCTAATGATAGGACTAAGAGCCAAAGGGATCACATAAACAAGACAAGTGTCTGCAAATACTAACTGATAGAATAAAAAAGGGAGAGAACGATCCAACATGGGAAGCGAGATACACAGCAGACTCATAGAATGGCAGATGTCCTAAACAGCACTGTGGCCTCAGAATCAGCCCTTAAGGCATGTGGATCCGGCTGAAAAGCCCATGAGAGTATATCAGGCATGGAAAGCCAAGACACTCTGGGGGGAAAAAAAATGACCTAAATGAAAGATCTCCGTGAGTGAGACCCCAGTGGAAAGAATGGGTCATCAAAGAAGGAGGTACCTTTCTCTGAAGGGAGGAAAGAACTTCCACTATGACTACGACCTTGTCTAAAAATGATCAGAGTCGGTGAACTCAAAAGGCTTCCATAGCCTTGGCAACTCATGACAAGAGCCTAGGATGATTACTGATGCCATAAACAAGAGTGTCAATTTGTTAAGTCAACAACAGGAGTCACTGTGCACTTACTCCTCATGTAGGATCTCTGTCCTTAATGTGCTATACATTGTGATTTAATGCTATAACTAGTACTCAAACAGTATTTTTCACTTTATTTTTCTGTGTGGGTGCAAACTGTTGAAATCTTTACTTAATATATGCTAAACTGATCTTCTATATTTAAAGAGAATTGAAAATGAATCTTGATGTGAATGGAAGGGGAGAGGGAGCGGGAAAGGGGAGGGTTGTGGGTGGGAGCGAAGTTATGGGGGGAAACCATTGTAATCCATAAGTTGTACTTTGGAAATTTATATTCATTAAATAAAAGTTTGAAAATGAAAAAAAAGAAATCAACAGGCTATAAAATCCTCCAACTGTTTTCAATTCTAAGTAAATGCAATACAAGATTAAACCAAGGAAAATCTCAGAAGTAAGGGTGAAAATAGTTGTACTATTAGGAAATTTAACTTCTTAGACCTACTTTAGATACAGGCAAATATATTCAAACAACACTGGTCATTGCCCATCTGGTTACATTCAAATAAAATCACCTCTTTTGTTTGTTAAAGTAACTTTGAGACCAACTAGACTACCTCTGGAAAATTTGTCAATGAATCATGACAAATTTTGAATCATGACAAGTGCAGTGTATCAAAATAATCATAAAGACAGACAGAATGGAGGAATTTTACATGATAAAGATCAGTAGGAGTTGTTGACAGACTGGGCAAGGATATGGAGTGCTAACAGAAGCCAAGTTTTGAGGCTTGCTGCATTGATGGATGATGATTTCATTCACGAAATCCTGAACATTGGAATGCTAGATCCTCAAGGCTTAGAAGTTAGAAAGGTAAACATATTCACTCATTGGTGGAGACCCATCAATCACCATCTGCTTTAATTCAGACAAGAGATTACCTGCTTACTGGGAAATATTTTGGGAATAAGTGAGAAAACAAGAACCACACATCAATTTAAAATTGGGGGTTGGGGGACTGGCGCTGTGGTGCAGCAGGTTAAAGCTCGGACTTGCAGTGCCAGCATACCGTATGAGTTCAAGTCCTGGCTGCTCCACCTCCAATCCAGCTCTCTGCTAAGGCATGGGAAAGCAGTAGAGGATGACCCAAGTCCTTGGCCCCTGAACCAACATGGAAGACCCAGAGGAAGCTCCTGGCTCCTGGCTTCTGATAGGCCTGATCGGCCCAGCTCTAGCCATTGCAGCCATTTGGGAAGTGAATTCGCAGATGAAAGATCTCTCTCTCTCTCTCTCTCTCTCTCTCTCTCTCTGTGTGTGTGTAACTTTGTCTTTCAAATATATAAAATAAATCTTTCAAAAAATGAAATAAAATCAGTTTTGGTCCACAGACAAGTATAAACTGATCATTCACAGAAAATGAGATCTATCCAACTCAGAAGATAGATGAAGCAATCATAGATTCTATAGATCAAAGAATCATAGAATAGCATGAGACAGAATATAATGATTCTCATACATGCAATAAAACTAAACTCTGTGGCTGGCATGTGGCTCTATAGGCTAATCCTCCGCTTGTGGCGCCAGCACCCCAGGTTCTAGTCCAGGTTGGGGCTCTGAATTCTGTCCTGGTTGCTCCTCTTCCAGTCCAGCTCTCTGATGTGGCCGGGAGTACAGTGGAGGATGGCCCAGGTCCTTGGGCCCTGCACCAGCATGGGAGACCAGGAGAGGCACCTGGCTCACTCCTGGCTTTGGATCAGCACGGTGTGCGGATTGGGGGATGAACCAACAGAAACAAAGGAAGACCTTTCTCCCTGTCTCTCTCTCTCACTGTCCACTCTGCCTGTCAAAATAAATAAAAAAATAAATAAATTTTTTTTAAAAAATTAAACTCTGAAATTCCTCTGAGAAGTTTTAAGTTGAGTGAAATAATCAAGACTACAGCTTGTGACTGGGCACCAAAGTTGGTTCCAACTTTTATGTATTCTTTTTTACTTGATTGGTTTTTTGTTTGGTTTTTATATTATAGTATTGGATTTTATTGTAAAATGAATTTTAAAATAACATCTAGGTAGAAAAAATGGAAGCCCTTTCTTTTTTAGTCATTGTTTGACATTCAATGTGGCTGAGATAAATTCTATTCCATCTGTATCAAGAAATTATTGTGGCTTATGGGCAGCTATTCATGTGGTTACATTTATCTAAAATGCTTTTTGACAGTATTATAAAAAGAGATATTTTTAAAAATATTTATGC
This sequence comes from Oryctolagus cuniculus, assembly GCF_964237555.1. Taxonomy (NCBI): domain Eukaryota; kingdom Metazoa; phylum Chordata; class Mammalia; order Lagomorpha; family Leporidae; genus Oryctolagus; species Oryctolagus cuniculus. Next base: position 112,779,077 of record NC_091438.1, read on the forward strand.
ACAAATATTATAATATATATTGTAAAAGAAATATTTAAATCAGCCATAAAGATTAAAATGAAAAGACAAAGTTCTTAGCAATTCAACTCCCTAAAGTTATGCAATAACTGGCTTATTAAGTGTCTCTTGCTTCTTAAAAAAAGAATACATAACTTCTTTCCTTTAATTTTATTTAAGCTATACAAGTCTCATATATTTCATACATACAGATTCAGGAACATAATGATACTTCCCTCCTTGTCCTCCCTCCCACCCAAGCTCCAACCCTGACTCCTCCTCCCTCTCACATCCCCACTCTTAATTTTTACAAAGATCTATTTTCAGGTCACTTAATGATTATACAGTTAACATTACACTAGGTAAAAGATTTTAACAAATAGTACAAAGGGGGAAAAAAAAAACCTGTCCTCAATGGAAGAGACAAGGGCTGTAAAAAAAGCATCAAATCTCAAAATACCCATTTCACTCCTAAACATCACATTTTACATACTCAATTAGTACCTTGGATCAGGGAAAACATATGACATCTGTCTTTTTGGGACTGGTTCATTTCACGAAGTATAATGGTTTCCAGTTTCATCCATCCTGTTGCAAAAGAAAAACAGGATGTCAATTTTTTACAGATGAATATTACTCCATAATGTATATATACCATAATTTCTTTATACACTCCACAGTTGATGAACATCTGGGTTCATTCCATATCTCAGGTATGGTGAATTGTACTGCAATGAACATGGGAGTACAGATAACTCTTTCAGATGCAATGCTGATTTCTTTTGGTCTGCATAAATTCTCAGGAGTGGGATGGCTGGATCATAAGTAGGTCCATATTCAGATTCCTGAGGTGTCTTCATACTGTCTTCCACAGTGGCTACACCAGTTTTCATTCCCACTACCTGTGGATTAAGGTACCTTTTTCCTCACATCCTCACAAGCATTTGTTGTTTGTTGATTTCTGTATGAGAGCCATTCTAACTAAAGTGAGGTGAAACCTCACTGTGATTTTCATTTGCATTTCGCTGATGGCTACTGATCCTAAACATTTTTTCAAGTGTCTCAGGGCCACTTAACTTTCCTTTCTTGAAAAATGGCTGTTCAAGTCCTTTTTCCATTTCTTAAAGGGATTGTTTGTTTTGTGTTGTTGAATTTCTTGAGGTCTTTGTAGATTCTGGATGTTAACCCTTTATCAGTTGTGTAGTTTGCAAATATTTTCTACCATCCTGTCTGTTGCCTCTTTACTCTACTGACTGTTTCTTTTGCAGTGCAGAAGCTTCTCAGCTTGATGTAATCCCATTTGACAATTCTGGCTTAGATTTTCTGTGCTTCTGGGGTCTTTTCCAAGAATTCTTTGCCTATGCCAGTGTCTTGCAGAGTGTCCCCAATGTTCTCTAGTAATTCAATGGTATTGGGTCATAGATGGTCTTAAATCTATTTTGACTGGATTTTTGTGTAAAGTTTAAGATATGGGTCTAGTTTTATGCTTCTGAATGCAAAGATCCAGTTTCCCCAGCACCATTTTTGAATATATGGTCCTTGATACAGGGATTGTTTTTAGCTCCATTCATTGTCAAAGATATGTTGGTTGTAGATGTGTGGATTGATTTCTGGAGTTTCTATTCTGTTCCATTAACCTACACATCTGTTTTTCTGTCTGTGAATATTGACTTTGGTATCTTGATTGGGATTGCATTGAATCTGTAAATTGCTTTTGATAGTATGGACATTTTGATGTTGTTGATTCTTCCAATCCATGAACATGGAAGATTTTTAAATTTGTGAATGTCTTCTTCTATTTCTTTCTTCAGTGTTTTGTAATTTTCATTATAGAGATCTTTAACATCATTGGTTAAATGTATTCCAAGGTATTTAATTATTTTTGGAGCTATTGTGAATGGGACTCATCTTAAAAGTTCTTTCTCAGTCATGGCATTGTTTGTATATACAAAGGCTATTGATTTTTCTGTGTTGATTTTATATCCTGACACTTTACCAAACTCCTTTATGAATTTTAATAGTCTCTCAGTGGAGTATTTTGTATTCCCTATATATAGAATCATGCCATCTGCAAATAGGGATAGCCTGAATTCCTCCTTTCCAATTTTTTTTCTGACAGGCAGAGTGGACAGTGAGAGAGAGAGACAGAGAGAAAGGTCTTCCTTTGCCGTTGGTTCACCCTCCAATGGCCGCCGTGGCTGGCGCGCTGCGGCCGGCGCACCGTGGCCGGCGCACCGTGCTGATCCGATGGCAGGAGCCAGGTGCTTCTCTTGGTCTCCCATGGGGTGCAGGGCCCAAGTACTTGGGCCATCCTCCACTGCACTCCCTGGCCCTTCCTTTCCAATATGCATCCCTTTGATTTTTTTTCTTGCCTAATGACTCTTGCTGAAACTTCCAGGACAATATTAAATAGCAATGTTGTCAGTGGACATCATTGCCTGGTTCAAGATCTTAGAGGGGATGCTTTCAGCTCTTCCTCATTAAATAAGATGCTGGCTATGGAGCATAAATTGCCTTCATTGTGTTGAGGAAATGTCTTTTTATACCCAATTTACTTAGAGTTTTCATAATGAAAGCATACTGCATTTTATCAAATGTTTTCTCTGCATCTATTAAGGTTAACAAATGATTTTTGTTTTTCAGTTTGTTAATGTAATGTATCACATTTATTGATTTCCAAATGTTGAAACATCCTGCATTCTAAGGGTAAATCTCACTTGGTCCATGTGAATGATCTTTCTGAAGTGTTGTTGGATTAGATTAGCTAATATTTTATTGAAGATTCTTACAGCTATGTTCGTCAGGAACATTGGTCTATAGTTCTCTTTCTCTGTTGCATCTTTTCCTGGTTTAGGAATTAAAGTGATGCAGGCTCCAAAGTAGTTTGGGATTCCCTTCCTTTTAATTGCTTTGAATAGCTTGAGAAGAATTGGAATTAGTTCTTCTTTAAGTGTCTGATAAAATTCAGCAGTAAAGTCATCTAGTCCTGGGCTTTTCTTTGTTCCTGGGAGAGTCTTTATTGCTGATTCAAATTCTGCCTGGGTTATTGGTCTATTTAAGTTTTCTATGTCTTCATGACTCGATTTTGGTATATTGTGTGTATCTAGGAATCTATCCATTTCTTCTATGTATCCAGATTTGTTGGCATACAGCTCTTTGGAGTAAATCCTGATGATTCTTTCTATTTCTGTGATATCTGTTGTTATGATTCCTTTTTCATCTCTGATTTTATTGATTTCAGTCTTTTCCCTCTTTTTTGGTTAGTTGTGCCAATACTGTATCAATTTTGTTTGTTTTTTCAAAAAAAACACCTCTTCATTTCACTGATCTTTTGCATTTTTTTGTTTGTTTCAATTTTGTAAAATTCTTCTCTAAGTTTAATTATTTATTTCCTCCTACTAATTTGGAGTTTGGTTTGTTGTTGTTTTTCTAGATACTTGAGATGCATTGATAGCTTATTTATTTGGTACCTTTCTATTTTCTTCATGTAGGCACTGATTGCTATAAACTTCCCTCTTCCCTCTTACTGCTTTTGCTGTATCCCATAAGTTTTGATATGATGTATTGTCATCTTCATTTGTTTCCAGAAATATTTTGCTTTCTTTTTTGATTTCTTCTATGACGCGCTGTTTATTCAGGAACATGTTATTCAGTCTCCATGTGTTCACATATGATCTAGAGATTCTTGGGTTGCTGATTTCAGCTTCATCCCATTGTGGTAAGTAAAGATGCAAGGTCTGATTTTGATTTCTTAAAATTTGATGAAACTTGCTTAATGGCCTAGCATAAATCTATCCTAGAGAAAGTTCTAAGCACTGATGAGAAGAATGTGTATTGTGTAACTGTAGGATGAAAAGTTCTGTAGATATCAGTTATGTCCATTTGTTCCGTAGTGTCAATTAGCTCTTTTGGTTTTTTGTTGATTTTCTGTCCAATTAATCTGTCCATTGAGGAAAGTGGGATTTTGAAGTCACCTGTTACTATTGTATTGGAGTCTATGTCTCCTTTTAGATCCATTAACGTTTCTTTTAAATAGCCAGGTGCCCTGTAGTTGGGTTCATATACATTTACAATAGTCACATCTTCCTGTTGAGTTGATCATTTTGTCATTACATACTGTTCTTCTTTTCCTCTTTTAAAAGTTTTTGTTTTAAAGTCTACTTTGTCTGTTATTCAGATGGCTATACCAGCTCTTTTTGATTTCTGTTAGCATGGAATATCTTTTTTCATTCTTTCACTTTCAGTCTGGGTCCATCTTTCTGGGTGAGATGTGTTTCTTGTAGGCAGAAAATAGATGGGTTTGTTTTTTAACCCATTTAGCCAGTCTATATCTTTAAACTGGAGAGTTGAGATATTTACATTCAAAGTAACTATTGATAACTAATAACAGTCCTGTCATTTTTCCATAAATATTTATATTGTTTACAATGGATTTCTTTTGTGCTTTCACTGGAGGATCTTCTACCTTCAGATTCTTTTGTAATGATGACTATCTTTCTGTATTTCTGTGTGTAGCACATCTTTAAGCATATTTTGTAAGGCTGGACAAGTAGTGACAAATTCTTTCGATTTCTGTTTGTTATGAAAGGTCTTTATTTCATCTTCATTCATAAATGAGAGCTTTGCAGGGCACAGTGTTCTGAGTTGACAGTTTTTTCTTTTAAGACTTGGACCGTATTTTGCCATTCACTTCTAGCCTGTAGGGTTTCAGATGAGAAGTCAGTTGTGAGTCTAATTGGAGAATCTGTGAGCGTAATCTGGCATTTCTCTGATGCACATTGTAGAATCTTTTCTTGAAGTTTTACTGTGGAAAGCTTGACTACAATGTGCCGTGGTGATAACTTTTCTAGTCATGTTTATTAGGAGTTCTATATGCTTCCTCTACTAGGACATCCCTTTCTTTTTCCAAATTGGGGAAGTTTTCTGTAATTAGCTAAATAGGTTTTCTAGTCCATTCTCTCTTTCTACACCTTCATGAACTCCTAAAACCCATATGTTGGGTCATTTGATGGTATCCCATAAATCTCCTACACTATTTTATAAGTTTTCTAATTTTTTCTATTTTTTATTGGTCTGACTGAAAGATTTCCAAAGATTTGTCTTCTAGTTCTGATATTCTTTCTTCTGCCTCACTAAGTCTGCTGTTAAAGATTCCACCACATTTTTTATTTGATCTATTGAATTCTTCATTACTAATGTTTCATTTTGATTTCTCTTTAAAATTTCAATTTCATGGGAAAAATTTTCATTCATGTCATGTATGGTTTAGATCATGGATTTGCTTCTAATTGCTTTTTTTGCTATGACTAATTTCTTGAATTCCATTTCTGAAATTTCCTCAATCTCTTCATCTTCACATTCTCATACTGAAACATTGTTATGTCCCTTTGGGTGGGGTCAGGTCATGGTGTCTTCCTTATCCTTGTTTCTTGAATTTCTGCATTTACTTTTAAGCATGTATGGAGTTAATTGTTGTTTTTCCTAATGGCTTTTATCTTTGAGCTATTCCTCTGTGGCTTAGTAGAATGTCTGCACTTACAGTGAATACCAAGAGGTGTGTGGTAGGTGTGGCCAGGGAACTCTGCTCAGTGCTTCAAGGTAGGGTGTGAATCCAGGGTAAAACCCATGTTAGGGGTGGTAGCTCTCTTGTTTACAGAAAGAGGGGAATGGTCACATCTATTAGTGTGATCACCCCCTCACCTCCTCTCTCCAAGCTGAACAATGCCTGGGTGTTAACCCCTACTGTGTTCAACACTCATCCACACCACTGTATGAACCACACAAATGATCTTTGCATTCCTCACTGTGAGCCAAGTTTCCACTGCCATGACATGCCCCAGGCAACCAAGAAGCTGCAAGTGCAACTGTCCAGAGACTCAGCTACACCCTACATCTTCTCATGCAACTACTGAGTCCCCACAGACTCAGCACACAGGCTCCCACTGTTGCTGGGTGCAGAGTTTTCTCTCTATCCCACCAGTCTCTTGAGTCAACAGATGTTGATGTTTCCCAAGCCAGCTCTTCCTAGGCCTCTTGATCATGGGAGGCTGGAAGCACTTTACAGTCCTACCTGGGTTCCCAGTCACCTCCCAGCCAGGCCCAAAGTTAGAGGCTGTGGATTTTTCCCTCCATTAGAATCTTTGGATCACACGCCTAAAAAGCAGCCACTGCCAAATGTTGCCATCTCCCTGCCACTGCTGCCAACACTGCTGAGAAGGCATCATCCTATCTTAGCCATTTGCTGTGCATGCACCCAAAGGCTTCCAAAGCCACCACCCAAACCCAAAATGATATCTTATTTTTCTCAGCCAGGCTGCAGGCACTGGAGCCACCGGGGCTCCAGTCCAGACCCATGCCACACTCTCCCTCCAGCTATATCACCATTGTTTGCTGCAGTCCAGTCTCACCTCCACCTCCAAGCTGCTGCCAAGCCCCCTCACACTCTCAGCTCTGCAGTCTGGTGTTATGTTCGTGTTTGTGCCAGACATCTGCACTCTCTACACAGGTCCAGAGTGTTCCTCTTCCTCTTGTAGGATTTCCAGTGCAGCTTCTCTCCTATTCTCCCCTTAGCGTGCACTTCCTACACTTTTTTTTTTTTTTTTACTATTTATACCTACTCTAGTGCAGTATGTCGTTATGTCATTCCCTAACCTCCATCTTGGAATCCTCAGAATATATATCTTCTGGATTCTAAATAATCCTGAAATGAATATCAAAAGGAGTGGAGTTATGAATCACGGGGAAGATAATTCCAAAAACTTTCATACATCAGTCAATTTACTACCCTCTAGTGGTGTTTGAATGTGCCTCTCTGAAATACCACCCAACACCCTGAATTTTGATAAGGAAAAGTTGGGAATAGAGTAGTAGCTTCTAGTATTTGTTTTGGCTTTTTTAAAATTTGATTGCTTGTTTCATTAAAAAAGTTTCATTAAACTTTTTTATTTATGTAAATGGAACAAATTTCATGTATTTCATATATACTCTTTTAAGAGCATGACGATATTATGACCCTAAGACTTTCAGTGGTCAGCAGCACCGTAAGTGGTCCATGAACCACCTCTCCTGTTTATTACTCTTATTTCACTACTCTTCCCCCTTGCAGATGCTCCTTCAGCCATACTGGAATCCTTGCTATAACTTGGACGAATCAAGCATACCCATGTCTCAGGGCCTTTGTGCTTGTTATTCCCTCCATGGTCCTAATTTTCTACCTGGTAAGGTCTTCACATTAGGGGCAGCCCTTAAGGGAACAGTACTCTCATCTCTCTCCCAGGATAATGTATTAATCTATTTTGATGGATAACTTAAAGATAAGCAAATTAATACATTATATAGGGTTGTTGGATGATGTCATTAGCAGGAACAAATATGTGGAATACTTGATGCACGTCAGGTCCTGAGATAGACAACTTGAGAGCCTATTCTAGCAAGGCTCAAGTCTATTTTGTTTATGGTAAAAAATCCCTAGCATACAACACAGCACATAGCAGAAAACATGCATTTCATTAAAAAAATTATTGAAATAAATGAAGAAATAAGAATCGGGCTACTATCCTCCAGTAACTTAGACTAATAAGACAATTAACACTCATAGCACTAGACGTTGCTAATTTCTTTCAAAAGGTCTATCACACTTGTAACTATTTGTGTGTGGTTGTCTTCCTATGATGGCAGAGGCTGTGTCTCTCTTGTTGATGACTATATTTCCATTGTCTCACACATGTCCTCCAGCAACACAGGGGCTCCATAAATATCTCTGGCATGACTGAGGAATGCATACTCTCAGAATTCCCAATCAAGCTGTAAGAGGTCCAGGAATTTAGGGAGACAAAATGAACATCTTGATTAAGGGAAACTACAAAATACAAGAAAAGGCACAAGCATTCAACCATGACTTGAAATAATAGACAGGGTTTATTAAAGTATGATAGGAAAGTGTCATTTTAGGTAAAAGAGTAGAAGTAGTGGTGGTATAAGATGTGTTGTTCCTGGTTTTTGTGACTTGGTGCCTTTAGGGAAGTTAATCTTATTTAAAGAAAAGTTTAATTGTAGGGACCCACAGCTGGTACCTTAAGTGCCAGATGCTGGTTTTGTTTCATAGTTAACGGTGGCAACACCACTTAATTGTATATTTACAAGCAAACACATGTTGTTTCATGAAAACTACTTGATAATTACACAGCGACTACTGGAACCCCTGATAATTACACAGTTACATGTGTTACTGCTACCAAGTTATCTCCTGATAGCCGAGTAATTAACTTGTCAACTCAGCAAATGGGGCTGGAAAGGAAGCTTCTGAAAGCTTATTCCATTTCTTACAGATTTCTGTGGGTTCAACAGCACTTGTTGAACCGGGTACCACTCTCCTCTCTCACTGTCTTGGCACTGAACCAGGGGCATGAAATGCTTCCTGTGTCCTGAAACCTCTTTGCCATACTTGTGATGTATTAAAATAGTTGACTATTGACTTTTCTTGGAATTTCAGTTGTATCTGTCCATCAATACACCACAATACATTCTCAGCTCCTCTTATGTGTCAGGCACTATCTGAGAATTATTGCTGCTGCTTCATAAAGCAGTGTGCTACACCAGAAAGAACCGGCTCTGGTTTCAAATTCTGGAACTGTTCTTCTTCACATTTGTGATTTTGTGACAGTTTCCTAATCTATAAATGGACTTAATGCCTAAGAGGGTGGTCGTTAGGATAAAAGTTCATTAAAAGACTTGGCATGAAACTAACAGTCGATAAACCTTACCCAATCACCACCCAACTTCAGACCCCAATTAGTATTAACTGTTTTGTCTCTTCAGCAAAACTGATCCCAGAATAACCTCTATTTGTGATTGTAAAAAATATTGAATAGCATGGAAATTAAAATAAATATATTATCCTCAAAATTCAGATAGATTAGGTCAACTACCCTTTTAAAAATACATTGAAATAAACACATTTGCTAAATTGTGCCCCCAAATACCTGAAATAAAATACGTAACTCTTAGCTTCTTACTGTTTAATAAAACCAATGACAAAATCAAAAAATTGAGTCACAGTCTTCAGGAGTCCCGTGATCTCCTTATCATTTGGACTTATTATTCCCTGTTCTAATGTCTCTGGTCATAAAGCTTTCATTCACAAGGAAACAGCTCTCAGCCCAGAGAACAGGGTGCCAGACACTGTGCAGAGACACAAAAAAAAATAAATGGTGATAATAACATCTGCCTCTGGAATTAAATAAGATATTATTGAGGCTGAGGCAGATTAAATGACTTGTCTACATTAATGAAAGTAGGGGGTGATAGAGCTATAATTCAAACTCATCATTCAGACCCCCAATCCATACCAGCTCTACAGTATCACTCTGCCTCAAGTCAGCTGACACAGTGTCTTGAAAAACTTTCCACCTAGTATTTAATTATTTGTCTATACTTATTAAGTGCCTATGATATGATGATAAAAGAGTATGCCTTGGAGAAATAAAAATAATTGCAGATAACACTTATCCAATGCCCGCTGTGTGACAGGTACACATTTTCTGTACACACTAGCTCACTGAATCATCTTAAGAACAATGCAGGAAAGGCACTGTTATCATTTTCACTGTTTACCTGACTGAACTGAGGCACTGAAAGGCTAAATAATTTATTCAAGACCATACCCCCATTAGAGGTACAAATGAGGCTTGAACTTAAGCTGACTATCTCCAAAGTCCTCACTGTTAGCCACCAGACTTTCTTTGCCCTGTGCTTCTCCTATAGCTACCATGCATAAAACAGGACAGGAACAAAAGCAAATGTGCTCCTTACATCCTAGACACAAAGACTCATAGTCTAACAGTGAAATATGACATGGAAAGAAATAGCATTCAATATGATGAGGATTATAATGCATGGTTATGATGGAGCCAGGATTCCAAATCCCTTCTGAGTCAGTTAATACTCCTGAGAAAACACAATATAAAATACCATCCACATGTGTTTTGGTTATTGCCTGCCAGGCTTTGTGTCTTAATCCATGCTTATGCTGGAGAGCTGGAATAGACCTTATGTGGAATAAATGGATCAGAAGTAAACTTTAGGGAAGAACTATCAAACTAAGCTTAGAACCTGTGTCAAGTAAAGAGTGTTCCCTTATTCATTGCTTCATGGCTCCCACCTGGTTTCATTCGACTCTCTCCATCTTGATGACTCCCTTGCACAAAGAATATCAAGTCTAAATGTTATATTCCTACCACAGAGGAGAGTGTCCTATAGACAGTAGCTATTTTAGCCTCTTTGTTCCTCCAGCAATTGGTCTTTCAAAAATCTCCAAAACTCTCCCTCTAGCTAAAGAAAGAACTGTAGCAACAGAGCAGTGGCCTCATGTATTACTCAGCTTTCCATTACTACAATAACATACCTAAAATAAGCTAGTTAGGAAGAAAGGAGGTTTATTTTGGCTCATGGTTGGGAGGTTCACAGTCCAAGATCTTAAGACATCTGGTGATGCTGTTCCTGCTGGCAGAATCCCAAAGTGATATGAAGCATCACAAGGCAAGAGGAAATCTGTGTGTCTTTGTCTCCTCTTAAAAATCCAACAGGATTTATCGTCAGACTCCACCCTAACCATGTAACCCAATCAATCAATCACCAAAGTCCTCATCTCTAACACCATAATTGGATTAATTTTCTGCCATCTTAATACCCTTAACATAATAGTTTGGAGACCAAGCCTTTAACACATGAACCTTTGGGGGCCACCCAAACTTAATATCCAAACCACAGCGGCCAGCAGAAAGCGAAACCCAGAGTGAAAACAACACGCACTTTGCCTTAAAAGAGGAAGAGTGGCTTTCCAGAAGCAGGAATGCTGGACTCAGATCTTGAAGGGTGAGCAGAAATTTCCAAACACTGGGGAAGAAGAGAATTCTTGATAGCAGGAATATATAGTCACTGAGTGGGGGATGTCAGAAATTCAACGTGTACCTGACCACCTGTACAGATAATTGCAAATGATAATTCATATGACTATAAAGTGATTGAGATAGATTAAAAGGAATTTTGTTCATCTGATTTAAAGTTCTAGTTTTCTTGACTCATGGGAAATCTTAAAAGGTGGACTGAAGTGATTTATTTTAATAACATCAGGGACAACAAGTCATGAGCCTATTTGTAATGTTTTAGAGCAGAAGAGGTTGTGAATAACCAATATGCTGAATACAAGGATTATTTATGAATAATAAACCTCTCAGATATTGGGAGGGAGGTGGTGAGGAGAGAAAGGCATACCTCAAAACCTTCAATAGGAGGAAAATTACCATAGAGAAACACAAACAGTAAAATCCTTTAAGTCTATTCTAAAAGTCTAAAGAATTATAATTGTAAAGTTGCAAAAATATGGAACAAATTAAGTTTCAGAATACTGTTCCTCTTATAAGTAGATGGTAGAGGAAGAGGCAAAGAGATTGGACTTGACTTTCAGGCAGAGCTCTTCCATCTGACCTAATGATACCCCCATTGCAGACAATAGAGACCACTGCGGATAGGTAGACAATTTTGGGAGAAATAAACCTACCTAAACTAGAATGCCCCACCAATGGCTTCTGACTTACCTTTATCCACTCTGAATACCAGAATCTTAGCTTTTGGTTGGATCTACCCAGCCAAGGTATTCACCAACTAAAATGTCGGAATCTAATCTTTGCTTCAAGGCATTATGAAAACAAAAGTACTGTTGATGATGGCTGAACTCATCCACTAAAACTGCAACAGTTTCAATAATAACTCTGCTTTGCTGAGAGCTTTCTTTGTTCCCAACCCTGTGCAAAGGGATTTTATGTAGACTACTAATGCAATCTTGCTGTAATATATATTTGAATTTGGGTGCTCATTCAACTCCCAAATTCTCTCCCTATAATTCCTCCAAAGATTACCAACCACCATGGGAGCAAACATAGGTCCATTGCTTATTTGGGCCAAAACATAATAGGACATTTACGACTGAAGTGGGATGCAGTGTGGTATAATTGGAAACGTTTGGGGCTTTGAAGCTACAGAGAACTGGCTTCAGTTCAGATCAGTTCAGTTCAGTGCAGTGCAACAAAGAGACATTGATTCTCTACTACAATTGTAATAAATGTGTACTTCTTGTAATATAAGCACTGTGAATATGACATATATAGAATGAAGACATGCATAGAATTTGCTTTTAAGGATCTTCAAGTGATTGGAAAGAGGAGGCATACAAATAGACATTTTCAAAGTAGAGTAGATACTATTGAGATAGAGGTAAAGATGGTGCTACAAGGCCACATAAGAGGAACATTTAACCAGCCTAGATGATTCCTGACCTAAATCTTAAGGGATATGGAAGACATCCAGACAGGAATGATGACCTTTGAATTCCAGACATAGAGAACATTATGAGTAAAGACACAGAGGAAGGGCACATCATAGATGCATGAAAAATTATAAACAACAGAAAGTGAAAAGCAGGACATAATGACTGTGTGAGCCTGGGAAAATTCCTTTACCTTCTCAGCCCCATCTCCTCGACACAAAATGATTATAAATAATATTTATGTCACTGAATGGTTACAAAGATTAAAGGTGAATTCCAATGAAGTACCCAGAACAGTGTTTATAAATCATAAATTTCAAAGTGTGCAAGATGTTTCACAAAACACTTATTCTTTTGAATGCTGATGTATGTTGTAAGGTCTATGATTATTTATTATTTGGAAGTATGAGGTTGAACAAAATACTATCTTTGAAAATATTTCCTGAAACCAGAACTTTTATTAACCTTTAATATGCTAATATACTGTGGATTTTAAGTGTGTAAGACAGAGTATACTCAATATTTCCAAAACTTTATTCCCCCATCCCTGCCAACTTGAATCCCCAAGAAACTCAATTCCATAATCATACTGGGAAATATTGGCCCAGGATGGACTAGCAAATGGGATGAACTGTATAACGTCAATCTATCTGATTCTTACCTTTAGGGAAATTGTCGCTTTATCAACTCAACACTGTATTTGAAGGCCAAGATTTTTGTAGCCTATGACAAAAGTATGTCACAATGATCCATAGTAATGTCATGGAAGAGTTTCCTTTTAGTCCATAAATAGCAAGTGTGATAAGACTGTGCTTTAATCCTTGGTCACCTAAGTAATTTATTTACTATCAGGATCATAGTACATTGCCTTATAAATAAGGAATCAACCTAATGTGGTAGCTCTGAGCCACTCATAGATGGGAAAAATCACTTAGATTCTCTTCTAGGTCTCAGTTTCCACATCTAACAAGTGAATGTGTTGTCTTCCTAATCTATCAGTGCCCTAAATTTGGTAAGGCAGGAAGCTGTGGCTTAGGTAGCAGAATTGGATTCCATATTCAATGATTCATGGAAATGACACAAGGGGCCCCAGTAAGAATGGATGAACCTAGTGGAAGAACAGTGTCTCCATCTTACCCAAGGTTCTTGAAGGAATATAGAACCTAACAGCACATGTCAAATGGAGCTGATAAAGGGCAGTTGTCTAGAGAAATACAAGAAAAAAGTTTATTTGGTTGAGTACAATCCAACAAGTGCAAGTGACTTCTGAATCTCCACCCAGAGTTCTTCCAAAGGTATCCACTCACCTTTCAAAGCTAAATTCCAGGAAACAAGATAACCCAACTATCCAACAGACAGCTTCAACTCAATGTGTTTAACACAAAACTTGTGTTTTTCCTCTTCTATGTCTCTGAATCAAGACAGTTCCAGGAGATGCCACAGGTCTAGGGAGGCATTTCCTGCAACAAATTCAGCAGTCCTGATGGCATTCATCAAAGCAGAACAGGAGAGAATAACCAGGGACTTCACGCTTCCTTTGTCTTTCATGCTTCTGCTCATGCTATCACTAATAATTGTCACTATCCCCATTTTTATAAATGATGAAAGTAAAACCCTGAAGGGTAAATGATTGCTCAAGTTCAAACAACTAATAAGTCCAGGAGTTGGAATACTTACTTATACTTGGCCTCAAGGCCTGCATTCCTTTGACGAGGCTGATTTTCCCCCCAGGAATGTCAGAGTTGGTGCAATGAAGCAGTAGCCTAGGCTTGGTGAACTCTGGGTGTGGGAGAGGCTGTTTCTCAGAAATGTTTACTAGAAGAAGGCCATAGAATGATAAGGTAGGGGAAGAGATGTTAAAATGCATGTTCAGCAACTGCCTACTGCCTTATGTCATACATTAGGGCATTTTACTTCCTATACATGTCACCTGAGCATCATCACACACACCTGTGGCACTCCCTCTCTCTCTGTCTTTGCCACCCCCCCAACACTTCCCTCTTTTTATTTCTCTCTCTCTGACCACACTACAGCTCTTTGTTTCTTTCTCTCCCTCTGTCCCTCTATCACATTCTGAGTCCCTCTTCTGAGTTTCTCTTGTCAGTGGAAAAATGTGCAGGATTTATTTTAAACTTAAAATAGTTTAAAAATAGATAGCAGCTGTTCCCAGCTCACATTTATTGATAACCAGTCTCATTTATTGAGCACCTATTATGGGCTTGTGTTCTGCAAATCAACCTAATTTGATTCTCACAGTACTCTTCTTCAGAATATATATTTGTTTCAATATATTATTGCAATAGCATATAAGTATGGTATTCATATGAATAAATATGATATTTATTTCAATATAATAATACATATTTCAACGTGTATGATCAGTGATGGTTTAGAGATGAGGAAACTGAGGCACACAAAGTTAAACTGTTTGAGATTACCAGGTAGTAAGGATGTGGGAGTGGAGGAATGAATACTGGGACACAAACTCAGGTCTGAAGCCCAGGATATTGCCAAACCCAAAATTTTCTCTCTGCCTTGCCAGACCCCCTCAGTGAGGTGGTGGATGGGCAAGTTCACCAAGAGGGCTCCAGGAAAGAAAATATTCTTGAAAGCAACTGTCCTTTCTATTGGCTGAAACTTCACACACACACACACATACACACACACACGTATTCCTTCTCTCCAGAACATGAAAAGAAAAAAAAAAAAAAAAAAAAACCTTTAATGAATGCTTGTTCATCCTTGGTTGCCTGCGAGGCCTGTGAGGAAGGCACCAAGCACTTCCTGCTGCCAAAGACAGTTCCAGAGTCCTTCCACCTGTGCTGCAAGGCTGACACCATGTGGCCAAGGCGCCTCCCCAGATTTTCCTACAGACTGCTTGGAGGCCCCACAGCCCTCAGACTCTCAGGAAGCTGACTGTGAGGGCGGGGCTATCGAAAGAGAGCCACTCACCAGGTTTGGTAGCTGCTGCTAGGATCCATTTAGCTCTCTATAGAAGGCAAACACTGATGCAAATGACCAACCACAAAGCTAATTTGTGGCATGGGAAAATTGGACTTTTTTCCTAACTTTTGCATGTGTATTAATTTATTAGATATTAAAAACTAATAAATTAACTTGTTCCAAATATACCTATAGGCAACCAAAAAAAAAAAAAAAAAGATGCAGTAAATTTCTGTTAGGTAACCTGTCTTACAATGTAGCAGACAAGATGAAGCAAAAAGAAATAGCAGTAGATCCCAAAATGATCTTTCTGATGTGTTGTTGCATTCTATTGGCGAGAATTTTATTGAGGATTTTTGCATCTACGTTCATCAGGGATATTGGTCTGTAATTCTCTTTCAATTTGCATCTTTTTCCGGCTTAGGAATTAAGGTGATGCTGGCTTCATAGAAAGAATTTGGGAGGACTCCCTCTTTTTCGATTGTTCTGAATAGTTTGAGAAGAATTGGAGTCAGTTCTTCTTTAAATGTCTGGTAGAATTCAGCAGTGAATCCATCTGGTCCTGGGCTTTTCTTTGTTGGGAGGACCTTTATTACTGTTTCAATTTCTGTCTCAGTTATGGGTCTGTTTAGGTTTTCTATGTCTTCCTGGTTCAATTTAGGTAGGTTGCATGTGTCCAGGAATCTATCCATTTCTGATAGGTTTCCCTGTTTGCTGGCATATAAGTCCTTGCAGTAATTTCTGATGATTCTTTTTATTTCTGTGGTGTCTGTTGTTACGTTTCCTTTTTCATCTCTGATTTTATTGATTTGGGTCTTTTCTCTTCTTTTTTTAGTTAGTTGGGCCAATGGGGTGTCAATTTTGTTTATTTTTTCAAAAAACCAGCTCCTCATTTGGCTGATTTTTTGTAATTTTTTTTTTTTTTTTGGATTCAATCCTGTTGATTTCTTCTCTGATTTTAATTATTTTTCTTCTCCTACTAGATTTGGGTCTGGTTTGCTGTAGATTTTCTAGATCCTTGAGGTGAATTGAAAGCTCATCTATTTGGTGCCTTTCCAATTTCTTGATGTAGGCCCCTATTGATATAAACTTTCCTCTTAACACTGCTTTTGCTGCGTCCCATAAGTTTTGGTATGTTGTGCTGTTATCCTCATTTACTTCCAGAAAATTTTTGATTTCTCTTTTAATTTCTTCTATGACCCAGTGTTCATTCAGGAGCATGTTGTTCAATCTCCATGTGTTTGCATATGCTCTAGGGATTCCTGAGTTGCTAATTTCCAACTTCATTCCTTTATGGTCTGAGAAGCTGCATGGTATGATTCTAATTCTTTTGAATTTGCTGAGACTTGCTTTATGTCCTAGTATGTGGTCAATCCTAGAGAAGGTTCCATGTACTGCTGAGAAGAATGTAAAATCTTTAGCTGTGTGGGAGCAAACTGTTGAAATCTTTACTTAATGTATGATAAACTGATCTTCTGTATATAGAGAGAATCGAAAATGAATCTTGATGTGAATAGAAGGGGAGAAGGAGTGGGAAAGGGGAGGTTTGCGGGTTGGAGGGACGTTATGGGGGCGAAGCCATTGTAATCCATAAGCTGTACTTTAGAAATTTATATTCATTAAATAAAAGTTAAAAAAAAAGATTTATTCATTTGAGATGATCTCAAGAATATCTACCAGGAAGATAAGAAAAGAATAGTATAACAGTAGAGACTTATACAGTATATTTTTAGTATTTGATATTTCAGTTAAACATGAATTTTTTAGTTTTTGAGAGTATTATCAATTCATAGATCTTTGTACCAGAAATATGTGCACATGCATCTACACATAGAACTCATATTGACTTCATGGGTTAAAATACCTCTTTTTTAAAAAGATTGATTTATTTGAGAGTCAGAGTTACAGGTAGAGAGAGAGGGAGAAACAGAAAAAGAAAAAAAGAAATAGCAGTAGATCCCGAAATGAAACAATTTAAAACGTGCATGACTACAATAACAATATAAGGATATGAGTAGGATATAGATTTACTTTTGCATCTTCCGTAACCCAAGGAAAGCCTGGAGGCCTCATTGGATATCATCTGTGAGATGAAAACAAACCATGAGCCAAGAGGAAGAGCGCAACTACTTCCAATAATAAGAGCAGAAAAGCAGATAGCCTGATGTTCTCATACAGGAGACAAGATACAAAGGTCATGGACAATGTCAGTGCTCACTTGAGCATAACCAGGCAGATGATCTTTCCAGCTAAGCAAATCAGAAAGCACCAACACCCTGACTCAGCCCTCCACCTTTTCATGCTGAAAATAATACAAGTCCCTGTTTTTCATTATTGGTGTGATTTTATTTGTGTATTTAAGATGTCTTGTTCTTCCCCTTTAAATGATTGCCACCAATTAGCTTTGTTTGTCTGAAATGCAGTAAGATTCCATTTTAAGAAGTCGATGCTAGGCTTTTACTGAGGAACACAATAAATTAATCATTAAATCAATTGTATTGATTGAACCTTGCAAGACATGAAAAATTGCAGTGCAAGGAATATTTCCATCAGGGGATAGAAAAAGACCTCAAGATCCTGGGAGAAGGTGAGTGGATGTTCTCTGATAATATGGTATCATTTCTTTCTGCACTGTTGGCTTCTTCTATGAACTCTGTAATAAAAATCATGGCCATTTAATTTCAAACATCTACCCTAAATAATTGCTTCTGTTTCTTAACTGCTCACTAAGCATTCTGCACTACTGTTAGTTCTTTCAAACATCATCTCACATAATTATGACAACAACTTTGGGAGAAACATGTTCCTATACCCATTTTGTGGAAGACAACACTGAGGCTGATGGACTTAAGAAACTTACTTAGTGTAACCAATCTAATGAAAAGAGATGTTTAGATTTGAACGTAGTTGTGAATGAATCTAAAACCTGTGGTATTGACACTGAACTATACCTTCAGTTAATAAAAGAATATGGAGGTGGATTTGAAAGTCCACAGCACACATCTCTGCCTATTGTAGGCTTTTGATGTTTCCTCACAGGAGCCAACACAAATGCCAAGTTTTTTACTTGGAAGAAAAAGCGCTATTGGTAACCAAAATCAGGATAATGAGTGGAGGTCCAGGTTAAGAACTGAAATCCCAAGCAGACCCCATTGAGAAGCCCTGAAGTGAGAGCTGCTGAATTCAGACCGCAGGAAACTAAGAGACCCTGGTAGAGATAGAGGGCATGTTATTTCTTAATGATACCAAGTACCTTTAGCAGAAACTTCCAGGACTTTGAGGACACAGAGATGTGGTTTTCAACTTTAAAATCCATAATATGTACCTTGAACATGTCTTTGAATATTGCTAAGCCTCAATTTCCCCATCTGCAAAATGGGCTCAGTCACACCACCCTCAAAGTGCAGCTATGAAGATTACGTGTTAAAATATATGTGCCAGAGCTGGCATTGTGGTGCAGTGGGTATTCCACCCGCAGTACTGGCATCCCATATGGGCACCAGTTCAAGTCTCAGTGGCTCCACTTCCTATCCAGCTCTCTGCTATGGCCTGTGAAAGCAGTAGAAGATGGCTCAAATCCTTGGGCCCCTGCACCCACATGGGATACCTGGAAGGCCCTTCTGGCTCCTGACTTTGAATGGGCACAGCTCTGGCTGTTGTGGCCATCTTTAGAGTGAACCAGCAGATGGAAGACTCCTCTCTCTCTCTCTCTCTCTCTCTCTCTCTCTCTCTCTCTTGTTCTCTCTCTCTCTCTCTCTCTATCTCTGCCTCTGTAAATTGCCTTTAAAATAAACAAATAAATAAATAAATCTTTTATGTTATATAGATATAGATATATATAGATATGTGCCACTGCAAAGGAACAGCTGGTACAGAGTAAGTGATCCACACAGGAGGAATTCTCTCTCCCTGCCTTCAATTTCCCACGACAGAGGGTCTTCTGAAGGACCTCTGTCCTGGGCCTTGGGGCACAGTTTACTTATTCCAACTTTCCCCAATGGTCCTAGTTGACTTATGTCTTCACCCTCTCGTCAGCATGGCATTGACCCCCAAGGAGGGCTCCCTTGGCCTGTCCTCCCAAGCCAGTACAGAAGCAGTCTGCTAGATGCTACCTAAGGATGAGAACTGATGGACACAGTGCTGATGCTGACCAGAGGGTGTCCGTGCCGTGAAGATGTCTGTCTCAGAAGACCACCTTGATTCCCCTCCTGCCACCTTCCTTGCCCTAAACAGGACGCACACGCTTAGTGCCACCTGTAGCCTTCATTTTGGGATCATGCACACAGGAAGGCTCATTTGAAAGGAGCAGGAGACCCTGTTACTGAACAGCACACTAGCCACAAAAAAAAAAAAAAAAAGAAAAGAAAAAAAGAAAAAAAGAAAAGTAATCAAGTAAGGCTTTATTTTGCCGGTCAAGTTCTTTCGACAACGGCTTACGTGGTTTAAAATCAAGGTGGTTATTTATTCAACACACCACTTCTTGAAGAGGCCAAAACTAAAAAAAAAAAAAAAAATTAAGAAAAAAGTCTCGATTACAGTTGCAGGAACAGTTAAAGGTTAGCTGAGCACTCAGCAGAGATTTGAGCATGAAAATCTGGTACCAGACACAGTTGAGGATTCTAGGGAGGAGCAGGAAATGGCTTAGCTCAGAGTATTCCTTTTCACTTCTTGAGTCCATTTATTTTATGGTTCTGACCACGTGCCAAAGCCATTTGGAGTCTTCAAGAGTTTAAATAGCAATGTCCAATTAATAAGGCATAAAACCCCGCCACTTCCTCACCCCCATGCATTTAGCCAGCCCTTCTCTATTCTGAATGTCTAATTGATAGGAAACACTTGCAGGCCTGTGTTTCTGCACCAGCGCTGAGGATGGGAGCAGTTAGAGTGGCCTCCAGCGTGGGTTCATGTGTATGGAACCATTTCCCAAGCCAACAGGGAGCAGTCATGTTGAGAAGAATTACAGTTCCTTGTGGTCATTTTGTCTATGGTTGGAGTAGGATGAAAGTTCTGGTAGTTTTATTTCCTTCTGAGACATTCTGGAACATTTTAGCAGTGAACAATTTGGACTACGAACTCCCCACATATTATTTCAATAATAAGGACTTGAGCAGAGAAACGAGTGAGATAGCATTCTAGTCTTCAAACTGACAATTAAAGCTGTTTTTTTTTTTTCTTAGTGCTGCATTCATCTCCTTTGAAATGATTGTTTCTATAAAGCTCTGGTTTAGATTTTAGATTTAACCTTTACTTGAATAGAGTCAGACTGTAAACAATTTGATTCCAGGAATATTCAACTATATTTAATGAGAGAGTCCACTAAATCTTTCCTCTTCAGGTCTTCAGGTTTTTTTTTTTTTTCAATTTTTATTTTGGTTTTGCTGTTTTTTTCTAAATACTGGTTTTAGGTGATAGCAGATATTCAATACCCAATTTAGAAAGGATAAAACATTTTCCTTCTGGGCTGTGGGTTTTTAGTTTAGGGAGAGGGAGGAGGGAAAATCTTCCATTGTTTCCCTCAGTAATTTGTAGATTACCCAAACCCTTGTGCTTTTAATATATGGTTCCTTGCTAGGTAGCACAACAGAATTAAATAATTTTCTTCTATTAACCTTGAGAGACAGGGCCAATTTCCCACAGCAGCACCGTCATATCAAACTGCTTTAGAGGCAATGTGAAACACAGGGTTTATGGGAAATCTTTGGAGTTCTAAAAGATGGGGTCCTTTGTTATGGATGGCTCTGGGGCTGCACTAATAGGTGCACCGATGAATGATGGCTAAAGACATTGCAGATGGAAGAGTTGGCTAACAGCAGTGCCATAAATACCTGATGAATATACAAGCCTGTTGGAGTGAATTATGGTCTTCGCTCTGATTTACACTTTTAGTACGTATTTAAAAGAATGCTACATTCGCAAAATGGGTACATTAATAAAAATATACAATTTTAGATTTGTGGGGAGAGGTTAAAGGGACCCTCTACTATTCGACATCGTCATTATTGTGTTTTCCTCACATGGGCCTTCTGTCTTTCCAGTCTTGAAAGGGGACATCACTGCTTCCCTAAACTGGTGTGGGCTTTTATTGTTCCAGTGATGATAAACTGTATTCTTCTAGATTGATTCTGAGCAATTTCACTTGATGAAAAAGCTGTAGTGTGCAGCAATAAAGCTGACCTATGAGTTTCAGACTGTTTCTACAAACTGCTTCATTGGTGTCACACTGCAGGTAGCAGTGTTGTACCTATTACCTATTAGCTAGCTAGCAAATATTTGTTCATCTAAGCCTCCATTTTCTCATCTGTAAAATGGGAGCTAACAATAAGTATACTTTAGGGATTCTTCTCCTATATACCAGGAGTCTCTATGCCTTATTTCATCCAGGCCATTTGGTTCAAGAAACCTACTTGTACAAGTATAAGATGAAAGGAAAATGAAATACACACACCAACAATATCAGAAAGTCATATGTAGCACTTACAAGCTTGAACTCTGAAGTCAAGCTAACCTGAGTTCAAATCCCTTCTCAGACACTTGCTAACTCAGTGACCTTGAGAAATTACTTAACCCATCTTGGCTTCCAATAGTTAATCTGTGAGATGGAATATTAATACTGCCTACCTCATAGGGTTATTAGGAAGATTAAACAAGATGATGCATTTAAAACTCTAAAGAAATTACCTGCATATGATACTCAATAAATTTCTATCAGCAACTTGGCTGAACTTAATGAAGCCTAGTGCCTCAAATGAACTTGTCAATACTTTTGCCTGCTCAAATCATACCTAGGACAATATTTTTATTTTTGGACATCACAATTTAAATGTATGTTGGCACTTCTAAAAATAAACAATTCCTGAGAAAATGAAAGCTTTTGAAAATAAGTCATATGAAAAAAACGGTCAAATGATCTAAAAATACTTTCATTTAACAAAAAAAATCATTAATATACATTTATTTGAAGAATTCAATCCTGAGAATTTTTAAGGGCAAAACTGGGACCATTTGAAAGTGAGGTAGACATTACTATTATTTAGAAGATAGCTTTCTGATGATTAAAACTTTTTGAAAATGGTGTTTTCTTTTTCACACAAAAATTAATCCCTTGCCACTAAATCTGAGACAGCAGACATTCTCTCTGAGTGAATCCAAGAGTAAGGTAGAAAACTGGACCTTCTTCAGCCTTAAAGATTTCATGATTCTGTGTATTAGTGGTCTGACTCCAATGTCCATATTAGATAGCAAAAGTCCAGGGAGATTCTGACTGTCCAGCCCCTTAATGGCAACTGTATGCTGAAAATTCATTCTGCTAATTCCGTTCCATTTATAGAAAGTCATCACTTTACTGTGAGCTTCCCCAGGTGTCCTTCCTCACACACAAGACCAATCCTTTCACGTTCCTTCTCAATTCTGTTTTCTCCCACGTTCTAGAAGCATAGATCTTAAATCATTCCCCCAAAATTGTTTGCCATCTCTTACTTAAAAACATCCTCAGAACTCTTCTGAGTTCTCCTCTATCCAACAGTCCATTTTTCATGTGTTATCACAGCCAATGACGTGTTTTTGTTATATCTGGTTGCTCAGCTGCCATTTGCTCCTCAGTGCACCAACATCCACAACCTTCAACTGAAATGATTCCCGCATCCGTTACTAAGAACTCCCTGATTGCCACATCTGGTCGATAGCTTCTTGGCCTTTGCATATGGTGCTTCTCTTACCCTTATCTTTTCTTTTCTTTTTTTTTTAAGATTTATTTATTTTACTTGAAAGTCAGAGTTACACAGAGAGAGGAGAGGCAAAGAAAGGGAGACAGAGGTCTTCCATCCAATAGTTCACTCCCCAATTGGCCGCAATGGCCGGAGCTGCACGGATCCTAAGCCAGGGTCTCCCACGCAGGTGCAGGGGCTCAAGGACTTGGGTCATCTTCTACTTCTTTCCCAGGCCACAGCAGAGAGCTAGATTGGAAGTGGAGCAGCCGGGTCTCGAACTGGTGCCCATATGGAATGCCAATGCTTAAGGCTAGGGCTTTAACATCCGTTGCGCCACAGCACCGGCCCTACCCTTATCTTTTCAAACCTGTTTGTCTCTACTCATAACCACTGCACATTTAGATGGGCTGCGGGAATGAGCAGAGATTCTCGAGACGTAGGGGAAAAGTCATCAGTACTACAGATGCAGGACAGTTTGAGAACAAATAAGAAAAATGATGAGTGGTTCATTTCGGTTCACTTTCACCTAAGTATAAAGTTGAGGGAGGGGTACATAATAGAATTTGGAAAATCCATAAATTCCAGGCTAAGGAATCTGAAAATGAACAGTCTCTACAAGACCTGATTTCTTGTTTCTTAATAGAAATTGTCAAGATTTTAATTATGTTATATTGGATGGGAAACTTGTGGTGTAGAGACCATTTAGGAGGTTAGCACAACTGTCTCAATTCATTGATTTTCTTTACTGCATGAGTAGTAAATTGTGTTGTGTCACTTGAGGAAATGATACGTAAGGTGAGCACTTACTTGATTTCAGAATGGAAGCTCATATTACAACTGCTGTTAGCCAAGGAGTTTCCCAGCATGTGGGCATGGAGATTGGTGGCTCTGAGCATGGTTTGGGAAGGGCAGAGGTAAGAGAAGGGGCACGAAATAATAGAACAATGGTTTCAATGATCTTTCAATCCTTTTGATTATACCAAGGAGAAGAAACATCATTTTGGAGCTCTAGGCCCTAGCACTTCTCTAAAACTTGTTAATCTTCATTTTAACAAAGAAAGTATGCCTCAGGCACAGTCTTCCAGACACTAGATTCTATAGCAAGAACTGAATAGCACTATTTTAATTTCATTTATATCTTTTATTGCCATCTGTTTATGGCATGTAAAATTTCTTTTCCATTTATAGTAGCATTTATAGGTCTTCATTTTAAAATGTATTCATGTAAGTAAAATTTAAGGAGAAGGACAGTCAAGTTACAAGAAAATATTAAAGGAAAGAAAAGCAAGTGCTATGGAGATATGGTGAAAATGCAGATGGGAACCTTAATGAAGAGTATTTGGAAAACCATAGTTTGGAAGGAAGTATGGAATTTGGAGTCAGAAAAATATTGCTTTAATCCCAAGGCCCACTGCATAATGTAAGACAATTCACTTAAATTATTATAATCTTAGCATCTTCATTGAAAAATGAAAGAAATAATACTTAATAGGAATGTTGGGAAGAATTAGAAGAGGAGACAGTGTCTATCATAAAGTAGGCCTAACATGCACTTCAGTCCCCTCTTTCCTTTTCCCTCGTGCTGGCTACTGAGGTTGGTCACAGCTCCTTGCTCCTCTGGTACCCCTTTCACCTGTGGGCAGGCTCTGTGGGCAGGCTCTTTTGTCTAACAGCTGCTGAATGAGATCTCTCCTTGCCAGTTTCTGCGGCTGACAGCCTGGCATCAGGTCTGCCGCTCAACTTCCAGGAAGAGTGAAATGACTGGCGGCAGGTGGAAGAGGCTCCCAGACAAGCTTTCCCTGCCATCATCCCTCCTCCTTCCTCTTTGTCAAGGAGTAGAGTCACTTATTCCTCCTCCTTTCCCCTTCTGTGGGCTAGGCAGAAAATACAATCTGTTCTTTATTTAGGCCCCTATAGAGAAGTTCAGGATCCCAAATTAGTTGAGCCCCAACAGTTAGAACCCCTGATTTCTGGTTCCTTAAAAATTCTTCACCAGATAAGAAATCAAACTCTGTTGTACTTCTTATAATATTGGGAAACACTCTATCTGCAAAATGTGACTGATATGGGCTAGTGTTGTAGCACAACAGGTTACACAACATCATATCCCACATAAGTATTTGTTCAAGTCCTGGCGATTCTACTTCTGATCCAGATCCCCGGGAAAGCAGCAGAAGATGGTCCAAGTACTTAGATCCTTGTACCCACATGAGAAACCCAGATGGTGTTGTGGACTCCTGGGTTTGGCCTGGCCCAGCCCCAGCCCTTGCAGCCACTTGGGTAGTGAACCAGTGGAAGGAAGATCTGTCTGTGTCTCTGTCTCTCCCTCTCTCTTTGCAATTCTGCTTTTCAAATACATAAATAAAATCTTTTTAAAAAATGCAATTGTTAAGGCTCTCTTTTTAGGTCCTTGTGAGCCTCTAAGGACTACTAGCATAACAAGTAGCACTGATATGAAGCTGCTCCACAGATACTGCTCCTTCCTCTGAGCATGGATAGAACTTTTGGAAGTCAAAAAGAATTTGAAAGCTGATAAACCCTTTCTCCCGTCAGAAGGAAGAATCCTTTCTATCAATTAACTTAAAATTTTTGCTCTCCTGCTTGAGGCTCTCAACCTTGAAACTACCTTGGTTTCATTGCTTGAAAAATTACTTTTGAAATAGATTTGATTCTAATATTGAGTCTAAATTTGCCTCCATTCTCATCTGTTGTTCTTTTTAGAGCAAGACTCAATAAGTCAAAGATTTAATGGCTTATTCTGTGTCATTAATCTCTTTCCAGGTGGCTTCTGATCTGTTATTTCTCCAATGTCTCTGGTTCCTGTGGAGGATTTTCCTGCTGCCTTTGGTTTCTCTGCACCAGATGGTTTTTCCTTAACCTCCAGTTAGTCCCACAAGCTTCATTATGATCATTCTGACAGTAGTAGATGCAGAAAAGACCATAAAGCCATCAGACCAATATGTTTTCATTATTCTTAGATTTTTAGCTGGCATACAAGAGTAGTTAATAGACTATCAATTAAATGGAAAAAACAAGTTCAGGTATCAAAACCTAAAGTCATTGAATAATTAAGGAAGTAAAAACATCTACTTAGTGGTGTGGGGAATAAACTGTGCAGAGAAGAATGAATTCAGAATAAAATGCCCAGCAGGACATGAAGGAATCAAAATCATATGCACTCAGAGGTAGAAAATTCCTTGTATTTATACTAGATAGTTCTTTCTAATATTATGAGTGGAAAAGTTGGAATCTGTCATGGAAAAATAATATGTACTGCCACACAAAATACCTGAGTCAGGTTCTGATTCTCTGACCGCTAGCCATCCATCTACACTCCATTGTCTTCCATCTGCCTACCACCACTCTCCATTCTGATAACTTGCCCCAGCCTCCAAGCTGCATTAGACAATGGTCTGGGGACCCATTTTTAGTTCTACAGAATTAGACCTCAAACAAGACTTCTAATGTCTTCAATCCTTAGGATCAAGGGATACAAAACTCTAAGATCTAGGGAAGAGAACTGAAATAATTTACTACAAATCTAGAGAGAGAAAGAGAGAGAGAGAGAAACACCCTAAGGTTACTTTACCCAGGTTACACATCTCATTATTAGCAAAGCTGAGATGCAAGTAATAGCAATATGTAACTTGATAGAATGGTTATTATACATCATGTATAGTGTGCTATGATCTTTACAATCATTGTCTCATTTATTACTCTCAACAACTCTATGAGGTGTGCACCATTTTGCTGGCCTTCTTCAGATGAGACAATGAAAGCATGAAGCATTTATCTCTCTCATTCAAGCAGTGAGTACCTGAGTGGCAGGGCTAAGATGTAAAGCTAGCCTGTGTTTTAACCATTACTCCAAACTCTCTTTGTTCAGCACTTTTGTTAATCAAACGTCCTGGAAAACAATAGAGGACATCATTGTCACCATATGAAACACATCCATTCTTGTGAATTTAAAGTCTAATAGAGAATAAAATAATTTTAGAAAATCAAGAAGTTGGGGTAAAAAAGTCCTAAGTTTCACATCACTAGATCAATATCAGGAAATTTCAACCTTGTACTAGAGAGGTTACATTTGAAAAGAGCATTTTCAGACATTCTGAAAGATATTAAAATCTATCTGGGAAACATATTATTAAGCCTTAAGTTAAAAAACCAGAATCCTACTCTGCTCTTGTAAATTTTAACTCCAAACTGAAAGCATGGGACTTCAATTTGCTCAGCTCTACTGTGCCAAAGTATCCATAGTCAGCAGGTGCTACAAGAAGGAAAATTGGTTTAGTGCAGAATACGCAGGCTTTGGTGTCATCTATAGTTTAATCAAATATATTTATTGAGTATCTGCTACATGTACAGAAGACATTTACAGTCCCTGCTCCTTTATCTGAATCACAATATGATAAACACTATCTAGAGAAGTTTTGTCAATTGATTAATATTGGTCACCACTTATATAATAGACTCTGTGTCCAATGTCAAAAATTCCAAGATAAATAAGAAAAAATTCCCTTTGCATCAAAGGTACTCAAAATAGTGGGACAGGGAAAGCTATAAATTTCAGTTGGTTGTCATCAGTGCTCTTACAGGGGTTAGTACCTAAAATCGACAGCAACAATAAATAGTATCTAATTCTACCCAACTGAATGACACCAGGGGAGGAATGGGGGGAAAAGGGTGTGAAACATTTACTATTTCTAAACACTTACTTAATAGTATTTCTTGAAAGTCTCTCTAGATAGACTTTCTATTTCTATTTCTTTATTTACGCCTATGGTAAAAATCATACGATGGTAAAAGGTCATACTCTGAACACAATAAAAATACAGAAAAATATAAAATTTTAAAAATATAATCATTGTTAATATTTGATTGTGTTTTATGATACTTTTGATAGAGTTTTTGCATTTCGTTTTTCTGTTCTTTCACACAAGTCAACAAACTCAACTAACATTTGTTGAGTATCTTCCATGTACAAGACATTGGAGATATAGAGATGACTTATGATCCTGCCATCCTCCATACAGTATTGTCACAATGAGAAACAGTGAGTCTTAGACATTGTGATGATTGTAGTAATAACAATAATGTGGGGGCTGGTGCCGTGGCATGGTAGGTTAATCCTCCGCCTGTGATGCTGGCATCCCATATGGGCACTAGTTCTAGTCCCGGCTGCTCCTCTTCCATTCCAGCTCTCTGCTGTGGCCTGGAAAATCAGTAAAAGATGACCCAAGTCCTTGGACCTCTGCACCCACAGAGGAGACCCAGATTAATCTCCTGGCTCCTGGCTTCGTCGAATCAGCACAGCTCCAGCTGTTGCAGCCATTTGGAGAGTGAACCAACAGATGGAAGACCTTTCTCTCTGTCTCTCCTTCACACTGTCTGTAACTCTACTTTTCAAATAAATGAATAAAATCTTTTTTTAAAAAAAAAGAATAATGCACATTGGCATGTGGCACAGTCAATAAGACCCCACTTGGGATGCCTGGTTTGAATCTTGGTTCCTCCGCATCTGATCCAGTTTCCTGCTAATGTATACTGTGGGAAGCAGCAGTAATTGATTAAGTACTTGAATTCCTGCCACCTTCATGGGAGATCTGGGATGAGTTCCAGGTCCCGGGTCTGCAGCCTGGCCCAGCCCTAGCTATTGCAGACATTTGGGAAGTGAACTGAAGATAGAAGATTCTCTCTCTCTTTCAAGTAAAGTGAAAATAAATAATGAAAATCATTTTAAAAAGAAAAGAATAATGGATAAAGGTAGCTTAAGGAACAAAGCAACAACTTCCCTGTAGCATACCATGCATAAGACTTTGTACCCCATAACTGTTCTACTTAATATCATAGAAAATACATTTTCCATGTGGTGAGAATTGCTTTTGTAGGATTCTCATAATTTCCCATCAAATCAATGAACTATCCTTGATTTAAACACTTCAACTCTTTTATGATATCCACTATTATAAACAGCTCAAGTAAGTATCTTTGAATGTTAACCATTTTTTTCTTTTTTGTTTGACCTTAAAATATAATTAGTGGCTCATTTTGTTACAATTACTTTTCCAAAAGCCATTTTCTTCATTTTACATATAAGATATCAATAGTATCCAAGCACATTAAATGGGTTGACCAAGTTAAAATAATTACTAACAAGTTATTCTGAGTCTGGAATCTAGACCATACAATTCCCAGGGTGATGTCTAAAGGCTTTAAGAGAAAATCAGTCTTCTAGGTAAGGATTTCTCAACCATACTATTATTGATATTTTAGCTGATAATTACTTCTGTGTGTGAGAATCCAAGGATTGCTTGATATGTAGCAACATCCCTTGCAGCTACCCAATAAAAGCCAATATCACCCGCCAACATGGAAACACTAGTTATTCCGATCAAATCTATCTGCAAACATTGCTAAACATTTCCTTGGGGGTGGTGGGCAGCAGGTGGGGGTGTGGGGACAAGGATGCCAAAAATGCTCTTGTTCAAGATTCATTGTTCTAGAGGTTCCTACAGCAAAGACCCTCAATGGCAACAATGTCAGTAGGAAATCAAATTTTTCTGTACTGAATAGCTTTTGATTCACAACCATATATGGACAAATGGAGCAAGTGTAATCTGCATATAAAATTTTTAAAAATCAGTATAAAACACCTACAAAAGCCATGAAATTAGCCGACTTTAAAGAACAGCAGGAAATATATTATTCTGGAAGACTTTTAGGATTCATGCTGGTGTCCAAGAAAATGTGTGAACCACAAAGAAAATAAAAGGAAGAGAAAGACTTTAGAAACAGATATCTACTCTATAGCTATTACAGTATTCCACCCACTTGTCTTCTAGGATTTCTCTGAAAATATGAGCCATATGGACAGCTCTACTATCCGGCACAAGTGTTTATGGGTTATTAGGTATTGATGTGGGGCCTTGGGAAGACTGGAAGTTAGTGGGGAGGGCAGTAAGCTGGAGGAATTACTTTCAGCTAATACAGAGGCATTTTGACTTCCTATAACACAGAATGAAGGAAAACAAATCTTCTAATGGATCCCCATATGTGGCTACCAACTGCATCTTCTAGCCTTCTAATTTCAAGTGACTATGAGAAAACACACCAGTAACACCCCTCAGATACACACAACATAAAGAAAGTAGGCTTTTACACTTTAGTTGAGCATCTCTAGCCCCTGTATGTGAAGAAGTAAGCACCAGGCAGAAACTGGACCTGAAGGCATACTTGGAGAGGGATTGGCATTCAATGCATAAGGAGAATTGAGCCACTCTTCTTTCTCATTATCTCTGTATCCTGTATTGTTAATTTGATACTTATGTTCCTGACCAATAGCCCATAGATTTCAAGATGCAGCAAAGAGAAAGACTCTAGTGATTACTAGCTGAGTACCCATGGGCAGGTTTCTTAATCATCTGAGACCCAGTTTTCTTAATCAAAAACTTCTCCACGTTGCTTCAGAATTTAGTGAAAGAATATATAACTTGCCCAGTATAGTATTTTCTATATGGTTAACATGCCATAAATTAAGCTCTTTTTCCTTCACCCATCTATAGTCAAACTATGAACAAAGGAGCATTCTTTCCTTGAAAATCTTTTGACATTTTGCTAGAAAATATTAATTAAAAACCATGTTAAAGTTGGATGGTGGCCAGCGCTGCGGCTCACTAGGCTAATCCTCCGCCTTGCGGCGCCGGCACACCGGGTTCTAGTTGGGGCGCCGGATTCTGTCCCGGTTGCCCCTCTTCCAGGCCAGCTCTCTGCTGTGGCCAGGGAGTGCAGTGGAGGATGGCCCAAGTGCTTGGGCCCTGCACCCCATGGGAGACCAGGAGAAGCATCTGGCTCCTGCCTTTGGATCAGCGCGGTGCGCCGGTCGCAGCACGCCGGCTGCGGCGGCCATTGGAGGGTGAACCAACAGCAAAGGAAGACCTTTCTCTCTGTCTCTCTCTCTCACTGTCCACTCTGCCTGTCAAAAAAAAAAAAAAAAGTTGGATGGTAATCTCCATGAGAGAAGGAATCATTCTTGTTTTTTTTCTATTTTATTAATGATACCTTAGTGCTTGGTGTGTATTAAATGATCAAGAAATGTTTGTTGAGGACAGGCTTTGTGGTGTAGGGTGTTAATCCATGGCTTAGGACAACCATGTCTCATACTGGAGCACTGACATGAGTCCTGAGTTCTCTATTTACACTCCAGCTTCCCACTAAATCATCCTGGAAGAGAGTGGATGATGGTTCAGGAATTGGATTCCTGCTGCCCATGTGGGAGACTGGATAGAGTTCCAGACACCTGGCTTAAGCATAGCTCACCGTTGACTGTTGTGGCTCCTTGGAGTAAACCAGCAGATGGGATGGAAGATCTGTATGTGTGTGTTTTTCAAGTAAATGAAAATAAATAGGAGGAGGCAAGATGGCGGAATAGGAAGGGAGCACACTGATAGTCCAGGGAGAGATAGTTTAATAAAAGTGGAGATACTGCAGGTTCAAGGAAGAGTAGGGGAGGAAACAGCAGAAGAAACTCTTCCGGAATGCGTGATTCACAGGGATCTGCATGGAGAGCGTGGGAGCCCACAGTTCAGGACACCAGCAGCAGACTCAACACACCAGCACTGGAACGCGAGGTGAGCCGAACCTCAATAGCCCGAGACACCGGCAGGCAAGCGGAGAGAGGAGACTAGAGGGAACGACCCCTGGTGGGGGGGAAAGTTCACCAGGCTAACTGGAAGAGAGAGAGAGAGAGAGAGAAAAAAAAAGGTGACTGGTACGGACACGGGTTTCTCTCTCTCTGCTAAATAGAAATTTTAGCTGAAAGAATGAATATGTTAATGAGTAAGTTGATCAGAAAATGAAGTCCTTGCAATGGGAAAGGAAAAAAATAACATTTATTGCATTCCTAGGCTGTGCTAATATATTGATATACACTCCGCTTGTTAATTTATTCAGTTTTCCCAAATTTTAGTCTTATATTTTTGAAGATAAAACTACAGGCTTAAGTAACTTGACTAAAGTCAATTGACCAATAAGTGAGTTGGCTGAGATTGAAAACCAAGTTTGTGTAACTCCTAAGCCTGCTACTGGAAACCACAGAATTAGCTCTCCACAGCAAGCAGCAATTGTTAACAATGTTTGTATCCTATTGTAGTTAAATTGTGTCTCCCAAAAATAAATGTTGAAGTTCTAACACCCAGTACCTTGAAATATGCCTTATTTGGAAGTAGGATAATTACAAATATAATTAATCAAAATAAGATCATATTGGAGTAGGGTGGGCCCTTCATCCACCTGGTATCTCCCTAAGAAAAGAAAAAAGACACAAGGGAAGAGTATGATCATTAGTTGAAGAAGGCAAGTTTAGAGGAATGCATCTACAAGCCAACAAATGCCAAAGACAAATGGCAAACAAGAGAAGCAAGATGCAAGGAAGGATACTTTTTCCCCTACAGGTTTCAGAGCCCTTGATTTCAAACTTCTGGCCTCCAGACTGGTGACACAATAAATTTCTGTTGTTTTAACCCACCGAGTTCATGATATTGTGTTACGGCAGCCTAAGAAGGTATATCTATTTTTGTACACACTAGAGGATCCCAATGGAAATCTGCTGAGGTTCTGAAGAGCTCAAACACAACTAGAAAGAT
Organism: Oryctolagus cuniculus; assembly: GCF_964237555.1. Classification (NCBI taxonomy): domain Eukaryota; kingdom Metazoa; phylum Chordata; class Mammalia; order Lagomorpha; family Leporidae; genus Oryctolagus; species Oryctolagus cuniculus. The sequence continues at coordinate 112,811,689 of NC_091438.1, forward strand.
TACTCTATTACATGTTATTAAGGAATTTGCAGCATTTTTAAGGATCCCACCTATACCAGATCCTATCTTCTTTTTTTTTTAAGATTTATTTATTTATTTAAAATGCAGAGTTACAGAGAGGCAGAGGCAGAGAGAAAGAGAAAGATCTTCCATCTGATGGTTCACTCCCCAAATGACTGCAACTGTCGAAACTGGGCCCATCCAAAGACAGGAGCCAGGAGTTTCTTCCAGGTCTCCCACACGGGTTCAGGGGTCCAGGCATTTGGACCCTGGTGGTGGCGGGCGGCAGGTGGGGGACAGGGATGCTTTCCTGGAATGCAGCAAAGAGCTGGATCAGAAGTGGAGCAGCCGTTACTCAAACTAGCATCCATAAGGTATGAGGGCACCGCAGGCAGTGGATTGACCCACTATGCTACAGCATCAGCCCCGATCCTACAATCTTCAGATTGAATAAGTTTGAAGAGGAATGTTTCAGGGTCTACATAATTGCATTTGGAAGTAACTCTGGATAGTATCCCAGTATAATTTTATACATTTACCTAATCTTGTAAATTGTAGGCATTTAAACAGTACTCTGGCCTCAGAATCAGCCCTTGAGGCATCTGGATGTGGCTAAAAAGCCCATGAGAGTTTCACAGTCATGGAAAGCAAGACACTGTGGCAAAACAAAGATGACCTAAATAAAGGAACTCTGTGAGTGAGATCCCAGCGGAAAGAATGGGCCATCAAAGAAGGAGGTACCTTTCTCTGAAGGAAGGCGAGAACTTCCACTTTGACTATGGCAATGACTAAATAAGATCAGAGTTGGTGCACTCAAGAGGCTTCCATAGCCTTGGCAGCTCATGACAAGAGCCTCAGGTGATTACTGATGCCACAAATAAGAGTGTCAATTGTTAAATCAACAATGAGAGTCAATGTGCACCTACTCCCCATGTAGGATCTCTGTCCTTATTGTGCTGTACTATGCAAATTAACGGTAAAACTACTACTCAAACAGTACTTTATACTTTGTGTGTCTGTGTGGGTGCAGTCTGCTGAAATCTTTACTTAGTATATACTAAGTTGATCTTCTGTATATAAAGATAATTGAAAATGAATCATGATGAAGAATGGGATGGGAGAAGGAGTGGGAGATGTGATGGTTGCAGATGGGAGGGAGGTTATGAGGGGAAAAGCTGCTATAATTCAAAAGTTGTACTTTGGAAATTTATATTTATTAAATAAAAGTTGAAAAAATTGTAGGCATTAGATTTTTTTTCTAAAAAATGCAGCTCATATCTTTCCTAACAATTTATTTGCTATTCTCCCTTATGCTCATTGATCTTTGTCTATATCTTGTCATTTTTTCAGTTATGAGAGAGAAAATATGTGTCTTATATATGAAATATACCCTTTGTGTGGCCAGTGCTATGGCGTAGCAGATAAAGCCACTGCGTGTAGTGCCAGCATCCCATATGGGCACCAACAAGTTTGAGTCCCAATTCAGCTCTTTTCTATGGCTTGGGAAAGCAGTAGAAGATGGCCCAACTGCTTGGGTCCCTGCACCCATGTGGGAGACCTGGAAGAAGTTAATGGCTCCTGGCTTCGGATCAGCATAGCTCTGGTCATTGCGACCAATTGTTCTCTCCTTCTCTGTATAACCCTTTCAAATAAACAAACAAATATTAAAAAAAAAACTTTGCTAATAAATAGAAGTGACTGAGACTTGCCAAATCTTCCTAACTCCTTACTTCTTTTGGGAACATATGAAGTATTAAATATCCATGACTGTGGAAACTACCAAAGCCACAAATGAGGCAAATTGTTCAGATTTAAAATTCCACCTCCTGTGTAGGTTCCTTTTTGACTATGGAGAATTCTAGCATTTTTATTGGGAAAAAGTCTCAGGTTTTAAACTTTTTTCTTATTATTCACTTCCATTAGATATTGACTTATTATTTTCATAAAATTGTAAATGGGAACCTAATGCCCAAGGCCAATCATAAATTATAAAGTGTATTCTACTATTCTGTGGAGATTGTTCTTATTGGGGAGAATTTCACTGAGCTAAGTTTAACTGCATTGGATAGGTTGGCAAGGAGGTTTGATGTTCCTGGCCCCATGAAGAAGAATGAATGAATAGAAGAGAATTAACATTTGCTGAGAACCTACCAGGGGCAATGTTCTTTGAATATTACTAAGTGTGGTGCTATTAACACAATGAAGCATAATTGAACTCAGTTTTGATAGAAGACAAAATAGAGAGTTCAAGGGAGAAAAGAGTTCCCCAAGTCTGGTAATGGATAGAAGCTGGGATACAAACCGAAATTTGGATGCTTCCAAAGTTGAGTCTCTTTCTCCTGACTTTACCTCCTTCCTAAAGTACAATATGAATATCTCAGAGAAGGGTGGATGGGGTAGTTTATTAACATCAATCTAAAACTTGTGCTCTTCCAAGTTCTGATAGATTTGCTCCATGGAGCCATTAAGAAAAGCCACTGATCCAAGGGCTATAAATTAACACTTTGCTCATACAAAGCTATCAGCAGTTATTTAAAACCTAGGTAATATCTTCCTTAAAATAAGTATCAGTTTTCTGGGCATTTATGCTCTATCACTCTTGGATTTTCCATCCTTGACTCCATTAATAGAATTCTTCTTAATTCCTTTTTTCTTTTTACGACTTTGCAAGGGGCTAATTTGCAGACAAAATTGCTAATTTTACAGCTGCTTTCTGCTTTGTCAGCATGAGACTGACTAAGGAGTTATTAATAGAAGAATAGGATTCCCTTTTCATCCTTTTGCTCTTGACTGTTGCAGGAGGTGGGAAAAAATCCATTATTTAATAACATTTGTTCTTCTTGAAAGGTCATCATACTGGCCTTTCAGTTTCCACTAAACTGCAGCAGTATCAGCAGCAACAGCCGCCACTTTCTCTTCCTGAAAGGTTTCTGGAATTCCTCCAGGTGAAATGGTTGGTGTAAGACTGTCTTTGAGACCCACCTTGGAAACAGAGTCCAGACTGGGAAATTCTCTCGGTGTTTCTGTGTGTGTTCCAAATGGTACTTTCTAGCCATAAATATTTATTTATAAGTGACCCTAGTCATCTGCATGTAGATTCCTGGAGTGGATGCTAAAAGAGAGATGCATAGTTAGAAATTACATTTGGCTACTAGTTCCCTTGAATAAAAATAACAACCTCCTAAATAATACATACATGATTCTTAGCAAGAGTCCAAACATGAGAGTTAATGGCAAAAGAGGACAGACCAACCGGCTGTCCATCTCTCATGGAGATCTCTCAGAGGTTCCTCAACAATTTTTGTTTAGATACATAAATTACAAGGGAAGCCGGAAAACACAAGTTTTGGTTTCGTTTTGTTTTGTTTTGTTAGCCAGGCACCTTGTTATATCTAAAGAAATCAATTTTCTTAGTAAGGAGAGAATATCAAAAAGGCAAATAGCAAGTCCACCACAGGGAACAAAGGGAATGTCTAAATAGATTAAACCCATAAGCCGTCAAGCACCTATTTCATATCTATAATCATGGAATAGAAAGTTTTGGTCTATCCTGTTAAGGGACGTGCCTTTTGCTCTTGTTGTCTTCTTGGCTGAGAGTGCTTTCTCCCTTGTTGCTTACCTGGAAAACTTCTATTAGTTATTCGAGACTGTTGTCAAATATTATCTGTTCTGTGATTCTCCCTGGAGTATCCTTCCTCAGGTGCCAGGAAGAAGCCATCCATTGCTCAACTCTGTCACTATCATACTTTATTCTTACCTCTATTATGACATTTATCCCTTAGAGGCAGTCTACTGCAGTGAACGTGGCATGGGAGGTAGATAACACTGGTGTCAATAATGCTAGGGGCTGGATGTCCTTGCCCTTTAAGCTGTAGTTCCCTGTCTCTAGAATAAGGAACATTCAATCCCATTTCAAGGGCTTTTTTGAAGAGAAAAGGAGGTGATATGTGCAGAGCCTCAGATAATTCTCATGATATGTTATTTTTTTCTTACTATGCACCATCATATGTATAGTAATTGTGCTGATTTTAATTTACAAAATAAAAACCTCTTATTTAAATTGTGAGGATTTTCCGAGTTTTTATTTTGTTTAGTCATATTCTGCTGAAATTTAGCAAAATAAGGTCTCTGGGAATATATTAGTCATGTACATATCCGATAAAAACCTGCTTAAATATATCTTTCATCCAAAGGAGAAAGACAACAAAAGTAAATGTTCAAAAATGGGAAGCTTTTGTTTTTATTTTTTGACAGGCAGAGTGGACAGTGAGAAAGAGAGACAGAGAGAAAGGTCTTCCTTTGCCGTTGGTTCACCCTCCAATGGCCGCCGCGGCCGGCGCGCTGCAGCCGGCACACCGCGCTGATCTGAAGGCAGGAGCCAGGTACTTATCCTGGTCTCCCATGGGGTGCAGGGCCCAAGCAGTTGGGCCATCCTCCACTGCACTCGCTGGCCACAGCAGAGAGCTGGCCTGGAAGAGGGGCAACCGGTACAGAATCCGGTGCCCCGACCGGGACTAGAACCTGGTGTGCTGGCGCTGCAAGGCAGATGATTAGCCTAGTGAGCCGCGGCGCCGGCCTAAAAATGGGAAGCTTTATAAGAAACTAAAAGTAAGTCTCAATAATAATAATAGTTATAGTTACAAAATAGTCTCTTGAAAATAAAGATTTTATAAAATTCACATAATAAGAAAATAACAGCCGGCGCCGCAGCTCACTAGGCTAATCCTCCGCCTAGCGGCGCCGGCACACCGGGTTCTAGTCCTGGTCGGGGCGCCGGATTCTGTCCCGGTTGCCCCTCTTCCAGGCCAGCTCTCTGCTGTGGCCAGGAGTGCAGTGGAGGATGGCCCAAGTACTTGGGCCCTGCACCCCATGGGAGACCAGGAGAAGCACCTGGCTCCTGCCTTCGGATCAGCGTGGTGCGCTGGCCGCAGCGCGCCAGCTGCGGCAGCCATTGGAGGGTGAACCAACGGCAAAGGAAGACCTTTCACTCTGTCTCTCTCTCTCACTGTCCACTCTGCCTGTCAAAAATAAAATAAAAATAAAAAACGAAAATAACAATAAATTAGCTATAGTAAATAGAAATAAAACTTCCAGACCATAAAAACAAAACCAAAAAAAATGAATGAAATCATAGAAATGAATGAAATTGAAGGTACACAATTGTCTTCATTTTCACAGGAGATATTCGATACAGAGCATTCTGTTGCTATGTTACAAAAGAGATAAAAGAGAAGAGAAGAAGAAAGGAAGAAAGCTAATTGATGTCATCACAATCCTTGATTTCAAAGCATACTATAAAGCCATAGGATTTAAAACTAGTATAAAAACTGACACACAGAACAATGGAACAGATTAGAGAGCCCAGAAATTAATCCACATAAACACAGTCAAATGACTTTTGACAAAGTTGCCAAGAACACACATTGTAGGGGCAATATTTTTAATACCTGGTGCCAGAAAACAGGAAATATATGTGTAGAAAATGAAATTAAATTCCTACCTCTTACCATATACAAAAAATCAACTCAAGTTGGATGACCAAATGTAAGAATTGAAACTATCAAACACTTCAAAACATTGGTATAGGCAATGATTTTTTTGGTACTATCACAAAAACACAGGCAACAAAAGCAAAATTAGACAAATGAAAGTCTATCAAATTCAGAAGCTTCTGTATAGCAAAAGAGACAAGAGAGTGAAGAGATATCCAACAGGATGGAAGAAAATAATTCAAGCTACTTATCTGACAGAGGATTAATATCCAAAATTTATCAGAAACTCAAAAAATAAATAAATAAACCACAACAACAACAAAAACCAGCCAATCCAATTAAGAGATGGGCAAAGGACTTGAACAGACATTTCTCAAAAGAAGAAATACAAATTGACAACAAGCCTTTGAAAAAATGCTGGTATTACTAGTCATCTGGGTAATAGAAGTCAAGATCAGGATAACAAATCATCTCACTCCTGTTAGAACAGCTATTATAAAAAGACAGGTATAAACAAATGCTGTTGAGAATATGGAGTAAGGGAAATTCTCTTATACCTTTGGTGGGAATGTGAGTTTGTACAGAACTCTGGAAAGCAGTATACAGATTTCTAAAAGAAAAAAAAAAGAAAGAAAGAAAAGAAAGCTAGAAATAAAATTTCTGTATAATCCAGCATTACTACTACTGCATATAAATATCCAAAACACACAGAATCATTCTATCATGTTCCACTATGTTTATTGCAGCACTATTCACAATATGCAGATACAAAATCAATCAATGTGTTCATTATCAGATGAGCAAATAAAGAAAATGTGGCATATATTCCCAATGAAATATTATTCAGCTGTAAAAAAAAGATGAAATTCTTCCATTTGGAGCAAAACAGATATAACAGGAGGACATCATGTTGAGTGAAATACACTAGACCCAGATAGACAGATACCACATGTTCTTTCTTATTTGTGGGATCTAAAATTTAAAAAATAAATAAATAAAGGAAAAAGAAATATCTCTGTGTATCAGCATTTCAATAGATCAACACTTCCCTACAAAAATCAAAAGATCCCAAAACACTTAAAATGTACATCGTTAAAGACTTCTGAAAGCAACAAAGACTAAAGAAACTGGGATTCCAGGAACAAAAGATTTGTTCTAAAGTGAACTGATTATCACTGATGTTTTCATTCCTCAAACATGGACCTTGAAATGTCTCTATTGGTGTAAAGACAAATCAGGGAGGGTTTTAATGATCACACATGGAAGTCATGACAGATTTGACAAAGAAAGATTCATAGTAGTTTACATGTTTTGCCTACAATGTACTTGCTGCGCATGGGAAGCTGTGATTTGTAAGTTTGAAAGAGTAGAGTAACATCCCCAAAACTTTTAATCTTAGGAGAAAAAATTCCACTAGAGACAGAAGACATGCTGAAAACTCACAGCAAACTTTCCCTCAAGATAATTACTAGCTGTTGAAGCTTCAAGAGTGGGAAGTTAAAAATACAAGATGAAAATTTCCAAATAACAGAACTCTATCTCCTGATATTTTTAAATCAAGCAAACTGATAGCCACAGTTCTTCTCAATCAAAATCTAAGAATACAACACCTGTAAAAATAGTATGAAATACCTGAATCTACATATAGGAAATACATGAAACTTGTATACCTTAAATAAAAATGATTAAAAATAAATATAAATAAATAAAAATAAATAAGTAGAATGAAATAGATATAGGGTGCCATTCACTACACTGTAATACACTCAGTATCCAGGTCAATGGATGGTTGAATTAAAGTAATCAGACATTATCCTATCCAGCAAAGTATGGAGGGAAAAGCTAGAAAAAGCATAAGAAATATGAGAGTCCTATGAGACCTACTCAATACATTTTTATTTGGGCCTTTGCAGTACCAAAAGTGAAGCAGAGAGCAAAAGATAAAAAAGAAATGTTTGAAGATAAACTGGAAGAGAATTTTTAAAAACTTATCAGGTTGATGTGTTCATTAGCTTGATTTAATCATTCCATAACATATAGAGAAATCAAAACATCATATCAATCAAGCATGCACAAGAGCTATGAAGCCAAGTGAAAGACCTAAGTGCCTAGTCTCAGTATAACAAGGAAGTTATGGAAGCAGTCATCCCTCCCTCAGCTCCAAAGAGCACAGCAAGAGGCAGGAGGGTCCACAGGTTCAAAGAAAGTAAGCAGACTGCATAGATAAAACAGGTTACAGACTGGAAAAAAATAGCTAATCCTTTTATGTGCAGATGGTGTTATATGACAATCAAGAATGGTGATGAGACAGAAGCCTTGCCTCCAGCTTGGGAGAGGGAGAGTGATTCAAGCCCAGACCTTAGACTTGAAATCCAGTATCAAGCCCGCCATGATAAAAGCCAGTGTTCAGCAGAGCTTCACAGCCCCTGACCACAGGCCCGTTCCTACAGACTGAGATCTTAGAACCTTCTTAGAGAGACAGGAAAAGGACCTTCCCCACCACTCCCCTCCACGCTCTGGAAGGCAGCAGAGCAAGACTCTAGCAACTTGGTAGTATGGCAGGAAAGACAACGTAGGACCTTGCCTTTGAGCTCAGAGCCAGGCTGTGAGTGTGAAATCCAGCACCAGATGAAGTCCAAAGGCCTCTACCCTTAGCGGTTGCTCACAGAGAGCCTTCAGAGTTGCCCTGGCATGTGGAATCTTCACCTTATTGGAATGGACTTGGTTTAGCACATATCATGTGGTCCTGGCATGTACCTCCCAAGAATGCACAAGGCCTGACGATGGTGAGACCCAGAGGTAACATAGCTGACTAACAGTCTGGGTAGCCAAGGGACTCCACAGGATTGTAGTTTGGGACTCAGTGCTGGCTGGTCTGGTAAAACTAAACATTGGATATATTTTAATTGTCCCCAATCCCAGGCCAATGCTGGAGGACAAAGCCTATGGACCTGCCCCCGGGCCAAGTGGCATCCCAGAACCCCAGCTAATTGTTCTGACATTCTGAATAGTTGCAGGGACTTCAAGCAGTGAGTTCATCTCAGTAGTCCACAGAACGTAACAGAGTGGACTTTGGTCTAACTCCCAACCCTGTACTTGGTCTGGGTGAACTATGGGCTCTGGGTGTGACCTACTATTATGATATTAGTGGCCACAGGACTGGGTATCAGGGCCTGGCCCAGTCCCAGGGCGAAGGCTTATAGGAATGAACTATCTCATTATTAACATCTCTCTGGTTCAAAATGAACAGTTCACTAACTTTAGATTTGGTACAAATCTAAGCTCACAGCATCATCAAAGGGGAAGTGGACTGCGACAAACCTCAACTTAGGGTGCCACCTACTGCTAAAGTGGCAGTAGTGTCAAGAGATTCGAAGAAAAGTCAACTTCAGAGCTACTAAAAGGGCAGTTACAAAGGAGAGCAGGTTACAAAGACTGGAAAAAATATTTAATCCTACAATATGCAAGCGATGTTGTATGGCAACCAGCATCAAGAACCATGGGCACACTTAACAAACAAAATACTAGGATCAGACATCGTCAAATACTGGATGAAGAACTGAAAGTAGTTGTTTTAAGAAAATTCAATGGCTTCAAGAGAACACAGAGAAGCAAATACTGTACCAGGGAGATTTGCAGATTGAAGTAATTTAAAAAAACAGAAATCCTTCCACTGAATACTACACAAAGTAGTTCACTTCAGAAAGTGAAATTTAAAATGTGATAGAAGGCATCAACAGAATAGATCAACCAGAAGAAAGAATCAGTGAGCTCAAAGATAATTTCTTATAAAATACAGTCTGAGGGGGCCGGCACCGTAGCTCACTTGGTTAATCCTCCGCCTGCGGAGCTGGCATCCCATATGGGCACCGGGTTCTAGTCCTGGTTGCTCCTCTTCCAGTCCAGCTGTGGCCCAGGAGTGCAGTGAAGGATGGCCCAAGTGCTTGGGTCCCTGCACCTGCATGGGAGACCAAGAAGAAGCACCTGTCTCCTGGCTTTGGATCGGCACAGCTCTGGCTGTTGCAGCCATTTGGGGACGGAAGGAAGACTTTTCTCTCTGTCTCTCTCTCTCACTGTCTAACTCTGCCTGTCTAACAAAAAAAAAAAAAAAATACAGTCTGAGAAGAAAAAAGAAAAAAAGAATTAAGTGGTATCAAGAAAGCTTATAGGACTTTAGGACATCATAAAAAAGAGCAAATACCAGAATCATTAGGATTCAATAGAGACTTGAGAATGATGAAAGGCTGGAAAGAAGATTCAAGGTTATAATAGCAGGAAACTTCCCAAATCTAGAGAAAGATATAACTATCCAGGTACAGGAAGATCAGAGATCACCAAACGGATTCATTTCAGTGAAGTCTATCTGGAGATGTATTTTCAAGCTCTCTAAGGTTAAAAACAAAGAGAGGATTCTCAGAGCTACAAGAGAAAAGAAACAAATAGCAAAAGGGCCCCAAATCAACCGACCACAGACTTACCAGCAATGTGATAGACAGGAAATACTGGAATGAGACTTTCACAGTACCTGGGGGAAAATAAACTGCCAGACAAAAACGCTGTACCCAGTAAAGCTATCCTTCAGGTCTGAGGGAGACATAAAGACAGTCCCAAACAAAAATGGAGAGAATTCATCATCACTACACTGTATTACAAGAAATGCTAAAGGGAGTTCTCCAAAATGAAAGAGATGCTGATCATAAAAAAGAAGGTAGAAAAGTCACTGTTAAGAGCAGCTAAACAGTCAAATTTGAATGCTCTAACACAGTAAACATGACGTGTGAATGACACATATCTTCAGCTGAAGACTAAAAAGCCAAACAGTTAACAATAATACATTAGTATGTTAAAAGAGAGAGATCAAATGGAACTTCAAAAATTCAAAATGTGCGAAAGAATGGAGTGCAAGTGTACAATTATTTGTACTTTAACTCCTTTTTTTCTATCTTTTCCTATGTTTATACTCAGTGTCCTGTTGATATCCTTTCAAGTAGATCACTGCAAAAAAAAATAACTTTTTGGAAGCCTCTTGTCAACCACAAAATAAAAATCTAACATAGACTTACCAAAAATAATAAATAGGGAATTAGAGCATACCACTAGAGAAAAATTACCAAAAAAATTGCAAGAGATGGAGAAATTACAAATAAGTATCAAAATGAGAGTACAAAGGGCTGATCTATCAATAGTCGCTCTAAATGTAAATGAATTCAATTTTCTAATTAAAAGACACAATGTAGCCAAATGAATTAGAAAGCAAGATCCTAGTATATGCTGCCTATGAGAAACTCACTTCATCTCTAAGGATACATATAGACTGAAAGTTAAAGGATTTGGGACCAGTGTTATTGCATAGCAGGTTACGTTGCACCTATGATGCCAGCATCCATTATAGGCACTGGTTTGGGTTCTTGTTTCTCCTTTTCCAATCTTGCTCCTTACTAATGGCCTGAATAAAGCAGCAGAACATGGCCTAGGAGTTTGGGCCCCTGCTACCCACATGAGGGATTGAAATGAAGCTTCTGGCTCCTGGCTTTGGCCTGGCCCAGCTCTGATCATTGCAGCCACCTGAAGAGTGAACCAGTGGATAGATGATCTCTCTCTTTGTTTCTCCCTCTCTCTCTGTAACTCTGACTTCCTTTCAAATAAATAAATCTTTAAAAAATCAAGCTAAAGAACTAAATAATATATTTTATACATATTGAGCCCAAAAGAAAACAAGGTAGTCATATTTATATCAGATAAAGTATATTTTAAATTGAGAGCAGTAAGAAGAGATGAGGAATGGTTCCATTTAGCAATTAAAAATAACACATATATACACCTAGTGTTAGAGTACCCAAATACTTAACACAAATATTGATACACCTAAAAGAGAAGATAGATTCAAACACAATAATTGCAGGGGACTTAATACCTGCTTTTGGAATTGGACGGATCATCCAGAAAATCAACTAAGAACCAATAGAATTAAACTGCACCCTAGATCAGTCATACCAGACAGACTTCTAAGAATATTCCAAGCAACAGCTTCAGAATACACGCTCTTCTCACGTGGATCATTCTCCAGCATATATCATATGGTAAGTCTTAAATAAGTCTCAATAAATTTTTAAAAATAGAGATGATATCAAGTATCTTTTCTGACCATAATGCAATGACAAGACATAAACAAAGAAAAAATTTTGAAACTACATCAAAATTAAGCAACCTACTCCTGAAGAACCAATGAATCAAGCAAGAAATTATGTTTGGAAACTAACTAAAATGGAAATACAACACACCAAAGCCTTTGAGATACAGCAAAACCAGTACTGAGAGTGACGTTTATAGCATCAATGATTATATCAAAAAGTCAGAGAGGTCTCAAATAAATAACATTACTGCATATGAAGGAATTAGAAAAGTAACACATATCAAACCAAAAATTAGTAGAAGGAATTAAATAATGAAACAGAAAGCATAAAAATGAAATGGAAAAGAAAGCTCTTATACAAAAAAAAATCTATGAAGTGAAGAGCTAGTTCCTTTCAAAGATAAACAAAATTGACAAAATTTGGACTAGCTAAAAAAAAGAAGAAAGACTCAAAATAATAGAATCAGATATGGAAAGAGAGACACTACAACTGAAACTACAGAAATACAAAGATTGCTAAATATTATTATGAATTGGGCAGCAACAAACTTGAAAACTTAGAGAAATGGACAAATTCCTGAATAGATAACCCTTACCAATATTAAATCATGAAGAAACAGAACACCTAAACAGACCAATAATGAGTAGTGTGATTGAATCAATAATAAGTTTTCGATCAACAAAAAACCTAGGACCAGATGGTGCCGCTGCTGAATTCTACCAAACATTTTTCTAAAGGACATATCTTTTCATTTGAAAGTTTGAGTTTAGAGAGAGCAACAGAGAGAGAGAGAGGCAGAGAGAGAGAGAATCTTCCATCTACTGATTTACTCCCTAGATTGCACTGTCTACGGCTGGGCCAGATGGCAGCCAGGAGCCAGAATCAGTGCCACAATTCCAGGCTCTCTACCAAACATTTAAAGAAGAATTAACACATATTCTCCTTAAGGTAGTCAAAACAAAAAAATAGAAGATAATGGAATTCTTCCGAACTAATTTTATAGGGCCAGCATTACCTGATACAGAAAGCAGAGGAGGACAAATAAACAACAAAAAAGCTACAGGTAAATTGCAAAGCAAACCCAACAGAACTTTAAAAGTGTTATTCACCATAAGTATGGTAATCATCCCACAGACGCAAGGCTGGTTCAACAACACGAACCAGTAAGTGTCAGGGTGATCATTTGGTGCATCAGTTAACATTCCACTTGGGACTCCCACATCCCAAATTTGAGTCCTGGCTTTACTTCTGATTTCTGTTTACCAGTGATGTGCACCCTGGCAGCAGGTGATGGCTCAAGTACTTGTGTACCTCCAACTTGGAAGACTGCTTGCATGTGTGCCCATGGTCCAATAGTTAACTGAGAATATTAACAGAGATTTGAATATGTCTCCAAGACTATGGTGCCTCCACAGCCCCATGCTGTTGCTGGAGAACATGTGACTCATTGCTATCAGTCTCTGACAAGTCAACATTCTTGCCTGCTCTCATTCCAGCTTCTTGAAAAAAGGTATAGGGTCTTTGCCTCTGCAACATGTATGGTGGTTCCCACTTGACAGTGATCAATGTGGGTGTTTGATCTATCCCTGCCACACGCTGGAAAATAAAAGTGGGTGCCAGGAATGGTATAGTCACACTTGTTAAGCATATATGATGCCAGCCCTGAAAGATAAGTTTAAAATGAAAAATTAAAACTGTACATTCCGTAAATCATTCCAATAAGTATAAAACCAGCAAGGCTGGGCAAGGGGTCCTAGGTACCCACAGAAGACGCCAAGCACATGCAGCTGTGAACCAATGTACTTCCTCTGGCTTTCAGTATTTGCACTGCAGCTCCAGGGTGGTGTGGTTTTGTGGGTACACATGTTTTTCATGAGAGGAGAGGGAGAACCGTGCCATTTTGGGGGTATCAAAGGCATAAGAAATAGGAAGTGGTTTGGGAGGAGCAGAGAAAGTGAGCAGCCCACTTCTGCTGCTAAGTTTGTCTTCCTTCTCAGTGTGTGATTTGAACTTCAAGAAGCCAGGTGAGCTGGAAAGTTAAGTGTTTGTTACAGACAGGTCTGCTTTTGTTATCATGTCTTTAGCATGTTTTTCACTGGAGTAAAAATATACCTAAAATAAAATTTATTATATTAATCATTTTTCAGTTTACAGTTTGGTAGAATTCCCAATGTTGTCCATCACGATGATCTAATTCCAGGACTTTTTCTTCATATGTTGCTTTCCCCAGATCCTATCAAGCACTAAGCTTCTTTCTATTTCTGTGGATTTTCCTATTCTGCACAGATCATATAAGTGGAATAAGATGATATATCATATTTCGTGACTGGCATCTTCTTTAACATCATGGGTTCAAAGTTCATCCATGTTGTAGCCTGAATCAGTGCCCCATTCCTTTTTATGACTGAATAAATAGCCCACTGTAAGAATAGGTTGCATTTTTTGTATCCATTCATCAATTGATGAATATTTGGGCTGCTTCCACCTTTTGGCTATTGTATTCTACCTTTTACCTTGGAGCTTCTGCCCAAATTTATTTGTTAGTTCTTGAAGAAATGTGTAAGAACCCCACATTTCTCCCAAGTGCTCTGAAGTTGCAAAGGCTGCCAGCTCTGCTCCCATACGGCTGGATCAGTTTCAATTTCATCTTCCCAGAGCCCCCTCTCTTCCATCCTGAGGACCATAAATATACCTTAAATATTTATATTTAAATCTATACCTTAATATTTAATATAAATATTATTTAAATATAAATATGTATTTAAATATAATATTTTAAATATAAAATATTATTTAAATATAGAAATTTAAATTTATACCTTAAATACCTACTTTAGTAGATTGCTAGAGTGTCCCAGTGATGAGACTGATTCAGCTGCTATTAATGGTTTAACAGGACCAAATCCTTTTAAGCCAGATCTGCTTTTCTTAGAGACAGATACTCATCTAGCTCACTCCTGCTCCTCCTTGAGTCTTTGCTTCCATGGCCCCTCCTTTGCTGGGTAGACATTGTTAACAATCCTATTTCAATTTGAGGAGTGGATAAAGAAGACCTTTTTATGTTTCTGTCCTTTTTTATTTATTTTTTCTCCTTAGTGCTTAAAATATACCATCTAACAAAGTTTTTTCTATTGCCTGCCTTTCCCCACTGAACTGTCAGTCTAGGAAGCCAGAAAATTTCATCAGTTTCTTCACTATTATAATAATAAAATACAATTAACATTTATTGTGGATACCAAATGCTCAGTTAATGTTTGGTAAATGAATACATGTAAATGATTAAATAAATGGAAAGTATTTCCCCAAGTGGAAATGAGGAATGTGGAAGACCTTCCGTGGTGATCATATTTTCAATGTCCCACTCCCTTAGAAGAATTTTCTGACCTATCTAGGTTTCAGAAAACTGCCTTCTCCTATTTAATTCTCCTACAAGACAGTGTGTGCTAGAATCACATGTTTTATCCCCATCCTACTATCCATAAAGCAGATGCACCAGCACCCTTTAGATTTGTTTTGTAGAGGTTTACTCAAAGCAAATGCACAAACACCCTTTAGGTTTCTTGTAGGTTTACTCAAGTAAATGTACATGTCCTGACAGAGTTCAGTTTGAAAATTTAAAAAAATTATTAATATAGACATTTGCTTCATGTTCTGCACCTGTGTTACTGAGAATAATAGCTCACTTCTATTTCTTGTTTTAAACAGGACAAGATCCATTCTAAACACTCTCTACATGTTTGATTTTTTAAAAAGGAGATGAGCTAGAAGCTATTACTGCATTCATTTTACAGATAAGGAAACTGAGGTACGTATGAACCAGGAAGCAGATCTGGGACTTCATGACTTTAAACCATAATTCTGGACACCTTACTTATGCTTGTTTCATCTCACCCTATAACCCATCGAGAGGAAGGCGTCCTCATTTAACAAGAGAGGGACTGAGGGCTCAGTATACCAATAGCAAAGTTTTAATTAAGTCAGGTTTTCCTGATGTCAAAATTCTTTTTCTTTCCACTATGATACAATTCCTCCTCAAACAAGCAATGGGAGCAAAGTACGTTTTAAAATTATAAGCACTATATTTAACTGTTTGTGATTTCTACTTAAATGGAAATAATTTCTGATTTATTAGGAACTCCATGCATCCCTTGGAATCAAGCCTACCAACTCAGCTCTGGAATGTATAATTGGAATTTTTTTTATCTTTTAATCAAAGCTAAGACAGGTTTGCACCACTGCCAGTCTATAGATTTCTCACGCGCATCTAGACCAGGATGTGGGGTTCTACAACTCTTGTATATGAGTCACTAAATCTTGGCAGACCTCTGACGTTCTAGTCTTGCTCCAAACTCTCAGGAGCGTGAGGTACACCCCTTACAAATATTCCTCTCCTGAGCTCCATCGTGCTGCCTTCCAGAGACATCTGTTGTTCCAACTTGTGCAAGTCATAGTACCTAGCATAGGCCATTTCCATCTCTTATGAGGAGATTGCCATGGTCAGTCATACTGGGGAACAGGAAATAGGAAATCTATTGTGTTGTGGACATTGTATAAGCTATATTACATTTAAGTACCTGGTAGATATTATTCTATATTCTATATTATAGATAAGGAAATAAATATTTGAATCAGTACTTCATATTGTTTACAACAGGCCATATAAGTACTCTATAGGCTTCACTCTCATGGGAAGAAAATGAGTTAGGAACTGTTGTTTTATTCATTTACAGATGAGAAAATTGAGACATATACTAATTAGATGGCCTCAGATCAATAAATGTCTTTGTGGGGCCATTCAGAAGACAGGTGTTCTTATTTGAAAGAACAGAAGAATCCTGTAATGTTGTAAAATGTAACAACTTCTAACACTTCAGCCAAACAAACGACTGTTACTACAGAGCTTGGTTCTGTAACCCAGTCCTTCACATTGTGCAATCTGTATACCCTAGAATTTCCTTGTCATCTCTCAAACCAACAATTATATAAAAAAAAAATTCAGCTAGTAGATAAATGGGCAGGAGAGTCAGAGTGGACTGTCTTAGTTTCCCTTCTTGTTTCACAGAATCATGTATTTGGGCTAAACAAGACAGAGTGCCTTCAGTTCAAGTTATATGCTGCATCTCGAAAAACAGCATCCCACTTCTGCAAATGCTACCCTTCACCTGCACCTGAGCTCAGTTGTCAGTGGCTCCTACATGTCTGTCAGACTGACTCTAGGTTATAGGGTCCATTGTAAGAAAAGTAAATTCGTAATCATGAGCCCATTATCACTCCTCCTTTGCTGTAAAGTGGGTGGGTCTCTTAATCAGCAGCAAGTTTGTGTAGGACCTAAAGCAATGGATGAGATTTTTTGTAAGTTTCTTGTTGGTGGTGACTGGTAAGGCTCTATAGGAATGGAGTTGAACTCATGGGGTATCTTTTCCAATAATAATAAATGAATTCCTCCTTCAAAATGAAAGGGTTTTGATGTAGTGCTATGCCACCAGATAGCTACCTAATATCTCTGAATAAGTGTGCATTTGTCTTTGTTGCCTCTGGGTTTTTATTTAGTAATGATAATGACTATAATAGCATTGGTGAGAGAGATTTTTTGTAGTTAAGCTCTTGTATAACCTAGATACTTGTCATTGTACTGACTCCTGACTCTACCAATTGAACAAGCACTGGTGCTATGACACGGGTATCACTGAAATCCTAAGGGTAAGATGTACCATTTTCCTGAATTGACTATTCTTTGCTGGCATTAGATTTGAAACCTGGAATTCTAGACATTCTGACAATGATGCCTCATCTTTGCTGTTGTACATAAGACTAGTTTTCTTTTAAGAGCTAGGCTTCTTTTTTTTTTTTTTTTAATCAGGGTTTGATTGAAACTTTACTCTGGGGGCCGGCACTGTGGCACAGCTGGTTAACATCGTGGCCTGAAGCGCCGGCATCCCATAGGGCACTGGTTCTAGTCCCGGCTGCTCCTCTTCTGATCCAGCTCTCTGCTGTGGCCTAGGAAGGCAGTAGAGGATGGCCCAAGTCCTTGGGCCCCCGCACCCCATGTGGGAGATCCGGAAGAAGCTCCTGGCTCCTGGCTCCTGGCTCCTGGCTTCGGATTGGCACAGCTAGGGCCATTGCAGCCAATTGGGGAGTGAACCACCAGATGGAAGACCTCTCTCTCTCTCTCTCTGCCTCTCCTCTCTCTGTGTAACTCTGACTTTCAAATAAATAAATCTTTCAAAAAAAACTTTACTCTGATAATCAGTCAAGAGATAAGGGATGAGTCTTGAGATAAAAAGATTCATCTAATGAGAGCCTGATCTTGTTGAAACTATTACAATATCCAGTGAAGTGGAAAATGCTCTTCTTTGAAAAAATGAAGGTATTAATTTTACCGACCAGAAGGATTTAAGAAAGTTTGGATTTTCAAAATTCCCAGATTTGTCTATTCAACTATTACTACCCAGGCATCACTGCTCTAATTTTTTTGTTTTTGAAAAGGCCCTGATTTTGGTAGGGGAGACTTACTGGGATTATATAGGTCTTTTTAGCTCAGTCACCCTTATAATCAATTGCTGGGTCAGATTTTCATCTTAGCATGCCCTACAACTGCAAAAGATAAGGCTGCCTTTTTTTTTTTTTTTTTTTTTTTTTTTATAGGCAGAGTTAGACAGTGAGAGAGAGAGAGACAAAGAAAGGTCTTCCTTCCATTGGTTCATCCTCCAAATGGCCGCTACAGCCGGCGTGCTGTGCCGATCTGAAGCCAGGAGCCAGGTACTTCCTTCTGGTCTCCCATGTGGGTGCAGGGCCCAAACACTTGGGCCATCCTCCACTGCCTTCCAGGGCCACAGTAGAGAGCTGGACTGGATGAGGAGCAACCGGGACAGAATCCAGCACCCCAACTGGGACTAGAACCTGGTGTGCCAGCGCCGCAGGCAGAGGATTAGCCTAGTGAGCTGCGACACCAGCCTGATAAGGCTGCCTTTTGAGGTTGTCATAGAATCTTCATTAGGGTTCTCCAGAGAGATATAACCAATAATTGACTGATGATGATGATGCTAATGATGATGATAGATATAGATGATACAGAAATGATGGATAGAATATTGATAGAGTTGAGAGGGAATTTTTATAAGAATTTGTTCATGTGATTATAAAGACTAAGAAGATCCATTATAATCTACATGCAGGCTAAAATTGTGCCATGATGGTAGCATGGCTTATTGCACAGCCACAGTCTCAAAATGAGGAAAAGTGGTGGTATAACTCTCAGTTCAAGGTAAAAGGCCTGTGAAAACAGAGGCCTATTGATATAAGTTCTGCTGTACAAAGGCCAGAAAGCCTGGAATTCTAATGTCCAAAAGTAAGAGTAGCAGGGTGTTATAGCTCCAGAAGAGAGATAAAGTAGGTTTGCCTTCTGCCTTTGTCTTCTGTTCAGGCACTGAGTCAATTAAATGGGACTCAACCTCCAACATTGAGAAAGGATCTGCTCCACTCAATCCACTGACTCACACACCAGTCTTCGCTAGAAGAACCTCCCAGACATGATAAGAAATCATGCTCTACTGGCCAGCGAAGTATCCCTTCAGTCAGTAAGCTGACACTTAAAATTAACCACCAAGAATCCTGGTTTCCAGATTATTCCTTAAGTTTAAACTGACTCTCCTTAGGGTTTCACTTTTTAAATGGTGCTATCTAAAGCAGGCACTCCATTTTACTTCTTTTATAAATAATCTTGTCCTCAGACCAATTAAAGCCTACAACTTCTTGATCTCCTGATGTCTTGCTCTCCAACCATACTCGCCAAATCATCCGCAAGTAAAACCTTGAGTGATTGCAGTGTAGGGTTTGTTATGTTAAACCCCTGTGCTCTTATTGCTTTTAGACAAGAGAGCACTGAAATTTTTAAGTCTTATTTCTAGAGTCACTTCTGGATTTAGCCAAGTCTCTATAAAGCAGAGACTGAAATGAGGATTGAAGTGATGATGACTCATTTAAAAGATGCAAGCCTAGAAATATGAAGATGGAGAACAAAAGAGAAATAAGACAATGAAATACAAGAAGCAACACAATGCATAAAATAACATTAGTCACCTTTTCTCAATAGGCGAGGAAGACACACAGCAGCTTGTGGTCAGATGCATTTTTCTTGGCCTTCGGGACTTCTTTAAAAGGTTTACAAAGAAATTTTTCACCTCAGAAAAACACACAGAAAGATAAATGGGATGAAATTGTCTGCCTAGTTCCCTTATATCTTTCATCTGTCATTGCTCTTGTCTTGCCTGATTGCACTAGATAAACTCCTGCAGCATACACAAGCCATAGCATCCTCCTTACAAAATCTCAAAAGGGACCAAATGTCCACAAGCCATATAAAATGAAGAGGGCATGACATAGAGCAGTAGACTTAACAATTGACTCTTAAGGTATTGTAAGTGACTATTATTCTATGGAGAAGAATGCATCAATAGAACAAGAAATCCAGGGAGAAATTCTGTGAATATTCCTCTGATTAACCTAAAAAATGTGCTTAGATATCCTGATTATTTTTTTAAAAAAAGATTTATTTATTTTAAAGTCAGAGTTGCTGGGCAGGGTGTGGGAGAGAGACAGAGAGAGATGGAGGAACAGACAAAGAGAAGGTCTCCTTTCTGCTGGTTCACTCTCGAGATGGCAGCAACAGCCAGGGCTGGGACAGGCCAAAACCAGGAGCGAGGAACTGCACCTGGGTCTCCCACGTGGGTGGTAAGGACAGAAATACTTGCACCATCTTCCACTGCTTTTTCCGGCCCATTAGTGGGGAGCTGGTTTCGAAGCGGAGCATCCAAGACTGGAACCAACACTCATATGGGATGCTGGAGTTGCAGACAGCAGCTATGCCACAAGGCCAACCCCATGATTATTTTAAAATTAAATATCCTATTATGTCTTGGGCAATTCTACCCTTAAAAAAGTTAATTTTCTACCACAATTGAACGGCAATGGCAGTAAAAACCAACCTACAAAACCTTAAATATTTGTTATTATTTAAGGACTTTTTAATGTTTTACTTTTAAAACAAAGTCAGCACTTCACATAAAGATAGAGGACTGTGTAGGGAGTACTAACTCTTGAGCAGCCTCTGGACACATGCTAAGTTTGTTATATTCTTACCTAAAAGTGTGACCTCAAAAATAGATAGCTCCCTCATGGATGTATACTTCTAGTCTGTTGCTATCATATAATCTAAAGATCACTGATTGCATATTCTGGTAAAGTGTGGACCACATGTTGCAGTCACCAATGGACACAATGCATCAAACTTGGCAAGCATTCAGATACCATTTATTGAATGACACAATTAATCAATCTACTCAGAAAAATCAGATACACTCTTCAATTTATCATTTCTAATTTCTTTTGATTTGACCTATTCAATGTTCTCATACTGTATTAAGTATAAATTTATTTATTACATGATATTTGAACAGGTCTTCCCAATCTTTCTCATATAAGAGTATTCAAAAAGTTCATCAAAAAACATAAAACATATAAGGACTATGTTTGTAATTCAAAGATTTTTGTACCTAAATAAACTTATATTTTAATTCCATTTCTGAGTGAAATTTTTGAGGTACATCCATAGCTCCTCTTCAGTATAGTAAACTTGAACATTGAAAATTGTATAAATCTGTATTTGAAGCATGAGTCTTTAAAACACTTTTAGTTTATTATTTTAAAGATTTTATTTATTTATTTGAGAGATAAAGTTACAGACAGAGGGAGAGGCATAGAGAAAGGTCTTCCATCTGCAGGTTCACCTGTCAAATGACTGAAGCTGCTGGAACTGGGCCAATTTGAAGTCTTCTTCTGGGTCTTCCATGCAAGTGCAGGGACCCATGCAATTGGGCCATCTTCTACTACATTCCTAGGCCATAAGCAGAGAGCTGGCTTGGAAGTACAGCAGCCAGGATTTGAACTGGCGCCTACATGGGGTGCCGGCACAGCAGGCAAAGGCTTACTCACTACACCACAACACCATACCCAACACTTTTAGTTTATTAAACAAGTTGGACATCATTGAATTTCATTCAAGCACCGCTGAAGGACACAAGGTGTTGTATAACACCAGTGTTCACAGATTTCCAAAATATATTTGTTTTCTTTATAAATGTGTAAAAAGATAAACACAAATCAGTTACCTTGGATTCATATTTTATCTACAATGGGACAAATTTCCCAACTGATGATTTTTTCCTTTCCACCATCCTATTTTATATGCTTCAGTCCATGGTTAAGAATCATAGAAAAGTAAACCTGAACTTTAATATCCATCATGCCTGAAGTTCAGAGCACGAGTCTAGATGATTCTGTACACCAGGCAACAGAAGTGCAAATGATGAGATAATTGGCATAGACCCAAAATAATGAAAGTTCACCAAGAATCCTGTGTTAAAAACCAACCTGTTTAAGCCGGCGCCGCGACTCACTAGGCTAATCCTCTGCCTAGCGGCGCCGGCACACTGGGTTCTAGTCCCGGTCAGGGCGCCGGATTCTGTCCCGGTTGCCCCTCTTCCAGGCCAGCCCTCTGCTGCGGCCAGGGAGTGCAGTGGAGGATGGCCCAGGTGCTTGGGCCCTGCACCCCATGGGAGACCAGGATAAGCACCTGGCTCCTGGCTCCTGGCTCCTGCCATCGGATCAGCGCGGTGCTCTGGCCGCAGCGCGCCGGGCGCGGCGGCCATTGGAGGGTGAACCAACGGCAAAAGGAAGACCTTTCTCTCTGTCTCTCTCTCTCACTGTCCACTCTGCCTGTCAAAAACAAAAAAAAAAAAAAAAAAAAAAAAAAAAAAAAACAAAAAACAAAAAACAAAAAAACAAAAAAAAAACCCTGTTTAATATAAATTGGCTTTGTGAATGACAACTAACTGAACACAGACTGTCAGTCTTGGTTATTACAGTCATTTGGAAAGTAAACATGGAAACTGCGTGTAGGGGGGTGGGGGGGTCTCCCTCTCTCTCTCTATCTTTCAAATAAATAAATATTTTTTAAAGATTGAAATTGTTGGCAATTATCAGAACCCAGATTCCACTTATTTGTTCCTCATTTATTTAAAAATAAAAATATTTTAAAAATTTTAAATGCTGAACGACAGAGAGACTGGGAGAGACAGATTAAAAGAGATCTTCAATCCATTAGTACACTCCCCAGATGGTTGCAATGACTAAAGCTGGGCCAGGCTGAAGCCAGGAGCCAGGAGCTCCATCCTAATCTCCCACACAAGTGGCAGAGGTACAAGTACTTGGGCCATTTTCTGCTGCCTTATCAGGTGCATTAAAGGGAACTGGACCAGAAGCAGAGCAGCTGGGACTTGAATTGGAGCTCTGATATGAGATGTCACCTGCTGCACCACAACACCGCCCCCAACACAATTTTTGTTAGTAGTAATTGTACTTAAGTATAAACCACAAACTGAAATTTCAATACATGCATATAAGGTGCCGTGATCCAATCAGAGTAATCAATATTTCCCTTTCTTTGCATTACTTTATCCTGGAGCCTTGAATCTTCACTGCTGAATTTTACCAAACTTTTAAGTAAGAACTAATCCAGGCCAGAGCCACGGCTCAATAGGCTAATCCTCTGCCTTGTGGCGCCGGCACACTGGGTTCTAGTCCCGGTTGGGGCGCCGGATTCTGTCCCGGTTGCCCCTCTTCCAGGCCAGCTCTCTGCTGTGGCCAGGGAGTGCAGTGGAGGATGGCCCAAGTGCTTGGGCCATGCACCCCATGGGAGACCAGGAGAAACACCTGGCTCCTGGCTTCGGATCAGCGCAGTGCGCCGGCCGCAGCACGCCAGCCACGGCAGCCATTAGAGGGTGAACCAACGGTAAAAGGAAGACCTTTCTCTCTGTCTCTCTCTCACTATCCACTCTGACTGTCAAAAAAATAAAAATAAAAAAAATTAAAAAAAAAACCTAATCCAGATTCTTCTTCAATTATTTTAAACAAGTGAAAGGAAGTGAATCCTTCCAAACTCATTCTATGAGGCTAGCATTATCTTAATTCCAAAACCAGGGACAAATGCAGCAAAAAGAAAGCTATAGACCAATATTCCTGAGAAACACAGATGCAAAAATCCTCAACAAAATACTAGCAAATCAAATACAATAACACATCAAAACGATCATCCATCTGGACCAAGTGGTTTCTCCACTGTTGAGAAATAACTCAACATACGCAAATCAATAAACCTGATACATCACATCAACAAAATGAAGGACGAAAATCATATGATTATCTCAATACATGCAGAGAAAGTGTTTGATAGAATACAGCATCTCTTCATGATAAAAATTTTAAATCTGATATGTACAGAAAATAACAGAATCAAAGCAATATATGACAGACCCACAGTCAACATCATATTGAATGGGAAAAAGATGGAAGCATTCTACTAAAATCTGGAACCAGACAAAGATGCCCAATCATTATTATTCAATATAGTTTGGGAAGATTTAGCCAGAGTCATTATCCAGAAAGAAGAAACAAAAGGATACAAATTGGCAAAAAGAACTCAAATTATCCCTGTTTGCAGATGGCATGATCCTTTATATAGGGGAACAAAAAGACTCCACTAAGAGCCTAATGGAAATCATAAAAGAATTTAATAAAGTTGCAAGATAAAAAATCCACACACAAAAATTTATAGCATTCTTACCTAACAAAAATACTCTGACTGAGAACGAACATGTAAGATCATTTCCATTCACAACAGCTACAAAAATGTTCAATACGTCAGGATAAATTTAGCCAAGGATGTGAAAGATCCTTCACAAAGGCAGGGCTGGCATTGTGATGTAGCGGGTAAAGCCACCACTTGCAATGCCAGCATCCTGTGTGGGCTCAGGTTAGACACCTGGCTGTTCCACTTCCAATCCAG
The DNA here is from genome assembly GCF_964237555.1 of Oryctolagus cuniculus. Classification (NCBI taxonomy): domain Eukaryota; kingdom Metazoa; phylum Chordata; class Mammalia; order Lagomorpha; family Leporidae; genus Oryctolagus; species Oryctolagus cuniculus. Next base: position 112,836,216 of record NC_091438.1, read on the forward strand.
CTCCCTGCTAATGTGCCTAGGAAAGCAGTGGAAGATTTCCCAAGTACTTGGGCCCCTGAAACCATGTGGAAGACCCAGAAGAAGATCCTGGCTCCTGGCTTCAGCTTGGCCCAGCCCTAGCCACCATTTAGGGAGTAAACCAGCAGATGGAAGATTCTCTCTCTCTCTTTTTCTTTCTCTCTCTCTCTCTCTCTTTCTCTCCCCCTCCCTCTCTGTAACTGTACCTTTCAAATAAATAAATTTAAATCTTAAAAAGATGGGCAAAGATTATGATCAGGCATTTTTCAAAGGAAGAAACACAAATAGCCAAGAGAGACATGGAAAAATACTCAGGATCACTTACCATCAGGGAAATGCAAATAAAATCCACGATGAGGTATCATTTCACCAAGTTAGAATGACTATCATCCCAAAACGCAAATATAACAAATGCTGGTGAGAATGTGGAGGTATCCTAATACACTGTTTTCTTTGCCATAAATGACAAATTTCACTTTTATGGATAGATACAATTTCATTGTGTATGAATAACATGTTTAATCTAGTATTCTAAAATATAATGTGTTGATTAAACTCCCTAAGATATGTTTGAAGCATAAGCATTCAATAATATTATGTATAGTGCCAGAAAACAAAGATTGAGCCTTTACATGTTCCATGAAGCTAACCTGGAGAGATCCAAGAAAAATGATTGAGTTAAACTCCCTTTTTTACTGCATGCAGGCAAAAACATTCCAGCAGCCTTCCATTCTCCCACATGTTTCTTCTAGTTGAATTATTTAATTCTGAGCTTTCCCTGCATATTACTGGAGAAGTTACCGACATTCTTTCTCCCAAGGAATGAGTAATTGCAAGGGATCTTCAGCCTGGTGGCTTCCTTTTCTGTCTATGAGAACCAGGATGATATAATGATAAGGACCTGAAGGCTAAAGCCAGGGCACAATCATAGCTCTGCCACTAACTCATGGTGTGACTTAAACAAGGACTTTCCTTTTCTAGGTCACAGATTTCTCAACTATGAAATGAGGAATTTCAATGAAGAATTTGTATGCTCAAGTTAAACTTAAAGGTCCTTTAAAGAGTAACTTGGAGTCTAGATTTCCTCCTACTTCTAGGCATTCCATTTTCTCCAACAAAGACTTTCTGGATATTAAGTATGGCTAATGTGTGGGTGTAGAAGGCTGTTAACTTCGTTGAAATTTCTGAGCTTGTCCCAAACTTACTTGGGATATCTTTAAAGAACTCTGAAGGAATTCATTTACATATCAAATCTCAGTGGCCTGAGAAATTGGAAACATGTCTCTCAGGAGGGCAAAGCACTTCAGATTCATAAATGGATAAGTCCCTGTTTCTCCTCTCTGGGAATAGCCTTTCTGCTGAAGATATTTTAAGAAGGAAATGGGAACTCTTCGATGCTTTGTGTCTTTCATACTCTGCCTCTCAGGTCCAATGGACCTTTAACAAGTGCCTACTCTAATAATTAAGGGATTATGGAGGCATTTTGCCAACAAGTATACATTTTAATTCAGTAAGTAGTGCTTCTCAAAACTTTTATAATCTTCACCATAACTGGTTGGATCTGAATTCTTTATATATATAATCATCAAATGATTTTTTCTTCTCTTTTAAAGGATACCCTAATATATAAAATGTAGATACATATGAAAAAGTCCCTAAAGCAGTTTAACTCTTCATATATTATTGAAAAGTGCTCCAAAGTTGGCAAAGGACAGTTTCTAGAGACCTTTGTTTGAAGGTGCTGCGAATTCTCAGCTCATGCCTGCAACACAGATATGGTTTCACTAAATCTTGCTGCTGCCACTGCTCTTATTATTCCCCATGGCAATAGCAATACTAGAACTGGCATTCTGCTTCCTGTAACTCTTTACTCTCACCACACCCTCACTGGAGTCCTCAGGGTTGAACTTAATAAATATGATGTGTTGGATGTCGTCTGTCTCTCCTTCAGCTCCATTCTTCACCATCCTGCATCCTAGGATCTGGAAGCTGATCTGGAAGCATAGGGTAATGAACCAACCTACTCCCAAACTTCTATTGGTTAGGTAAATGGGGAAGGGCAGCAAGAAGTCAGAAGACAAGAGCAGAGTGAGGTTGAGTGTTTATTGCCCTGCTTCCACCCTATGGATTTGTGTGTCATTTAGTTGCCGTCAACCAAAGGTCTCTTCCTCTATTAGGCAGTTCTTTGCACACAGCCATTGCTGTCTCCAGATGTTGATAGCCACCACCTTCCTTTGCCCATCAAGCTATTGATTTCCTATTACTAACAAGAGAAGATTGTACTGCTCCTTGTGGTCTACCCACTAAACCAAACCTTTGCAAACATTCACTTTATTAAACTTTATTAAACTTTATTCAATTCATCCAGTTTAAGTATGGCATACCTTTCCTGCCTCGACCCTGCCAATACACATTATCTCTAGGTTATTAACTCCTTGATGATGACTCTGTCTGTCCTACTTCATTTATTGCAGTAACTCCAGCACCTAGAACAATGTCTGGCATTAATTAGGTACTTAAGCAATATTTGTTGAGTAAGCACCTGTTTTCTAAACATGGCTTTAGAATAGGTTTTATGGGGCTAAAGTCTGAATGGGTCTCGTGCAAATAAGGGGCCATGAAACTTAAGCTTCTTCAGCTTTAAATAGCCTTGTCTTGAATCTCAACTCAGACGTTCAAGGAATCCATCAACTGCTTTCACAAAAACATGAAGAGAACTATATGATGCAATGTAAAAAGCATATAATTGGAAATCAGATTGACATTGATGGGAAATCCACTCCTCTGCATATAAGCTGTGAACTTGGATAAAAGATTCAACCTCCAAGAGCCTTCCTTGGTCTATTTCGCCTATGAAAGAGGAGCACTAGGTCTCCTCTCAAGAACCATTGTAAGGATTAACAGAGATAACCAGGGAAAAGGCCTGGCATACAGCAGGCCTGCTCCATCTGGCAGAGGTGAGCATGTAGCCTTCCTTCCAGCCATCCCCAAGCTTGCCTAATGTCTATCAGAATCTATGATTTCCCTGGTGAATATTCTAAAAACCAGTCGAAGAAGCTACTACTTCAGAATCAGAACAAAAGACTTGTTCACACCAAGTGCTGGAGTCCATATTTGCACAACAGAATATCTTACCTCTAGCATAGATTGTTGGCTGCTAAATATCCAATCCTGTTTGCTAAGAATTCTTTTATGTCATCAGCCATAACTCAGCCAGATCTCTGAGGAGCCATTTAGATGCTCCCAGCAAATTTTTTTATTGCTTTCTCAGAGGAAAATTTTTCCCATATTTCATTTTCTCTAAGTGATCATCTAAAACATGTCAGCGGCCTTCTACATAAACATTTTATTATAGAGTTGAATAAGCCACATTTTAGAGCTCTCTTTTTAAAAAATTTGTGTATTCTGTTATTAATACTCCATATTCCAGATACTCAAATATAAATTATACCCAAATCTTTGCTTAAACAATGCAAACTCAATGAAATTGGAAATGGCATTTACTTTTCTCATACTGTACTCTCAGAACAGAACAGTACATCATACCAGATATATAACAAATACTTAGTAAATGTTTTCTATTTAATAAATGAATGATTGAGTAATGCATTTAGAATGGAAAATCAGAGGATGATCAAAGGCATACAAATCATTAGGGTAAACTCATGAAATTGGTCAAGTACAGAAAGTATTTTGTGCCACATAACCACAGAGGTTTAATATCTTGTGGAAAAGTGAGTTCTGTCTTCATGAATAGAGATACTGATGCAGAAACTAGCTAATATACAGCAGGAATGCCATAGAGAAAAGTCTTGCCTGGAATCAAAGATAGGCAGCTATTACTTTTAATTCCCAATCCAATACTAAGAGTATTTGAATTCATAATTCATATGCCTAAATGTTGAATAATGATTTTTAGCAACAAGAACCTAATTAACCTTGGGCTAATTTCAGTCCCGTTGCACTAGCTTTGATACCTTGAACAATTAATTTCTTTGGACCTCAGTTTCTGAATCTGTAGAATGGCCATAATTTTCTGACTTTATGGAATCATTGTAGATTAAGTGAAGTAATAAATTTAATAGCCCTTGAGTGTGACTCTAAATATCTATTAACCATGGGACAAAATTAGATTCTTTATGTAGACCCATCCCCCTCCAACTCATGCTCTTATTTTTAAAGTTAGAATAGTTAAGACACCATTCAAGGCTGCAGTGCACTGAAGTTACTGGTCTCTTGCACCATCACTGATCTTAATCACCTTCAGGACTTTCTTTTTGTTTTTCCAACAGGTGTTGTAAACATTTATTCATAGTAGGGTAGCAAAATAAATGGCCAAATTTTAAAAATTCCATATATTCCTATTACCCAAAGAATATCTTTATTAACATTTTAATATCCTGTACAATTGTGTAGCCAATTTTCTATGTATAAATGTGCATAAACATACACACAATCATATTTTAAATACCGTCATGACTTTTATCAAGTCATACATCATGTTTAGTTTCGCACTCTTCAGGCATAAGATGAAGGCCTTCGTTAACTAGTTCTTCAGATGCCCTCAAGTCCTGAAAAAATAGTGTTACTTCATAAAATTTAATCTGCCTATCTTTTGTCACTCTTTAAATGCTCCGAGTAATATTAGGTAAGCAAATCCGCACATTTCTCTCAGGTCTTCTGACTGTTATAGGCAGGATCCCAGTGTGTGACTGGTTCTGACTTTGTCTCACAGGTGTATTATTGGGTACTTTGGGCTTTGTGAAATGCAATGAGCCATGGGTAATTCATTAGACATAATCAACCTATCTTGGCAGGTATCCTCTCTGAGGATATGACTTCACATTCATCTCTTCCACAATGACTTCATTTCTTCCTAGAAGGAGCTGAAGAATTAATATATTGTAGCTATCAGTATGAATTTCCATTTCTCAAAAGGCGATTTTTTTTAATATGGGCCTTGTATCCCTCCTGCTGTTACAAAATGGAGCCCTCCATCTCCCTCTCTGAACCCACCCTCAAAAGCCACCAAAAAAACTCATTCTTTGCTAAACATGTACTTCCTTAACCATAGCAGGAAACAGGTCATTTTGGCCTCCTCTCCAGAAACCCTACAGTGCATTTGTGTGTCTTCCTCAAATATGATTAGTTCTTTGTATAAAAAGCCTGATATCTACATTATTATATTACCACCAGCTGGGAATAATTTTCAATACTAATAGTATGAATAATAAAGCATAGCATTACAGTGGGGTGAGCTATACAGTGGAGATAAAAGAGCAAGGGTCAAAAAAAAAAAAAAAGACTTTTGCCTCTAACTGGGAAATTAAACTGCCCTCTTAGTTTTGGTTACAAAGGAAAGAAAAAGATTTCACTCAACTGTGAAGGCAAAGGATTTGATTGATAGGGCTGTTATCCTTGGTTAGCTTTATAATGACTTCGTTTGGATAGGTTGATTCTAAGAAAAATTGGTCTCAAAAATACGCCTCTGCCTCCATGCCCATATGTAAGTCACAGCCTCCCTCCCCCTACCCCAATAGCACTTTCTCACAGCAGCTTCGTCATTAATGAGTAGTGTTCAGGTTCTGGATGATTTCAGGCCTCAATTTGCTGATGCACTAGCAAATCTTGGTTGTATTAATCTTTGAAGTGTTCTTACCCGGAGGTTTCAATGAGAAACATATGTTTCTGCCTTTTGCATCAACTCCAGAAACTCTCATGGTCTAAATGCTGAGACTTCTCAGGAACCCTCTACAGACTCAAACCACCCCAGCTCACTGGAGCGTGGATCCGGAAGGCATAGGGATACTGTGGACTAAAGGAATGGACAGGGGCCAGCACCTTTGTATAACAAATAAAGCCAGCCCTGCAATGACAGCATCCCAAAAGGGCTCCAATTTGTGTCCTGAATGTTCCTCTGCCAATCCGTCTCCTTGTGAATAGCCTGGGAAAGCAATAGAAGATGGCCTAAGTGTTTGGCCTCCTGCCATGGGGAAGACCTAGATGAAGCTCCTGACTTTGGCCTGGCTCAGCCCTGGCTGTTGTGGCCATCTGGGAATGAACCAGTGGATGGAAAATCTCTGTACATCACTATCTCTCTGTAACTCTTACTTTCAAGTAAATAAATCTCTTTTTAAAGAGATGAAGATGGAGCTGAGCATCACTTTAGTCCCAGGTTGGAACACAGAAGAATTTCCTGCCCATCTGGTTAAAAAAAAATTACTACCAACTGAGTTTTAGAACTAAATGTAAAGCATTAAAACTGCTCTCTTTTTTTGTAATGTAGTGAAACATCCAAAAATCCTATCTTCTCTTTTTCTAAAATAGAGAAATATGTAGTAAATTAAAATTATCTATCTCCCCCGCCATGTGTGCAATGGAGCCCCAGAACTTCTTACTCACATCTAGCCATGAACTGTACCTGTCAATCAGTCTTTCCCAACCCTTCCCTCCCCAACCCCTGGCAATCACCAGTATAGTTAACTTTAATGCACTTTTTTAAGACTGCATATATGAATGAGATCATGTTTTATTTCTCTTTCTGTGCTTTGCTTATTTTACTTAAATTACCTCCAGTTCCATCTATGTTGTAAATGACAAGATTTCATACTTTTATGGATAAATAATATTTCATTGTATATCTTTACCACCTTTTCTTCATCTATTCATCAGGGGATGAACACGTAGGCTGTTTCCATCTCTTGGTTATTGGGAATAGTGCTGAAATAAACATGGCAGTACTGATGTCTCTTTGACAAATGGATTTCATTTCCTTTGGCTGTATACCCAAAAGTGGGAATGCTGCATAATGTGGTAGCTCAACTTCCAGATTTTTGAGGAACCTCTGTGCTATTTTCCCTCCATATTGTGTTCCCTTTTCTCCAACACTCACCAACATTTGCTATCTTTTCTTTTTGATAATAGCCAATCTAACTTGAGTGAAGTGATATCTCATTGTGGTTTTGATTTATGTTTCCTTGATGTTTACTGACATTGAGCAATTTTTTCATTTACCTGATGTCCATTTGTAAGTGTTGCTTTAAGAAATGTCTGTTTAGACAGGAAAGACAAAAGACATTAATGGTTTCTTAGCCTATTCTTTGCAACAGAATATTTCTAGCTGAGTAAAAGTATTACCTTTCCTTGTAAAGAGGATGCTGCCTTAAGAATTGCATATTGTAAAAAATCTTTAGGAAAATACAGAATATTTGTTTACCAAACATTTACTTTTTGCATAATTTTGTAATAATTATTTATCAGCCGGCACTGCAGCTCACTTGGCTAATCCTCCATCTGTGGCACTGGCACTCCAGGTTCTAGTCCCGGTTGGGGCGCCAGTTCTGTCCCTTGCTCCTCTTCCAGTCCAGCTCTCTGCTGTGACCCGGGAAGGCAGTAGAAGATGGCCCAAGTGCTTGGGCCCTGCACCTGCATAGGAAACCAGGAGGAAGTACCTGGCTCCTGGCTTCCGATCAGTGCAGCGCCGGCCCTAGCGGCCATTTGGGGAGTGAAACAACGGAAGGAAGATCTGTCTGTCTCTCTCTCTCACTGTCTAACTCTGCCTGTCAAAAAAAAAATGAATTATTTATCAAAATTATGTGAGGTTCCAGAATATGTAAAAATAATAAAAAAGATTAACATCCTTTGTCATCTTTTTTAACAACTTAATACATTATCCCTCTTAGTAGTTTTTTTGTCTGTTCTACTTAATATGACTGGTTTAATTCTGTAATTAATACACAGTTATTCTTAAGTGTTGAAAATTAACTGAAATGTGATCCCTGTTAAACATAAGAGTGGGAATAAGAGAGGGAAGAGATGTATAATTTGGGACATGCTCAAGCTGACTTGCCCCAAATGGTAGAGTTAGAAACATACCAGGGGACTCCAATTCAATCCCATCAAGGTGGCATGTACCAATGCCATCTCACTACTCCAAGTGATCAATTTCAGTTCACAATTGATCATAATGAAAGGACTAAGAGTCAAAGGGAGCACATAAACAAGTCTAGTACCTGCTAACACTAACCGATAGAATAAATAAAGGGGAGAGTGATCCAACATGGGAAGTGAGATACTCAGCAGACTCATAGAATGGCAGATGTCCTAAATAGCACTCTGGCCTCAGAATCAGCCCTAAAGGCATGAGGACCTGGCTGAAAAGCCCATGAGAGTATTTCAGGCATGGAAAGCCAAGACACTCTGGCAAAAAGATCTCTGTGAGTGAGATCCCAGTGGAAAGAACAGGTCATCAAAGAGGGAGGTGCCTTTCTCTGAAGGGAGGAGAGAACCTCCACTTTGACTATGACCTTGTCTAAACAAGATAAGAGTCGGAGAACTCAGAGGGCTTCCATAGCCTTGGAAACTCATGACTGGAGCATAGGGAGATTGCTGATGCCATAGACAGGAGTGTCAATTGGTAAAGTCAACAACAGGAGTCACTGTGCACTTACTCCTCATGTAGGATCTCTGTCCTTAATGTGCTGTACACTGAGGCTTAATGCTATAACGAGTACTCAAACAATATATTTCACTCTGTGTTTCTATGGGGGTGCAAACTGTTGAAATCTTTACTTAATGCATACTAAACTGATCTTCTGTAAATCAAAAAAAAAAAAAAAAAGAAATTATCAATCCCCAACTTGACTCTCACTGGGATTAATCATGACAATAGGTCTGATCTGATTTCATCATCATTTAAAAAAAATCATCTATTATTTCTCACTTTATGTTTCTGTGTGGGAGCAAGCTGTTGAAATCCTTACTTAATGTATACTAAGCTGATCTTCTGTATATTAAGATAATCGAAAATGAATCTTGATGTGAATGGAAGGGGAGAGGGAGTGGGAAAGGGGAGAGTTGTGGTGGGAGGGACGGTATGGGGGGGAAGCCATTGTAATCCACAAATCGTACTTTGGAAATTTATATTCATTAAATAAAAGTTAAAAAAATGTCCTATACTCATCAGGAAGAATCTGTATATTTTTATAAATAAATCTTTAAGTCTGTTCCCTCTGATTCTGTATCATACATTGCTTTTGTAGAAGTAAATGTTTCTTGTTATTTAAAAAAAACACGATGTCTTCTTAAATCTATTGCCCATTTTTTATTGGTTTATTTTTGTTTTGCTATTAAATTTCTTGAGTTCCTTAAATATTTGTACATTAACCCTTGTTGGATGTATAGTTTGCAAGAAGTGAATCATCTAAAAAAATTTAAATTGCTTTATCCCTTAACAACATTTAGAACTCCCTAAGTACATGACTACACGGAATTCATCCTGTGATAGATCCTCAGTATCTATCACAATAACTGAAGCATAAATGTTACTAAGAAATGTTTCTGACAGAGTAAATGATTAAGACAGATCAACCAGAAAAGGGGTTTAAAATACAGTTGGAAAACCATTTCTAGTTTGGGGAAGCAAAAATTTTCAGCCATGATAGAATTTTACCCACTTGTATAGTTGTATATATATTTCTCTGCTTTCTCCTGACGCCTCTTCACTTCTTGATAATTGAAGGAATAAAGTCTGCTTCCATCCATGAATATCTTTGCTATGCTAAAGTCTCAACTTTCCCTAACAAATGCTGTGAAAACTCATCCTAAAAACTTACTTCTGCTTCTTATAAAGTTCCATACTAGGAATTTTGCATAAAGTTTATCCATAGAAAGTTTAATTTTCCATATTAATATGGTATATTTTACTTTCTTTGACAATATAAGCATATGACCAACTAAAATTTCATTTTCACTTCAGTTTCTGGGAACTTCAGAGTCAAATTTTTTGTCCAATCTTAACAATTGTATAAAAATCTCTTTATATATTCCTGTGTTTATCTTATTTTATTATTGACTTAAATTCAATCAAAATTTAGAGAAAATCACTTTGTATACAAAACTGTTCTAGAGGCTTGAAATACATCAATTAATAAAACAAAAATAAAATTCTTCCCTCATGTCTCTTACCTAGTTTAGTTGCATAGTTTGTATCATAAGAATCAATTTAAAAATTAGTATAAGACTAATTAGTGATCTAAAGTTGATGCTTTTTTCATTAAATACCTGGTCTCTTCTTTTATAATGCATCCAGTAAAAATGAGTCTTTCACCTACATTTCGTAAATTCTTACTTCACACATTTGAAATCTATAAGCAAAACATAATTCACTTCTGACTTTCTTAAATAATGGTAATAGAAAGTTTATAGGCAGCTTCAGTAATCCCTAATCAGCATTTTCTAACACATTAACAGTTGGTGTCTGGAGTCTGACGTTTGCTGTGAATGAGTGCCTGACAGCTTTTATTGTAAGTTTGGGCTGATTTTGCCTAGTAATGTGCTCCCTGCTGTCTAGGGGGAGGGAACTTTACTTTCCAAGATGCCCTATACAGTGTCAATGTCAGTCTCTCAACCCACTCCAAGGCTCACCCCTCCCCACCTGATGCAAACTACCCTGAAGGATTTCTAGCTCTGGTCAGATATGACTTAGGTTGTGGTTTTGAGGGCTGCTCTACAGAAACACGTGTCAGTCTTTAGAAACACCTACAGAGCATTCTTAAATAAAGGATCATACTGAGAGAGCCAAAGCATAGACTGATTTGAACTTACTTCATGGACTAAGAATACACAATTTGTGATATGGTTAATAGAAGCATAATATATATACAATTGAAAATATTCTACAATGGGAACTTGATATGTATGTCCTCTTCAATTTTCTCAAAGGATTAGGAAAAACTTTCAGAGTAAAATGGATAGATGAATGAGATTACAGCTTTCCTGTTGTCTGTGCTCTTCCCTGCCATTGAGACTCAGTTGTTTTATAATGCCTGTTCTGCCAAAGTATTTGACCAAGGGAAGCCTGAGCTGAAAATTTTCCCTTATTGTGCACAAAAATGGAAATCCATTCATTCAATCTAACCCCACCTATCCCACCTCTGCTTATTTCACTTTCATTACTATCCAGAATACACATACAAATAACTAATTCCAATATAGTTCCCTGAACAATAATTTAATTAGTTATCACTGGGAATGCAAAAATAGGCAGGAAACAACAGCAAGGACTAAAGCTGCTACTAACCATGTCACTCATGATTGTGCATTTGAAGATATCAGCACCTGTTGAACCCGGAAGTTCACAGTTTGTCTGTTTTGTGCTTCATATATTGATGAAAAGTGTGACTCTAGCACTACAGCAAAAAAAAAAAAAAAAAAAAACACTTCACCACTCTGCGTCTGCTTCTATCTATATTCCCAACAGGTTATTTTCTTTTCCTTTCAGGCAATTGTTAGGAAAATGTGCTCCAAAGATATTCATACAAGAGATGAGTACAAGATCACCACCTTGCAAATGCATTTTGCTAGGTGAAAGAAGCTAGTCCCAAAGGACTGTGTGCCTTGTGAATCCATAGAGAGAATATTAAAATGGCAAAACATTGGTAATAAAGAAATGGCACTTGCATTTCTGTTTAGATGGATGGAGAAAAAGTTGCGAGGAGGAGAAGAAGCCCACTTTCCTAGCAAGCAACAAAATAAGGAAATGAGCAAATTTTGGTGGGCGGGGGGGAGAGGAATTTGAACCATTCCATATCATTTTAGGGGTAGTTGCATGGGTCTATGTGCTTACCAAAACCCACCAAAGATACACAATCAGGAATAGATTTTATATAAAATAAAAAGGTGTTTACATCCATGTGCTTTGTTTGCATGGCATAATGGGAAGAACCTTGGTTCTGTATCTAACATTATGGATGTGTTCATCTACTGAAGATACTATATATTCACACCAGCATTAGCTATTAGCCTTTGGATTGATACTGTCAAAGGCAATGCTAGAATTTTGGCAAGACAGATTCAAGTATATAAACAACATGAGATCATAGAATCTGAAAGTTAAAAGTGATATTTAGAATAATTTCCCGTATGCAGGAAAAATCATATAATCAATCATCTCAATAGTTTCAGAATATTTTTCTATCAGAAATATGGAACATCTAACTCTTATTTTTAAAAGAACTAAGCATAAAATGGAATATTTTCATCCAAATTAAAGACATCTGCAAAAGTCTCAAGCTAACATCATACTTAGAGGCAAAAGACTAAATGCTTTCTCCTAAAGTGAGGAACAAGTCAAGAATGTCTTTTCTCAACAATTCTGCTAAACTCTCTGCTGGAGGTTCTAGCCAAGGACATGCGGAAATGTTGGGAGAAATAGATGCTTCACTATCTTACTGGTGACAATTTTTTCATAGGTATATACATATACCAAAATATATATTACACACTTCAATTGGTACGGAGGTATGGTTTAGTTTATGTCAATTACATGTTTTCAACAAAGCTTAAGCACAGTCCTTCAAGTTCTTCTACCTGCAAGTAAGCAAAGCTGAATAGAGCTCTTTTTTTAAATCATTTTCAAACTTTTTATTTTCTTTTCTTCTAAAGGCAGAGACACACACACACAGAGACATCTCTCATCCACTTGTTCGCTTCTGAAATGCCTACAACAGGTAGTGCTAGTCCAGGCCAAAGCCAGGAGTCAGGAATTCACTTTGGGTCCCCCACATAGGTGTAAGAGATCCAACTACTTGAGCCATCACCTGCTACCTCCCAGTGTGTGTATTAGCAGGAAGTTGGAACCAAGGGCAGATCAGGGACTGAAACCCATGCATTCTGATACAGCGTGTGTGCTGGTGACTTACTGCGCCAAAATCATATCCCCTTTTTATTTTAATATTTTTTAAATATCTCTTTACTTGCTTGAAAGTCAAAGTTACAGAAAGTGGGAGAGCAGAGAAAGAGAGAGAGATTCCATCTGCTTGTTCACTCTCCAGGTGCTCTCGATGGTGAGGGCTCAGCCATGCCAAAGCCAGGAGCTTCATCCAAGTCTCCCATGTGGGTAGCAGGGACCCAAGTACTTGAGCCATCTTCTGCTACTTTTCCCAGGTCATTAGCAGGAAGCTATATTGGAAATGGGTGGCAGGGACCTAAGTACTTGAATTGTCATCTGTTGCCTCTTTCCCCCTCTTCCGCAACTCCTCCATGATACACATTAGCAGGAAGCTGAACTGAAAGTGGAGTAGCCAAGATTAAACCAGGCACTCTGATATTAGATGCAGGCATTCAAAGTTGCACCTTACCCCCTCTTTTTCACAGCGTTGGCCCCTATTCTTTGCTTTTTGGATTCTGATATCTGATCAATAATCAGACTGTCTCAACGGACTATGATGGTATTTTACTTATGCCTAAAATATTCACACTGGTTTTTAATCTATTCCATTCATGGAGTTTGTTGACCAGTCTGCATTTTGAGATAGGCATGGTTGCTATTTCCATTCTAATTCTTTAGATGAGGTAATCGAGACTCTGAAATGATAAAATTAGAGAATCAGCCAGAAGTGAAGCCCAGAATGAAGCTCGGGTCTCTTGTGTCCTGGTGAAAATTCTCTATAATATTTCACACCCTAGTGTGGTAGTATACCTCCCCCACCATAACAACTGTGCTGTGTTTCATGAACAGCATTAGGCTTCTCACACATATCACCTCACTTTGTTTTCAGAGCAGTCCTGTCAGCCTATTGTTACTACTCCCTTCTACAAATCGAGAACACAGGCTCAGAAGGCATGATTAGCATCTGGCACAGGTAGCAAGAGACAAAACCAGGTGCAGAATCCAAGGCTCTCTGACTCCCAACTTGCACTTAAAACTTACAGTTCTTGCTTTAAAGGGAACAGATAATCACCTCTTTCTTCACCAGATAGAATAACAAAAAGAGTTCATATTGTATGATATAGGGCAGATATTACAAATTGTTATTTGAAAATTGTTAAAAATTGAGAGATTTTATGTGACAGTGTGGATTTCTAGGCCCACCACATGTCAACACAACTGGTGACAGATACAAGGTGAACTCCTGAGTCTGTACTTTCTTGTTTGCCACAGTTTCCTGTCTGACAATTCCCTCGTGTTCCTTCTTGGCCTAGCAGGCATGAGGGTTGTTATTGACTCTTCAGAGGATATAGGCAATGGAATTTACAATCAAGGTTCCAGGTGAACATCACATTTCCTACACTTTCTGAGAGCTGATGGCACTCCTAAAACACAATCACAAGTCCTTTGCATTTCTTCCCATCTATACATGGAGCTTATTCTCTGACCTGTGGAATCTATGTGCTCTTGTGACCGTTCTGACCAATCAGTCATTGGAGAAATGGGGGCGGGGGAGGAGCAAGACACTAAAACAAAAAAATAAGACAATAACAGGCGAGTCAAAGAATCAGGAAGATGGTGGCAGAAGAGGAAATCCACAGCTATGAAAAAAAGAAAGCTACATGAAGCAAGCACTGTGGAGCACTAGTCCCAAAGATTAATTTTCTTTTATAGCCTAACACCTTTTGCCTAGTTACTGTGCTGTTAAAAATACTTTAGAAAGTAGCCAGGCCAATGACTGCAGATAGAAACAGATAAACAGGAGCACGTAACAACAAAAAAAAATCTAGACAGGAAAATATGTAAATACAGAAAATAAACTACATGCTACTATTAAAAAAAAAAAGAACTAGATAAGGCAGGCCATGGAGTGCCAGAGGTGGTGGGTAGATAGTGGAGGACATGAAGTCGTGACCACCAGAAAGTACACCCGAGATAGAACCTTCTTCTGGCTGTGTGTAGTGTTACATACGTCACCAGGCTCACTCTGAAGCAAATTCTTGAGTAGTACTTTTTGTTTTTCTAAAGATTGGTGACCATTTTTTTTGTTTATTCAATGCATAGAAAGGTTAATTATACTAGTGACGGTGATTAGAAAACAATTCTTGGAAAATGCTTTGGTAACAACAGGTTGGCAGTGTACGGAAACCATCTGCTGCCTACAAATGTTAAGGTAAATGTTCAGATTTGTGAGATTAGCAATTACAGATTGTATGGTAGTTTAGCGGAGTGAAAATACATGCTGTGTTGATGTAGACTTTCTGGATCTTTTTGACACCCAGCCTAAAAGAAACACCATTTTATAAGAAAGATGCCCTTTGGGCATATCAAAACTTTGAGTAGATCATCTTTGTTTGCACGTATGAAAGCTAACAAAACACAAACATCACACAAGGGAATTTAGTATTTATACTGAATGTCTCCTAAGTAAATTAAGCCTCCCTGGTTTGCTCTTGCCTTGACCCACTAATGGGAACAGGATCATAGATGGAAGATTTGTTTCTTGTAAAAATATTCAGTTTATTATACAAAGAAACATAAAATGCTGCTCCTCTGACCCTGTGGTGTGAGCTGCTCTCAAGGGCTGCAATTGTGGTACTTCCAGCTGCTTTGTCATAGAACGGTCCACTCTCACCTCTTCTGACTGCACAGCTCCATATCTCCCCACCTCCACTCTGGTGGAAAGAAATGGAAATGGCTAATGTGCTCCCAATTTAGCAAACTCTGCCAGGGCTGCTAATCCATCACTCTAAGGGTACTTCTTAAAGAGACAGATTCTTGTGAAAACCATTCAGCTGAAGCTGAGGAGAAATATTTTAAGTAGAGTGGAATTCAAAATTATGAATGGCAATGGGGAAGGGACACAAATCATATTTGCTAATGGAAGTGAAAAATCTAATTCATCCCTTGTGGTTTCAGCTTGCATAGCAACACCTTATTATGCTTAGGCCCTAGGTGGCTTGTGTCCATTACTAATTGAGTAATGGACACAAGAACATACAAATTAGAGTTTTAGGCAATCCTAGATCTATAGGTGATTAACAGCATTCTAACCCTGAGTAGCCACTGTTGATGCTGCTGCTAAGTCCTGGAAAGGTATGGAGGAAAGCGTGTAGTTAACATCAGTTCGTAGATGTGAACATTTTATGAGAGTGGTTGTGAAGGAGAGGTAAGAAGGGAAACTTTCAGAAGACTATAGGGCATGTGAAAGAACCCAGAATGTGAAATCAGAGATTTGTCTAAATAGAGACTTTTTCACTACTTAACTGATCGTGTGCTAGGTATTTCAACTCTCCAAACCACACAGTTCTCAGTATTAAAACTGGATGGATAACCACAATGCATTGCTCCTAGGACTGCCATATGTGACAGACAGCTAGCTCTCTGTGACAAATGCCTATTAGTCCTTCTTTCTTTGTTAAGCAAAATGTAATTTGGAGTTGGTGTTCATTCTCATCCAGCTCCCTGCTCATGTGCCTGGGAAAGCAGCAGAGGATGGCCCAAGTACTTGTGTTCCTGCACCCATGCAGGAGACCTGGAGGAAGCTCCTGGCTCTTGGCTTCCTCCTGCCCCAGCCCCTGTCATTGTGGCCATTTGGGGAGTGAACCAGCAGATGGCAAGATCTATGTCACTCTGTATCTCCTCTTTCTCTGAAAATCTGCCTTTCAAATAAGTAAAGTAAATCCTAAAAGAAAAGGAAAAAACTACTACTCAAATAGTATTTTATACTTTGCATATCTGTGTGGATGCAAACTGTTGAAATCTTTACTTAGTATATACTTAGTTGATCTTCTGAATATAGAGATAATTGAAAATGATCTTGATGAAGAATGGGATGAGAGAGGGAGTGGGAGATGGGATGGTTGCGGAGGGAGGGAGGTTATGGGGGGAAAAGCTGTTATAATCCAAAAGTTGTACTTTGGAAATTTATATTTATTAAATAAAAGTTGAAAAAAAAAGGTGAGGGTGGAGGGGGAGAAATCCCACTATGTTCCTAAATCTGTATATGTGACATATATAAAACTTGGAAAACTTAAATAAAATTTTAAAAAAAGAAAAGGAAACATACAAAGAAAATCACACCTAGACATTCCATTATAAAACTACTAAAATTCAAAAATGAAAACATTTTAAAAACAGCTAGAGGGGCAGGCACTGTGGCATAGCAGGCAAAGCCAGGGCCTGCAGTGCCCACATCCCATATGGGCACCAATTCAAGTCCTAGCTGCTCCACTTCCGATCCAGCTCTCTGCTATGGCCTGGGAAAGCAGTAGAAGATGGCCCAGGTCCTTGAGCAGGCCCCTGCACCTCTGTGGGAGACCCGGAGGAGGCTCCTGGCTCCTAGCTTCTAATTAGCAAAGCATCGCATCCATCTAGGGAGTGAACCAACAGATGAAAGACCTCTCTCTCTCTCTCTCTGCCTCTGCCTCTATCTCTCTGTAACTCTGCCTTCAAATAAATAAATAACTAGAAAAACAGCTAGAGAAAAAAGGAAAAAAAATAACCTTCAGAGTACCAAAAAACTGATGGCTGGATTTTCAATAGAAAATTAATACTGAAGCTAAATAACTGTATCTCTAAAGTACTGAATATAAATAACCATCCACCCTCAAATTTAAAACTAATCTAAAATAGTAAAAAAAATTAATGAAAGAGGAAACTTATTCTTGGTGTTCAACAGAAATAATTGCTTACACCCTCCCCAAAAATGAACAAGAATGTTAATCACGCCTTCATTTATGTCAAAAGAGAAAAACAACCCATATCTATCAAAAACAGAATAGATAAATTATTGTGGTTTGTTCATTCAGTAGGATACCCTATGGCAGTAAGGCAAAATAAATCACCACTACTCATAAAATATTAATGAATACCATTGTCTTAAAGTCAAGAGAAAGAAGACAGAAACAAAAGTACATATTGTATGGTTCCATTTATATGAAGCTCAAAACCTGAAAAAGCTGATTCACAGAAAATGAGAGGTATTGTCAGATAAGGAATATGGGGGGCTTCCTTTTGTGTTGCATATATTCAAAACATTGACTTGGAAAGTGAAAAGGTAAAAATCCATCACACTGAATACTTAATATTTATACTTTTAGATCTGCATAAATTATTCCTCAATATTACTTGCATGAAAAGAAAGTGAAATAAAGAATTAATAAAAATATTCTCATACAAGCAAACAAACCCTTAGAATTTATTATCAATAGAACCATTCTAAGAAAACTTCAGTAAGACAGTACTTCACACAGCAAAAAAATCACCACAAACAATGAAATAAAAATGTAGGTAGTTATCAAGGGCAATATAAAAGGAAACATAAGAATAACCTGTACAAAACAGTAATAATATATTGTGAAATTTAATATATGTGTATTATTTGCATGACACAAACAACATCAGGGAAAGAACACATAGGATAAAAATATTCAAAATGCTAACAATTTCAGGGAAATGTTAAATGAACTTATTTTTACTGAACTTTAATTAGATAAGGATATTTGTTGTAGGTTCTAGGATGGTATGGTAATGGAGTGTATAACTAGTTAATGCAGGTGAAATAATAAAATGATAGATAGGGTAGAGGAATTTAAACACACAAATGTGCCAGCAACTATATAAACTGAGTCAGGGATCAATTCAACAGGAAGATGTGACCTTAGTAAATGTATATGCATCTAATACTAGGGTGCCAGGCTATTTAAAACAAATGTTAATGGATCTGGAAGGAAACATAGACTCTAATACACTAACAATAGGGGGCTTCAACACCCCCACCCACTTTAATCAATGTAAGGATCAACTAAACAAAAAGTCAACAAAGAACCACAGAGATAATCTGTACTATGGATTAAACGGAATTGATTGATATCTACAGAACATTTCATCCCACAGCCGCAGAATACACATTTTTTTTTCATCAGTGTGTGATACTTTCTCTAGGATAGACCACATGCTAGGCCATAAAGCAAGTCTCAAAAAATTCAAAAAATTGAAATCATATAATGTATCTTTTCTGAACCACAAAGGAATAAAGCTGGAAATTAACAACTTGAGAAACTCTGGAAAATATGCAGACACATGAAGACTGAACAATACACTCCTGAATGAACAGGGGGTAATAGAAGGAACCAAAATAGAAATCAAAAATTTCTGGAAACAGGGGCCATCATTGTGTTATTGCTGGTTATTCTAACACCTGTGACACCAGCATCCAATATGGGCACCAATTCAAGACCTGGCTGTTCTACTTCTGATCCAGCTTCCTGCTAATATACCTGGTAAATCAGCAGAAGATGGCCTAAGTCCTTGGGCTCCTGCACCCATGTGGAAGATCCTGAAGAAACTCCTGAATCTTGGCTTCAGCCTGACCCAGAGCTGGCTATTGCAGACATTTAAGGAGTGAGCCAGTGGATGGAAGATCTGTCTCTCTGTGTCTGTGTCTTTACATCTCCCTCTCTCTGTGAAGATGACAACACAAAATATCAAAATGTATAGCATACAGCAAAAGCAGTGTGAAGAAGAAAGTTTATAGCAATTGGTGAGTACATCAAGAAATTAGAAAAGCATCTAATAAACAATCTAACAATTCATCTCAAGGAATTAGAAAAACAACAACAAACAAAATCAAAAATTAGTAGGAGGAAAAATATTTAAAGTTAGAGAAGAAATAAACAAAATTAAAACAAAAAAGATACAAAAATATCAGTGAAATAAATAACTGGTTTTTTGAAAAAAATGAAATCAATACATCATTGGCCCAACTAACAAAGGAAGAACACCCAAATTGGGAAAATCAGAGATGAAAAAGAGATATAATAGTGGATACCACAGAAATAAAAAGAATCATTAAATTACTACAAGTAGCTATATGCCAAAAAAATTAAAAATCTAGAAGAAATGGATAGATTTCTGGACATATAGAATCTACCAAAATTGAGTCACAAAGACAGAAAATAACCAAGATGGAGATTGAATCAGTAATAAAGACCCTGCCAACAAAAAAAAGCCCAGGACTGGATGATTTCACTGTTGAATTCTACCAGACTTTTAAAGAACTGATTTCAATTCTTCTCATACTGTTCAAAACAATTGAAAGGGAGTAAATTCTCCCAAACTCCTTGTATGAGGTCAACATCACCTTAATTCCCAAACAAGAAAAAGATACAAGAAAGAGACCTATGGACCGATATTCTTTATGAACATAGATGCAAAGATCTTCAACAAAATGCTAGCTAATTGAATTCAACAACACATCAGAAAGATCATTCACCCAGACCAAGTGGGATTTATCCCTGATATATGTGGATTGTTCACCATACGAAAATCAATATGTGATACATCACATTAACAAACTGAAGAACAAAAATCATATGATTATCTCAACAGATAGTACACAACATCCTTCCATGTTAAAAAAAAAGTAAACATTCCTTAACAGAAGACAATATATGACAAACTCATAGCCAGCATCATATTGAAAAAAGTTGGAAGCATTTCCACTATGATCCAGAACCAAAGCAAGGATTCCACTTTCACTATTGCTATTCAGTATAGTCCTGGAAATTTTAGCCAGAGCCAATCAGCAAGAACAAGAAATCAAAGGGATGCAAAATAGAAAGAAGGAAGTAAAACTATCCCTTTTGCAGATGACACTATTCTATATAAAGGGGAACCAAACGATTCCACTAAATTACTATTTGAACACAGGAGAATTTGGTAAAGTTGCAGGATGTAAAATCAACACACAAAAACCAATAGCCTAGGTGTACACAAACAATGCTATGACTAAGAAAGAACTTGTAAGATCAGTTCCATTTACAATAGCTACAAAAAATTTAAATAACTTGGAATAAATTTAGCCAAGGAGATAAAAGATTTCTACAATAAAAATTACAAAATATTAAAGAAATAAAAGAAATAATAAATAAATAATAATAATTAATAAAATACATTAATTATAAAATTACAAAAATACTAAATTATATATTAATTATATAAAATAACAAATAATAAAGAAAGAAATAGATAATAATACACAATAAAATAATAAAATACACAAAAGTAGAAATGTTCATAGATTGGAAGAATTAATATTATCAAAATGTACACATTATCAAAAGCATACAAATCCAATGCTACCATGATCAAAATAATAATGAAATTCTTCTCAAATCTAGAAAAAATTATGCTAAAATGCATATGGAAACATAAGAGACCAAGAATAGCTAAAGCAAATATAAACTATAACAACATATAACAACAAAGCTGGATACATCACAATTCCTGACTTCAAGACATACTACAGGACTATTATAATCAAAACAGCCTGGTACTGCCACAAATTAAACATGGAAAATGTTTAAACAAAATGTTTAATGTTAATGTTAAACAAAATGTAATAGAACAGAAACCCCAGAAATTAACCCACACATCTACAATCTAATCTTTTATATATGAACCAAATTCATCCCTGGGTAAAGGACTGTTTTTTCAAAAAATAGTGCTGGGAAAATTGGATCTATGTGTGCAGAAATATGAAACAAGGCCCTAACCTAACACCTTATAAAAAATCAACTGAAAATTATCAAGAATCTAAATCTATGACCTGATACCATCAAATTTCCAGGGAAGAATATCGTGGACCCTCTGTAAGACATTGGCATGGGCAGACTTCTTGGAAAAAACCCCACAAGCACAGACAGAGGAGGCAAGATGGTGGAATAGGAAGGGAGCACACTGATAGTCCGGGGAGAGATAGTTTAATAAAAGTGGAGATACTGCAGGTTCAAGGAAGAGTAGGGGAGGAAACAGCAGAAGAAACTCTTCCGGAACGCGTGATTCACAGCGGACCTGCGTGGAGAGCGTGGGAGCCCACAGTTCGGGACACCAGCGGCAGACTCAACACACCAGCGCTGGAACGTGAGGTGAGCCAAACCTCAATAGCCCGAGACAACGGCAGGCAAGCGGAGAGAGGAGACTAGAGGGAACGACCCCCGGGGGGGGGGGGGGAGTTCACCAGGCTAACTGGAAGAGAGAGAGAGAGAAAAAAAAAAAGGTGAGTGGTACGGACACGGGTTTCTCTCTCTCCGCTCACCTCTCAAGGGCGAGCAAGACAGAGAGCAGGCGCCATCTTGGACATACGTCATAAGCAGAGCGACCTCAGGTCTGCCCTGGCCCTGAGCCTAGCAGAAAAACCTGACTCTGGGCGGGGCGAATTAACAGGAGATTAAGACCTAGTAAATTTGTGGTGCTACTGAACTGAGACTGTGAAAAAAGAGATGGTGGGGGAGAGAACTCACAGAATTCACGTGAGCACTCTCCAGAGACTCTACAATTCCGTAACTTTGGCAACCCAGTGGGAGACTGAAGGAGAATTTGAGCCCACTCTGAGGGCCGAACAGATTCCCTGTGTGGTCCTTGGGAAAGAGCTTCCGATCTCTGGCTCCTGTGGGTATATCATTTGCCTGCCAACTACCTCCAACTTCGTTCAGCTGTGCAGAATTACTTCCCTTTTGAATCAAAAAAAGAAAGAAAGAGAGAGAGAGAGATCTATCACGCCTAACCTGGGAGTGTCACCTTTGGCACACCAAACAGAGCTCTCAGGCCACACCCATCTCAAGCCTCTAAGGCTCCATCAAAAACAGATAGTCCACTTAATCTAGAGTCATAGTATAACCAGAAAAAGCACCACAGCGAAGAAACCAAATATCTCCAATATGCCAAATAACAAACGCAAAAACCGAGATAATAGAAACAAGGAAGTCACCATGACCCCCAAATGAAAAAGACACCCCAATTCAAGATTATGAAGATGATGAGATAGAAGAAATGCAAGAAGCGGATCTCAAAAAATTGATAAGAACATTAAGAAGTTCTCAAAAACAAATTCTTGAACTACAGAAATCCTTAATGGACAAGATAGAAAATCTCTCTGGTGAAAATGAAATATTAAGGAGGAATCAAAATGAAACAAAACAACTAGTACAACAGGAAACTGTGATAGTGACGAGAAATCATAATGAAGTGAAGAATTCAATAATCAAATGAAAAACACAATAGAGAGCCTTACAAACAGAATGGGTGAAGCAGAAGAGAGAATATCGGACTTAGAAGACAGAGAACAGGAAAGGATACAGTCAGACCAAAGAAAAGAAGAGGAAATTAGAAATCTAAAACATATTGTTGGGAATCTTCAGGATACTATTAAAAAAACCAACATTCGGGTTCTAGGAGTTCCTGAAGGCATGGAGGGGGAGAAAGGATTAGAAGGCCTTTTTAGTGAGATATTAGCAGAAAATTTCCCAGGTTTGGAGAAGGACAGAGAAATCCTAGTACAGGAAGCTCACAGAACCGCTAATAAACACGACCAAAAGAGATCCTCACCACGACACGTTGTAATTAAACTCTCCACAGTGAAACATAAAGAAAAGATCCTAAAATGTGCAAGAGAGAAACGTCAGATTACTCTCAGAGGATCTCCAATCAGACTCACAGCTGACCTCTCATCAGAAACCCTACAAGCTAGGAGGGAATGGCGAGATATAGCCCAGGTACTAAGAGAGAAAAACTGCCAGCCCAGAATATTATATCCTGCAAAGCTATCATTTGTGAATGAAGGTGAAATAAAGACTTTTCATAGCAAACAGAAATTGAAAGAATTTGTTGCCACTCATCCAGCCCTGCAAAAGATGCTTAAAGATGTGTTACACACAGAAACACAGAAACACGGTCATCAATATGAAAGAAGGTAAAGGAAGGAAACCAAGGAAGGAAACCTCACAGCAAAAGATCACAGGGAATTCAAAGCATATATTAGAACTTATCTTTGGCAAATGGCAGGGCAAAGTTACCACTTATCATTAGTCACATTGAACGTGAATGGCCTGAACTGTCCAGTTAAAAGACACCGATTGGCTGATTGGGTTAAGGAACAAAACCCATCTATTTGCTGCTTACAAGAAACACATCTTTCCAACAAAGATCCATACAGACTGAAAGTGAAAGGCTGGAAAAAGATATACCATGCCAACAGAAATGAAAAAAGAGCGGGCGTAGCCATCTTAATATCGGACAACATAAACTTTACCACAAAAACCATTAAGAGAGACAAAGAGGGACACTACATAATGATTAAGGGATCAATACAACAAGAAGATATAACAATTATCAATGTATATGCACTTAACTACAGGGCACCAGTTAATCAAAAAGATTTGTTAACAGACTTAAAGGGAGAGTTAGACCCCAATACAATAGGACTGGGGGACTTCAATACTCCACTCTCAGAAATAGACAGATCAATAGGACAGAAGATCAACAAGGATCCAGTAGATTTAAACGACACTATAGCACAAATGGATCTAACAGATATATACAGAACTTTCAATCCTACAGCTAAAGATTTTACATTCTCTCAGCAGTACATGGAACCTTCTCTAGGATTGACCACATACTGGGACATAAAGCAAGTCTCAGCAAATTCAAAAGAATTAGAATCATACCATGTAGCTTCTCAGACCATAAAGGAATGAAGTTGGAAATTAGCAACTCAGGAATCCCTAGAGCATACGCAAACACATGGAGATTGAACAACATGCTCCTGAATGAACAATGGGTCATAGAAGAAATCAAAAGATAAATCAAAAAATTTCTGGAAGTAAATGAGGATAACAGCACAACATACCAAAACTTATGGGATGCAGCAAAAGCAGTGTTAAGAGGAAAGTTTATATCAATAGGTGCCTACATCAAGAAATTGGAAAGGCACCAAATAGATGAGCTTTCAATTCATCACAAGGATCTAGAAAACCTACAGCAAACCAGACCCAAATCTAGTAGGAGAAGGGAAATAATTAAAATCAGAGAAGAAATCAAGAGGATTGAATCAAGAAAACATTACAAAAAATCAGCCAAATGAGGAACTGGTTTTTTAAAAAAAATAAACAAAATTGACACCTCATTGGCCCAACTAACTAAAAAAAGAAGAGAAAAGACCCAAATCAATAAAATCAGAGATGAAAAAGGAAATGTAACAACAGACACCACAGAAATAAAAAGAATCATCAGAAATTACTGCAAGGACTTATATGCCAGCAAACAGGGAAATCTATCAGAAATGGATAGATTCCTGGACACATGCAACCTACCTAAATTGAACCAGGAAGACATCGAAAACCTAAACAGACCCATAACTGAGACAGAAATTGAAACAGTAATAAAGGCCCTCCCAACAAAGAAAAGCCCAGGACCAGATGGATTCACTGCTGAATTCTACCAGACATTTAAAGAAGAACTAACTCCAATTCTTCTCAAACTATTCAGAACAATTGAAGAAGAGGGAATCCTCCCAAATTCTTTCTATGAAGCCAGCATCACCTTAATTCCTAAGCCGGGAAAAGATGCAGCACTGAAAGAGAATTACAGACCAATATCCCTGATGAACATAGATGCAAAAATCCTCAATAAAATTCTCGCCAATAGAATGCAACAACACATCAGAAAGATCATCCACCCAGACCAAGTGGGATTTATCCCTGGTATGCAGGGATGGTTTAATGTGCGCAAGACAATCAATGTGATACACCACATTAACAGACTGCAGAAGAAAAACCATATGATTATAGATGCCGAGAAAGCATTTGATAAAATACAACACCCGTTCATGATGAAAACTCTAAGCAAACTGGGTTTGGAAGGAACATTCCTCAATACAATCAAAGCAATCTATGAAAAACCCACAGCCAACATCCTATTGAATGGGGAAAAGTTGGAAGCATTTCCACTGAGATCTGGTACCAGACAGGGATGTCCACTCTCACCACTGCTATTCAATATAGTTCTGGAGGTTCTAGCCAGAGCTATTAGGCAAGAAAAAGAAATTAAAGGGATACAAATTGGGAAGGAAGAACTCAAACTATCCCTCTTTGCAGATGACATGATTCTTTATTTAGGGGACCCAAAGAACTCTACTAAGAGACTATTGGAACTCATAGAAGAGCTTGGCAAAGTAGCAGGGTATAAAATCAATGCACAAAAATCAACAGCCTTTGTATACACAGACAATGCCATGGCTGAGGAAGAACTTCTAAGATCAATCCCATTCAAAATAGCTACAAAAACAATCAAATACCTTGGAATAAACTTAACCAAGGATGTTAAAGATCTCTACGATGAAAATTACAAAACCTTAAAGAAAGAAATAGAAGAGGATACCAAGAAATGGAAAAATCTTCCATGCTCATGGATTGGAAGAATCAACATCATCAAAATGTCCATTCTCCCAAAAGCAATTTATAAATTCAATGCAATACCAATCAAGATACCGAAGACCTTCTTCTCAGATCTGGAAAAAATGGTGCTGAAATTTATATGGAGGCACAAGAGACCTCGAATAGCTAAAGCAATCTTGTACAACAAAAACAAAGCTGGAGGCATCACAATACCAGATTTCAGGACATACTACAGGGCAGTTGTAATCAAAACAGCATGGTACTGGTACAGAAACAGATGGATAGACCAATGGAACAGAATAGAAACACCAGAAATCAACCCAAATATCTACAGCCAACTTATATTTGATCAAGGATCTAAAACTAATTCCTGGAGCAAGGACAGTCTATTCAATAAATGGTGCTGGGAAAATTGGATTTCGACGTGCAGAAGCATGAAGCAAGACCCCTACCTTACACCTTACACAAAAATCCACTCAACATGGATTAAAGACCTAAATCTACGACCTGACACCATCAAGTTACTAGAGAACATTGGAGAAACCCTTCAAGATATTGGCACAGGCAAAGAATTTCTGGAAAAGACCCGGGAGGCACAGGCAGTCAAAGCCAAAATCAACTATTGGGATTGCATCAAATTGAGAAGTTTCTGTCTGCAAAAGAAACAGTCAGGAGAGTGAAGAGACAACCGACAGAATGGGAAAAAATATTTGCAAACTATGCAACAGATAAAGGGTTAATAACCAGAATCTACAAAGAGATCAAGAAACTCCACAAAAACAAAACCAACAACCCAATTAAGAGATGGGCCAAGGACCTCAATAGACATTTTTCAAAAGAGGAAATCCAAATGGCCAACAGGCACATGAAAAAATGTTCAAGGTCATTAGCAATCAGGGAAATGCAAATCAAAACCACAATGAGGTTTCACCTCACCCCGGTTAGAATGGCTCACATGCAGAAATCTACCAACAACAGATGCTGGCGAGGATGTGGGGAAAAAGGGACACTAACCCACTGTTGGTGGGAATGCAAACTGGTCAAGCCACTATGGAAGTCAGTCTGGAGATTCCTCAGAAACCTGAAGA
Source organism: Oryctolagus cuniculus (assembly GCF_964237555.1). Taxonomy (NCBI): domain Eukaryota; kingdom Metazoa; phylum Chordata; class Mammalia; order Lagomorpha; family Leporidae; genus Oryctolagus; species Oryctolagus cuniculus. The sequence goes on from NC_091438.1 coordinate 112,863,266, forward strand.
TAACCCTACCATTCGACCCAGCCATCCCACTCCTTGGAATTTACCCAAAGGAATTTAAATTGGCAAACAAAAAAGCGGTCTGCACCCTAATGTTTATTGCAGCTCAATTCACAATAGCTAAGGCCTGGAACCAACCTAAATGCCCATCAACGGTAGACTGGATAAAGAAATTATGGGATATGTACTCTTTAGAATACTATACCGCAGTAAGAAACAACGAAATCCAGTCATTTGCAACAAAATGGAGGAATCTGGAACACATCATGCTGAGTGAAATAAGCCAGTCCCAAAGGGACAAATACCATATGTTCTCCCTGATCGGTGACAACTGACTGAACACCAAAAAGGAAACCTGTTGAAGTGAAATGGACACTATGGGAAACGGTGACTTGATCAGCATAGCCCTGACTGTTAATGAACAACTTAATACATTATCCCTCTTAGTAGTTTTTTTGTCTGTTCTACTTAATATTGTGGGGAGCAACTCGGACTAGACTAAGTTACTGGAATTAAGACTTATTCTATGCATCTGCTCTCCCACAATATGGCACTGAGAAGGGAGAAACAGCTTCTACACAGCTGCCTCCAGTTCAACCAATAAACTGTAGGACCTGCTCCTGATTGGAGGAGAGCAGCGTACTCGGCGTGTGAGTAGCAGAGTTGGGATTGGCGGAAGAGGACTATAAAGGAGGAGAGAGACAACATGCACCAGGAATATCTAAGGGGAACATCTATCTGAAGGAACACCTGTGCAGCCCCCGAGAGAGCCGGCCGGCGGTGTGCTGCTCCCCTGCGGAAGTGGGGAATATGGCAGGGGGAACCGCCCTTCCACGGAGGTGGAAGGGACAGTAGCCAACCCGGGAAGAACCAGCAGCAAACCCAGGGAGGGCCGAGCAGACAAAAGAACAGCGCAGGGTCCTGCGTCGTTCCTCCATGAAGAGGGGGAGCGACAAATATGACTGGTTTAATTCTGTAATTAATACACAGTTATTCTTAAGTGTTGAAAATTAACTGAAATGTGATCCCTGTTAAACATAAGAGTGGGAATAAGAGAGGGAAGAGATGTATAATTTGGGACATGCTCAAGCTGACTTGCCCCAAATGGTAGAGTTAGAAACATACCAGGGGATTCCAATTCAATCCCATCAAGGTGGCATGTACCAATGCCATCTCACTAGTCCAAGTGATCAATTTCAGTTCACAATTGATCATAATGAAAGGACTAAGAGTCAAAGGGAGCACATAAACAAGTCTAGTACCTGCTAACACTAACCGATAGAATAAATAAAGGGGAGAGAGATCCAACATGGGAAGTGAGATACTCAGCAGACTCATAGAATGGCAGATGTCCTAAATAGCACTTTAGCCTCAGAATCAGCCCTAAAGGCATTCCGATCTGGCTGAAAAGCCCATGAGAGTATTTCAGGCATGGAAAGCCAAGACACTCTGGCAAAAGATCTCTGTGAGTGAGATCCCAGTGGAAAGAACAGGTCTTCAAAGAAGGAGGTACCTTTCTCTGAAGGGAGGAGAGAACCTCCACTTTGACTATGACCTTGTCTAAACAAGATAAGAGTCGGAGAACTCAGAGGGCTTCCATAGCCTTGGAAACTCATGACTGAAGCATAGGGAGACTACTGATGCCATAGACAGGAGTGTCAGTTGGTAAAGTCAACAACAGGAGTCACTGTGCACTTACTCCTCATGTAGGATCTCTGTCTTTAATGTGTTGTGTATTGAGATTTAATGCTATAACGAGTATTCAAACAATATATTTCACTTTGTGTTTCTATGTGGGTGCAAACTGTTGAAATCTTTACTTAATGCATACTAAACTGATCTTCTGTAAAAAAAAAAAAAAAAAGAAATTATCAATTCCCAACTTGACTCTCACTGGGATTAAACATGACAATAGGTCTGATCTGATTTCATCATCATTTTAAAAAATCATCTATTATTTTTCACTTTATGTTTCTGTGTGGGAGCAAACTGTTGAAATCCTTACTTAATGTATACTAAGCTGATCTTCTGTATATTAAGATAATCGAAAATGAATCTTGATGTGAATGGAAGGGGAGAGGGAGTGGGAAAGGGGAGGGTTGTGGGTGGGAGGGACGGTATTGGGGGGAAGCCATTGTAATCCATAAGTCGTACTTTGGAAATTTATATTCATTAAATAAAAGTTTAAAAAAAAAAAAACCACAAGCACAGGCAATCAAAGCAAAAAATGAATGGGATTACATCAAGCTAAGAAGTTTCTGCACTGCAAAGGAAACACTCAACAAAAGGAAGAAGTAACCAAAAGAATGAAAGAAAATATTTGTAAACTATACAACTGATAGAGGATTAGCATCCAGGATCTATAAAGAGCTCAAGAAACTCAACATTGGCCAGTGCCATGGCTCACTAGGCTAATCCTATGCCTGTGGCACCAGCACCCCAGGTTCTAGTCCCGATCAGGGTGCCAGATTCTGTCCCCGGTTGCTCCTTTTCCATTCCAGCTCTCTGCTGTGGCCCAGGAGTGCAGTGGAGGATGGCCCAGGTCCTTGGGCCCTGCACCCACATGGGAGACCAGGAAGAGGCACTTGGCTCCTGGCTTTAGATTGGCGCCAGCCGTAGTGGCCACTTGAGGGGTGAACCAACGGAAAATAGAAGACCTCTCTCTCTCTCTCTCTCTCTTGCTCTCTCACTAACTCTGCCTGGAAAGAAAGAAAGAAAGAAAGAAAGAAAGAAAGAAAGAAAGAAAGAAAGAAAGAAAGAAAGAAAGAAAGAAAGGAAGGAAGGAAGGAAGGAAGGAAGGAAGGAAGGAAGGAAGGAAGGAAGAAACTCACCAACAACGAAACAAACAATCCCGTTAAGAAATGGGCAGAGAACATGAACAGATAATTTTCAAAGGATGAAATGCAAATAGCCAATGGATGCATTAAAAAATGCTCAAGATCACTAGGATCATCAGTGAAACGCAAATAAAATCCACAATGAGTTTCACCTCACCCCAGTTCAAATAACTATTATGCAAAATATCAAAAGATATTAAATTCTGAGGAAGATGTTGGGGAAAAAGTACCGTGGGTGGGAATGTAAACTACCACAGCCACTATGGAAGACAGTATGGAGAATCCTATGAGATCTGAAAATAGATCTACCATATGACTCAGCCATCCCATTCCTAGGAATTTTCACAGAGAAAATTGTGTGGCAGAATGAGAAGGCCATGTCAAGATGTTCGCTGGCAAGCGAGCTTCAGTTACTCAGGAATGGCTTCGATACCCACCTGGCAACGGAGTCTCCCTGGCAACAAGCTGTGATTGGATAGCTTTGGAAACCACATGGCAACAGAGCCTGCCTCGCAACAGGCTGTGATTGGTTAGAGCATAAACCGCCCCTTGACTGGACTGGCTGCCTTGGCTATTTAAGCTGCTGTACCAACTGAAATAAATGAGTCTGCAGGCTACTCGCCTCTGGCCTGCTTTCACCTGACTTCTGGGGTCTGTGTGGTGACTCCGTGCCTCTTGTCCCCACCCCGCTCCTCCTCTCAGGACAAATCCACCTCAACACATCTGTACCTCCATGTTTATTGCAGTTCATTTCACAATAGCTAAGATATGGAATCAATCCAGGTATCCATCTACTGATGACTAGATAAAGAAAATGTGGTACAGACACATTATGGAGTACTATTCAACCATAAAAAAGAATGAAATCCTGTCTTTTACAACAAAATGTATTCAAATGGGAATCATTATGCTTAGTGAATTAAGCCAGTTCCAAAAAGACAAATATCATGTTTTCCCTGATTTGTGGTAGTTAATATACAGAGCACAAAAAAATGTAGTTGACATTCTGAGATTTGATTATTATTTATAGCCCTTGTCTATACTCTTGAGGAGCATTGATTTTCCTACTTACTACTTGTTGAATACTTTATTGCATGGAGGGTTAAGTTCATGATTATAAAATTAACTGAAAGTATGTCATTGTAAACATTGAAAGGAAAAAATAAGAAAGGATTGAGCAAAGAGAGTGGGAACATCAGTGAGAAAGAGGACAGGGTGCAAGTATCATTATCCCCTTAAATCTGTATATATATGAAATATATGAAATTTGTTCGCTTATATATGTAAAAATTTTAATTTAAAAAAGATAAAGATTATCAGACTGGATAAACAAAAACATAGCAATATACTCCTTATTAGAGACATTGTTGGGGCCAGTGCTGTGGCATAGTGGGTAAAGCCAATGCCTGCAATGCCAGCATCCCATATGGGTACTGGTTCAAGTCCCAGCTGCTCCACTTCCAATCTAATTCTCTGCATGGCCTGGGAAAGCAGTGGAAGATGGTGCAAGTCCTTGGGCCACTGCCTCTGTGTGGGAGACCCAGAAGAAACTCCTGGCTCCTGGCTTCAGATCAACATAGCTCTGGCCATTGCAACCAACTGTGGAGTGAACCAGTGGATGGAAGGCCTCTCTTTCCCTTTTGACTCTCTTTCTCTCTATATATATAACTCTGAATTTCAAGTAAATAAAAAAATCTTTAAAAAAAAAAGAAACATTGTTTAAACAGAAAGACCTAGAAAGACCATAAGTAAAAGGGTGGTTTTTCAGGCTGGATATCCAGGGAATCAGATCTTGACACAAGTGATGCCACAGTAACATGTAGAGGACTGAAAAATAAGAAAATCTTATTTTTCAACAAGGAATATAGAAAATGTTAATGAAGCTTAATTCTGGAGGAAACATAATCAAATCTTCCTACAAACTGCTGAGAAGTGGTATGAAATACATATCACAGTCATCTCAGTTGAGAGATGGCCATACTGGGGTATCAACCCTCAGGAGTGGTAAGCTATACCTGGGGGACCACTAACTTTCCCACATTTCCTGCCTGCTCCACAAGTCAATTAAGATAAAACTGTAGGCAGAGAGTCAATGGCGCCTTCAGAGTCTCAGAGGGATTCAGTAAGGTGCTTATGCTAAAAACACATATCATGCCATCAGTAATTTTATGAAGTACTAAAGCAGCCATGTCAGTACAAGACAATTTAGGGTCAAAGGTAAGACACATTAATAGAAATAAAGAATATTTCACAGGATAAAGGAAATGTTTTGTACTTATTAATTAATATGAACCCAATTGCATAGCTTCACAATATATGAACCATAACTTGATATAATTAAAAGGAAAATAAATATTAAATATTAAATAATATTTGAAAATATTCATATATTCGTATCTCAGTAATTGATATTTTCTGACAAAATTATGAGTGAGAGATTTGAATAACACATTGCACACTGAAAATAATAGTCAAATATAGAATGTTACAAGTGAAATTAACAATAATCAAATATGCAAACTTTCAAGTGTGCTTGGACATTTATCAAAGTCAGCCATATGCTAGGCCATAAAACAGGACTCAACAACTTGCAAACAATTGAAGTCACACAGAATGTGCCCTCTGTCGATAGTCATTTATATTGAAATCTATAAAAAAGCACTTAAAAAGAAAATCCCTAAAACTGGAGACAATGCAAAATATTCCTACAGGGCCCTTGAGTCAAAGAATAAATCACAATGAAAATTACAAAATTTTGTATATTAAATGATTATAAAAGCATAACATGCAAAACTTGCAGGATGCTGCTGAAATAGGTTTAGAGGAAAATGTGAACATTTTGAAAGACCAAAACTCAATGTTCTAAATAATTAACTCAAAAAGTAGATTTTGTAAAAACAATAATATTCTAACAGAGATTTTTTTAAAAAGCAGAAAGTAATAAAATGAAAAGTAAACAAAGTAGATAAAAGCAAATGTGATCATTAGATAACACAATAAACACCTAGTAAGATCATTAGATAACACAATAAACACCTAGTAAGGATAGAGAGAGATGTCAGGTATGAAAAATAACATTTAAAAAAATTTATTAATACAAAGAAAACAGATTGATTTCATGAATTTCATAGATACAGTTCTAAGATAACCGTGCTTCCCTTTCTCCCTCCCTGCCTCAATCCCCCATCCTTTCTTTTTTTTCCTTTAACTTTTGCAATAATATAGTTTTAATTTACTTTGTAATCACAGGCTTAATGCACCACTAACCATTCAGGTCAACAAGTAAAAGCAGAAAGACCACAGTTACACAGGAATATAGACAGATGCTATAAACCATAATCAAATCATAAGATCTTAGCTTCATTCTTATACATTTTTTGTATTCTGTATAAACTACCACATATCAGAGAAAACATAAGATATTTGTCTTTCGGGGTTGGTTTTTGAAAAAGACAATGAGAAGATATGAACAATTTTATGCCAATAAATTAAAAATTCAAAATGAAATTTGTGAACTTTTTAAGACCAACACTTGCCTAAATGGACGATAGAATAAGTAAAAAAACCTTACTAGTCTGTATCTATCTAAAAAGTTAAATCTTTAAAAAGAAAACATTCCACCAATGAATTCTCCAGGATCAAATATCCTAAGTGTTTAACTCTGCCATATATTCATGGGGGAAAGATCATTAATCTTCAGCAATGCTTTTCCACATATGGAAAGGGGGATCAAACTCTATGCACATAGCATATCCTTGATACAATTACCTGGCTGGAATATCACAGAAAAAGAAAGAAAGAAAGAAAATCTCAGAGCAATCTCCCTCAAGAACATCAATGTTATAAATAAAATATTGACAGGTCTAATCTAGTGTTATGTAAAAAGTTTAATACATCAAAGCCAAGAAGGATTTGTTCTGTAAGTAAAACACCCTGGTTGATTTAGTGTTCAAAGTGCAATCCAATTGCTTTAGCAATTAATACAATAAAGAATGAAATAATATAATTTCAACAGAGTAAAGCATTTAATAAAATTCAATAACTTGGGGAGGGCTTTGGCCTCATGGTTAAGATACTTGCATCCCATTTCAGTGGAAAATCAGGAATGAATTCCTGGTTCCTGGTTATGACTCAGTCCAGCGCTCCTCCAGTCATGGCTGTTGCAGAGATTGGAGAAAAAAAAAAAAAAAACAAAAAAAAACTTCATTCTAAAAAGGCCTAGCAAGCTTGGAATAGAGCCAAATCTATTAATTAGATAAATAATATTTAAAAGACATTTCAAATATTATACTTAAGTATGAAATATTGAACATTTCCCTCCCTACTACTACCATTTCTGTTCAATGTTGTACTCATTTGGCTGGTAAAATAAGACATGAAAAAAATTCAAAGTGTCAGAATTGCTGTGGCAGAAATTAAAGTGCCCTAATCACAGACAACATTACTCTGCAGTCATCTAAAAGAATATGCAATTAAAACTGAAGGGAAAATTAACAAGATTAATTGAATAAATCATTTTTATATAGAAACAGAAAATAAAAATTTTAAAATATTACCATATATAATACCATCAAACATTAAATATTAATATTTAAAGAGAAAAATTTAGTGAAATATATGTAAGGCCTCTATACTCACAACTGTTTTTTTAAAGATTTACTGATTTATTTGAGAGACAGAGTTACAGACAGAGGGAGAGACAGAGAAAGATCTTCAATCCTCTGGTTCACTTCCTAGATGGCTGCAATAGCAGGAGCTGGACCAGGCTGAAGCCAAGAGCCAGGGACTTCTTCCTGATATCTCACATGAGTGCAGGGGCCCAAGTAATTGGACCATCTTCTACTGCTTTCCCAGGCCATAAACAGGGTGCGGAACAGAAGAGGAGCAGCTGGGACATGAACTGGTGCCCATATGGGAAGCTGGCGCTGCAGAACAGAGGCTTAACCTACTGTGTCACAGCCTGGCCGCAACCTACAACTATTTTTTACTTTTTTTAAGATTTTATTTATTTATTTGAAAAGCATAGGCAGAGAGAGAAAGAAAGAGGTCTTCCATCTGCTGGTTCACTCCCCCAGATGGCCACAACAGCCAGAGCTGGGCCGATCTGAAGCCAAGAGCCAGGTCCTCCATGTGGTACAGGGACCCAAGCACGTGGGCCATCTTCTACTGCTTTCCCAGGCCATAGCAGACAGCTGAATTGGAAGTGGAGCGGCCAGGGCTCAAACCAGTGTCCACATGGGCACCAGTTTTACCCATTATGCCACAGGGCTGGCCTCAACTATTTTTACTTTTACTACACTTGATCTTAGCCAAAAGACTAAAACTAAAATAAAACATGACATTAGCACTGTGGTGTGGCAACTTAAACCACCTTCTGTGACACTGGCATCCCTTATTGGAGTGCTTTGTAAACAGATATTATGCTGTATTTTTTATGAAATAGTGATAAGAAAAGAGGTCTGTACATTCTTAGTACAATCACAGCTTTATATCCAAATATTTTCCTTCTGTGATTGGCTGAATCCAAGAATGTATACTCCATAAGCACAGAGGACTGATTTTATTGAAAGATTTACTTATGAGACATCAAGACCTGTTGAAGTCTACATTAATTAAAGTATTATCGCATTGGTATACGGACAAATATACCCTACAAAAAGAAGAGAAAAATTTAAAAATATGCCTATACTTATAGTGTCACTTGGTTTTGACAATTATTCTTCTGAAGTAGAATTAGGAAATAATATTTTTTATAATAATTAGTACAGACTCAATTGGAAATTATTATGGAAAACACTGAATCTTGACCTCTTCCTATTATCAGCTAACCAAAACTGATTCTTAATGAAATACAATAACAACGTGAAAAATATAAAACATTAAAGCTTCTAGAAGGAAAAAAAATGTCTTCATGACTTTAGGGTAAGCAACACAGATTTATTAAACAGAATATAGAATAAGTACCATACTAGAAAATATATAAATAAGGTTACATAAAAGTAATACCTCATATGCCAAGAGAGTGAAGTCAAATCACTAACTAGGAGAACATATGAACCACATATTAGAAAATCTACAACAAAGAATTAATATCCAGAATTTAAAAATGAAAACTGCAAATCAAGAAGAAAAAGATTGAAACCCAAAGAGACATAAAAGCAGAAAGTCAAATGGCCACAGCATATGAAAAGATGCTTAGCTCCATTAGGCATTAAAGAAGTACAGACTAAAACTCAAAAGCAATGCCACTGTTTACCTGGCAGAAGAGGTATGAATAAAGATTCTGACAATACCAGTTGTTAGTAAGTGAAACTTACAGAAATCTCATTTCCTACTGGGGAGAAAGTAAGTTGTTTGAGCTACTCTAAAAGAAAAAAAAAAACTTTAGGTAGTGTTTAATAAAGCTGAAGTGTGCGTACTCTGTGACTCAACAGTTTGGCTCCCGGCTATATAGACAACATAGTAGTGTTTCTACTTTGTGGATCAAAAGACAAGCACAAAAAATCATAGTGTCCCCAAACTAGCAACAAACCATATTTCCTTTAATAGTAGAATATATTTTTAAAAATACTACAAAGCAATAATTAAGGTCAAACTATTGGTAAATATAACCATACAGAGGAATCTCACAAACTTGCATGAAAGGAACCATACAAAAAAGAGTATGTATTATATAGTCCATTTACTAATGTTCAGAATGGGCACAAACTATTGAAACTCAGAGAAGCAGTTACCTTTGTATAAGCAGAGGCGGCACTGGAAAGATATAAGAGATGTTCTTTGTTCTTCATTTGGATGCCTGTTATATAGGGGTATATATGTTGCAAAAATTCATTGATCATGTGAGATTTGTGCTTTTCACTATATGTTGTATGCAAATAAAAATTAATTAAAACAAAACAAATAAACATACAGCAATGTGCTTTGTCAAATGAAAAACAGGCGAAATCTATATGTACATGGAAATATTCGGAAAGCGTGTGCTCGAAACAGGAGTGTAGTAGGTGCTCAAAATACATTTGGTGAGGACAGAAAGGCAGCAAAGGGGAAGAGGGAATAAAAGGGAAAGGAAAGAAAGAAGGAAGATCCAAGTTGGACTGAAAAGTGGAAAGAAAAGAATGATAGGACAAGACTGCTAGGACAGCCAGGGATGTAGAAACTTGGGTAACCTCTGTCCTGCCAGTCATCTGATTTAACCTGCAGCCACACAACATACAGCTACAGGGGTCCAATCACTCCTGAGCACCAGGCTCTGAATTTGTCTTCAATGATGTCAGGTAGGTGTGTTTATATAATTATGGGTAAGTATAATGAGGCCTCAAAAGGTTAGATAATTTTGTGCAAATTCACAGAAACACTGAAGCAAGCATTTGAAACGTGTTGTTGTGATTTCTTGATCATATTCTTAACTGCCACCCCCTACAGCTATCCTCGTTAATTATCTGCTTGGATAGATGTTTTGAAGACTAAATCAATAACAACACCTGAGGAGATCCTGCTTCCCAAACTCTTTCCCTAACATTTATCTTCTTTTACCTTTGATGAACAGTGAAGATGGCATTGAGGGGATAAAAGAGATAAGACATTGTAACACCTTGGCTTCATACAGACCAGTCTGGAATGGGGTCAGGAGATGTTTTCAGGGTTCACATTTGCAGGTGAAGACAAATGAAAGGCGGCTCAAAATCATGTTTACTGTGTGCTGAGAGCTACTCGCTAAAGCAAAACATTCCTTTGCTCTCAAAGAAAATCATGTTTCTTTCAGAAAGACCTCCTTATTCGCAGGCATTGCCTCAGGCTGATCCTCCCACTGGACTGTGGAGCCCATCCAGAAAATCCTTCACGAGATGCTCTCATACCTCCGTCTGCTGTTTTCACTAGGCATCGCTCGAGCTTCCACTCCTTCTTTTTAATTCTTTGGTATTCAGTTAGTCTCCCATGGTTATGAAATTCATATGAAAATGTTTGCTCTTCACCTACAGAGTGATTTTATGTCCTCATCCTGATTCATCTTCATTGCACATCTACAGGGTAGCTTATTGGATTCCTATCTTGCAAAGAGGGAGAGTGATGTCCAGAGATGTTAAAGGGTAAGGGGCGTGTTCAAAGTCGCACAAATATTAAGGAATAGACTCAGAATCTGTCAGATATGAGATATCTGTCTTTCCTGTCCACAAACTGCCTAAATAAGCCCCAGTCATAAGCTGACATTAATGTCCAGAATGAGGAAAACAAAAGAAGAGAGTGAGAAACCCTAAAGGTGGACTGAAACAAAAACTTAGCTCTCTGGTGCTAAATGAGGAGTCAATCTTGCATACTTCAGAGCCCCTAAAACATTAGTAATTGAATTACATAATAATTATTCAGGTTTATCTTACAATTTTTCAGGTCTACTGATACATGTATTTATTAATCAGACCTTTAGTTAACATCTATTAGATGCCAAGTAACAAGCTAAGAATCAGAAATTCAATTCTGGATGACAACAGTGACGATGATGATAATGACAATTAGGAGACTTTACTCCCTACCTTCATAGACTTTATGATCTGTCAGGAAAGAGAAACAAATGTATCAGCAACACGGTTAAATGAGTTGTCTGTTATGATAGGAAATTCTGATCTAAGTCATCAAGTAAAAATACAATCATGAGTAGAGTTCTATTATCAGGAAGACATGAAAGTATAAAATATATTTCAAATTTGGGACTGGCGCTGTGGCATAGCCTTAAAGCCACTGCCTGCAGTACCAGCATCCCATATGGGTGCTGGTTCAAGACTCGGCTGCTCCACTTCTGATCCAGCTCTCTACTATGGCCTGGGAAAGCTGTAGAAGATGGCCCAAGTCCTTGAGGCCCTGCAACCATGTGGGAGACCTAGAAGAGGCTCCTGGCTCCTGGCTTCGAATCGGCTCAGCTCCAGCCATTACAGCCATCTGGAGAGTGAACCAGAAGATGGAAGACCTCTCTCTCTCTCTCTCTCTCTTCCACCTCTCTGTAACTCTGTCTTTCAAATAAAACAAATAAATCTTTAAAATATTATTTCAAATTTGAGTAAAGTTTTTATAGGTATGTGCTTTAATAACTATAAAAACATTTGTCAGGAATACTCTTCTGTGGACAATACAAAATAAGCAAGAAACAATCCTAATGTGATTCTTGATCTTTGTTTATAGTATAATCAAAGCTCATTAGCATCAGCTTTTAGGTCTAGTCCCACCTTATATATTTAGCAGGATATTGTGTCAAAAAGCAAGATCTTTGGAGGAGCAGACACTGCACGTGAGCACGTGAGTATCAAATGTGTCACTAGATTTCCAAGTTCTTTATTTTATTTCTATCAGAAAGAGTCACTCATAAGAATGCTGGGCACAAAGTTGTTAGAACTGAGTACAAATTTACAATCATTGGAAAAATCTGACTCAAATACACTTCAGATATGCTACTCCTTGACTCTGATAACTAGAAGAGTGGGGTAGATCTCAGGTCACCAGCTGCTCAGGCTGGACAAGGCACTCTGGGAGCTGCCCATCTCTTGCCTCTGGGACTTCGTTGTCTTCATGCTTCTCTGCTGTTAACAGTCTTCTTGGGGCCCACCTCATCCTGAGCAGCAACCCTGCAGGAAAAAGCAAGTTTCCCTCTCTCAACCTTTGTATACATCCATGACAGGGATTCTGACGGCCTGGCTTTCATCCTGGATCCAGCCCTTGAGCTCACTGGGTATGGGTGCTGAGGGATAAGTGAGTCTCCAAAAAACAAAGAAATAGAGGAAAGCAGGCCAGAGAATTTAACCTATGACTACGTTGTGTTTTCCACAGAGTGTGCCTGAAGTTAAGATGCATGGATCTCTCCAGACACCTCTCTAAATTCTAGCTTTGTGATTTCTCCCAGACATTTCTCTGTGCCTCATTTTCCTCATCTATAAAATAAGGGACTTAGTACATCCATCATAAGCATTAAATTAAATAATAAACCCAAGATGTTTGTACCTTGGCCACCGACTTGCTCTGTAGGTGGCAGCTATTATTAACAATGTTATCCACGTTGCCAAGTCATTGCAACAAAGGCCCAGAGAGGTTGTGAGTTGTCCTTGGCTACAATCACAGAACTCCTCAGTGGAGAGAACATAACAACAAGTGCAAGAGCTGGGAGCCCTGCAGATATCTCTCACACTCTGGGAGTTATACAAAGGATTTATCAATTATGATGTGTGTTCCTGAGAGAGGCAGAGGCTAGCCGTGCTTAAGGACATTCGTATAAAAATCATAATATCATGTGCTGCATGGTGCTTTTATTTCTCAAAGTGTTTCCCATCAATTACATCATTTTACTCTCAAAGAGCCCTATGAGTCAGGGAAGATATTATTGCCATTAGTTGTTGTTCTTTTATTGATTTTTTAAATGCTGTGCTTGTTCAGAGCAAATACAGTCCTTCCCTTTTGTAAACGGTTCCTAATATGTTTTTTTCAATGAATTCTGGTGCTTAGCTTTTTCTGACTTGGGTTTTTGTCTCCAAATTGGAAGTGGCAAATTTCTTTGACAAATTCATACTAAGATGGCTTAGGAAGACAATCATTAAGATGTGAGAGAGCTGGAGAACACATTTTTAAATGCAAACACATGGAGATTAAAATCTGTATTACCCAATCCTGAATTTCTACATCAGCTCAAGTCAGGAGGACTGAGGGATCTGTGAACTAGCTAACACCACAAGTTAGCAGCTGTTCACATGAGTCCCAGGCAGTTGCCAAACGAATGCATTTCTCAATGTAAACAAAACCAATGGAAAGTCTGTGCTTCATGAACTCTTGAGATCTGCCAAATTACTCCAGCTGCATTACAATGAATTCTTGCCTTCTTTCCTCATTCTTCAGAGTAGAACATGTGCTGCAGAAAGGAGAGCTTTCAGCGAAGCAAAGGTCAGAAGCCCCAGATTCTGTCACTGGGCTCTGACACCATCTCACTTTCAGGAAGTCACACCCCTCTCTGAGCCCTAAGCACATGTGCAGAATGGAAACACTGTGAAGTTCTGAGGAAGGGCCCTGGGTGTAAATTCGGCTTCTCTGCATTCTGGCTGCACATCAAGTTATTTCACTTTCTGAGCTTTAGCTATACCATTTGATGACTAAATAATGCCAGTATGGGTGGATATTGAGCACAATGTTTAAAACAGCACTTGAAATGTACACATTCTCCACCAAAGGGCCTAGATTAGAGTCACAACTCTGCTTTCAGTTCCACCTTCCTGCTTCCTTCGCTCAATACTGCAATCTCTGCCATCCTCATGGAGACCTGGAGTGAAGTTGGCTCCTGGTTTCAACCTACCCAGCCCTGCCTGTTACGGGCATTTGGGGAGTGAATCCACAGATGAAAGATCTTTCTCTATGTGTGTGTGTGTGTTTGTGTGTGTGTGTCTCACTGCCTTGCAAATGATTAAAATAAAATAACACCAATATGTAAAAAGACCTACTATACTGCCTGATATACAGCTGGAGATCAGTAATTATTAGTAGCACAATACAAGCAATTGAGTCTATATACTTGGGAGAGATATAGGTACAGAGAAAACCTTGTATATAATTATAATATACATTATGTAAATATAGTGATATTTCTTAAAAATTTCAGTTATTTTAAATGATTACAGATATATAACACATAGTTTGTAATATACATTAAACATTTTGTTCTCCAAATTATTTTGGATTCTTAAGTGAGTATTCCTTCTTCAGAAATAGTTCCATTATATAAAAGCAAGGGATAGTATCACTATTCTTTGTACAATAATTATTTAAGGACCTCCTATGTTCAAACATTTCCTTGCATACAATGAACTGCTAACAAAACAGACATGATCTCTGCCCTGCCTATAAATAAAGATAAGCCAATTATAACAAAGGACTGTTCCTCTGTGGAGAAAGTCGGGGAAGATATTTGGGGAATACATAAACGGGCCAGCAACTCAGCTGAACAGAATCTAAGGTGAAACCAGAAGGTAGAGTATTCTAGATAAAGCAAAAGGCATGCATGCACCAGCTTTGTGGAAGAAAATGAAAGGCATTTCCTGAAGCAGAATTCAGGAGGACTGATTGATAAGACATTGGATCATTGTCTAATGATATCAGATAACCAGCCACCTCATAGTGAAAGCCAATCTTTCCAAAGAGTTCCATATATTTTGTTTCTAGAATGATCAATGTGCACATCTAGAAAGAAAGAAAGAAAGAAAGAAAGAAAGAAAGAGATTAGCTACTCAACATGCTGTGGTTGCCAAACTTGAGTAAGTCTCTAAAGGGAACCCAATCAGGCTCCTTAAGGGAAATTTGTTTTCCTTGTCCACCTAGACCACGCTGGGGGCAAGTCATTTCACAGCTAGGCCCCAAGTTCCCCGTTGTTAAATGTGGATAGCCATAAACCAGTTCAGTCTTCAACAACCACAGAAGACCAACATTTATATGAAAGGCACATTTTGATATTACCTCCTGCCCTATGATTTTATGCATTTACCATAAAGCTTGATTTTATCAGCATCCAATAACAAGTTGTGAAAAAGCGGAAACATATCTGCATAATAAGACTCTTGTGGGAATAGTAAGGGAATTGGAACTCACTTATAAAAATCAAGTAGCAAAGCGATTTAGCTGTTGGTTAACTCCAGCCTGGGCTGTGCTTTGCATGGGAAATGAGCTCAGCTTTGAATGCAGCAGATTTTGCTTGTTTGGGTAGTGCTGCTAATCGAGGCATATATATTTTCCCTCAATCACAGGAAAACAAATTGGCAGTGGCATATTGCTTTGATATTTCAACCGTTTGCTGGATTTCTATCCCTCCAAAATGTCTTAAACAGAAGCATGAAGCATGAATAGGCCAAACTTGGGAACCCAGTATTTATGAGCCTATTCGAACCTTGTAAAGATTTGATCAGCAAATATGCCAATTGATACACCATAATGTTTTACAACTGCAGTTGTCTTGGTCTATAAAACTTATTATAATTCTGAAGGGATTTCTGCTTTCTTTGCAGATATTTCTCTTTTACTGCCACCGAGTGGTCTAGATTAGAATTGGCAGTTTTGTGTCAGGAGTTTGAAGAGGCAGAAGCTAGAAGGGTGTCTTATGTATAAAAAGCAAATAATGACCCCAAAATACATCTTCCTATCCTGCCTGATTTGCCCTACCTTCCTCATCCAAACATTTCTCCCACCATACACACATACACACACACACACACACACACACACACACAGGCATACACACTATTCCAATCAGAATCCATGTGGCCCTAGTATGGATAAGGCCTAAAATATCAATGGGTGATTCTACCTGTGAACCCATGAGCAATCCATTCTGATTACCTAGGTTTCAATTTTCTTCTCTATAAAAGATATTGGGTGAAATACTGTAAGGTAATTTTTAGCTCTGATGATTCTTCCTCATTTACTTCCTGGGTGGTACTTCCACAGTTTCAACATAATTCCATTTGTTATGGGATGAATTCTGTCTTCCAAAATGTATATGTGGTAATTCTAACTCCCAGTACAGCAAAATGTGACTGAATTTAGAAACAGAGCCTTAGGAAGGTTGATTAACTTAATATGAGCCTGTTGGAGTAGACACAAATTGATTCTGGCTATGTTTTTATAAGAAAAGGAGATCTGAGCACACGGAGAAAAGACCACATGTGAACACAGTGAGAAAGTGGCCATCTGCAGCATAAGGAGAGAGGACTCTGAAGAAACAAACCTGCTGACACTTGATTTTGGACTTTCCAGTTTTCAGAACTATTAGAACATAACTTCCTATTGTTTGAGTCACATGATCTATAGTACATTTCATAGCAGCCCCAGGAAATTAGTGCATCATCTGAAGCAAAGGTAACAAGTTAAATATAATGTACGTATTTTGAACTCAGCAATCTGTATTAAAGAGTCTGCAGCACGCAAGTGCCTAAATCCTTACTCCTTAACTAAAGACTATTTAAAACTAAAAACTCTATATTTTAATTAGACACATATATATGTATGTATATATATATATATATGTGGAGAGAGAGAAAAAAATATGTGTCTATATACACACATATCTATATATCATATATAGATGGGGTATAGCTTTGAGAGTGAGGAAAGCCTGAATTCAAATCCAGGCTCTATCACTTCTTAGCTAGGTAGCCTAGGCAAGATTCTGACTTCTCAAAGACTCTATAACTCTGTTTTATAATGACAAAATGAGAAAATAACTGGTGTGATGTTATAATGAAGTTTTAAAGTGGTAATCCTTTTCCTCTGTAATCCTTATACCTCAGATCATGGAGAAAAGAATTTCCGCCCTCTTCTACCCCTTACTTAGGCCCCTCAGAGGGAGGTGCAGTTAATGCTCATCATAAAACCTAGCATAAACTGAGCTATGTGTTTAACAGAGGGAGAATGACACAATGCTGAAGGAAATTTTCTTTCTACATCACATTCTAATCACTACTTATTCTGTGATCCAACACAAGCTTTGAGCTGAATTTACTCTGCCGACTCAGCTAGCCTCATAGGCAGGACACAAGCTCAAATTTGTGGGAGGTAGAAGAGATTTTTTAATAAGACTTATCTATCTATTTGCAAGTCAGTGCTATGGAGAGAGAGCAGAAGAGACAGAGAGAGAGAGAGAGACATAGAGACGGGGCGGGAGAGGGGGGGCTTCCACCTGCTAGTTCACCCCCATAGATGGCTGCAACAGCCAGGACTGAGCCAGGCCAAAGCCAGAAGCCAGGAGTTTCATCCAGGTATCCTACATGTATGGCAGGGGCCCAAGCAATTGAGCCATTTTCCACTGCTTTCCCAAGCCATTGATAGGGAGCTGGATCGAAAGTGGAACATCCAGGACAAGAACCAACACCCATTTGGGATGCTGGCACCGCAGGCAGTGCTTAACCCATTGTACAACACTGGCAAAATGATGATTTTTGTTAGAAGGTCCTGGTCTTTTTTTTATTTTATTTTGACAAGCAGAGTTAGACAGTGAGAGAGAGAGAGAGACAGAGAGAAAGGTCTTCCTTCCATTGGTTCACTCCCCAAATGGCTGCTACGGCCGGTGGACTGTGCTGATCCGAAGCCAGGAGCCAGGTACTTCCTCTTGGTCTCCCATGAAGGTGCAGAGCCCAAGCACTTGGGCCATCCTCCACTGCCTCTCCAGGCCACAGCAGAGAGCTGGACTGGAAGAGGAGCAACCGGGACTAGAACCCAGGGTGCCGGCACCACAAGCGGAGGATTAACCAAGTGAACCACGGACCAGTCCAGAAAGTCCTGGTCTTTAACACCTGCTAGTCAATGATAAAAAAAATTACATTTTGTCTCTTTGTTCCAAAATTCCTGCCAGGTAGAAGCCAATGGAGAGAAGCCTCCAGTCTGTAGACAACAGGGACCAAAGAAGTTGTTGTTGAGGAGCAAAGACTGACCCCATAGGACACTGAGTTGATGTTGGCAGAAAGTTATTGCCCAGGGCAAGTACACTAGAATATCAAGCAGAGCTCCTTTCCTGGTAATTACAATAACATTAAGCAAATGAAGCAAGAGAACCCCAGTCACAATGTACTGAGCATGCAAAGAGGAGGAAAGGTCCCACTCTACAGAGGCTCTGTATGCTCATAAACACAATGGTTCAGAGACAACACAACAATGTTGAGTTCCATTCCACTGATGACTACCAGCCCAAGAGAGAAGTATTCTCACAATGAGCATGTGAAATTGGCAGGTTCCAACCAGTGTTAATTGTCACTATGAATGGAACCAAACTCCTAGAATCCAGTTCTCAGGGATTAGGGTTGTGCAGTGTCAATCATTGTAACAGGGCTGTACAATGAAGAATGTCCCACTCAGAAGCTAATACTGCATCCACTCAGAAACACAGACTTGAGGATTGGGAGAACTGTTTATTCTTTGTTTCATTCTTTATCTTTTTTTTCTGAGCTCCTTCATATCAAGCCCTAAGTTAGAATCAATAAGTCTGATAATAAAAACACAACTCCTCCATACATTTCAAAGCATCGCAGTGGGGATTCCATGTATTCTCAACACACCAACACTGTTTTTCTCTCTCCCATGAGAATATTAAGGAAATCACTTGAGGATAACACTGTCTTGCCATAGCCACAGATGAGGGTGTTCTCCATGATGGCGTTGATCATCTGCCAAGGATGCTGCAGCCCAGAGTGCTCAAAGCATCAGACCCTCAAGAGACAACTACAGAGCTGCATTCTTTATGATTCTCACAGTGTTGAGGGCACACTGGGCTTCATGCCAAAGTAGAGGAAAATAAACTTGCTTTCTCTTTTGAGTAACGCTTTGCTGCCTGTTCACCAAACAAGTGCTACTTGAGTTCCTGTGTCTCAGAATCTCCCCACATCATCTCCTTTATCATCTTTTTTCAGCTATGCATAGACTTGGGTACATGGACAGTAGCTATATTTCAGATAAACACTGTAATATCTCCACTGTATCAGCCTCAGTCTTGGACATCCCTACAAAACCAGTGTATTAGTCTCCTCCAACAACCCTTCTCCACTTCTGGAAAAATCCCTTACACAAATCTATACCCTGAGGCCTTTCTCTCCCATTCTGTTAATCAGATACATCTAAATTTGAGTTTAAACTTAAACTGGAATTCCCTTACCACTACATATGAACTGAATCGATTATACTTCACTATACAAGTACAAATTGCATGTTGATGATTGTAACAGATGGATGATGAACAGATGATAGAGATGAGATAGATAACTGATAGAGCAATAGATGATATAAATAAATAAAAAATAGATAGATAGATAGATAGATAGATTAGATAGATAGATAGATAGAGGCAGAGAAGAAAGGAAGGGAGGGAGGGAGGAAAGACAGAAGGATGGGGGAGAGGGAAAGTGAAAAGGAAAGCAGAGGAAAGGAGAGGGAGGGAGGGGGAAAGGAGAGGGGGAGAGAGAGAAGAAAGAAGAAAAAAGAGAGTGGGGAGAAAGAAAAAGCAAGTAAGTCATGGGGCTAGTGAAGTGGGGTAGTGGGTAAAGCAGCTGCCTGCAGTGCTGGCATCCCAGTTCAAGTTCTGGCTGCTCCACTTCCAATCCCACTCCCTGCTAAGGTTTCCTGGAAAGCAGCAGAGGATTGCCCAAGTCCCTGGGCCTGTGCACCCACATGGGAGACCCAGAAGAAACTCCTGGTTTGGGATTGGTCCAGCTCAGGCTGTTAAGGCAGATGGAAGATCTCTCTCTTTCTGCCTCTGTCTTTGCATCTCTGTAACTCTGACTTTCAAATGAATAAATAAATTTTGAAAATGACTTTGAGTTCCCAGCTCCTGGCTTTGTCCAGAAAGAAAGAAACAAAGAAAGTCACATACAAAATGTAAAATGTTTGGCATGTACCAAGCTCTCAATTAATTTCTGCTATTATCATTAATATATATAGCAACTCTGTAGTTGCTGATATCATTTTTAAAGTTAAGAAATTAAGGGTTTAAAGTACCAAGCAATTATTCTAAAATGTTGTTTTTTAAGATTTATTTCCTTAAAAGGCAAAGTTACAAAGAAGAAGAGGCAGAGAGAGAGAGAGAGAGAGGAAGAGGCAGAGAGAGATCTTCATCTGTTGATTCACTCCCCAAATGGCTGCAGTGACGGGCTGGGCCAGGCTAAAGCTAGGATCCAAGAGCTTCATCAGAGTCTCCCACACGGGTACAGGGGCACAAGCACTTGGTCTGTCTTCTGTTGCTTTCCCAGGAACATTAGCAGGGAGCTGTATCAGAAGTGGGGCAGCTGGGACTTGAATCAGCTCCCATATGGGATGCCAGCATTGCAGGCAATGGCTTTACCTACTACACCATAACACCAGCCCCAACAGTTAGGATCCTAACTCATCTCTTTCTGACTCCAAAGCTCAGACAGTTTAGATTAAACCATACTAACTCTAAATTTTACCCTAAAAAAGAAATATCAAGGCCATACAACAACACATGACACACAAGACACTGTGTGCACACATTGTGCATGTGTGCTTCGTTATCTAAGCATGAGTTTCCCTCTTATCACATTTGATAAGGAAGTTAACTTTCATGTTTAGATGGCATTTTGCAGAGAAGCCAGGTCAGATGGTCAGCTGTAGGTGGGTATCACCAATCCATGCCCATCTAGAGATGGTAAGAGGCAGGTTCCAGCAATAAGCAGGTGTCTTTCTTTACTTATGTGCTGTGGGTACATAAACAATAAACCACATTTCCTTAATTTGAAAGTGATAAATGCAACAGATGGCAAAATTGCTGTTAATAGTATATTAGAGGGACCAGTGCTGTGGCTCACTTGGTTAATCCTCCACCTGCGGCGCTGGCATCACATATGGGTGCCGGGTTCTAGTCCCAGCTGCTCCTCTTCCAGTCCAGCTCTCTGCTGTGGCCTGGGAGGGCAGTGGAGGATGGCCCAAGTGCTTGGGCCTCTGTACCCACATGGGATACCTGGAGGAAGCACCTGGCTCTTGGCTTCAGATTGATGCAGCGCCGACCGCAGCAGCCATTTGGGGAGTGAACCAATGGAAGGAAGACCTTTCTCTCTGTCTCTCTACTCTCTTTCTCTCTCTCACTGTCTATAACTCTACCTGTCAAATAAATAAATAAAAATTAAAAATAGTATATTAGAAATCTTACATATCTATATTATGTTTGTAAATACAAATTTGTTCTGAACCATAGTGAATCTCCTGCATGTGTGGTTGTCATAAAAATGGATGGGGCTCATCGTTATCCACTTCTCTCCTTCTAGGCACTGGGAGAGCATACATCCCAAAACCTATTTTTAAAGACTTATTTATTTATTTAATTGAAAATCAGGGCCGGCACCGTGGCTCAATAGGCTAATCCTCCGCCATGGCGCTGGCACACCAGGTTCTAATCCCGGTCAGGGTGCCGGTTCTGTCCCAGTTGCCCCTCTTCCAGGCCAGCTCTCTGCGGTGGCCCGGGAGTGCAGTGGAGGATGGCCCAAGTCCTTGGGCCCTGCACCTGCATGGGAGACCAGGAGAAGCACCTGGCTCCTGGCTTCAGATCAGCGTGATGCACTGGCCGCGGCCGCCATTGGAGGGTGAACTAACGGCAAAAGGAAGACCTTTCTCTCTCTCTCTCTCACTGTCCACTCTGCCTGTCAAAAAAAAAAAAAAAAAAAAGTCAGAGTTACACAGAGAGAGAAGGAGAGGCAGAGGGAGAGAGGTTTTCCATCCACTGGTTCACTCCCCAATTGGCTGCAATGGCCGAAGCTGTGCTGATCCAAAGCCAGGAACCAGGAGCTTCTTCCGGGTCTCCCACATGGGTGCAAGGGCCCAAGGACTTGGGTCATCTTCCACAGCCTTCCCAGGCTGGATCAGAAGTGGAGCAGCTGGGACTTAACCAGCACCCATATGGGATGCCAGCACTGCAGGCAGCAACTTTACCTGCTATGCCACAGCACCAGCCTCCCAAAACTTATTTCTGTTGGGGATGGCTGTGTCACTCAGCATGTCCAAGGGGCTATGAGAAGTCTCTGCATGACTATGTGTGTTTTAAGGCATAGATGTTCTCTTGCCATAGACATCATGGAACTATGTGGTGAGAAGAAGCTGTGGTGTCTGTATATACCAGACTGTCAAGTCAATACATGGAGAATTTATCCTAAGGAATTGTTCAAATCGGTTGCAGAATTTGTGAGAATGAACATCAAACTTTTATTTTCTTTAGCCACTGAGATTTAGGTGTTATCTGTAAACACATGATAACTTGGCCTCTCCTGGCTAACACTGTGGGTTGAGATCATTTCAATCATTCTGTAAAACAACTCACATATCTTTCTCTCCTAAGCAAAAGCAGTAGATGCATTTAATCTGATATTCAATGTCTCTTCTGCAATCTGGCCCAAAGCTACCTTCCTAATTTTTCTCCTACCATTCTCCAAATGAAACTGGCTACTCCTCCTTGATCACATCTCAAATTGTTTTTATTTTGCAGGAGGTGTTAGCACTTATGTTGTCCACTCTGTTTAGCAAATTATCTCTTCACTCTTCATATGTCAATTGCTATCTTTTAAAGGTCCAAGTCATATGCTAACTTACATGAAATTCTTTCTAATCCCACCACTTGAAGGCAGTTTCTCTTAACTTTGAATTTTCAAATTTATTTCTGTCACCTCTTCTTACTTTATATCCTGTCTAATGGTTATTTACAAGCACTTTATCTCCCCTACTGATAATCTTGAGAGAAGTATTTAAATATGATTCATCATAGAATTCTCACCAGCTTACCACGGTGTCTTAAAATCAAACTCAATGAATTTTTGATAGATATAGGTATACCAATGATATGAACACAATACATTTTAACATAAAATCAAGTTAGGCAACTTGGAGATGTTATCAGGAAGTATTTCTTCTCTCGATCACTTTCCTACTCCCTCCCCAAAAGAGCAGCATCATTCTCACCATGCTATGCTTACTGAGTGGGTAGGGTGTTGAGCTTTGAAAAGTCCTGCATATGCTGAAGACTCCTCTTCTTGTCATGAAGCAGTATCGGGAACTACAGCAGGCATCCCTCTTCACCCAAAAGTATTCAGGAAATGGAGGAATTTATGGAACTGGGGTATGAGAGCTGGTAGGAAGAAGATTAGGACTAAAAGGAGAGCGCAGCAGCAGCATGCACAGTCAATGAAGATGTGGGGCATGCCAGGATCCGTGCTAAGTGCTTTATGTGTTTTATATGGGTTGCTCTTCCAAAGATCAGCAGTGGATGGTATCCCACCATGGATAGTGCATAAGCTCCATAGCAACACTGTATCTATTTAAATCCCAGCACCACAACTAAATAGCTCTGATCTTGGATGAGGTGCTTAATGTTTCTTTGCCTCAGTTTCCTTCATTGAAAATAATACTCCTTACCTATTAGGAAGACAAATGTGTTGATAAAAATAGAACACATAAAGGAATGCCTATATGTGGTAAATGCACATTAAATACTGTGTTCGATGGGGAGAGTAATGCCAGCAACAACGAAATTGGAAGCTCCTGCATCTATGTGCACCCAAACCAAGAGCTCTCAAGACACCAGTTCCCTCTTAGAGAAAGCCAGAGATCGATTGAGAGACTCCTACCTATTGGGCAACTGAAAAAATAGCCACATCAGATGGACAGAACAAGCCCAGTCACCTGTGAGCATGGACCCCACTCCAAGTATTGAGCCATAAAAGTAGGGTGCCGCGGCTCAATAGGCTAATCCTCCACCTGCGGCGCCGGCACACCGGGTTCTAGTCCCGGTAGGGGCGCCGGTTCTGTCCCGGTCACTCCTCTTCCTTTCCAGCTCTCTGCTGTGGCCCAAGAGTGCAGTGGAGGATGGCTCAAGTCCTTGGGCCCTGCACCCGCATGGGAGACCAGGAGAAGCACCTGGCTCCTGCCTTCGAATCAGTGCGGTGCACCAGCCGCAACGCGACGGCCGCAGCAGCCATTGGGGGGTGAACCAATGGAAAAAAGGAAGACCTTTCTCTCTGTCTCTCTCTCTCACTGTCCACTCTGCCTGTCAAGAAAGAAAGAAAGAAAGAAAGAAAGAAAGAAAGAGAAGAGAAAAAAAAAGTAGGGTAAAGAAAACTCCAACACATACTTTCTCCCTTTGGAGTAGGGTTCTGGATCCTACATGCAGGACCCTAAACCTAAGGTTCTTCATGGTTTGATTTTTAATTCAGCAACTATGAGAGCAAAGTAGATTAGACCCATCCATGTCTCTGTAGACTACAGGAGGGAAAGCAGCAGTTTTGTTTGGGTGTTCAAGCTCTTTAAGGGACTCCATCTCCCAGGGAACAGCCCTGAGAAGGAGCTTGAACAATGCAGGCCCCTGTCTTCCTCCAGAGAGTTTTATAAAACACCCCTACAGTGGCTACCTGGCAACCTGGCTGCTAATTAACTTGCAGTACATAACTAAGAGGACGGTTGATTATTAGCCTGCCCCCCCTACCTAGGAGTAATTTTCACTGACATTGCGAGCCCAACTTTTTTTAATATAGAGAAAATGTAATCTTTATTGAATGACTAGTGTGGTCATGGGGAGAGGCGTTAAACTTATAATCGCTTAAAGGACAAAGAAGTTCAGAATGATTTAAAATTAGGACATTAATGAATCATGAAAGTGAAAAGTAATGGACAGACAGGATATTATGGTGCCAATAGTGCTGCCCCAGGGCTTGAAAATCTTGGATTTTGATTCTGGTTTTGTCCTTGGGTAAATTATTTAGCTTCTCTGAGCTTTAGTGTTTCTATCTGTAACTGGGGTTTAAAGGAGCTTTATAATGGGCTATTCTAGGAAATTCACAGGTTATCTAGTTTAACAGTTTCCAGATCCTTATGTGGCAGGTACTATTATTATTGTTGTCCCCATTATACAGATGAAGAGGTCGATGCACATTGAAGATCGGTAGCTTTCTTGAGTCACAGACAGTCACTTGGATGCAAACTAAGGCTGGGCTGTGAAACCTCCCCATATTCAATCTTTTTGTAAAACTCTCCTGGAGATAGAGTGCTCAGCTTGCCCACGTGATTGTGTTATGGATCAGACCACTTAATATATTTGAAAGCAGTTCTATAAACTAAGAACTCAACTACAAATGTGAAGTGATGTTGCTTTCAATTGATTACTAATGGCCCCATGCTATTGCTTAAATTACAGCATTCCCTGCAAAAATCATGTTGAAATTCAGTCCTCATGGTGGTGATTCAAGAGTCATTGCCTTTGGAGGAAGTGGTTAAATAATGAAGGCTCTGCCCTCCTGAGTGAATTGGTGCCTTCTAAAGGGGCTGGAGGGAACCATCTCAGGCACCTTTTGCTCTTCCTTCCATTCCGGGTGTGAGGACATAATGTTCATGGCACCATCTTAGAAGCAGAGACCAGAAAGACACTGAACCTGTAGCAACTTGATCTTGGATTTTCCAGCCTTCAGATCTGTGAGAAATGCAACATTTGCAACACCGACCTAAGGGCTGCATCTGAACTCTCTTAACGGAGCAGGACTAGCTCACACTGGACAGAAGACAAAATGCATCTTTTGTATATGGGCATGCAAGCACCTCCAGAGACCTCATCCCCCTGGAACAGAGCTGAGTAAGGGCTAAAAACAGCTTCTTATTTCTTCCCAGAAGGAGGTGAGGACACATAATAAGAGCTCCATTTTTAAAGCACCTTCTTGAATGACTGCCTCCTAAATCTAGTAGCTTAGGAACAGGAAGAGTTAGACATGTGTGTCTCCTTTCATCCCAGAACAAAGAGGTGGTTTTAAATGTGGGTCCCAACACTTCTGTGTAAGAACTACACTCCCTTAGAGGAATGCAAAAAAGAGGCAGAGACACCTGGCTCTCAGTTTCTGGAAGTGCCTTAGGGCATGTACGCCCAGTGACTATTGCTGGCCTGGTTTCTAATGAACTTGCATCTCAGAAATAACCAGGCAAAAAGACATTAGTCCTTAGGTATTCAGATTCAGAGCTCAGAACTTCAGGAAACCTCTCCCTGCCTCACCCTAGTGATAAATCCAGGCCCATTCATTCTTTCTGGGAGGAGTTTGGCCATGTGCCAAGTATCACAACTTCCATGAATCCCACCTGAAAGACTATCTCCTTCACAACCTAGCTCTGAAGTTGTTGACACTTTGCGATCCCAAGTGACCCAAGACAATAGAAAACAAAAAGGTGGACATGTAACAGGCCCACATAATGTGGCTGTCTCTTCAGGATCAGAAGGTACAGTCTGAACATAAGCACAGGTATATCTCACAGAGATTCTATCTGGTTTTTTTGCAGAAAGAATAGGAGAAAGAATGCCCACACCCAGCCTCACTGTGACACAGGAAGA
Organism: Oryctolagus cuniculus; assembly: GCF_964237555.1. Taxonomy (NCBI): domain Eukaryota; kingdom Metazoa; phylum Chordata; class Mammalia; order Lagomorpha; family Leporidae; genus Oryctolagus; species Oryctolagus cuniculus. The sequence continues at coordinate 112,889,963 of NC_091438.1, forward strand.
TCTCAACCCTTCTAGCTACAGCTAGAGACTCTCCTATCATTCTGCTCTCGGCATGTTGACAAGAGTTGGCATACCTTAAGCTCCAGAGGACCACCAAAAACAGCCTGGATGAACACCAAAGTTTGAGAGGTACCTGAAAATCTCTGGGTGAACAAATTGGTGAAAACCTTCTCTTATGTGAGGTCAGTCTAAAAATGGAGAGTGGCGGCTATCCCATTTAATGAATGCACAGAAACCAACACTGGGAGTCAGGGGAAATGAAGAAAGAGAGAACATATTCCAAACAAAACAAGATAAATCTCCAGACACTGACCCAAATGAAGCAGAATTTTGTGATTTACTCAAAGGGAATTTTTAAAATGGACATAAAGATGATGGCAGAGCTCAAGACAAAAATGTAAGAATAAGCTGAGGGGCTGGCATTGTGGTGCAGCAGGTTAAGCTGCCACTTACAGCACTGGGAATGCCAGTTTGAAAAGGCTTCTCCACTTCTGATCCAGCTCCCTGCAAATGCACCTGATAAAATAGCAGATGATGGCTCAGGAATCTGGGTTCCTGTCATCCTTGGGGAAGATCCATTAAGTTCATGGCTCCTGGCTTTGGCTTGGTCTAGCCCCTCCATTGCAGTGGCCATTTGGGAAGCGAATCGGCACATAGAAGATATTTCTTTCTCCCTATCTCTCTCCCCATCTCTCCCTCTCTGTGTGTATTACTCTGGCTTTCAAATAAATAATAAAATGAAGACATATTTTTGAAAAAATAAGCTGAAAAATTCAATAAAGATATTGAAAATATAAACATACTGAAGAAAAATGATAGAGCTGAAGAGTTCTACAACTGAAGTGGAAAATTCAGTAGATACAGCAGAAGATCCAGCAGAAGAATGAGTGAACCTGAGACAGGCCAGTGGAAATCAACCTATTTGAAGTACAAGAAAAAAAAAAAAAGGCAAGAGAAAATGGGAAAGAAAGAGCGACGATACCTTAAGATGCTTGCGGAATACAATCAAGCAAGATGACTTATACATTGCTGGTGTACTAGAAAGAGGAGAAAGAAAAGAACAGAAAACACATTCAAAGAAAGAATAATATAATTTCCTCAATATGAGGAAGGAAATCGAAATCCAGATCCAGGAAGCCCATAGGACATCAAATAAAGTAAGTTCAAAAAGGCCCACATCATAGCACATTGTAGTCAAGCTGTCAAAAGTGAAGGACAGTGGTCAGCATTATGGTTATAGGTTAAGCCACTGCTTGCGATCTAGCATCCCATTTGGGCACCAGTTCAAGTCCCAGCTGCTCCACTTCGAATCCAGCTCCTTGCTAATGGCCTGGGAAAATCAGTGGAAGATGGCCAAAGTTCTTGGGCTCCTGCTATCCAGATGAAATCTTGGCTCCTGGCTTCAGCTTGGCTCAGCCCTGGCTACTGCAACAACTTGGGGAGTGAACCAGCAGATAGAAGATCTCTGTCTCTTCTTCTCTCTCTGTAACTCTGACTTTAAAATAAATAAATAAATCTTAAAAAAAAAAAAACCTGAAAGACAAAAAGTATTGGAAGCAGTGAGGGAAAAGCAAATTGTATATAGAGGAGAGCCCCCATAAGACTGTAAGTGAACTTCTTGCAAAATTATTAAAAACAACTAAAACTACAATAAATTTTAAGGGGCACTGCTGTAATTTGGATATGTTTTGTTTCCCAGTTTTCACGTGTTGAAAGATTAGCTGCAGTGTGGCAGTGTTAACATGGTGGAGATTTTATGATGGGAGATCCAATGGAAGGAAATTAGGTTCAAGGGACTCTCCCTGAATGAAAGGTCAATGCTGTCTCACTGGGAGTGCTCAGATCTGTTAGTAGCACATTAGTTCCCACCAGAGTAGATTGTTATGAAAAGGCAAGCTTGGTCCCTCCGTGTTCTCTCCCTTTCTGACCTGTGTGTGATCCTTTCTGCAACTAACTGGTTTTCTTTCTGCTTCACCATCATGTTATGAGGCAACCAAGATGCTCTCCAGGATTCCAGCATATACTATTTGAACTATTCCTCACCAGAATTATAAGACAAAAAAACTTATTTACATTGTAAATCACCCATCCTCAGGCATTTCTTGTTAGTGCAAAACAGTACAGACTGCAGCAGAAAATCAGTAGTTAGAATGGAGTTGTTGCAATAATAATACCTGAAAATGCAGAAGCAGCTTTGGAACCGAGCAATGGGCAGAGTTTGGGGAAGAAAGACAAGGCTTTTGTTGCTTATAAAGAGTGTTATGGGCAATTCTGGAATGGGTTCAGAAAAGGAGAAGAGTAGTGAAGACCTAAAAGTCTTTAAAGATTAGCTAATTGATCATGAGCAGAACAGTGGTACAAACATAGACAATGGAGGCCATACAAACAAACCTGCAGATGTAAATGAGGAGCTTCATTTCAGAAATTGGAGTAGAGACCACTCTTGTTAGGAAGTAGCAAAGTACTGGGCAGCTTTGTATCTATTCCCTAAGGCTTTGTGAAAAGGAGAATTTAAGAGAAATGGATAGGTTATCTGAGAGAGGAAATTTATAACTAGCAGATTATATAGGCTCCTGAGGGGTTCCTTGTAACCACTTTTATGCTCAAATTCAGGAGCAAAGGAAAATAGAACAGAAAAATTTGGAAAACTCAGACTACCAGGAAAGTGCAAAAAAAAAAAAATATTTCTCAGTTTGCAACACTTGGAAGTCCAAGGTGAAAGTCTAGTAAGAACCTATTTTCCGGTTCATGGTTGGACGTCTCTCTATCTTCACATGGTAGAGAGGGTAAGGAAGCTCTATGGAGCCTCTTCTCTAAGAGCATTCATCCCACTCAGGAGGGCTCTGCTCACCTGATATAATCTTCCAGAGCCCCCTGGTCCTAATACCATCACCTTAGAGGTTATGATTTCAATAGTTGACATTAGAATAGGCAGAGGGGCATGCAGTATATAGTGTTGGTATTCTATTCACAGATGTTAAAACTTAAAAGCAGGTAAGGTTCCTAATAATACAAGACAGTGAGCAAATGGCAAAAATGGCCAGATGGTTTGTTCCTGGTTTAGAACCCTGCTCTGCAATCATTCTCTAGGACTTTTTATTACAAGATTTTTTTTCTAGACCTTCTTCATTATATTATATATTTTTAAAGCAATTCTCCTAGGACAGAAACATTTCTTTGTTCAGTCAAATGTGAATTGGAATCATTGCCCTGCACTTATTTTCCACAAGACAAGGCAAGTTATTCAAACCCCCTACCTGGTTGACCTCCATCAAGTTCTTACATCTGATAAAGTTGTGGGTACCTCTATTCCCCACAGCTAAGGGCTCCTACCAACAGCTTTGTACATGAGTCCTCCCAGTGCAATAACTGGTTCAGATGTCCTCTTCATTAGCAGATGGGACTACAGAATTCCAGGTTTCTCTAGTCCCTTGAATGAATGGTGCAAACTTGCCGGCATCTCGGTTTACTAGGCTAATCCTCCACCTGCGGCACCGGCACCCTGGGTTCTAGTCCCGATCAGGGCGCCAAATTCTGTCCTGGTTGCTCCTCTTACAGTCCAGCTCTCTGCTATGGCCCTGGAATGCAGTGGAGGATGGCCAAAGTGTTTGGGCCCTGCACCCACATGAGAGACCAGGAGGAAGCACCTGGCTCCTGGCTTCGGATCAGTGCAGCACACCAGCTGCAATGCACTGGCCGTAGCGGCCACTTTGGGGGTGAACCAACAGAAAAAGGAAGACCTTTTCTCTCTGTCTCTCTCTCTCTCTCACTGTCTGACTCTGCCTGTCAAAAAAAAAAAAAAAAAGTAAATGGTGCAAACTTATGGATTGTGACTTTCTTTTCCGCGGTCTGGGGGATCAAAGATCATCTGTGTGTGCTACAGAGAATACATGAGACTGAGAGACAAAGTGGAGCAGAGAAGAGAGGCAGAAAAAGAAAATTTCCCTCCACAGACCCTGATTATTCCTGAGATCTGTGGTCATTTCCATATTTGGATTTCTTGAGAACTGGCTTTTCCTAGGGTTAGCACTAGTGCAGTTTATACCATTTACCAGTGTAAACTTCTCCTTCAGTATCCCACAAAGTGACCTTACATACAAATCTAAGAATTGCAGAAGTCATTATTTTGGATGAGGTCTTCCTGGAGTAGGGTAGGTTCCAAATCCAATACTACTTGTGTTTTTATAAATAGGAGAAATTTGGACAGAGAGAGAAACAGAGAGAGAAACAGAGAGACAGAGACAGAGAGAGAACATGATGTGAACAATAAGACAGAGATCTACAAGCCAATAATGCCAAAAATTGCCAGCAAACCAACAGAAACTAGGAAGCAATGTGGAACAGATTCTCTCACCACCCTTGGAAGAAGCCAACCATGCCCAAATCTGATCTCAGATTTCTAGTCTCCACTATTGTGAAATGATAAATGTTGTGGCAGCCCTAGAAGACTGCTGCAGAACCCAGTGTCACCACATCCAGTCAGCATGCTGTTAAGTCTGGCTTTTCAGCAGCCATGAGCACATTTTGAGGAGGAAACTAACTTGACCATGTTTGCGCTCTATTCTAAAATCAGCCAACCTGCCTTTGCATGTCTTTTACCTGAAGTTCCCCATTCATCATAAAGATCATGGACTTGGCTCCTGTATGTCCCTTGAAAGAAAAAACAACAGGGTAATACCCCATATTCTTTGCAATACAGCTTGTATTAACATTAGTTTTGGTCTCTTTGCTATTTGGACAAAGACTTCACTGCAAGATGCCTCATTTTTATGGATCTATGATTAAATGGTTCAAAGGAGTATTTCTTTATTGCTTCCTGTTTATAAACCCATTCTACTTTGACTTATATGGGCAAAAACAAAATGTTGAGAATTTTTTTCTCTGCCTTACTCTGATGGTAAATGGAAAATCATGAAGTTTTAGGAGGGGGCATTCTCTGGTCTCTTTATTACAGCTATTCATCTTTCTTTGGGAGCAAAAAAGAGAAGAACTGACTCTATTGGATGGAGATGTTTCTATGGAATCTTTCTCTGGTGACTCATAATCTAAAGTTGTTAAATCCAAGGAAGGCAGTTTTAACCACGGTATTTAATCTTATGAAGACATTTATTGCATAGCTTTTTGTTTTGCCTTGTTTAATATAAACCACTGGAGAGATGTTTCTTAGTTATGTCATTTCATAAAGTGTGAGGTAGAAAATATGAGATAAGAAAAAGGCCACCCCTTAAGAATTCTATCATAGAATCTGCATTTTTAAGGGAACTGTGGCCTTAAAATAACACCAATTAAAAAAAAAACCGACTAACATTAATAATAATTGTGATACCAATGATTAGAAGCCACAGAAGAAATGTGGAGTAGAGATTATAAAGCTACTTCTGAAGTCAGACACATCTGTATTTTTTATTGTAGTTCTAACTCTTCCAACATTTTCCCTTGAGCAAGTTATTTATCTTCTCTAAGCTTTAGGTTACTCATCTTTAAAATGGGGGATATTAACAGTTCTTACTTCATAGGATTGAATTACAAATTAAATGAAATGTTGAATGAAAAGCTCATGTCCAATGTCTGCCACATAATAAATACTCACTAAATACCAGCTGCAGTTGTTATAAACAATAATATAATTTATTGTAAGCTGTTACATGTCAAAAGCCTTCAGGCACATTATATGTAATCTAGATAATGATCATTCAGGGTAATTATTGTCTGTCTCTATCTTACAGATAAGAGTTAAATTACTTATTCAAGGTCATTTGGTAAGGAAGTGGCAAAGCAAGGTTCCCTTGAGTCTGAAAAATGTAACAAATTTCATTTGAGTAACATCAAACTGACAGAAGAGGTGTTCCATAAAAAGCCTCCTTCCAATGTCCTTATGTTTCCAAGTCTGCATAGAGTCAACACAAACTCAAAGGATAGTCTTTAGTAAAACAGCTGATTTAATAAAAATCGGTGTACTCCTTTAATGCTTATTACAGAATTTACAAGAAAAACTAAATGCCATTCAATCTACGAACTATGCCCCATGTGTTACCTTTAAAAACCTGAAGTTTAGGAGTCTCTTTGTTAGGATTCTTTGGGTAAAGATTAATTAAACCCATCTCAAAATATCTTAAGCAAATGGGAATTTCATTCCTTCTGTGATTGAGAAGTATAAAATAAATTGCAGCATAGCTGGATCCAGGTGTTTTGCTTTCTTTTCCTTCCTCCCACTAGATCTATTTTCATCTCTGCTTCCCTCTGTTAGTCAGTACAGTACAAATATTTCCCAAAAGCCTTAACAGCTTAAACTCACAACCAACCAAAGAGGAACTATTGCCTTTTTCTCTATTATCTGTACATAGGTCATTGATAAGGACTCCGTTTGGCCTATTTAGGCCATGGGGTATGATCAGTTACATAAAGAAGTTAAGATAGAAGTCAGATGGATATGGATGTATTAATCTTACTCTAGGTTCTTGCCTCACTTAAAGCCAAGCATTCCAAGTGAAGACATTTATCTAAGTACACAAATAGGAACAGGATTTATTTCACAGTAAGAGAGAAAACATACATTCATGAATCAGTGTGGACTGCCCCACATGGTGAAATATCTGTCATGAGTGGGCCAAAGGATTAACCAAGTGGAGAAGGAGTGCAGGAAGGAGTACCCGAGTAGCACCTCCATCCATGGTCCATAGCAAAAGGGAGAGAGAAAGGGAGGGAGGAAAAGAGAGATAGCCTGTTAGACCATCACAAAGCACACCAAACACCGGAGTAAGGGAAAGGGTTTATTGGGGAAACCCAGCAGGCTGGAGGGAAGAGGTGAAGAAGGAAAAAAGAGAGAAGGAAAGTATAAGAGAGAGAGAGAGAGAGGAGAGGAGCTAGCAAGGAGAGAAGAGAGACGAGAGGAGGAGAGGAGAGCAGACGAGAAAAGCCAAGAGAGCCACGTGTTCAGGAACTTTTAAAACTTTGCCAGAGGGTGGGCAGGGAAGCAGGAGCAGGGAATCCCACTAGGATGGGGGTGGGGTTGACACCAGTGGTTGGGCCTTGTGGCCACCTGGCTTTCAGCAATGGCAGCCGGAGCCGAGGCATAGGATGTAAATCAAGGTGCAGATCGCGCCATAGATAAAACTGTGCCATTTTCCTAACATAGTCCCCCTCAATTTTTGGCTTCTTTTATGAGGTGGGGTGGTGCCTCTACATGCAAGAAACCACCTGGGAATTTTATGATACCTCCACAAGTTCCAGATGGAATTTAATATCCATATTTTCATGGTTTCATGCCTTTAGGTCCCAAATGCAGCAAGTGCATCCCTGGAAAGGGAGCGTTTTGATTGACAAGTAAGGAGATGGCATTATACTGGCATTTTGTAGACTTTCGGCTTACTCAGACCTAAACTAGTTACCTAGTTATACCACAACAGAAACAGCACTTTGATTGACAACACACAAAGACTCCCTGGAATGGGAAAGGGTGGTCCTAAAGAAAAAGCTGTGGAGCTGGTGCTGTGGCATTAGCATCCCATATTTGCACTGTTTCATATCCCGGCTGCTGCATTTCTGATCCAGCTCTCTGTTTATGGCCTGGGAAATCAATGGAGAATGGTTTAAGTGCTTGGGCTCCTGCACCCATGTGGGAAATCTAGAAGAAGCCCCGGGATCCTGGCTTCAGATAGGCCCAGCTCCAGCCTTTGTGGACATTTGAGGAGTGAACCAACAGATAGTAGACCTCTTTCTTTGTCTATCCATCTCTCAGTCTGTAACTCTACCTATCGAATAAATAAACGTATGTTTATTTATTTATTTATTTATTTGACAGGTAGAGTTATAGACAGTGAGAAAGAGAGAGACAAAGAGAAAGGTCTTCCCTCTACTGGTTCACTCCCCAGATGGCAGCCACGGCTGGCACTGCGCCAATCCAAAGCCAGGATCCAGGTGCCTCCTCCTGGTCTCCCATGCGGGTGCAGGGGCCTAAGCACCTGGGCTGCCCTCCCTGGCCACACAGAAAGCTGGACTGGAAGAGGAGCAACCGGGACTAGAACCCTGTGGCCATATGGGATTCTGGCACCACAAGAGGAGGATTAACCAAGTGAGCCATGGCGCCGGCCCCTAAAGAAATGCAAGAAAGAAAGAAAGAGAGAGAGAGAGAGAGAGAGAGAGAGAGAGGAAGGGAGGAAGGGAAAGAAAGTTATATCAACAGAAAGGAATGATGGGAAATAGGATATAGTAGACAAAACCCTAGCAAGTAGCATGTTCATTAGAGTATTTTTCAGAAAATCTTGATGTTTACTTTTTCCTTTATTCTGCATTCATTCAGCCAAAAAATGTTTACAGAACACTTGACTTTCACAAAATTTTTCCAAAAAAAAATTAAAAAGTTATAAAACTATATAGCTGCTGTAAATTACCACACACGTGTTTATTCCAACACACATTTATTCTCTGACAGTTTTGTAGGCCAGATGTCTAAGATCAACCTCACTGGGCTAAAATCAAGTGGTCAGCAGGGCTGGTTCCTTCTGGACACTTCTAGAGAGTCTTTCTGGAGTCATCAGCATTCCCTACTTATGACCCCTACTGCAGTTCACTCCCTCACTCTTCCATTGTCATGCCTTCTACTGCCTCTTCTGCAGGGAAATTCCCGCCCCCATTTCCTGTTACCTTTGGGGCCCTGAGGAAGACAGGATAATCTCTCCATCTCTAGGTCTTAACTTAATTACATCTGCAAAGTTCCTTTTGACATAGCAGATAACATTCACAGGTTCTGGAGGTCAGGATGTGAATATCTTGGGGGAGCCATTATGCAACCAACCACAAATATCATCCAGAAAGATTTGACATGCAAAATAAATAAATAGAAAGATGTATTTTCTAAGAGAGAAACCACAGATTATACATAGGATAAAGAAGCCACTTTCAGCTTCTGAAATCCACTTCAGCTTCTTGACAAATAATGACAATAGCAAACATTGTTCATTATTTGTCAGGCATGTTTCTAACTGCTTTACTTAGGTAACTCACTTAATCCTTACAAAAACGCATTCTCATTGTACAGAAGAGGAAAGTAAGGCACAAAGACATGAAGTGACTTGCCTAAGATTGGAGTGAGATAACAGGCCTACCATTTGAATACAAGATGTCTGATTCCTAAGTGTATACCTTTGACTATTTGAGATAAAGCTAAAGGATGACTAACTTGCAACTCAATTCACAATAACAAAGACACAGAAATCAACCCAGATGTCCATCAGCTGAAGACTAGATAAAGAAATTATGGTTTATGTACACCATGGAATACTACACAACAGTAAAAAAAAAAATGAATCCTGTTGTTTACAGCAAAATGGATACACCTGGAAATCATTATACTTAATGAAATAAGCCAGTCCCCAAAAGACAAATACCATATGTTCTCCCTAATCTTTAGTAACTAAGAGAGCACCTAAAAGGTAATCTATAGAAGTGAAATTGACACTTTGAGAACCAATGATTTTGAACAGCCCTTGTTGTGAGGTTGTCACAAAACACACCAAACACCGGAGTAAGGGAAAGGGTTTATTGGGGGAAAACCCAGCAGACCGGAGGGCAAAGAAGGGAAAAAGGGAGAAGGAGAGCGTAAGAGAGAGACAGAGAGGAGAGGAGCTATTGAGGAGAGAAGAGAGAGAGCAGAGAGAAGAGAGACGAGAGGGGGAAAGAAGAGGAGAGCAGAGAGCACAGAGAAGAGAGAGCAAGAGAGAGCCATGTGTAAAAAGAGAGCACGTGTCTGGGAAGGGGGTCTAACATCCCTTTTCCAGGGGGCGGGCAGGGAAGTAGGAATAGCGGACCCCATTAGGATGGGGGTGGAGCTTGACAGCGGTGGTTGGGCCATGTGGCCACCTGGCTTCCAGCAATGGCTGCAGGGGCTAGAGCCTAGGATGGTGTCAGGGTGTAGATCGTGCCATAGATAAGACTGCATCATTTTCCTAACACTTGTCTCTGCTGTTAAGGAACAGTTTTATTTATTTTTTTCATACTACTTGTTGAACTCTTTACTTAGTGCAGCACTAATCTTATGTGTATAAAGTTAACTGAAAATAGATCTTTGTAAAAAATAAGAGTGGGAGTAGGAGAGGGAGGAAGAAGAAGGGTGAGAATGTGGGCAGGAGGTAGGATAGGGTGGGAAGAATCACTGTTTCTAACCTTATATATATGAAATGCATGAAGTTTGTATACCTTAAATAAAAGGTTTCTAGGTTAAAAAGTTAGAAAATGGAATAACTAAGTAGACTGACACAGGGATGAACTGGAATGGCATGGTAGGAACAGAATGACAAAGGATCAGAGGCAGGGAAATGAAAGGCAAATAGACCAAGTTGGGTGGAGCAGAACAAGCCTCGGAGTAGTGGCAGATCCAGCTAGGGATACAGCGTGAGGTCAGAATGTGGAATCCCCAGAAAGCAGAAACATTCTTTGGGACTGGATGAGATCCTGGAGACTTGTGAGTAGAGGAGGGACTCTGTGAGAGCTGGGCTTTGGGAAGACTGATCTCACAGCAATGGGAAGGCTGGGCTGCAGGGGAGAAAGAGAGCTGCCCTTTCTCCTCTACTGCAGTGGCACTCTGCATGTGATAGAATACGCGGTACGCGGTGTGTCTCAGCCACTACAGGGTGAGCCCCTGGAGGGGAGTCCAGTGCTGTGCCCCTCTCTGGCTGCACCTGCCAGGAGCTCATCCAGGAAATGGCTAAACAGCTAGAGGGTGGGAGGCAGGAGGTGTGCATGCTAAGACAGCTGCTACTGCCATTAACTAAACCGTTTTGTAGTCAAACTGCCTTTACCCACATTTTCCTGACACCTTTTAGCAGAATCAGAAGCACCTGGGAATTGAAGTGATACAGATCTATATTGGAATCTTGCCTCTCCCTTGCCTCTATGCAGCCTTGAGTAATTTCGTAACATACATAGTCTCATTTTCTTCGTCTTTAAATAAAATTATTTTATTGGTAACTGTTAACTTACAAGGTAATGGCTTGCTTAAATAAGGTATCTAGTATATGGGTGGCACTCAAAGTTATTATTATCATTTTATTCTTATTTCATCACCAACTCATTTTTGGGCCCATGTTGCTTCTTTTTACAAATGAGAAAACTGAGTCTCAAAAAAGGGATTTCCACGATCCATTCAGGGGTGGCAGGGAGACGCCTGAATTCAAACCCACAGGGTAAGATCCCCAGCTATGTGCGAATCTCACAAAGGGAACTGAAGCCTAAAGAGAAAGGCGGCTACCCGGTGAGCAAGATGCGCATCTAGAAAGGCTCTGGTTGATATTTGCATTACTGGGAATGCACAGATTTGTGAAGATCTGGGCTGTTTGCCAGTCAGCAGTCGCTCTCCAGACTGAGACAGAGAAGGGCCCGCCTCCTGGCTCAGGTGGTGGTCCCCGCCCAGCTACAGCCTTCCAGCAACAGCCCTCTGCGTCCTTAGCGACGAGGGGGGAGCAGCCTGAGCCCTGGAGCAGGGCGCTGTGATTGATCAGATTCCTGGGATCGGGTCGCCACGCCCCGTGCCTGTCCACCCGGTCCCCCCGCGTGGGTTCCTGGGCAAGGCAAGGACTGCACACCTGTGAACCCCTCGGTCGGGACACGTCACCCTAGCGGTAAGACTGAGCTCAGGGCTGACATGCAGCTGCTGGGCAGGGAGGGGACATAACCTTAACTAATTCTGGGCCTTGAAGTTTCCAGGCAGTTTCCCGGAGGTTGCAGATTCGCAGGAGGTCACTCACAGAGCAAGTGTTCAACTCTGTGGATTCGGATCATGATGATTTCCAAAGGCCTTTCAGTCTTAAAAGAGCCCTTATTAAAAAGTGTTTAGCTTGTGGCCAGGTTTAGAGAACTGTGTGTCACCATTAGCATAGGACCTATTTAAACAATCAGTGCTTATGTCATGCAAAATCTCAATTTCCGATTGCTTGGATTGTTGCAGAAACTGATGGTGATAACCATTCCCTCTTTCCTGCCAGAAGAGCTGCTTCAAACACATTGTCTCCCTGTTGAGTTACGCTCTCCTTCACCTGAGAGCCTAGCTGAAATCATCCTGGTTTTGTAAAGGGGAAACTGAGCATCAGAGCACTCTGAATATGGAATATTCATATCTCCTATTAATGCCTCAGCCTCCTCGGGGACCCCACAAGGGCCGCATTTGATCATCTAATGCCCCAGTAGATTTGTTTTGCACACTTCTTGGGTGGGGCAGCCAGCTCTGTTCATTATTGGTTCTGGGATGTTGAGTAAGTTACATTTCTACATTATACCCATTCCTCCAACTGTGAGTCAAGAATAATAGTAATTAAAAGTGTTTTGCTCATACCTTTATTACAAATAGTGAGATAATGTAGCATACTACATGCTTTGAGGGCCCTAACTGGATCTGAGATTAACCGATTAACAAGAAAAAAGAATATAAATCTTCAAGTTTTACATGGCACAAGAGTCCTTTTTTTTTTTTTTTTTTTGACAGGTAGAGATATAGATAGTGAGAGAGAGCCACAGAGAGAAAGGTCTTCCTTCTGTTGGTTCGCCGCCCCCTGAATGGCCACTACAGCCTGCGCTGCACCAATCCAAAGCCAGGAGCTAGGTGTTTCTTCCTGGTCTCCCACGCGGGTGCAGGGCCCAAGCACCTGCGCCATCCTCCACTGCCCTCCTGGGCCACAGCAGAGAGCTGGACCGGAAGAGGAACAACCGGGACTAGAACCTGGCACCCATATGGGATGCCCGTGCCACAGGGGAGGATTAACCAAGTGAGCCACGGCGCCAGCCCAAGAGTCCTTATAAGTAGCTGAACTGCACCCCCCCAAAAAAAAAACTCAGATTCAGTTATTTATAGTCTGAATATAAGACAAAGAACAGTAAGTTGTAATGCAATAACTAAATGATGTGGAGAGACTTAAAACATAAGCGTTAACAATGTCTGTCCAGAATTCCATCTCAGCTGCTCATCCTTGAGGATAAGGATGGTACATCTTTCACATGGTAGTTTCAGCTTCTGCTATTTAGAAACCACAGAAAGATCAGTGAGTTTTTTACACCTCCTATTGATCAAATGCCTTTAAAAAAAGATTTGTTTATTTATTTATTTATTTGAAAGAGTCAGAGAGAGAGAGATTGTCCATCCACTGGTTCACTCCCCAGATGTTTGCAACAAGCAGCGGTAGTCCAGGCTGAAGCCAGGAGCCGGGTCTCCCATGTGGGTGACAGAGGCCCAGACACTTGGGCCATCTTCCACTGCTTTTTCCAGGCCATAGCAGGGAGCTAGATCAGAAGTGGAGCAGCCAGGACACAAACAAGTGCCCATATAAGATGTCTTACTGGCCACACGTTACACAATATCAGCCCCTATCAAGTGACTAACTTCCATGGTCAATATACCAAAATGGTGTGTTCAAACTCCTTCATTGGCAAGCACGTGGTGCTGTAAACACTGTTTTTGTTGTTGTTGACAAGACTGCTGCAAGTTGCCGCATGAAAAGCCAAAAGAAATAATTTGCTCATTTTCTACTCCCCAGATTTGAAGAAGTTGTGAGAAATATCATGTCTTTGCACTGGAAGAATCCTCAGGGCTCAGATGCAATGCCCAAGATCATGGTGAAAATCATTGGAGGTAAACATTTTCGACATCTTGCGGAGAAGCCGAACATGTAAGTTTGCAGCTTGAGAAATATGTTTCGCTTGGCTGATAATGAAGTTTTGTGTTTTTTTTTTTAACCCAGAAATTTACATTTAAAAAAATGCAATTTGTGGAAAATTAAGTCATTAAGATGCTACAAATGAATTAAAATAGTGTTGATAACTTCCATGTGCACTGTTTTCCTGATATTTTTCTTCTTTATAATTCCCCATTCTTCTTAATTACTCGGGCTGATTTTCCAAATAGATGGGAAATATGAGCAATGTGACATTTATAAATATTAATGGAGAACTGCAGCTTCTCCTCATCTGCGTGCTAATAGGCCACGTGTGGTAATGTATTATAGAGGGGTAGAGGAGGAGGGCTGGTAGGCAACTTGTTATAAATTAAAGGAGTGGGAGGAACAATATATCATAACGTGTAAGGTTTTCACTTACTCTTGCTAACATCGGATCTTCCACTGAGCAGGGCTTTCAGAGGGTAGTTAAGTACCTTCCTTCCCTTCCAAACTTATCGCAGTCACACTGGAGGGAGGACACATAGATCTCTAGAATTCACTAGAGGCTTGTCTCAGAAGGGTGTGAGCAGCTCTTCTCCGCGGAGTTTTGGTGATTCACGAAAGGCGAAAAGTTACTAGACCTGCCTTTCTTATGTAAGTGATAGTGAGTCAATCATGGCTGTTCCCTCCTAAGATTATTTCTTCAGGTCTTTCCTCTATTTCAAAAATCCACACGCTGACAAATAAAAAAATATACACACAAACAAAAATATGAGGGCATAATTGAATATAGGTATGGAAAGCAATAGTGACTATACTTGACTTCCATCAAAGACACCTGGCAGGTCCTCAGAAATTAAGATTTGGGATGTAGCTGGAAGCCTACTGGGTCAAGGTCATCAAGACCAGGATTACAATGAACAGGCTCCACAACGGCTTCAGAAAGGCAAGTGGGGGTCCTGGGCTGTAATTCCAGGCTGGCTGCTCTCTGCTCATGTATCTGGGAAGGCAGTGAAAGAGGAAGTGCCTGGGCTCTTACCACCCATGTAGGAGATCCAGATGGAGGCATGGGCTCCTGGCTTCAGCCTGGCCAGAAATCTCAGTAGCAATCATTTGGGAAGTGAACCAGCAGATGGAAGATCTCTCTCATTCTGTCTGTCTCTCTATTTCTGTCACTTAGTCTTTCAAATAAATAATAAAAGTCTTTAAAAAAAAAAAAAAACATAAAAAGCAAATAGGTTTTACTGCTCCACCCTTAATCCCTGAACCCAGAGTTCCCATGTCTGGCTCACATTTGGGACCCTTACAGGGCTGAGAGATGTGAGTTTGAATATCAGCTCTGTTTCATATTGGCCTTTGACATTGGAAATGTGGATTGATCTCCCTGGCCTCAGATTCTATATATATAAATTGGTTATAAAACAACACCTAACTAGCAGGGTTGTTAGGAAGATTAAATAAGAAAAAAGAGTATGTAAAGTACCTTTCCAGTGACTATGATCTTCAAAATGCTTACTCAAACCAATCAAATCTCTTTCTATGAAATGTTTGCCATCCCTTTTATCTCCTATGCCTAGAATGCAAGTTTTCTGCTTTGTAGATGAGAAAACTAAGAGACTGTAATAAGGTTAGTGATTATTTCAATATCTGTCAAATTTCCATCACTATCATGAAAAGTAAATAAGATTATTTTGGATACCCAGTTCAGATCTTCTACCTGAAAGATTACATTAAGACTTTATTAACTCAATTTCCTCTTTAAGTATTTTGTTAGCTTCATTTTATTCAAAACTACTAAAACTACTGTTTTTTTCCAGGGGTATCAAGCTTAATATGCTATTAATATGAGGATGGAGAGGAGATCTTGTTGTTGTTTGTTTTTTTAATAGGAAGAAATACTTTATGTGAGAAGATGTCATATCTTCCTCTTTATATTTAAATTTCAAAAGCTAGGAAATAAGAGTACATTAAATCAGCTAATTAATTGTAAATTATTTTAAGATTTACTTCATTTATTAGAAAGGCAGAGTGAGAATGAGAGAGGAAGGGAGAAAGAAAGAAATTATATTCACTAGTGCAGTCTCTAAATGGTCACTATAGCTAGGGCTTGACCAGGCTGAAGCCACAAGACAGGAACTCTAACCAAGTCTCCCACAAGGGTGGCAGGGACTCAAGTACTTAAACCAGCATCTACTGCTTCCTAGTCACATTAGCAGGGAGTTGATCAGAAGTGACATAGCCAGGACTTAAACTGGCACTTAATTCATTATGGGTTGCAGGCTTTCCAAGTGGCAGCTTAACCTACTGCACCACGACCTGCCTCAATTAATTATAAATTGAAACACAGTTCTAAACTAAAATAGTCTGTATCATCCATGACACCGATTTTCTTTGTATCTGCTTTCTAAGAACTTTATGCATCCAACAGGATGACACAGTGTAGCTAATTAACATGCTTTGATAAATATCCTGGTATGATTCAACAAAAAATAGTTCTCAGCAGGCCTAATGTTACTGGGATAAGGAGAGATCCACCACTATCTTGTATGTCCTAGAATCTGTCTCCCCCACAGTGTTTACAACCTCAAGGTGAGTCCTCAAGTTGGTATTGTCTTTGGGTTGAATCAGTCAAACACCTTAGTAGAAATCTGTAAAGAGAGCATAAGTAGACATGAGACAGAGGGGGACTTGAGCCATCCTCTGCTGCTTTCCCAGGTGCATTAGCAGGGAGCTGAATTGGAAGTGCAGGAGCCAGGACTTGAACCAGTGCTCTGATATGAGATGCCATCCCTGCATGCAGTGGCTGATGCTGCTGCATCACAGTGTTGGTCCCTGGTCTGATTTTTCTATAGGACATGTGTTGAACAGTGTGTCACACCTAAAGATGTACATCAGTATATTGGCTTGCTAGGGCCACTGTAATAATGTGCAACAAGCAGAGTGGGTGAGAACAACAGAATTCATTGTCTCCCAGTTCTGGAGGGTAGAAATCTGAATCCAAGGTATCCACAGAGCCCCTACATGTGAAGGTGCCAGGGAAGGCTCTGCCCCTGTCAAGTCTCTCTCCTTCCTTCTGGCAGCTCCTTGGTTTGTGGCATCAAACTCTGAACTTCTCCTTACTCTCTCCCTGTTTCTTTATCCGTGTCCAAATCCCACCCCCCATTTATTTATTTATTTATTTAAAAATTAGAGTTACAGAGAGAGAGGGAGACAATGAGAGATCATCCACCTTTTGGCACACTCCCCCAGATGGCTGCAACAACTGGGGCTGGGCCAGGCCAAATCCAGGAACTAGCAACTTCGTCCACATCTCTAGCAGGGGACTCAAGCATTTGAGCCATCTTCCACTGCTTTCCCAAGCCATTAGCAGAGAGCTAGATCAGAAGTGGAGCAGCTGGGAGATGATCCAAACCCCATATGAAATGCAGGCATTGTAAGCAGTGGCTTTACCCACTATACTACAACACCAGCCCCCAAATATTCCCTTTCTATAAGGACTCCAGTCCAATGGGTTAGGGGGCTATCTTTTTCCAATATGACATCACCTTAACTCACTACATCTGCAAAAACACTATTTCCAAATAAGGTCATATTCTGAGGCATGAGGGTAAAGACTTCAACACAAGAATCTTGGCAGGCATACAATTCCATCCATTTCAACCAACTTCTCATCTTACAGATGAGATGAGATAACTAAGGCCTCAGCCTAATGCAGGCCAAAGCTCCAGACCAGTTACTAAGAACTAAGATGGAAAGCCAACTCTCCTTCCCTCTTTCCTTAATTTAACCTGTATTGTTGTTGAGAGATGAGAGGAAAATATGAACATCTTGTTAACATACATATTAATTTGCAAAGTTGCTCAATCTATAAACTTCAAAGAATGAAGTAAGTGTCCTCCAATTTGTATCTTGGTCATCTTCTTCCCAGATTCTTGCAACAGCCTTGCAACCCAGCTCTTTACTGGTAAGCTGTTGTCTAATCCCTCTCTGCAGCCTTGCTCCTCAGCATGTAGTCCATGAGCCATCAGCATCAGCCTCACCTGGGAGCATATTGGAAACAGAACCTCAGAATCTCAGCACGCCCTTCAGAGATGTTGAGTCAGAATCTGCCCTAGGCACTCCAATGCACATTCCAGATTGAGAAGCTCCATTCTCAAATAAGGCCAGCAGGATCTTTCCAAAATACAAATCTGATAATGTGTTGCCACCACCAGTCCCAGAATTCCCTGCCATACCTGGGGCTCCTATTACACTCTTAGGGATGATTTTACTCTGTGACCACTTCCCGTCCATTTGTGTCTCCCTCATTTTACTGTAAATTTGTGTGCACAACTATATCCTTAGCACAGAGGACATAATCACTTATATGTTCAAAGTCTATTAAATGAATTATAACAACGTGATTGCCAGAAAAGTAAAGATCTACAAAGACAGTACTTAGTTATTTTAAATAAAGCTAAGTCTAAATGTTTATGCTTTTAAAATAGCCTGCAGATGCTACTATGGAACCCTAAGATACAATTTTTGATATTCCTGGAAAAGAAAAAAGCAGGTGACAAAGACAGATAATCTGATTTCCAAAAAGGAGATGAGAATGACTTGAAAAAAACAACAACAACAAAACAAAACCAGAGGCAACCTTAATAAAATTTTAGATTAAATAATTAAATATATTAACTATGAAAACAAAACATGAAAGTGATAATTACTAAGGGTAGACAAATGTTGACTTGAATCAGATTATTGCAAACTGGCCCCATTTCCTTCACTGGTGAAGTCACTGTAGCCCAATGAAGAGAATGATAGACAAATAGTATTGTTGATTTCAATGACCAGTAGGTACCTTTTTCTCACAAAGTCCTGAAACAAGACAGAGACTTGTGGCTGAATGGTATTAAGGCAGATAAATACTAACATGGTGGTGACTGAATAACTAAACCCAACCTGCTGGACATGTGGAGGACTTGTGACCCTGCTCTTACTCAACAGTTTTTAATAAACTTTTCAGAAGGAGACAGAAAAATGATTATTGTAAACATGCAGGCAAGCTGCTGAATACTGAGAAAACTTGGCAGGACGATGGGATAAAACAAATAATATCAAACCATCAGAGAAATATGCAAAGTCTTTCTTTAGATAAATATACATGTTCATGGTTACATGGAATCAATGTTAAGTTTTTAAAATTTTTAATTATTTTTTTAAAAGATTCAATATGGTTTGTAGATACAAGTCTAAGAAAACAATAATGTTGCCTTCCACCCTCCCTTCCTCTCTCCCCCTTTCTCCCTCCTACACTCTTTTCTTCTCCCTTTGTCTTTTTTAATTTTAAAAGATAACATATTTTAAATTTACATTACAATAAAAAGACTTAATACTTCACCCAATAAGAAGTTTAACAAGTAAAAAACAAAAAACCCTAGTTTAATGCAAATATAGACAATGGCTGTAGACAATAATTGAATGGGAAAATGACCATTGTCTGTGTTTGAGATTAACATGAGCAGAGGGATGGGATGCAGAGGCCCACTGTACTCAGTGCTTCATTCTGGGTTCCACATTTGAGGAGAGATCCTCAAATACTAAAAGTGTGGGCAGCATAGGGCATTGTGTAAAATATGTCCTAGAGGAACATTTGAAGAATCTGGGGATTGATTTGTTAGACAGAAAAGGAAGTAAATCAACTTCAAGAAACTCCTTTGAGTAGAGAAGCTACCAGTGAATAAAGCTGACCTCCATCGTTCTTTCCAATGCTGAGACTTGGGACCCAAACCACTTCCTTCATCCCCTGGATACATTGCTGTATGGTGTCGCAAAACACAGTGGAAGCTGGCTGCAAGTTTTGATAGAGAAGGATCATACATATCTGCAATAATTTACATATTTATGCTTAGGTAAACAAAAGTATGGTATTTTCTCACATGACTCTTTTGGAGCCCATATTCTGTCATTTCTTAATCCCTCAATACCCTTCATAATTATAAATTCTCTGTGACTTGTTTAATATTCTTATGAGTTAATATTAATAGTATTAGCAATTAATGCGTATATGGAACTCTAGCAACATCCTTTCCACAAACATTAACCAAATGCCTACTAAGTTTCAAGCCTTGGGATACAGTAGTGTACCTAAAGTTCTAGTTGTAAGTTCCCAAAAACAGGTTAACCATGACCATTCGAATGAGAATAGCACAGTGAGGAAAGCCGAGGATGTTGAGAAGGGTGTATCAAGTCAGAACAGGTGTTCCCAGAAATCCTGTCTGAGCAGGTGTCCTCTGATCCTAAGTGGGGTGGAGACATGCAGCAAGAACTACCCACTGAGAATTGTCCTCGTTTAACCATCAGTGAGCACCTAAAACTGAACCAGCCTCCATCCCAGTGAGTGGCTCTACTAGATTCTAACAGCTGCTCCAGATTCAGCAGCTACAACTTCTCACATGCCCCAAGTTCTCCAGTTACTGAACATTTGGATTTCCCAGCTACAGCTACAAACAAATGTCACCTAAGTGGACCACCTACAGTCCAAGTAAACTGCATGGACAAGGTTAACATACGCTTACCTCATAAAAATATGAGGCCACAGAGACGAGTAGGGCTCAGACTGTGAGCTGCTTGGCCAAGGAAGGTACTTTGAATTTGTTCAAAGATGGGAATCCACTGGAGAATTGAGAGCAGTGGATAACATTGTATTTATGCTTTCTAAAGAATGGTTCTGGTTGCTGAGCCA
Source organism: Oryctolagus cuniculus (assembly GCF_964237555.1). Classification (NCBI taxonomy): domain Eukaryota; kingdom Metazoa; phylum Chordata; class Mammalia; order Lagomorpha; family Leporidae; genus Oryctolagus; species Oryctolagus cuniculus. The sequence continues at coordinate 112,910,330 of NC_091438.1, forward strand.
TAGATAGGAATGAAAAGAGAAAGATCATTCTGAGAGATAATCCAGTCATTGAGACAAGAGATGGTAGCAATGACTGGTTATAGTCACTAAATAAATGCTGGCTAAACTCTGTTTAAAAATTCAAATACTGTACTTATTATATTTTTGAGAAATAATCGACCATAATACCTTATTTTCGTTTATTGCTTTTCTTACCATAAAAATTTCATATCTTAATGTGTATGAACTCAGACTCTCCTTAAAACTAAAAATAATATCAGAGCAGATATCAGAGACTGTAATTGCCATTTTCAGAAATTCACAAGTGAATGCCAAATGATGCTTTATTTAGAAAATCAGTGCTCAGTAATTGAGACTGTGAAGTCAACATTGTTTACTATTTGAAATTCCATATTTCAAAAAACTAATAAAAAGCCAAAGTGAAAAACAAAACACTATTTACAACACCCATGACAGAATAAAGTTAACCCTACAAATCAGTAGGGAAAAAAAAGTGAGCAATCTAATTTCAAAGATTCACAATTGACCTAAACAGGCAACTGACAAAAGAAGAAATAAAAATAAATAATAGACATATGTATGAGGGTAGGATTCAATGTATGTTGAATAAAAGAAATAGTAAAAGAATTTTAAACAGCAATGAGATATGCTTTTTCACAAATCAAATTAGGAATGTGTTTATAAAGGAAATAATTAGGGTTGACAGGGTTTAGAAAGTTTAGAAAAAGAATATTCACATGCTACCTTTTTTAAAGTACAAGAAAACTTCAAAAAGTTCATGGAAAATGCATGTTGTAAAAAATATGCAGGGATTTCAAATTTTGTTGCACAAAAAATTATCTTTTAATTCCATTCTTCTTTGAACTTTTTGAGTTACCCTTATATATTTACCAAAAGCTTTGACAGACAGTGTATGCACTTTGCATGTATCTGTAATTCAATTCTGTGGAAATAATTGTGAATGGATGTAATGGCTTCAAAGATTTACAGAAGAGTAGGTAAGTCTGGGTCCCAATAGGAAGCAGATCCCTTGCTCAAATTAGGATGATTTAAGGATACTTTAGTCATGAAAACATTAATTACAAAGATGTATGCTGACATGAAGAGAACAGCAAGGTATAAGAACTGTGTGAGATCAACTTCAACACTGATACCAGCAGTGACTCTGATGAGGTAAAAGAAGGGAAATGTCAAACTCAAAAGGCTTCCATAGCCTTGACAACTCATGACTAGAGCCTAGGGAGATTACTGACGCCATAAACAAGAGTGTCAAATTGTTAAGTCAACAACAGGAGTCACTGTGTACTTACTTCTCATGTGGGATCTGTCCTTAATATGTTGTCCAGTGTGAAGTAATGCTATAACTAGTACTGAAACAGTATTTTAACTTTGTGTTTCTGTGTGGGTGCAAACTGATGAAATCTTTACTTAATATATACTGAATCGATCTTCTGTATATAAAGATAATTGACAATGAATCTTGATGTGAATGGAATGGGAGAGGGAGTGGGAGAAGGGAGGGGTGCGAGTGGGAGGGAAATTATGGGTGAGGGGAAGCCAATGTAATCCATAAGCTGTACTTTGGAAATTTATATTTACTAAATAAAAAAAAAGAAAGAAAAAAAAAAAAAGAAGGGAAATGTTACTGAAATTAATGGAAGAAGTATGCTGTAGCGTTGGTCACATTGGGAAAAGTAGTGGCCTTTGGTCAAGGGACACATGGAACTGCTGTCTAAGGGAAACACCTCCTGCAGGGTTACCTGTTGGGTAAAATTAACCACAATAAAAGGACTTAGGAGCTATTGGTAGAGTCCACACTGGTCAGCTTCCTGGAGTGGAGAACAACGGTGAAAATCTAGGGGCAAAAAATATATAGTTTAGCGGCAATACTTAAATTAATAAAAATATGGAAGCAAAGTAAATATTCAACATTATAAGACTAATTAAGTATACTTCTGTATATCCATGCAATGAAACACTACCTGTACATAGATATTTAAGTGTTGTTGAAGAGACATTAAGTATTGATATGTAAGATACCCACGTTATATTGCAGCTGATGAGGAGGCCAGGCAGTGGCACAATCATTTTGCTTAGGCTTGCAGAAGCAAAATAGGAGAGAATGCAATGTGGGAACAAAAAAACATTAAGTTTCAAGCTTATGGAGTTGACTCAAAGATTCAGAAGGTACAACCTGCAGAGCTATTGGAAACAATCCACCCAAGGACATCATATTACTGTCATATTTTGGGTTTTATTTTGTTTTCTGTAACCTGAGTAATCTTTCAGGATGTTATTTAAAAGAATCCTGCTTTATTGGAGTGTATTTTAATACTTATTCATCTTGTTTTAGAATCCATAAAAACCTGAGTTTACCACCCAACATGTAGCAAGTCAATAACTGACAAAGGCATGGTAGAAGACAGTAGGGAGTTACTTTACAGTGCATTCAGTAGTGAGATGGGCAGCTATCATTCAATTCCCAGACACTCCGAGCAAGTTAGGCTGCTGAATCCTACAGGTTAAAGTTGAGACTGAGCAGTGCATGATCAGCTTGGGTGAGGCTCTCGGGTTGGTTCACAGTGCTGTTGGCCTTCCTTTGATTGATCAGGGATTGGAGGGGCCATGTCCTTTTGTAATGGCAAACTTGGCTCTGCTCTTTGTGGGTCATCAACTACATTGGGTATGACTGGTTTTGATCAGGGCCTGGAGTTACTGTGAACATCTCTCAGAACAGAATAGAGTCTAGCATTAGAATGTTAACTGTTGAGGTGATCATTGAATTCTGAGTCTTCATGATTCAGGGTCATGCAAGGCAGACCTGATCCTGTACTACTCCCTTAATTTAGTGAGCTAATTTTTAGCAAGGAGTTGACTTGTAATCAACAAAGTGAAGACAGATGAACTGCCATCTGAGGGGGAGTAACTGGGACCTGATAACATCTGTGTCACAGGCATTAGGAGCAGAAGCTTGGTTTCAATTTCTTGTAACTCTTTAATCATAAAACATATAGGTAGGGCAACCATTCTAGCTACTTCCGGGTGAAACGGGGTATAGCAGGAATTTTCAGGATTGGAGGAGAGGAAGCTGTAGGCATTCTTTTCAATAAAATTTCTAGTCTCGGGTTTAACTGAAGAGATTCTCTGCATCACACTAGGATCTGGCCCAGGTAGTTTCTGCATAATTTTATCTTGCAGGTGCATCACCATTCCACAGCAACAATAAAAGCATCAACATACTAATATTCCTACACCTAAAACACAAACCACAAAGATAAGCAGATTTTGCCAATTAGCGGTTTTTCCAGTCCCAGCCATTGATTAGGCTCAAGGTGAGGCCAGACATAGCATTAAGCTGGATATGCATATCCTGGAGAGCTAGGGAAATGCTCCCAGAGCTGTCAGGGACGTACACACAACATTCTGTCTTAATGAGGACGTAAGTTCCCCCTTGGGAGGCCATGAGAACTTCCAAAGCCACTTGGTTTTGGAAGACTGCCTTCCTCACTAGAAAGACTTCCGTATTTGGCACTGTCACTTAAGGCACACTGAGTGTAATTTGTTAGCGTTTCAATGTGCCAAATCACATGATCCAGCCCTATCTGTTGGCAAAGATGGAGAGTACGTAAGCATCTCGAGGGAAGACGAAGCTGGTCCATAGGAGGAGCAGGTTTGTAAAGTTAGCAACATTTTATATATTCTTTACCCATCTTCCTTGAACCCAAAGTGCATCTTCCTCTCCATCCCAGGGGAAGCCAAGGCAACTGACCGATGTTACATAGCCATTGGCTTCCATTGGAAACTGCCTGCTGTTCCTGGCCTGTGCTCCTGGTCAGTCAGAAACCATGGGCCTGCAGAACCATAATGTGTTGACAGTGATGCACAGGAATCCACCCCATTTCTCAGGTGCTATTTGTTCTCTTAAGAATATGTTCTCTAGGGCTAGTTTTGGGGCACAGCAAGTTAAATCACAACATACAATTTTTGCATGCCATATAGTGCTGGTTCTCATCCTGGTCCCTGCTAAGACACCTAGGAAAGCAGGGAAAGACGGCCCAAGTACTTGGGTTCCTGCCACCTATGTGGGAGATCCAGAGGGAGTTCCTGAGTTCTGGTTTTGGCCTGGCCCAGCCCTAGCATTGGGGACATTTGCTGAGTGAACCAGCTGGTAGAAGTTTTTTATGTCCTCCTATAACTTTGCATTTCAAATAAACAAATATATCTTTAAAAAAAGAGAGAGAGATAAAAGAATAGATTGTGTTCTCCATTCCCATTAGACCCATATTTGGAAATTATTGGGTAGCACCTTAGGAACATGCAGTTATCACTCCTCCAGCTGGGGTATGGTTACTGCTTGAGCTTCAACACAAATCTCAACCAAAAAGAAGTACTTATTATGTCCTGGACACCCAAGGGTATTGCTGGTAGGTCCTAAAGTGATATCATCTTGAGATACATACCCTAGTGAAGGGTTGTTGATTTGAAGGTCTTGAATCAATGACTGTAGATTCATTGCCCAGATCTTTCCTTGTAAGGGGGACACCCACCAGGTTACGCCTGAGGTGCTGAGTCAAGGCAGTATCCTGCAAATCCAGCATGAAACTTACGTAATCTGTGTGTTTTGCTGGACCCAATCTAGGAAAAGGTCTGTTACACCTTCCCACCACCACCTATAATTAAAGCAGGAACATTAAATTTGCAAAATTCCACAGATTAGCATAATTGGGACCATCATTTTGAGTCTTTTTTAACTTTTATTTAATAAATATAAATTTTGAAAGTACAACTTTTGGATTATAGCAGTTTTTCTCCCCATAACCACCCTCCCACATGCAAACCATCCCATCTCCTACTCCCTCTCCCATCCCATTCTTCATTAATATTCATTTTTAATTATCCTTATCTACAGAAGATCAACTTAGTATATACTAAGTAAAGATTTCAACAGTTTGCACCCACACAGACATGCAAAGTATAAAGTACTGTTTGAGTAGTAGTTTTACTGTTAATTTTCGTAGTACAACACATTAAGGACAGAGATCCTACATGGGGAGTAAGTGCACAGTGAATCCTGCTATTGACTTAACAATTGTCTTGTGTCACCTCTTATGTTCTTTAGTTTCAACTTCAGTCTGAGTCCTGTCTCACAGCATCATTGATCTCTGGGAAGTTCTCTTTTCTCTCAGTCCAGCAGGCAGGGGCTTGTGAGCCTACTTTTGCATCTGATACTGCCTTCACATAAGTGTAATTGTTCCAAGACCTGACCCTTGCAAATCTAACAGATGAGCAAGTCCCATGTAACCCCTGGTCAGCATCTAAATGACCAACCCACAAGAGTGAAAGTTGGCACTCAGGCTGGGTCTCTTTCCAAGTTTTGAGGAGTACCCAGTATTCCAGTTTTAAATGATGGAGAGGGATGCCAGTAGGCTAAAGCATACAGTTTGAAGCAAATGAATGGAATGCATATATTTGCAAAGTCATGTCTAGTTCTTTCAATTTTTAAATGAGTTTGTTCATCTAGGCACAAGAGCAGAGGAATGGTTTCACATACCATAATTTATAGGGGTTTGATTGGAACCTGTTTCAAGGAGCCACTGGGATTCTGGGAATCTAAGCAATGCCATCAGCAAATCTTTATCTCAAGTCCAGTTGTTGCCCTGGCACCTTTTAGCTATAGTTCTTCTTTCAGTCTTCTCAGTTGATAGAGGTCTCCAAGAGGCATGTAAATTCCATTTACTTCCTAGATATTTGTATACTACTTATGTAATGCTAGCAATGAAAACATTCCCATTATCACTTTGAATAGAGAAGGGTGTCCAAATTGGGGGATGATTTCCTTCAACATAATTTTAATAATTCTAATGCCTTCTCCAAGTGCCAAGAGTAAACCTCAGCCCACAAGTGAAAGTTCCTACCAACAGACATTTGAAGTTTCCTCTTCTTTTGACATTACAATGTCTATTTTCCAGTCTTACAGTAGAGTCTACTTGCCAGCCTTTCCCCTGAACTCTCTCCACTAACTTGCATTTCCACCTTGTTATATGGTAGGCCTCTCTTAGGATTGTTTTTAGCATAGCTCATGCACATTTTTATGACTTTCTATTTGGCCTTCTGCATGTTTGGGCCAATTATGGACTTTTGAACCATTGTAGGGGTGCATCTCAATCATAGTGAGTGCTCTAATATATAAACTTAATTATAATCTTCATCAGGGGCTCAGGCACCAAAATTATCCGTTGGCCATTTACTAGTCAGGAATCCAAACTCTACTCCCAGGACAGTTTAAGTCCTTTGGGAAATAGTCTGACTTAAAATGGGTCCAGTCTGAATTTTGAATATGTGCCATCACTAAAGGCTTTTAGTTTGTGCTGCTACTTTTGGGGCACGGTCAGACCTAATTTCCTTGAGAAAGCTTACCGTCTGGTTTTTGATATCTGGGATACTGCTTTGGTGGCTGCTGCTTCTGCTAACCTTAAAATCTCTTGAGCCTGCTTCATGTCTTTTTCTCCTGATGTCAACATTCCTTTCTATCCAAGTAGCTCTGTTGACATGTAATGCAGAAAAAGCATACTTAGAGTCAGTATAAATATTTACTATCTTGCCTCTTCCAAGGCTTATGGCACAGGTGAGAATTCTGAGTTCAGTCTCTTGGGCCAAGGAATCTGGTGGCAACGCTTCTGCTTCCAAAATCTTGTGATGAGTTACCATTGCATTTCCAGCCTTTTAATTTCCCTTGCCCGTGAAGATACTTCTATCCATGAAGAATTGCAGATACGGAGTTTCTGAGGGGACATCAGTCAGGTTTGGCCTGCTGAAATATACTCATTCAATAATCTAGAATCAGTCACATATAACTTCCTCCAGAGGGTTGTGGGAGCAAGGTAGCTATATTTATAGATGATAAAGTTTTCAGAGTTGCATTTAGGTTATTTAATAATGGCTTGGTATTAGTCCTCCAGGAGCAGGGAAATAAGTCAATAACTTCCCTTTTGTTCTGTTTGTACTGTGGAGGGCTCTACAAAAGTGAATTTCTCTGTCTCAATGTATATATGGTTGGTGATTGTACCATTCTCAGGCATGTCAGCCAACCTCGGGTGACAATATTAATATTCTTTGAAGAGTTTACCACTGGGTATTTCATTATGCCCAAATTTTGAGTCCATATTCTTTGTACTAATCCTTGCCTCTTGTGCACCGAGAGATTGCAGGGTTTTCTCAGGTCTGGAACCCCCAGTGCAGTGCTGTGAGAATACAAGGCATCATATTGGTCCACTTTTCTCTTTTGAAATGATAGCCCTGTGTATAGCTGCAGTTCTGGCAGTCTTTTGTGATAGTGGTTTCAGGAAATCATGCATAGGAACCCTTTCTTCATAACCTCTGAGATGTATCTATTTTTTTTTTTAACAGGCAGAGTGGACAGTGAGAGAGACAGAGAGAAAGGTCTTCCTTTGCCATTGGTTCACCCTCCAATGGCCGCCCGCGGCCGGCGCGCTGCAGCCAGCACACCGCGCTGATCCGATGGCAGGAGCCAGGAGCCAGGTGCTTTTCCTGGTCTCCCATGGGGTGCAGGGCCCAAGCACCTGGGCCATTCTCCACTGCACTCCCTGGCCACAGCAGAGAGCTGGCCTGGAAGAGGGGCAACCGGGACAGAATCCAGTGCCCCAACCGGGACTAGAACCCAGTGTGCCGGCACCGCTAGGCGGAGGATTAGCCTAGTGAGCCGCGGCGCCAGCCAAGATGTATCTATTTTTGCTTAAGGTTGACACCAGCGACTCTATCAGCTTTTAAAGATTTACTTATTTATTTGAAAAGCAAAGTTACAGGGAGAGAGAGAGATCTTTTTTCTTTTTTTAAGTTTTTATTTAATGAATGCATTTTTCATAGGTACAGCTCTAAGAATATTGTGGTTCTTTCCCCCATACCCACCCTCCCACCCCGACTCCCATCCCACCTCCCTCTTCCTTTCCCATCCCCTTCTTCATTATGGTTCATTTTTGGTCTGATTTTATATACAGAGGACCAATGCCATGTTAAGCACAGATTTCAACAGTTTGTACCCACACACACACACAACATATAGGGTACAGTTTGAGAACAAGATTTCCGGTTAATTCTCATGGTACAACTCATTAAAGACAGAGGTTCTACATGGGGAGTAAGTGTACAGTGACTTCTGTTGTTTCTTTAACAATTAACACTCTTATTTATGACATTAGTGATCACCTGAGGCTCTTGCCATGCTTTTTGTGACCATAGACTCCATCAGTATTTGGACATGGCCATAAGCAAAGTGGATGTTCTCTCCTCCCTTCAGAGAAAAGTACATCCTTCTTTGATGGCCCCTTCTTTCCACTGAGGTCTCACAAAGATACTTTGTGTAGGATTTTTTTGCCACAGAGTCTTGGCTTGAGAGAGAGATCTTCCATCTGCAGGCTCACTCCCCAAATGACCAAAATGGCCAGGGTTGGGTTCAACCAAAACCAGGAACTTGGAACTCCATCCAGGTCTCCTACATGGGCAGCAGCTACCCAACTACTTGAGCCATCTTCTGCTGCTTTCCCAAGTTCACTAACAGGGAACTGGATCTGAGGTGGAGCAATTGGGACCAGAACCAGCACTCATATGGGATGCTTGCTTTGGAGGCAGCTGTGCTACAATGCCAGCTGATAAAAACTACATCTTGATCTGGACAGTTTTTATATGTCCTCTTGAGATCAAAATCTTTTTCTGAAAACACCTCCTGTAGCTTAATTTGGTTTGCCCTCATCACCAGGATGGACCTGTCCTCCTTGCTAGTGTGATCTGCTTGCCTGCTTGGAGAGAAGCAATTGAGGACCAGGTGTCAATGTCAAAAACCCTTTAAGTACAGTTGAGCCACAAAGAGGTTTTAGAAAGAGGGGTTCTTATGCTAGTTTACCTGGAGTCTGTTTGAATGTTATATGTTCTTTAGCTGATAGGAATTTTTTTAAAGATTTATTTATTTATTTGAAAGGCGGAATTAGAGAGAGAGAGAGAGTTCTTCCCTCCACTGGTTCACTCCTCAGATGGCCACAATGACTGGAGCTGTGCCAGGAGCCAGGAGTTTCTTCTGGGTCTCCCACATGGGTGCAGGGGCCCAGGGACTTGGGTCATCTTCTCCTGCTTTCCCAGGCCATTGCAGAGAGCTGGATCAGAAGTGGAGCAGCCAGGAATCAAACTGGCACCCAGATGGGATGCCAGCACTGCAGGCAGCAGCTTTACCCACTATGCCACAGCGCCAGCAATACAAAATTTAACATTGAGATCACCAAACTGGTTTTCTTTTACAATTTCTTCTGTTTCCAGCTCTTTCCTGTCTATTAAACTAACTTCTTCTACACAGCCCATCAGAATACTTATTCTAATTTATTTTATGAGGTGTTGTCTAGCACAAAATAATGCCAATTAATATCTTTGAGCTAAATTGCTATTAATTTTGTTTTTTGACTGCAGTAATACATGGAGTCTTCAAAAAGTTCATGGGAAATGCAGATTAAGAAAAAGCTAGATGAGGTTTTCAAAATTTTTTCACACCAAAATAAATGCATCTTTTAATTCCATTTTTCCATGTAGTTTTGAAGTACTTTGTACATAGCTGAAAGACAAGTCAAAGGGAAGAAAACCTCTGTAGTGCAAATGTATTGACTGCTGTAGAATTGAATGTAAGTGAAGAAAAGGGTACAGGCAGGAGGTATGTTGGAATATCAGTCTTTGTAACATTAAAGTAAATCACACCAGGAAACAATTGCTGATTAAAGTAGCTGCTATTGGGGGGGGGGGGGTGCTGAATCACTCTAAACTGAGAAACCAGTTTGATTTTGTAAAATAGTACAGTGCAAACATCATGAAAAACAAACTTTGATTCTTTTCACTGATGTCAGGGTTTCACTCAATGTTACAATGAAAGACATGAGCTACTTTGGGAATGTATAAAGTCCCTGTCTCTGAAAGGTACAAAATCAACCCTGAATGCCCATTTAGTTGTTTGATAGAGATACTAGGCTGGAGGATGGATTAAATGCCTTTTATATGTTAGTTTTCATTAAATCTATACTAACATTTCAGAAGAAGAAACAAGATTGGAATCTTGTTTCAGGACAGACAATTCGCATATAATAGATGTGAAAGCAAGGAGCATAAGCTTGGAGCCCTACAACTCTCCTACAACTCTTCTTCCAGAGCTGGAAACGTATCTACTAGCAAGGGGACTTTGAGAAATCTACTTATCCCCTTTGATCGCCCATTTTCTCTTCTGTATAATAATTTTAATAATAGCAACTTCGCAGTTTACTATGATAACATGAAGGAATTTATGTGAATTTGTGTGCAGTGACTAACACATTAGGCATATGGAAAATGTTAGCTAGCAAAACTGCAATGAAGAAATTGATTTGGGCACAGATTTGGGAGTTGACTTTAAATACATTAAAGATCTTTCTAAAGATCAATTTTCTATAACAATACATGTTCTGGCTTCATGGAATTAAAAAAGAAAAAAAAACCTTCCACTTTGTCACACTAACATTAGGCTTCACATTTCAGCTTCCCTGTGGAGTTTGGTGGGACTTTCAGCTGTATTCCCCTTCCCTTTCCTGTTTTATCTTTTTATTGTCTTTTTAAAAGAAGAAGTCTGGTTGTGTTGATGAGTGCTTATGACTTCCAAATAAGAACATTCTCTCATTTACTGAAATTAGATTCCCATTCATTGCATGGGCTGTCTTCTCCAGAGAGTTTGGGGCCTATTAGATGGTGCACAGTTGGAAATTGGTCGTGTTGCATCCCTGCCAATGCTGGCAGACCTTTAAGATGGCATCTGGTGACCTTTTGCTGAGCCCCCTGGGTCCTCCATTTGAAATTTTATGTTCTCTGCAGGGTAGAATCCAAATCAATGTGAGAATTGGTGAGGAGGCGTTGCATGGGAGGTGGGGCCAGTGGAGGATGCCTCCATTGCTTTGGGCAGAGGATGCTACTAAGACACCCTTGCAATGTTTTCTTCTAACCCTGAGCTGTGGTAGAGGAGCTGTTTTGCAGGAAGAACCCAGTGTGAGAGAGGGAACAATTGGACAGTTTTCTCCTCATTTAGCTATCATTCAGCAATGCAGTAATCCTCCCTAATTGCTCTAGTTCCTGGATATCACTGAACTCATGGCATCTCTGGGAGCAGCAGCTGAGGTCAGAAGTAAGGATGTAGAAACTGGATGTGTCTTGATTCCAAAACACCATTGATGGCATTTCTCCCCACCCCTGTTCTTTTGAAATGGCAAACTGCTATTTTCAGTCCTGTAGGTAGTGAGCAAACAAGCCCAGAAGAAAGAACTGTGCGTTTGTGAACCACATGACGGCAAATGTGTGTTGACGAATTGTTTGTGCTAACCACAGACACATGCCGTGTCTCAGCTGGAGAGTCATTTTCATAATTTTTAAAGTGCTATGTATTTTTTATAAGAAAAAAGAAACAGTTCTTACTTGAAACAGATTTAACAGACTATTTTTGGTTTTATATCTTCTGTGGCTGTTTTCAAAGATGGGCAGATATGGTCCACATTTCTTGGGCAATTCTATACCAACACTGCCCACAAAAGGATTTTGAAGGTGATTAAAGGAAAAATCATACATCTCCCTTGCCTTCATCCAGAGCAACTGGCTGTCTGTGCCATGACCATTGACACCTTACAATCCTGCCCTCCCTGCTTGCCAGCTCCTCAGATAATCCCCTGCATCCTACCCAGACTGTACTGGCAGTAGAATCTGAGGTTATATAATCCACTAGACTTAGATTGGAATTCTGAGTCCACTACTGAAAAGCCATGTAGAATTGCACAAAACACACAAACTTTCTGAACTTTGATTTCTTTGTCTTAAGATGAAAATAACATGAGGACCTGATGATAGGATTGCCCTGAGGAATAAATAAACTGATGTATACAAAGGGCATGTCATGGAGCTAAATGTTCAGAAATACAATTACGTTGGTAACCATTGCAAACCATCATTGTTTCTCTTTCTTATAAACTCCAAACAGTACTGACTCAGCTAACATTTATTTATATGCCAACTAAGTATGTTTCATCTGATTTATGCAAATTTTATGCCAATTTACTTTAATACTTTATAGAAAACTATCTAGTTTACATAAAAGTGCACATATTGTAAGTCTACCGCTCACTGAAGTTCTCACAAACATGCTACACCCACGCAACAAATACCCAGATTAAGAAACTACTTAGTACCAGTGTCCCAGAAGCCCTCTCATGTTTCCATCTGAACTCTATACCTCCCACAAAACAAACCAATATCCAAGCTTCTAGAATTAAGTTTATACCAGTTGCTAACTTTATTGTTTATATTATTTTTAGATAATCAAAGGAAGTGTGAGTTTCTTTAAGTCAAGGAATATACAAATCTTTTTCCCATGCGAGAACACTTGCCAAATATACGTGCTCCTGCTAATATTCCCACATGGCACTTTTGTTCTCCGGCTCCACTTGTCAGGCAAAGCCCCAGACTGTGTGAGCCCTACTGTCTGCCTCCTTTGCATCTCCATGAGTACTACAGGACACTCCTAAAGAAGACCATCCACCCTCTCAGGCTGATGCTACAAAAATCCATGATCTTGGGGCTGGTGCTGTGGCACAGTAGGCTAAGCCTCTGCCTGTAGTGTCAGTATTCCATATAGGCACCAGTTCAAGTCCCCACCACTACTCACCGATCCAGCTCTCTGCTCTGACCTGGGAAAGCAGTGGAAGATGGTCCAAGTGTCTGGGCCCCTGCAACTGAGTGCGAGACCTGGAAGAAGCTCCTTGCTCCTGCCTTTGGATTGGCCCAGCTCCTGCTGTTTTGGCCAATTGAGGAGTAAACTAGTGAATGAAAGACCTCTCTCTCTGTCTCTCCCTGTCTCTGTAACTTTACCTCTCAAATAACTCTACCAGCTTTCATCTTACTTCACCAATGACAGTCTCTTCTTCTCCAGCTCAGCTTGTTTTTCAAGACTGGCATTTAACAATAGTCCTCAGCATCTTTAAACATGATGATAACAACATCCCCATTTTTTTTTTTAACTTTTACTTAATGAATATAAATTTCCGAAGTACAGCTTATGGATTACAATGGCTTCCCCCCCCCCATAATGTCAATCCCACCCGCAACCCTCCCCTTTCCCACTCCCTCTCCCCTTCCATTCACATCAAGATTCATTTTTGATTCTCTTTATATACAGAAGATCAGTTTAGCATACATTAAGTAAAGCTTTCAACAGTTTGCTCCCACACAGAAACATAAAGTGAAAAATACTGTTTGAGTACTAGTTATAGCATTAAATCTCAATGTACAGCACACTAAGGACAAAGATCCTACATGAGGAGTAAGTGCACAGTGACTCCTGTTGTTGACTTAACAAATTGACACTCTTGTTTATGGCCTCAGTAATCACCCTAGGCTCTTGTCATGAGCTGCCAAGGCTATGGAAGCCCCCTGAGTTCACTGACTCTGATCATATTTAGACAAGGCCATGGTCAACGTGGAAGTTCTCTCTTCCCTTCAGAGAAAGGTACCTCCTTCTTTGATGACCTGTTCTTTCCACTGGGATCTCACTCGCGGAGATCTTTCATTTAGGTTTTTTTTTTTCCCCCCCAGAGTGTCTCGACTTTCCATGCCTGAAATACTCTCATGGGCTTTTCAGCCAGATCTGCATGCCTTAAGGGCTGATTCTGAGGCCAGAGTGCTGTTTAGGACATCTGCCATTCTATGGGTCTGCTGTGTATCTCACTTCCCATGTTGGATCATTCTCTCCCTTTTTTATTCTATCAGCTAGTATTTGCAGACACTATTCTTGTTTATGTGATCCCTTTGGTTCTTAGTCCTATCATTATGATCAATTGTGAACAGAAATTGATCACTGGGACTAGTGAGATGGCATTGGTACATGCCACCTTGATGGGATTGAACTGGAATCCCCTGGTATGTTTCTAACTCTACCGTTTGAGGTAAGTCAGCTTGAGCATGTCCCGAATTGCACATCTCTTCCCTCTCTTATTCCCACTCTTATATTAACAGGGATCATTTTTCAGTTAAGTTTCAGCACTTAAGAAGAATTGTGTATTGATTACAGTATTCAACCAAAAGTATTAAGTAGAACAAACAAAAAAAATACTAAGAGGGATAACATATTAAGTTGCTCATCAACAGTCAGGGTGTGGGCTGATCAAGTCACTGTTTCTCGTAGTGTTCATTTCACTTTAACAGGTTTCCTTTATGGTGCTCAGTTAGTTGTCACCTATCAAGGAGAAGAAGTGGTATTTGTCCCTTTGGGATTGGCTTATTTCACTCAGCATAATGTTTTCCAAATTCCTAACAGGGCTCACTTTTCAGTTAAAATTTAAACACCTAAGAATAATTGTGTGTTAATTACAGAGTTCAACCAATGGTACTAGAACAAAAAAATACTAAAATGGATAAAGTATTACATTGTACATCAACCATCAGGACAAGAGCTGATCAAGTCACTGTTTCTCATAGTGTCCATTTCACTTCAACAAGTTTCCCCTTTGGTGCTCAGTTGTCGCCGATCAGGGAGAACATATGATATTTGTCCCTTTAAACTCCACATTCCATTCCAGTCACCACACCTTCTCTCTCTTCCCTTGCACACAAATGTTTTCACAATGGGCTTTGTGGGTCTTGTCTAGAGTTTTTTGTTCCACTTCTTTCTACTGCCCATGTCAGTGTAGCACCTCCCACCATTACCCCATTGAAACTTCCCTCACCAAGATCCTGATGACATCCTTATGGCTAAAGCCAGTGGACCATTTTCAAACTTGAACTCTTCTCAGCAGCATGTTACTGATGACCACGCCCTTCTCTGGAAGCAGTCTCTGTGCTTTGCTGCCAAGACCCCACCGTTCAGATTTTTCTCCTACCTTATTGGAAATTTTTTCTAGTCTACTCTTAAGGCTTTTCTGCCCTCTGTAAATGTGGGTATCCATCAAGTTCTTTCCCACGACTGTGTCTCTTCTTGTGCTACCACTATCAAGAAAACGACTGTAAAAACTATGCACACATTCAAACCATCACCCATAGTTTCCCTCACTCTGACAAACAAGTATTGTGGGGGGAGAAATTGTTTCATGCTCAGATTGCATTAAAATATTTTAAAATGAATGCTTTCAGCTAAGTAACCGACAAAATTTACAAAATGCCTTCCAGGTACAATGCATACCTATTTGAAATTTATTATTTTCTGATTACAAAATAGTAGTTTTCATGTAGAAAATTTAGAATAATGATGGAATGAGATGGAATGCCCTGGATTTTACCACCTGGATATGTTGATTTCTGTAATTTTTTTCTTGTTTTAATATGTAAGCACATTATAGACATATATATTGCATAATTGAAATAATCATTTTCATTTTTTAAATTTAATATTTACTTGTCATTAAAATTACTCATAACTATTTTAACATCTCTATACCTTCCATAATATGAACATAGAACAAAATATTCAATACATACCTACTACCAAATATTTAGTTTTAAAATTTTTTCTTTTGCATATTTTCCCTAATACACGTGGAACTTGATCTAGTACAAAAAAAAATCAAAGAGTTTTAAGCTCCTGGTTGTTAAGATGTTTTGTCAGATCACTTACTGTAAGAATTATACCTGTTGGCCGGCTACACGGCTCACTAGGCTAATCCTCCGCCTTGCGGCGCCGGTACACTGGGTTCTAGTCCCAGTTGGGGCGCCAGATTCTGTCCCAGTTGCCCCTCTTCCAGGCCAGCTCTCTGCTGTGACCAGGGAGTGCAGTGGAGGATGGCCCAAGTGCTCGGGCCCTGCACCCACAAGGGAGACCAGGAGAAGCACTTGGCTCCTGGCTTTGGATCAGCGCGAGGCGCCGGCCGCAGCGCAATGGCCGCGCGGCCATTGGAGGGTGAACCAATGGCAAAAGGAAGACCTTTCTCTCTGTTTCTCTCTCTCTCACTGTCCACTCTGCCTGTCAAAAAAAAAAAAAAAAAGAAGAAGAATTATACCTGTTTTGGGGGCCTGCTTGGGGTGTAGCCAGTAGGGTTACCTCTTGTGACATTGGCATCCCATATGGGTGCCAGTTCAAGTCTCAGCAGTTCTACCTCTGATCCAGCTCCCTGCTAATGTGCCAGAGAAAGCAGCATAAGATGACCCAAGTGTTTGGTCCCCTGCACCTGTGTGGGAGACTCAGAATAGGCTCTTGGCTTCTTTCTCCTGCCTGGCCCAGCCCTGGCTGAGAAGGCCATTTGGGGAATAGACCAGCAAATGTAAGACCTCTCTCTCTCTGTAACTCTGCATTTCAAGTACATAGAATAAATATTTAAAAAAAAAAAAAACAGATTATACCTGTTTCTGCGGCCATTAATGTTTGAATTTCTTATTTTCAAAAAGTTTTCAGTGTTTAAATAATGATATTATTGTTTTTATTTGCAGTTCTTTAGTTATTAAACCATGTTGGACTTTTTTATTTGCTTTTTTTATTTCTTTGAATCACTTGCTACAAATTTTATTTCTTTCTCCTCTGTGTAATGTTGATGCAGGGCTACAAGAGAAACTGAAGTCTCAAGGTGAGACAATTGATGAAAGACACGGAGGAGATCTAGAGCTACAAAACCTCTGGATCTTCTTCTAATTTCAAAGCTCAAAAATGCTTGTTAGACTTATAACTATGAAATGAGATCACCTTTAGGGCTTAATTTTGACACTGTTCATTACTTACAGTAATGGGTTTGGAGCAAAAGGGTAGATTATCTTTACAAGTATGAGAAAGAAGGAAGGGGAAAGGATAAAGCTGAGATCATAACATGGTCTTTCTATGGTGAGTGATCCATAGATAAATACCCAGTGTTTGCATCTGCATTCCAACACTTTGAGGGACCACTGTTTATACAACCAGACTAATACCTTCCATTTGTTATGCCATCCTAGTGCATGAGGACCCTACGCTGTGAGTAACAAAGTGTCAAACTCTTTCTTCCCAGCAAGGAGAATGTGAACTTGAAAGAACAAGCAACACCACAGAAACTCAGGACGGCTAATGTGAAGCAGATGAGCAGAGAACCCGCAGCTCAGTCGAATCTCACTGATCAACAAACCAATTCCAACCCAAATTGTGTGGAGGAGAGTACACACCTAGAGGATAATGAGAAACTGCAGACAGTGGCACACTGCAGCGGATTCCTGGATGGCAAAGTGAGTAACAAGGAATACAAAAGCTTTTCGTGGTATTACTAGAAAATATAGATAAAAATCAGGTTGACACAAATACACACTTGTGCAAATAATAATAAATTTTGCATGAGATGGAAATTAAAGTCAATTTTTTCACTCTAAAAATGATTTTCAAGGTCATTTGAGATTTTCCTCTTTGTTGGCCACTAGTTAAGATGGTCAGTATTCTCTGTGGTTAACGCAGTGGCACTCAGTAAGAGATATAAGTGTCACTGTATATGCAAAATTGGAACATATTAGAGAGGAAGGGACTGTTTGCTTTCACATTACCAGGTCAGATAATTCATATTTTCCAAACCCAAAGGAATCATGTCTAAATATCAAAAAATGAGAGGCTCAAAATTGTCGTGATAGAAACATATATAACTGCATTCTGTTAACAATCAACCAAGCAATCCATAACAAGCTGACTTGATAATGATGAATCTAAATGATTAGTAATTTGTAATTAAAAAGCAAGTATAACAGCAATTGAAAGCTGGATCTAAATCAGGACAAAACTAATGATTCATTGATAACAAAGCACCATTTCCAAAAATTGCTGAAATTGCAATTAAACAGATACATAGAGTAGGAGTTTTGCAAGGCTGCCAGCATTAAGTGACAGCCAGATATTTTAGTAGAATACTGATTAGAGTGTGCAGTAAACTGTAACATAACTATTTTAGTTTATAGTTTTAATAGTCATTTCTAAATCACTGAGGTAATAGCTCATCTTTAGTCACATGAGAAAATGAATGCCTATGGGTCTCTGATCTTTTGCTCATAAGAACACACAAATCGTTATAATTTTGGAGTGGTTTACAGCCCACCAATGGGATTCAGGCTATATTCTTCAAGATATAATCACTAAAGTTCATTTATAAAAGTGATTTTCTCAAAACGTTAGTTATACAGCCCAGGCAGAAACTGGCCTCTTAATTTCTAGTTAATGTGTTCTTATATTTTTTAAAGATTTATTTGTTTATTTATTTGAAAGTCAGAGTTACACAGAGAGAGGAGAGGCAGAAAGAGAGAGGTCTTCCATCCGATGGTTCACTCCCCAATTGGCCTCAATGGCCAGAGCTGTGCCAATCCGAAGCCAGGAGCCAGGAGCGTCTTCCTGGTCTCCCACACGGGTGCAGGGGCCCAAGCACTTGGGCCATCTTCTACTGCTTTCCCAGGCCATAGCAGAGAGCTGGATTGGAAGAGGATCAGCTGGGACTAGAACCGGCGCCTGTGTGGGATGCCGGCGCTTCAGGCCAGGGCGTTAACCCACTGTGCCACAGCGCTGGCCCCTAATGTGTTCTTTTCTATGCATGCTTTCCTATGATGCATCCCTGAATTTAGGACTTGCTTAGAACAGGAGATGATGAATCTGCAAAGGTGAAATAATTTGTTATGAATTTCTAAGGACCTCTGAGTTTTTACCCTGGTTTTGACTCTGGCATTTATATATGTTGGTGGTGTTGATCCCAAGGATGACCTCGGTAATAATTTTATAGTAGTAAAAATGCTTTGTTATTGACTCTTTTCAGATAAATTTTATTATTTGCTTTTGGGATTAATCCTGTGAGGGAGGTGACAGTTATTTATACTATCACAGTGTAGATGATAAAACTGAGACTCCAAAAAGTTAAAGTACAGATAAAATATTTGCCCAGGTATTTTATTTTTACTTAAACTTTTAGCAGATCTAATTATAAAAAATTACATAATCTTATAGAAAGTTTAAGGAACAGAGGAGAATATAAATAACAGTGAAACCAAAGAAAATTATTAGCTACCTGTCTCTTTCTTTCCCTTCTTTTTTCCATGCAGAGGTATAGAATGAGAATCCTGATATATCTAGTCTAGTCTTTGTTAGACTGCTCAATTCACTTCATGTCAAAAACTGGCATAAAAAATTCATCAGATGCATCTCTTTAATGGCTCTATGAGAGTTATATTCAGAACTAACAGATAACATTTACTGTGTGCCAGGACTATTCTAAGTTCTTTACATATATTAACTAATTTACTATTCCCATACACTCAGTGAAGTAGAAATTCTTAGTATCTTTAGTTCATGCTTCTTTGAGAAACAAAGAGATCAAGTGCTTTGCCAAGGTCATAAGGCTGAAAAGCGCAAAGCCACAATTCTAGTCGCGGCTCTGGATCCTTAAATCACCAAACTGTAAGGTTCCTTGATAACAGAGGTTTCCTGATTCATTTATCAATGCCTTGTGGCCATTGAAGCCATTTCTAGTTTTCTCTTATAAACAGAAATCCTAATATGTCCAGCTGCCCTTTCCTGACATGGTCTCTGTCCCTCATTAGAATGGGTCAGTCATAACGTACACTGCCCCTGGACCTCCATGATAGGGATTATTTGCTAGCTCTGAGGAACCAGAGGGAGATGATTTGGCCCCTCCCCTTCCAGAATTCAACAGAGTTTTTTGTGGGAAGCTCAGTGGGGCTAACACACAGCCACCAAACACAGGAAGGCTTTGTGGGAGGCGTGAGGACCGACTAATTGGTTCTGTCTGCTGAGCAGGAGTGTGGTGCTGGCCTGCCAGATGGCCGCCACAGTTGCTTGTTACAGAGGCCCTCATTACCACCTTCATGAAGTGGTAAATGGAATCCTGCGCAATTACAGAAGCAAACCAATCAGAACTCCTTCTAGATCCTTATTGCTCACACATAGATGAAAATCAGCTCTCCTGCCTGGGACCTAACAGGCAATCTGGATCCGCTGAATTGGCTCCAAGAGAGACGTTACTGATAAACACTGAGCTAACTAGCCTGGGTAAAGACAGGCAAGTGTGAAGCTCTTTTCCAAATGACAGATGAAGTTTGAAGCATATCACCAGTAGGAGATAAGCAAAGCTGAAAATGTAAAGACAATCCCTGGTTCTGTGTATATGAGAAGAGTAAGATGTCTTAGAAATCAACAAGCACAAATCTTCATTACACAAAGGAAGAATGAGAGATCCAAAGATCTTAAATGATTTGTCCAAGGTCTCAAAAGAAAAGACCTGGGCTCTACTGCCCACCAGCCCTAGGATATTTTTCCTTCAAATTCTACTCCTTATGGGTAAGTCTTTGAACGTGCTATTTCAGTTTATATTGTTACTCAGAAACACCATCTCTGTCTTCATTCAAAAAAATAAATAAATAAGAGAAATATGTGTGATGAGCAACAGGCACAGTATCACAGTTTCAAAAATAAAATTGGAGTGTGCCTTTTGCATCTGGCAGCATGTAAATGAAAGTGTTAGTTCTTTAATTTTAATCATCATCACAGTTGATTGGTAGGATGTTCTTTTCAAAGCCCTTTTGTGTGATTTTTCTTATTCTTTCTTCACAATATCCCTGTGAGGCAGGTGGAAGCATATGTTGATATCCCTAGCTGACAGATGAATAGACATATGTCAAGGTCATTTCTACTTGGTTGTTGGTTGTGCACTCACAGCTCAGATTCAACAAGTTCAAAGCAGAACCTTTGATGGTGGTCTGGTTCTCACATGATGGTCCCAGGAAGAAACTTGGGCGTGCTTTCTACCTCTCTTTCTAATACTTACAACGAACCAATCACTGAGTCCGTTACACTCTACCTCCTTTGTGTCTCTCAAAATGCCCTCTTACTTTGGTTTCCCCTGCATTGCCTAGTCAGACTACCATTATCTCACCAGAGACATTTTAATTGTCTTCACATTAACTTGCTTGTCGCTTTCCTATACATACCTGTATTAGTTAGCTATTGTAATAAGAACTGGTGTGTAACAAATCACTAAAATATTCAGTGGTTTATAATAATAACCATGTATGGTCACAAATAGAGATGTGAGCTAAGACATCTCTTATTTATCTCAGGTGGCTCCAAAATGTGGATTTGGTTCAAGTCTGTGTCTTCTTGTTCTGAATCCAGTGGGCCCGTCACACTATGTTATACTCATAAAAGACAGAAACGTTTCAAGAGGGCAGACTCAGCTACACGGATGTATTTTAGTCTTTGTGTCTCCATTAACATCTTATTGGCCAAAATAAACCATATGTCCAATCAAGACTCTAGTGTGGCAGGGATATGTATGTCAATATATTGCAGGAGCAATTTCTTCTTTTTTTAAGATTTATTTATTTGAAAGTCAGAGTTACAGAGAAGGGGGCAGGGAGAGAGACAGAGAGAAATCTTCCACCTTCTGGTTTACCCCCTAGATGGCTGCAACCACCGGAGCTGGGTCAGTTCAAAGCCAGGAGGCAGGAGCTTCTTCCAGGTCTCCCTTGCGGGTACAAGGGTCCAAGGACTTGGGCCATCTGCTACTGCTAGCCCAGGCCATAGCAGAGAGCTGGATGGGAAGTGGAACAGCCAGCACTCAAACTGGCACCCTTGTGGGATGCCAGGGCTGCAGGCAGCAGCTATAACCACTACACCATAGTACTGACCCCTCCAGGAGAAATTTCAAAGCCATGGATGAAGTGTAGCTCTTCTTAAAACACTTAAAACCTGTTGTCAAATTTCCATGGGTTTGTATAAAACTCCAACTCCTTGACTTACTATCTATTCCAGCTCAACTCAGTGGACTCTTTCTCTCTCCCTTCTGGCCGCTTTCATTAATAAAATTATATTATCTTTCACCTCCTATCCATTGCCTATGCTGTTACTTTGGTGTAGAATTCTCTTGGTTTAACCAACTCCTAATCATATTGGGGCCTCAACTTCGGTATCAGCTCTATCAAGAAGTGTCTGATCCAAGATTGAGATAAGTTTCTTTTCTAATCTATGTGAATCTGTTATAGTAAATATTATACTACAGTGAATGTCATGGTACTATTAAAATAGGATATTTCTTTGTCTTTCTCTTTCCAAAGTCTATAAGGCCTCTGAAAAGAATTTCGGCCCGGACTTTTTTGTTTCCAATATACCAAAGCTACCATTAGTTTAATGGTGAGACCCTCGAGGCTTTTCCATTACAGTCTAGAAGAAGTCAAGAGTATTCACGCTCTCCACTGACTTTTAGTTTATACTGGAGATATCAGCCAAGGCAATTAAGCCAAAGAAAGAAATTACAGACAAAATATTTACAAAAGAAGAGGTAAAACTGTTTAATCTCTTCAGATAATAAGATTAACATGTAAAATCTCTTAGGGCCGGCACAGTGGCATAGTAGGCTAAGCCTCTGCCTGTGGCACCAGCATCCCATATGGGCACCATTTCAAGTCCCAGCTACTCCTCCTCCAATCCAGCTCTCTGTCAATGGCCTGGGAAAGCAGTAGAAGATGGCCCAAGTGCCTGGCCTCTGCACCCATGTGGGAGACCCAAAAGAAGCCCCTGGCTCCTGGCTTCAAATCATCCCAGTTCTGGCCATTGTGGCCAACTGGGGAGTGAATGAGTGATTAGAAGACTTCTCTCTCTGCCTCTCCCTCTCTCTCTCTGTAACCCTGCCTTTCAAATAAATAATATTTTTTTAAATGTAAAATCTCAAAACAACTAATGGAGAAATTACTAGAACAGTAAGAAAATTTGCCACCTGAAGTTGTAACATCAATAACACAAAGCGAAGACATCATTTACACTAGAAAATTAATGCACAACTAAATTAACTAAATACCAAATGCCAAGGTATAAAGTTTTTAAAAGTCTGAAAATTCATGAGAAAATATATAGAGAGAATTCCTCAAAGACACAAGAATAGATCTGAACAAGTGAAAAGGCATGCAACATCCTCATACAAAGTTAACATCATTAAGATGCCAACCCTTCTTAAGGAAGTTTATAAGCTTGGTTATTCCAATAAAAATCATAAATCATATTAGATTTTTGTTTTGTTCTGAAACTAGCCAAATTGATCATACATTTAATTTGGAATAGAAAATGAGCAAGAATAATTAAGAAAATCCAGAAAAGAGGAGAAATGGTTTGGAGTAATGAGTAAGATACAGTTACCTGATGTTAAAACAGAAAGCCTCTATACTTAAAACAGTGTAGTTTTGTAATATAAATCAATGAAAAAAACCAACGGGACTAAAAAGAAA
Source organism: Oryctolagus cuniculus (assembly GCF_964237555.1). Taxonomy (NCBI): domain Eukaryota; kingdom Metazoa; phylum Chordata; class Mammalia; order Lagomorpha; family Leporidae; genus Oryctolagus; species Oryctolagus cuniculus. The sequence continues at coordinate 112,933,595 of NC_091438.1, forward strand.
AATTCAGAATCTGATTCAATGGCTTATTATAATTTTGTGTATGATAAAAGTGATATTGGAAATTTATAATCAGTGATGCTGGGTTTATAGGACAGCCACAGATAAATTTTTGAACTGGGTTTACTTTTCAAATACCAGGTGTATTTATGACATATATTAGGATTTATTATAAATGGATGAGAGATTTAAGTATAAAAATATAAAATTATATAAATAACCTTGGATGATTTCCTCTATCATCTGAGAAGTGGAAACTATGACTCAGAATACATATACAGAAAGAAAAAGAGTGATCATTTTTAACATCTACATATGGCCAGATCCACTGTAAACAATGGACATAAACACTTGACAGACCGGGGGACGAGGGAAACTGCAGCTTATATCATAGATAAATATAGCCCTAACCTATGGAATCTTCAGTATAAAACTGAAGAATAAAAAGGACAGTAAGCTACTAGAAAATGAGCAAAATAGATGAACGAAGTTCACCAAAACAAAAGTAAATGTTCCTCAAACATACCAAAAGATGTTACTGTGCTGTTAGTAATTGAATATAAATTAATTATACCCTGAGATATGATTTCTCACTGGCAAAACCCAAGAAATTGACACTTTACTTTGCTGGAATCCTGCTGTGCTGGTAGAAAATATAGAATGGAATAACCACTTTGGAAAAAAAAATTTGACAATAGTTAGAAGAACTACACATGCATTCATTTCTGAAAGGAAACTTCACTTTCAGTGATGTACAGTAGCATTCATATTAGTTCATCATTTCTTTGTACAGTATGGTAGTACTACATGTATATGGATTACCTTACTTTACTCAACTGTTCCCTTATCATTTGATATATGGCTTGCATATAGTTTGTTGGTATTCGTATAACAGGTAATATTGCAATGAATACTTTTGCCTAAATATTTTCCAGTGTGTCTTTGAGATAGAGAACAAGAACTTGTACAAGCAAACCCAAATTTGCAGTATCTGTTATAACCTAATCTCAAAAGTAACATACAAGTCCCATCATTTTAGTGTACAGTATTCCATTGGTCACATAGATTAATCCTCAATAAAATCTGTGAGTTTAGGGAAAGACTACATAAGGTCATGAAACCAGGAAGCAGGGATCACTGAATCTAACTTAGAATATAGCTTTGTATTAATTGGCAGTTAAACCAACTAAAACTATTGTGAATTAATTTAAAACATAAGGACTTCATTCCATGTCCCTAACAGGATATGTATTCTAAAGAAAATGCTTTTGACATTGTTTTCAATAACCATTATATCAATACTGTGTTTATGTGTGTGTATGGAGAGAGAGAAAAAAAAAATGAGATATTATCTTGGTAGGTAAGATTTTGGTATACAAGAAATGAAATATAAATGTAATATTGATGGTACTACATAAAATCCCTATAATGCTACATTTTCATCGGAAATATCAGTATGAATTCTTTTAAAGCTATATTTCCTACCTCTGTCTACTGAAAAATCTTAGAAACAATGACAGATCCATAACACGGAGCACCCAAGCAGCTGCATTGTGTTCAGTAAAATTCAGAAGGCTGAATTACCCCTGATATGTGTACTTTGCTGTCAGTAATGAAGATGTTAGGACCTTGTCCTTAATGTGTTGTATTATGTGAATTAACGGCATAACTAGTACTCAAACAGTACTTTATACTTTTTGTTTCTGTGTGGATGCAAACTGTTGAAATCTTTACTTAATATATACTAAATTGATCTTCTGTATATAAAGAAAATTGAAAATGAATCTTGATGTGAATGGGATGGGAGAGGGGGTGGGAGATGGGAGGGGTGCAGGTGGGAGGGAGGTTAGGGGGGGGAAAAGCGGCTATAATCCAAAAGTTTTACTTTGGAAATTTATATTTATTAAATAAAAGTTATAAAAAAAGAATTCACAAGAACTGTACTAAGAAAATACTCAGGACCTAACTCAGAGAGGTTTCTGCTGATAAAAAGTGAGACAGTTTGGAGGCAGGTGCTGTAGCATAGCGGGTCAAGCAGATTCTCGGGACATCTGCATCCACATTGAAGCACTGATATGAGTCCAGGCTGCTCCACTTCCACTCTGGTTCTTACTGACGCATGCCCTGGATGCTTCATGCTGTCACAGCAGGTGATGGACTCATTCTTAGGTCACTGGAGAGACTTAGAAGGAGCTCCTTGCTTGTGGTGTGGGCCTGGCCCAGCCCTGTCTGTTGGAGATCTCTGGAAAATGAACCAGTTGATGGAAGATCTCTGTTCTCTCTGTGTGTCACTCTACCTTTCAAGTAAGTAAATAAATATTTTCAAAGACCCAATAGCCTGAAGTGATTTATATCAGTAGAGAGAGAAAACTAAAGCCCGGCAGACGGCTGCTTTGAGCCACTGCAACAAGAGCTCCCTACCACTTGTGACTCTTTCTCTGTTCAGCCAGCATTTGCAGCACTGTATCTGATGGTGGGTGTCAACAGCATATAAAAGAGTCCTGGCGCAAATGGAAATCGTATTATGCAAAGGAGAAACACAAACAACAAACACACACAAATAGAACAGATAAATACAGAAAATAGTTTTATAAATAATAAATATTTTAAATACAGGACATCCATTTTTCTCAGCATTTAGAGATCATAAAGTGTTTTCTACTTTCCATAGATGATGGTGGTGAAACAGCAGATAGAAGACCGCTCCCTCTCTCTCTGCCTCTGCATCTCTGTAACTTTGCCTTTCAAATAAATCTTTAAATTTTTTTAATTATAAAAAGTTGAATGACATAAGAAAATCTTCCATATGGTGCCTTATACAAAGTATGTGTCATATAAATAACTCTTGTTATTTTTTGCTCACTCTAGAACTCTGTGTCATTCTTGCCTACTCTGCATATTCTAGACAGTGTCTTGATTTTTCATTAGAATGTCATGACTACAAAGCGTCCATAGGTTGCAGTGCATACTGATAAGACAGTCACCATGACTATCAATTGAGTACAGACATTAAGTCTCAGAGAATCATTCTGGTTCTATCTCCTTTCAGTTTCCTGATATTAAAAAAAAAAATCTTGACTCATTAGCCAAGGTTTTGTTTTAATGGAGTGTAATAGGGTGACAGACATGGCAGCCACTGCCTTTGAAAGAAGAGTTAATTACATTTCCCAAGAGAACAGGACATGTCACACTATGCAGGGTCACATGGGAAGCAGAAGAGGGGAGTAATGAGAGAAACACCAAAGCCACAGCTTTTTGTGGAGCTTCTGTGGGAAAGGCAAGATTAAACAGACAGGCTTTGGGCATAGGTGCTGACCCTGGTTGTCTGGAACCCAGTCCTGGGTTGGTTCAGGCAGAGGAAATATTGACTTAGTGTATGAGAGTTAGACAAAGAAATGTTTGGGGATTTGTACTCAGATTTGTTGTATTGTATATGAAAGGTATGATTGCAGGCAAAATATTGACTGTCTCTAGGAATGAGTTCGTTCTAGGAGGGGTAGTGTCCCCCAGCACCCAAGGGAGTCCCCCTTCCAAGATGGCAAACCATCACGAAATACAAAAAGCTTTTAAAAACTAAATGTCAAATACACCATACTCTATGGTGTGCAGGAATGAGATTTTATCATTGACCCTAATTCCAGCATTCATTCTACTGTACCCTTTAACAATATTGCCCTGAGAGTACAATACTGTGGGTTTCCCATCCCTTCTGCTACATTCTAATGATCATCTTTGCTGCCCTTCCTGGGCATGCGAACTCAAGCAGTCTAGGGATACAGCTATCACTAACAAGAACTCCTTCATTTGCTTACATTTTATGGCCTACCTACCTTTTTATGTTGCAGACACCTTTTCTTGCACAAATGAGACAGTGTCTAATTGTTAATACATGTGTTAAACTTGTGTGAACCGTATAATGCTGAAACTGGTGTTGAAGCAAGCTTTCTTACAAGGACCGAATTTCATTTAGAACTAGGAATGTCTTTAAAGAAATTGGTTGGCTTGGCCGGTGGCGCCGTGGCTCAATAGGCTAATCCTCCGCCTTGTGGCGCCGGCACACAGGGTTCTAGTCCCAGTCGGGGCGCCAGATTCTGTCCTGGTTGCCCCTCTTCCAGGCCAGCTCTCTGCTGTGGCCAGGGAGTGCAGTGGAGGATGGCCCAAGTGCTTGGGCCCTGCACCCGCATGGGAGACCAGGAGAAGCACCTGGCCCCTGCCATCGGATCAGCTCGATGCACTGGCCATAGCAAGCTGGCCGCGGAGGCCATTGGAGGGTGAACCAATGGCAAAAGGAAGACCTTTCTCTCTGTTTCTCTCTCTCTCTCTCACTGTCCACTCTGCCTGTCAAAAAGAAAAAAAGAAATTGGTTGGCTTGCTCATATTCTCCCTTCTTTCTCCTTTCTCCCTTCCTTCCCCTCTTCTGCTACGTGCTTCTGTTTTGTTTCTTTAAGGTTCCCAGTTGGGAAAATGTCCATTGCAGCTCCGTGCCAACTGGAGACCAGTCTCTATCCTATGTGCATGGCCTCCCCAGGAGAAAGCTTAAAGACTTGTCCTTGGAACAGATGGCAGTAGCTGGCTCTAACCAATCTGAGGTGTGTATACTAATAGTTGCTAAGTTGTTTTCTATTACGGATAAATGGTACTGTCTGTTGACTGGACATTTTGATGCAGAGCAGTTGAAAAGGCAGTTTGAGGATGGGAGCAAGGACACCAGAATCCAGATGTCCAGTCAGCTTTCCAGGAAGCATCCTTGGGGAGATAGCCAGCAAAATCTAAATACCTCAACTGAAGTCCTCATCTTCCTCCTGCCTTCCTTCTTTTCAAAATTTCCTAAGCATGGGAGGGGCCACTACATTCCCAGTTAACTCTGTCAGGATCTAATATTGTCCTTCATCTCTACCCCAGCACCAAACTCCCAGATTCAATGTGTCTCTAAGATGTGCTATTATTCTAAATTCTTGCACAAATAGGCACTCCATGAAAGACAGCCAATGGACTTGAAAGAGCCTTCTAACAAGGTACGTATTTTGGAAAGATTGGCTTCTTTTCTTCTCCTGAAGGAGCAGATTGGAAGCATGCTAACCCCTTGAATAGACCCCGATTGAGCATCTGCCTGAGCCACCTTGTACTGAAAGTGGATGCCCTGATGGCATCTGCTTCCTTGTGTGGACCTTTAGCATCTTGTTTTACATCCATGCTGCTTTTTCTTTGTTCCCCGCATTGTTACATTAGGAAATTGGCCAGAAGCCAAGTGGAATCTCAAAAGAAGACACATTTCTTCTTGCCATGCTCAGAAGAGAACTCAAGTCACACCGTTTGAGCGCCAGCTACTTAGATAAACTTCAGAAGGAGTTGGAGACCCTGGACCCCACCTCTTCAGGGTTTCTTCTCCAGTCTCAGCTGAGCTGCCTATTCCTGAGGCATGAAGTCCCTCTGCAGTTACCAACAGTCAAGATTCTTTGCCAGAGATTTTCTAGAAGGGGCTCCCATGAAATGGTAGGGCCATGTTCTATTTTAAGCGTGAATTCTTTCTGTTGCTTTTGCTGGTCCCCACCATGGTAATGGGATTAAGAGGTTAGTTTCTTTCTTGAAAATGACTTGGACTAAGATGAAAAAGCTTATTTATACTACTAGGTGGAAAATTAGAATAGACTAGAAGAGAAAATAAATGTGGTCTCTCAGCTTTGTTTAATTGTTCTATAAAGTGTGTTCCTGGGGGCCCGCATTGTGGTGTAGTGGGTTAAGCTGCCACTTGTGGCACCAGCATCCCATATGGGCACCAGTTCTCATCCCAGCAGCTCCACTTCTGATCCAGCTCCCTGCTAATGCACATAGGAAAGCAGCAGAAGATGGCCCAAGTGCTTGGGCTCCTATACCCATGTGGGAGCTCCAACCACTGTAGCCATTTGGGGAGTGACCAGCAAATGGAAGACCTCTCTCTGTAACTCTACCTATCAAATTTTATCATTGGCTCTCGACACTGAGGATAGTTACAGATTCAAAATAGGGACCCATTTGATTCCACTCATAAATCAACTCAATCTGCAAGTCCCAAGGAAAGAATAGAGAACTTCACTATGATGTCCTATTTTGGGGACAGTTTCTTAAAGAATTGGATGTGGGAAGTACCTTTGAAATACAATCTACCATTGCCATTTTACTGTTTAGGAACCTGAGACCCAGAGGTTGTCACGAACTCAGCACACCCAAGGTATTAACGGCAGATGCAAGGCTGGGACACAGGTTCTCCTATAGGTTCTTTAGACTTAGTGTTTTCCAAACTCATACTTGTGACTGAATATATTATGGTCCAACTACAACAAAAATCAAGGAGCCAGAGGAAAATAGTCTTAAATAGGAAGAAATAAAAGCAGTAAGCAAATAATCAGTGAGTGTGTATCAGCAGCAAGGCAATAAATGGAACGATTCTTTAAAAAATGGTCTGGACATCAAATATTTTTAACTTGTCAGAGGCAGAAAGAGAGCTATCATCCACAAGTTCACTTGTCAAATGTCTGCAATGACTGTGGCTGGACTGGGACAAATCCAGTAGCCAAAAATCAAGTCCAGGTCTCCTATGTGGTTGGAACACAGTTAATTCAGCCACTACCTGATGCCCCTCAGGTTGTGCATTATCAGGAAGCTGGAATCAGGAGCCAGAACCGGGGATCAAAGCCAGACGTGGAAATCTTATCCAGTGTATTAACCACCAAGCTATCTACTTGTCCTGTCCTGGGCTTTAATCCTAATTCCAGCATTGTTAGCTCTGTGACAAGGGGCACATTCTACTTCATTTTCTGATACCTCAGTGTCTATAAAACAAGTCAACACCAACCTCATAGATAAATTCTTGTGATTTAGTAATGAGATAAATTCAAATTACAAGACTGGTGTCCAAGGTTTACCTGATGCTAAAATGTATATTTTCTCTTCTGCCATAATGGAGTTAGTTGTATATTTATGAGAAGTATTTAGCAGTACAATGTTAGTTTATTTGTACAACCTGTATGAATCATCAGTCACTCATATTTTCTGGCAGAGACCTAGTTTATATCCAGGACCCTATGTAGCTTCCCTCCCTTGTTGTTGTCCCCTCTCCCACCCCAGAGTTGTTGGCCCAACAGAGACCCTAGGGTGCCATCCAGTCCTGTAATGAAAATTTGTGATGGTCCTTCAGTCCTCTCTTACGTAAAAAAAAAAAAAAATGGTCTTGAGATTTTTCACCTAATCTAATAAATTATTGGCCCCTGAAAAACTGAACATATCTGTAGAACACATTTAAATATAAGAATATATTCTGTATCATAAATATGTTAGAGATGAGAGAGTGAGGGAAGAGAGGGGTTAGAGACTAGGTTATGCAATAGTAGCAAATAGCCCAAAGTCACAGTGGCTTGAACAACAGAAGCTGATTTTTCATTTACATTACATCTCCATAATGCGTCCACAACAGGCCCTTCTCAGAACTGCCATTATCTTAGCCCCAGGACACAGGCTGATGAAACAGCCACTCTAGAATACTTCTGATAGGAAGGCAGAGGGTAAAACGGGAGCTCTGGAGGGTCTCCTGTCAGTAGTTTCATCCTCCACCCAGAAGTAGCACACATCACTTCTGCTCACAGTTCATTCGCTCAGACTAGTCACATGCCCCGCCCCAACCCAAAGGCAACCAGAAAGTACACTGTTCCCACTTGTCCAAACGAGAGAATAATAGAAATAGTTAGTATGAAGCACTAATAATTATGATACTGTGTTTTTAAGATGGGGTTTTAAAAACTTTTTTTTTAACTTTTATTTAATGAATATAAATTTCCGAAGTACGGCTTATGGATTACAATGGCTTCCCCCCCATAACGTCCCTCCCACCCGCAACCCTCCCCTTTCCCACTCCCTCTCCCCTTCCATTCTCATGAGGATTCATTTTCGATTCTCTTTATATACAGAAGATCAGTTTAGCATACATTAAGTAAAGATTTCAAAAAAAAAAAAAAAAACAAGCATCTTTCCCTTACATGTAAATTAAGTGAAGCTGCTCTATTTTTCAACTTCCAGGTGAATTATGGAAAACTACTCTGGTTTTTAAAAGATGCAGTTTCCGGTGGTCCACCAGCGAATCAAGTGGATGCAGACAACCACAGGTGGACAACTCTGAGCCACAGCAAACACGAGCAAAGGTACTTTTCTCTCTTTGGATGAGCATGTGGTTCCTAAAGGTCCTAGTCACACACCACAGACTGCAGCCAAAATTTATTTTTCATAGTTCTGGAGGTTGAAAGTAAAAGGTCTGGTGAGGGCCCTTCCAGGCTGTAGAAGATACATTTTCTCCTTGAGTCCTCACATAGCAGAAAGAGAGCTAGCTAGCGCTCTGTATTTTGCCTTTAACGGCACTAATCCCACTCCTGAGGAATCTACACTCATGACCTAATTACCTCCCACACCCCATCTCCGAATATCATCACACTGAGAGGAGGGTTTTGACATATGAAGCTCAATGAACATTCAGTTCTAGACTCCTAGATCTGGCAGAGATCACACAGGCATTCACTCTAAAGCCTCACCCAGCACAGAATCACTGCTCTTCACCAGCTCTTGGCTCAGGTTTTTAGTTTTCTTTCTTTCTCTTTTGTACGCAGGCCAGCATGCAAAGTTATTTGCAGCCATTGCATATGTTTCTTAACATCAAGCATGTGTTTTTTTTTTATGAGGTTGCCATGTGAAAATGAAAACCTCATTATGGAACAAGAAATGATTGTGTATACGGGTACAGAGCTCATCTACAAAATGTGATTCCAGAAATATGTTCAGTGCATGAACTCGTGGATTACAAATACTAGCAAAGAAAGGTTTGAGATACAGGAATCACTAATCTCTTCACATAATCTTAAGACTAAGGAATGACTCAAAGTAACAATAAGATGTGATGAATATCATTAAATATGAAGCAACGTGAACTATGATATTCTCCTTGTTCACCAACTGACAAAGTGTGATACTTAGGAGGCTAGCCTCTGACAGAAGGCTGGACTCAACTCATGTCTCTTCCTTGTAGTGGCTCTGTGACATCAGTATTCACTTAATCTCTCTGTTCTTTCATTCTTCAGTTGTAAAATTGGGATGAGAATAGATTTAATCATATTGATATGTAAGATTAACTGAGTTAATAGATGCTAAGTACCTGGTGCCTAGTAAGTACTGTATAAATATTGTTATACTTCTAAGCTATCTCTCAGAGAAGTCTCTCTCCAGTTTCTATCATGTGATACAGTGGCTAAGAGCCATGTCATTGAAGGGAATTACTTCACTTTATAAACATAGTTGGGAACATGTCCCTCAGCTAAGTGTTAGACTTGAGTCCCTTCTGCAGTGTGGCTCTTGTAGCACTGATACTTCATACAGCAAACATCCTTTTAATGCCATCTGCTCTACAGCCCCACTTACTGTACAAAAGGAATTCCAAGGTTAGCAAGGCTCAGTCTTTCTTGAGTGCTCGTAGTCCAAAGAAAACAATATTGCCATGCGGATATTATAGCCGAATATCACCCTGGAAGGAACTATCCTCCTGAGAGCAATAAAGCCCTAGAAATGCTTAATAATGAGGAACCATTCCTCATATAATACAGATTGTGAAATGCTTGCCAGGAGAGGTGATAGAGCATGTAGCAGAATACCCAGCCACTCACTGGCAGATGTGGGTCCTAGGAACTCTACACAGGAGACCTTCCCTGACCCCTGGATAAGGTTATGACTCCTGGTTATACAGTCCAATAGTCTTTTTTTCTTCATAATAATCATTGCATTTTAACTTATTTATTTGACATTTAAGATTAGACATGTAGGCATCTGACCAACTGTCTAGCATGGTTCTCACATAGGCCTGTGGGAGATGCTTGATACATATTTGATGAATACAATTGACACCTACAGTTAATTAAAGATCTTACATCACTTCACTTCCGGGGACACCTGGATACCTTCTCTATAAAAAAGAGCAATGTATGAGGAGATCATTTTGAGCTCATTAGAGAAAATGCTGTTTTCTATAATCTAGAGAGTGTGTTTGTAGGAATATGGGACTGATGGCTTGTAATGAGCCAGGCTCTTTGTTAATCAATCTTCAGCCCAGGGAAATACCCTCATCATGGTCTAGTAGCTAGGGCCTCTAACAGGGTAGCTATGTGATGTTTTAAAAGGTTTCTGAATTGCCAGTGTTAGCAGAGGTAGTAGCAGGGGTGGCAGCAGCTCTCTTCTCCTAAATTGAACCAGATGAAAGAAACTCCTGCACCAGGCTTTCTAAGGAACCCCACCAGCTGCAGTAAATAGATTCCATACAACACCTGCCCATTCCTTACTCAGTATACTGAACCAGGGGCCAAAACCTCAGGAATTCCTACCCCCAAGCTCTGGTGTTCTAAGAAAAGAGGAAGGAAAACTTCTGCTTTGAATCTGGGACAGAGATAATTGATTGGCAGAGTCAGGGTCATGGGCCCTAGCTGTGAAGAGAGCCTGGTAAAGCAAGCAGCGGGCACTCTGCTCTGCTAGAGAGAGCAGACTCTGTCTTGGGTGTTGGGACTCCCTGAGCAAGAGTAGCAGATGGCTGGCGCCGTGGCTCACTAAGCTAATCCTCCTCCTGCAGCGCCGGTACCCCGGGTTCCAGTCCCGGTTTTGGGGGTGAACCAACGAAGGAAGACCTTTCTGTCTCTCTCTCTCACTGTCTAACTCTGCCTGTCAAAAAAAAAAAAAAAAAAAAGAGTAGCAGGTACAGAATATGCTGACCAAAGGAAAGACATATGCACACTATTCCTTCCCTGAACTGTTGGAAAATATTACAAATAAGTAATTCAGAATAGTATAAGTAATTCAGAATAGTATAATCTTAGGCTAAAGCTTATGTATGAGTTACAGAAAAAATACAATATGACCTTTACAATAAGCTATATACATCTAAAACTAATTGTTTCTAGGTACTATACAATAGCCCTGGGAAATAGTAATGGATAAAACAGTCTTGACCCCATGGAGTGATCTATCAAGGGAGTCAGATTTGAAATAGTATCTAAAGAACCACAGATGTGATTGCAATTTGAGGGAGTCTAATAAGGAGGAGAACAAGGTGCTATGAAACAGTGTGTGTCTACCAGGGCTGTGCTGGAGCAGGGCACGAAAGTTGATTATGCACAGTCTCCTTCCAACTCCTCATTCTCAGAGGAAATCAGCCATGGTGGGAATATTTACACTATGGAAACTGATAATGCCACAAATTAAGGCTTTTCTTGAGAGTTGGCTGCTAAAGATTTCCAGATCACCATGGAAAGGAAACTGGTTTACATGTACAAGGGTGGAGTTTGGGGGATATAGACTGTCCCTCAGGGAATGTGGCATTTAAGTGGAGATGCTGGAACTCAGGAAGAGCTTCCACACAGAGCCAATAGTCTAACTGTACTTGGGGGGATCAATAGATCTGAATGTTAAATGATAAACATCTCAAACTAGTTTCATCAAATTAAAACAACTGACTATGATACTATATCACCCTGTTGTTTTTCACCTATTACTCAAAGTAAAAAGTTGGATAAACCCGCTTAATAATCACATAGAGTTTCATGCCAAACTGTAAGTAAAGCATTATAGAATTTCCCAGATATGAAGACCAAAGTCCATGATAATGCATAAAGTTCATCTGATTCAGGATGTCCTCCTATACATGTTCCCTAGTTGCAGGGATCAGGCAGGAGTTACTTGCTTTGTTTGGTTTGTTCTGTTTTGCTTTGCTCATGGCCATGGATAGTTTGGAGATTTTTCCATCAATGATTTTCTGAGTTTAAGAAAAGTAATTCAGGCAAGTAAACAATTACGATCACTTATTTTTTTTCTCCACCTGGAAAAAAGGAGCTAGAAAGGTGGCTTAAGGATGTTGGCCTATGTCATGTTCAAATTGGTTGGTGCCTCCTGGAGAGGAAAGTGTAGAGCTCATTCAAGTGGGGCATATTTGAGCTAATCAATCAAACATCCACATGCAACCACAGGACCGAGTGATCAAGGTAGAAGGCCTCCAAAGTGGGTTCTGTGACTCCACAGTGTCTACAGTTGACAGACGCGGCCTGAAAGCCTGCAGCTGCTTTGAGTGGACAATCTTTTCTTAGCTCTTGCTCTCCGCTTCCCACCAGTCCTCCACCTCAAGACTCCAGCTCACAGGCAGAGGTGAACCAGGACCTGGTGGAGATTTTGAAGATGGCACTAAGGACAGCCAATGGTAAACTCAACATGGAGAACCTCAGTCTGAGTTTTCGAAAAGAAGATCACTCCTTCTCTGGCTGCCTACCCCCACCCAAGGTAACCAAAATCAGATCATAGATTTGTTCACCTTTATAATGCTACTTCAGCATGTTGGGCCTAGAGTGATTGGGCACAATGATAACCGGGATTCTGCCTTGGATCACTTTACACAACTGTTTGCTTTCTGTGTCCAAGAGAAGAAAAACAAAATGGAAAAGGAATTATTTAATATTCAGAGTTGGTCCAAAACGATTTAGATTGGTCTATGCTTTATGTTAATAATAGAATATATGACAATACACAAATAGTATTTCACAATGGAAAGCAAGCATTTTTCCAAGGCCAAATGTTCATTTTTCAAGCCCTCTCTCAGCTTCTAGTGAAGTCAGCATGGGGTGTCTTATTCCTTAGGAACACAAAATTTTAGGAGCTGATGTAATTTATTGCTGACAGAGGTTAGCATGCTGTTTTTAGCAGTAATTAACAGCACAGATGCATTTTATGGAAGATGATCCAGAAAACATATTAACTCATCGATCTTCTGTAGCTAAACAAACACCAATCACAATGCCACCTTGGATGCTGGTAAAATAATAATTACCACTGAGTTTTCAGTGGTAAGGACTATGCTAAATGCTTTACTTACATGATCTCATTTACCCATTGTGACCAATCATCTGATCTATAAGACATCTATAAAAGCTTACATTGAGAAATAAATACACCACTAAGGTAACTTCACACCTGTGTGTGCAGGAGAGTCCATATGTCATTAGCGGCCTTTACCATGGTCATGAGAAGATCTAAGTCTAAGAAGTACAATGGTTTGCTAGATTAGAAACCACAGACAGCACAGGAGATGTTCAGACAGGAGATGTTTCAATTTTCTCAGATGATACAGAATGGATTAGAAATACATTTATTGAATCTTTTTGAGGATCAGATTTCACCTGGAAAAACTGGATTCCAAATATCTACCTGCCAAATATCTATCTATCTTTGGTGAGGATGAAATGAAATAAATATGTGAAGATGCCTAGCATATTATCTGACATACAAGGTCCTCGTTAATTATTAGTTTCCTTTCTTTTTAATAATAAATAAAAAGTTTGGTGAGAATCTCACTTCAAAACAGCCTAAAGAAAGGGTATCTTTCCCATGGTCAAGGGATGGCCTTATATAACATTGGCTATTAGGGAAGATTTCAAGTGCTCTTTATCCCCACAGCTGGCCCAGAAGGCTTGACTTTGTGATCCAGATTCAAGGAAATAGGGCACATTTTCCTTGAAGCTGATCTACCTTTTTAGAGCCATTTGGCATCTCTTAAGACATCTGGAACTCACTCAAAGTATATCACAGTTCTGGGAAGCATATAAAATAGAATTCTGTTTCCCTAGAATGTGAGACAAATTGAGACCCAAGGGACATTGGCTACAGGAAGCAACAACAGACTTGCCCCCATCTTCCTTGCTTCTGGACACAGAACTTCAGAGTAGACTGGGAAAGGCCATGTCTGAATTAGAGGGTTTTTGTTGTTGTTGTTTGAGGGGTGGGGGGATGGAGGTGATGGCTGAAAGGGGTGTGGCCCATTAGTTCCCTGGTTTCCCTCAAGTGCAGGAAAGTGCAAGCTTAGTTTACCCCCATTATACACAACCCATAATCTTTACACCTTCAACTCAGCCTCTTTCTACTTCATATCACAAACTCCTCCAAACTGCTCCCACACTTTCCTCTCAGGAAGAGTTTGGCTAAAACACAAATTGCACTACCTCTGATTATTCTTTGCTTTATTTTCCTACAATTTCCTCCTTTTCATCAGAAGGGAGTCCTGTTACTGAGCTAACCAGCATTTGTGAATATGGAGCTCATTCTTGGGGCAAGACTCCAGCTAAGACACTAGTTTGCCTAGTGAACCAGGAATGAAAGACCTTCTTCTGCAGCTTTCTAGGCACCTTTTCCACATTTATTTGTTTCTGTATATGTACACTCTACCTTCAAACTATAAAAGGATTCCTACTAAGTTTGACTCATTCCATACCTGCAATGCATTAGCATCTTGGTATGTTTAATCTATTCTGACAGTCAACCTAATAATTGTTGGTGTGTTTAGTCATCGTGATGGGCACTGATGACTACATGCTTTTATTATTTCATTCCTGAGTTCTCCAGGAACTTTGAACACAGAGCAGTGACACCAAAATAGCCTAGTTTGAATAATCTCCAGAGGAGATGGTGCAAATGCTGAATCATAGAGGACAAGCAATTTCGGCAACAAATAATGGTGTTGGGGGTGGAGAGGGAACAAGGGCAGTAAAAGATATAGAAAAGTTGTTGCAGGTAAATAAAGCAATGTGAAACAACATTGATATGAAAATATCATGACTAAATCAAGAAACTGCTGGTAAGTTCCTCCTCAAGTTGACTTTAGAATGGAAAATAAGAGGGGCCGGTGCTGTGACTCAGTGGGTTCAACCGCAGTGTGGAGTCAGCATCCCGTGTGGGCACTAGTTCAAGTTCACCTGCTCCATTTCCAATCCAGCTCCCTACTAATGGCCTGGGAAATCAGAAGAGAATGGCCCAATGTTTGAGTCATTGTACCCAAGAAGGGGACATGGTTCATGTCCCAACCCTGGTTCAGCCTGACCCAGCCCCAGTCATTGAGGCCATTTGGGGGGTGAACCAGTGGATGCAATATCTCTTTGTCTCTCTCTTTCTCTGTCTCTCCCTCTCTCTGTGTAATTTCTGACTTATAAATAAATAAATCTTCTATAAAATGGAAAATATAGACCTTTTAATGAAGAGTCCTTATAAAGAATGTGAATTTTATTCTGAGATTTGAGTAAGAATATTAAATAAGTGAAACACATGATTACACTTGAAATTTGAAAACAAGGAACATTCTAAAAGAATTTGAAGAATTAGTTAGAAACTTATAAAACTGAGGACAGAGAGAACCTTAGAAACCTATTCCAACAATCAAAACAGGAAATTATGAGGATTTAAACCAAGGTACTGACAGGGGCGATGGAGACATTAAGGGAGTAGCAAAGCAAGTCTGGAGATTAATTTGATGTGGGCCCTGAATTAAAAGAAATAAAGAATGAATTTCAATCCAGGTTCTGGCTTTGGCAACTTTTTGAATAGTGACGCCATTCTATGCCGTGGGAATCCATAAAGGAGTGATTAGGATGGGTAGAACAAGGGTTGATGAGTTTCATTTTGAACATGTTGATCTATGAGGAGAGATTAGAGCTGAATGAATATTGAAATAAGACTCTTCAGCATAGCATAGGAGTAGTGAAGATTACCCAAGGACATAACAGAAAGTGGTAAGAGAATAAGATTGAGGAGGGCACTCATTGGTAAAGGTAAACAGGTGACAAAAGTCCAACTAAGGGAGCTAAAAATAATCAAAGAAAATGCTGGAGTTGTAAAGAAAGCCAAAAGGGGAATTTGGAGACACAAATCATGATCAGCCCTGTTGCATGCTGCACAGAGACCAGCTAGAGTTACGACTGAAAAATATTCAACAATTCTAAAAGCAGGGTAGTTCCTAGTAGCTTTGGTAAACAAAGTTAAGAAGAGTAATGGCAGAAAATGTGAAGCTGTATTTAATTAGAGAAGAAATAATGACAGTGTGTGTTGCTCTTTCAAGGAGCATTATGAGGAAGGAAGTGTCCACTTCAATGTCATTTTTTAAATAATGTTGATATTTACTTTTGATTGGAAATATTTCTTTAGTAACCAAGAAAATTAGGCATTTTCTTCTAGGAGTCATCATTATAAATACCCAGGCTTTAAAAGATTTTAATAATGATGCCGAATAATACTAATTTATGAGGCTTTTTTGTATATGCTTCTATTGCTCCTCTAGAACTGTCAGCAGTGAGTTCTTAGCAGCCGTCAGTCAACTTGCTTCTAGGAACCCAGATGTACTTTTTCTAATCTGCAGCTCATTCTAGCCTAGAGCAAACTAACTCTTGCCAGAAGTAAGTGATCTGTTTTTAGAATACCCTCTCAATATTGATGTTTAAAAATACATCCATTTGCTCTCCTCATGAAAATAATCCAGTTCTTTCTGGAGTAAAATGGCGTAATGTGGCCAATTTCTACCTCTCTACCTTCGTTTTTTACTTCCTTCCACCTACACTCCACCCCTCAGTGGCAATTAACTCATTCATTCACTCCTTTACTCATACATCTACTCATTTATTCAACAATTATTGATCCTTTCATTTTAATACTGAGGTAGGCAATGGTGATAAGAAAATGAATGAAACACAGTTACAGCCCAGAGTAAGCTGCTGTCTTAAAGAAAACTCAAGTAATAGATCATTACTGCCCTACTGGAAAAGCAGCCTAAAATGATAGTGAAGTGGATATTATTATTTCTAAAAACTACACAACCCTCTCACATATTATTTACAAAAGTTTTTACTCTACTAGAATTTCCGCAATTCATTATTCTTCTGGGAAACTCATATTATCATTTTTCAATTCACTCTTTTTTCCCTCTTAAGTTTCCCTTGCAAAACTCCTCTACACCTAGCAAGTAATGTATGCAAGTTTCAAACCCAGATTTATTGTTGTTCAGTTGGTGGCACATATAGATCAAGAAACAATTGCCATTGAAATGATAGTATGTTTCTCATAATTACTAGAAAGGATCTTGATACACCATGCAGGGCCACACAAGGAGGCACCAGAGACAATGCAGACACAGGGAAATTTGGTCCAGAGCTTGTGTAGTAGTATTTTTTGAGAAAGAATGGGCAGAGCAGAGTAAACAGGGTTAGGATTGGCTAGTCTGAATAACTTCAGTGGACTCTGGGGAATAGTGGCTAATCCTAATTCTAGTTATTGGGTACCTAGTCCCATAGTGTGAGCTCAGGGTAAATTGATTTGCATATGAAAAGTTCACTTTCAGATAAGTTCTGTAGTATTTCTAGAAATTGATTGACCCTATGAAGGACAATTTATCCAGGCTTTTAAAAACCCCTAAAGGCCGGCGCCATGGCTCAATAGGCTAATGCTCTGCCTTGTGGCGCCGGCACACCGGGTTCTAGTCCCGGTCGGGGCGCCAGATTCTGTCCCAGTTGCCCCTCTTCCAGGCCAGCTCTCTGCTGTGGCCAGGGAGTGCAGTGGAGGATGGCCCAAGTGCTTGGGCCCTGCACCCCATGGGAGACCAGGAGAAGCACCTGGCTCCTGGCTTCAGATCAGCGCAATGCGCCGGCCACAGCGCGCCAGCCATGCCTGCCATTGGAGGGTGAACCAACAGCAAAAGGAAGACCTTTCTCTCTGTCTCTCTCTCTCACTCTCCACTCTGCCTGAAGAAAAATAAAAAAGCCCCTAAATAAGAAAGAATAAGAAAGCATCTGAATAAAAAATATGCTTAATGCAGTCACCATACTGAACTTCCTGTCAAAATATTTTAACAATAGCCATTTCCTTTATTTCTTCTCTGATAACCTATCCTATCTCTCTATTCCCCTTCTTCCTTCCACTCTTGCCTTCTATTCCCCCTTTCTTCCCTTCTCTTTCCCCTCTCTCTCCTTCCACTCCTCTCTCTTCCTTCCTTTTTTCAATTCAACAAGTATTAATCAAATACCTACTAAGAGCCAGACACCATTCTAAGAGCTTAATTTGTCAAGTAATCTTCACAGAATCTGGTAAGCAGAATATACTAGTCTCATTTAGTAGATAAAATAATTGGGCAAAGAAAGGTTAAGCAAAATCACACAGATCGCAGGCAATAGATCTGTTGTTCAAAATGAGCTCTGTTTGATACGAAAGTCTATATATTCAGCTAATATTCTAAATACACACCCATACAGCACTACCTTCCTGAAAGTTTGGTGTACAGTATTTGCCTCTAAGTATCAACTAGCCCCTAGCCTAAGAACTGAACTGCTTTGCAGCTAGACTCAGAACATATGAAGTAGTTGAGAAACTGCAATGATACTTCATTCATTCACTGAGCAAAGATTTATTTAGCATCTTGTTTCTATACTGGGTTCCATAATTTATTAGCTATGCAACATTAAGGAAATACCTAACCTCTTTGAGTCCTGGTTTACTCATGTACTAATATAGATAGCATGGGCTGGTGCTGTGGCACAGTATGTTAATCTTCCACCTGCGGCACCAGCATCCCTTATGGGTGCCGGTTCTAGTCCCGGCTGCTCCACTTCCAATCCAGTTCTCTGCTCTGGCCTGGGAAAGCAGCGGGAGATGGCCCAGGTCCTTGGGCCCCTGCACCCACGTGGGAGACCAGGAGGAAGCACCTGGCTCCTGGCTTCAGATTGGAGCAGCTCCATCCGTTAAGGCCATTTTGGCGGTAAACCAACGGAAGGAAGACCTTTCTCTCTGTCTCTCCCTCTCACTGTCTGTAACTCTACCTCTCAAATAAATAAATAAAATCTTTAAATATATAGATAGATAGATAGCAATGTTGACCCTACTAGTGCAAGAATCTTGTTTTGTCAGTGAAAGTAGATGATACAAAGTCTTCTGTAATTTACCTACACAATGATGTGTGGATAATTCTTAGGCCTTGACCACCCATCCTATGGCTGACAAAAATGGAAGATCAGCATTTGAAAGTCTAATAGCTTTTGAGTAACAAGCTATTCCTCTGTGTTAACTAAATAAACATTTGCTACTAAGGACCATTCAGTTGGACAATTTTGTCCTAAGTGATATCTCAAAAGTAGAATGCACTACTGATTATCAATTTTTGTCAAAACTATATAGGTTCTGATCATTGGAAGGGAAATTTTATCTTAATTTCATTTTAGTGAAGCTTTATTTTTTTCCCTGTTTGCAGATCAGGGCTCTATGTGGGAAGCACGGCTTATATCTGACCTTGAGCCTTCTGGAAACATTGCTTACTCGTCAAGATCTGGGATACCAAGATGAAATAAGGTAAGCTGACTTTTGTTTCAGACTGAATGGTTGTGCTCCTTACTCCTCAATTCATTAGTGAAGTCCTAACTATCAATTTGATTGTATTAAGGGATGATGATCTTGGAAGGTAATTAAGTTTCGATGAGGCCAAGTAGATAGGACACTTAGATTAGAGCCTTAATAATAATGCTCTTTAAAAGGCTTGAGGCAGAGGCCAGCATTTTGTGGTGCAATGGGTTAGGCCACCACCTATAACTCTGGCATCCCATATGGACATTGGTTCAAGTCCCTGTTGATCTATTTCTGAGCCAGCTCCCTGCTAATGTGCCTGAGAAGGCAGTGGAATATGGCCCAAGTACTTGGTTTCTTGCCACCCATGTAGAAAGCCTGGATGGGATTCCAGGCTCCTGGCTTTGGCCTGGCCAAGCCACAGCTGTTTCATCCATTTGGGAAGTGAGGCAGCAGATGGACGATCTCACTCACTCACTTTATGCTCTCATTCTCTCTCTCTCCCTCTCTTTATCATTCCAATTCTGACTTTCAAGTAAATAAAATAGATCTTTAAATAAATGGTTTGAAGTCAAAATAAGAGCAATACACTGTGAGGTTTATAATATAGGTAAAATTACAGTGCTTGACGATAGCCCACAAAGCTAGAGGGGTGAAAGTGTATTGTGGTAAGATTCTTATTCTATAAATGTAGTATATTTTTATTTGAATGTAATCAGTAAAGATGCTAATAAAGAAGTAAAGTGGGAACATAAAAATACTCAAGCAATTAAAAAAGACAAAAACAAGGAAAAAAGTGATTAAAACTGAAATGACAAAAAGGCAAATAAACATCAAGATGATAGATTTAAAACCATCCATATCAATGATTATATTAAATTTAAAAGATCCAACTGCAGTGATTAAAAGGCAGATCTGAAATTTCATGAAAAAGGAAGGCTCAACTAAATGTATCAACAATAACTCATTACAAATATAAGTACATTGACATGCTAAAAGCAAAAGTTTGGGAAAAGATTTACCAGACTAAAGAAAGCTGGAGTGGTTTCCATTCATATTGGGCAAAGTAAATTCTGAAGTAAGAAATATTGCCAGAAATCCAATTCATCAAGAGAACATAACAGTTGTAAATGTTTGTGCCCATATAACATAGCTTCAAGTTATAAAAAGGAAAAGCACAAACCTAAAAAGAGAAATAGATAAATTCAAGATTTCATTTGGATAATTAAATACCCTTCTGTCAGCAATTAATAGAAAAGGTTGTCTGGAAATCAATAAGAATAAACAAAACTTGAACCACAATCAACCAACTTGATCAAAATGGCAATTATGGAACATTCCACACAATAGCAGAATATAGATTCCTTTTCAGTGTATATGGAAATTTAAAAGGTGAACTGTTTGCTGAGCCATGAAACAAGTCTCATTAAACTCAAAAGAAGTAAAATTATGCAAGATATGTTCTCTGATCACAACAGAATTAAATTAGAAGCCAAAAACAAAGATAAATCCTGTAAATATCCAAACGAAGCACACTTTAAATATCCCATGGTCAAAAAGGAAATTACAAGAAAAACTAGAAAACATTAATGAAATTCAATAACACAAAAACACAACATATACCATTAATGCTTGGCTTCTCTTTTTTCACACATGTAACGTGATCTATCATTAATCCAGTAGTAAGTCTACTCTTTTTCCAGAACACATTCAGAATCTCTCCGGTCACTTCGTCACTTCTTACTACTTGGTTGTTGTTTAACTACAGCCCATCTAAGTTATCATGGTCATAATCTCCTAGAGTATTACAATAGCCTCTTCTCTGAATTCAGCTTCTTTCATTACCCCCACTTTATCCTTAATTCAGCAGCTGTCTAAGACTAAAGCAGTTCATATCATTGCTCTGTTCAAAAGATCACCTTCTTTCACTCACAGGGAAAAGAAATCAAAGTCCTTATAAACAGTTGCTCATCACTCCCCTGACTCCATCTAAAACCATACTTGCCTATGCTGTTCTGGTTACATTACTCTCCTTGTCTTTAGACATACCCAGCAAACATCCACCTTAGCAACAATCTTCTGAATGTCTCCTCTACTTGGAAATGTCCTACCCAGATTGTATCAACTTCCTCACCTTATTCCAGGTTTTACTCAATTGTTTCCTTATCAATGAAGTCTACACTTAAATTTTTTAAAAAAAGATTTATATTATTTATTTGAAAGGCTGAATGACAGAGAGAGAGAGATAAAGAGGGAGAGACAGAGAAAGAGATCTTCCTTCAGTTCTTACTCCCCAGCTCTTCCTCTGAAGCCAATAGCCAGGAGTTTCTTCCAGGTCTCCCACATGGATGCAGGGTTCCAAGTACATTGGCTCTCCTCTACTGCTTTCCCAGGTATATTAGCAGGGAGTTAGACCAAAAGTGGAGCAGCTGAGATTCGAACCTCTGCTCCTTGCTGGCATTGCAATCAGTAGCTTAACCCACTGTGCAACAACGCTGATCCCATAACTACTCTTTTAAGTTATTGTTATCCATCCTTTTCTCTCCTTAACTTACGATCTGCTTGTTTTCTTCTAAACACTAATAAACTTCTAATGAATTAGTAACTTGCTAATATACTTTGTTGCTTGTTGTTATCTATCTCTCCCTAATGGACAGTAGATCATGGTTCCATGGAATAGACAAGATCTGTGTTTATTCATTGATATATCTCAAAGTGTCTAGTGCAGTACTTACCACATAGTAGGTGCTCTATAAATGACTAACTGGATTAAGAAACAAAGAGAATCTCAAAATATTCTCAGATATACCAACACATTGAATTTGCCTCGTGCCTATCTCATGGTTATGTTGAGGGAGCCTTTTCTATCCACCTCATAAAAAAAAAGTTCCCTGCACTGTAATCTCATACTATCCAATAATTTTACTTCCTGACACTTATCACTATTTGCAAGCTTCTATTTGTGTGATCTGTTGGTT
Organism: Oryctolagus cuniculus; assembly: GCF_964237555.1. Taxonomy (NCBI): domain Eukaryota; kingdom Metazoa; phylum Chordata; class Mammalia; order Lagomorpha; family Leporidae; genus Oryctolagus; species Oryctolagus cuniculus. The sequence continues at coordinate 112,955,755 of NC_091438.1, forward strand.
TAATATCTACACAGCAATCTCCATGCTGGCAAGGATCATGGCTATTTTCTTTACACTTTATTCCCAAAATCTAGCCCAGTACATAGCACATGGAAGAGCACATCAAATATCTTATGAATTCACTTATTCATTTGTTCAACAAACATTTATTAAATGCCTACTCCAAACTGATCACTACTGTAGATATTGAGAATATTGAAATTAAAGTGCCTTCTCTCATGAAACTTGCATTCAAGTAGGTAATGCAAACAGTAAGCAATTTATAATACATGTCATATCACATGGTAACAAGAGAGATACAGAAAATGAAAAGGGGGGAATGATAGAGGTAAGATCAATGAATAAATTAATTAACAAGCTTAGGAAGTTGAGTCTATCCCATGAATTTCTACCAACCAGTTTTTGACATGGGATTTTGCCTTCTCCCAAATCTTAGGAGTACATGAGTTAGGGTGAAAGGAGTGGTAAACCTAGAAGAGCAAAAGATGAGCTAGGAAGGGAATAGCAAACCTAAGAAGCTGATTTTGAGAACTGCAGGAAGCCATCAATTTAAAGCATCAGACTTCACATTGTAACTCATATGTATTAAAGCCTCAGTAGATATTTGTTGATTAAGCTTTGGAGTTCAAGATCAGTCATTTGGCCTGGTGCTTAAGATACCAGTTAAGACACCATTTCCCATATCAGAGTGTCTGGGTTCACTATCTGCCTCTGACTCCTGACGCCAGCTTCCTGCTAATATCGACCCTGAGAGGCAGCAATTATGGCTCAAGTACCCAGGTTCATGCTAGACATGTGGGAGGCCTGGTTAGAGCTCCAAAATCCCAGCCTCAGCCTCATTCCCAGCCCCGGCTATAACAGGCATTTAAGGGCTGCACCAAGGGATAGGAGCTCTCACTCTCTCCCTCTCCTCCTATCTGTTTCTTAAATAAATAAATAATATTTTTAAATAAGTGTGAGTTAAGCCACCCCTTGTGACACCAGCAACCTATAGCAGAGCACTAGTTCAAATCCCAGCTGCTCCACTTCTAATCCAGCTTCCTGTTAATAATTTTGGGAGTGCAGAAGAAGATGGCCTGAGTACTTGGGCCCCGGCTACCCACTTGGGAGACCCAGATGGAGTTCCAGGCTCCTTTGGCCTGACCCCAGTCCCAGCTGTTACAGCCATTTGGGGAGTGAACTAGCAATGGAAAATCACTTCCTCTGTCTCTGTCATTTTGCCTTTCAAATAAATAAAATAAATCTTTAAGAAATTTGGGTAAGATTTCAGGAATCAAGAATGCAAGAACAAGAGTGAGAATGGAGAACAACAATGGAAAATAGGCTACTTATTATCGTATCAATATTCTCAAATATCCACTGATTTGTGCAGACCAGGGACACACACAGGTTTTTCATTCACCTTGTCTTTGACCTTTGAATATTCAAGGACATCAAAACCATGAGAATCAAAGAATTGCATTTGTAAGAGATAAACCTGTTTCATCCTTAGACACTCATTGGTTAAAGCTTCTGTTGAATTAAATCCATTTGGTTAAAGGCTTTGTATGCAAACCTATATCCTTAAGAGATTAAAGATGCAATTTAGACACACATTTTAGGAGCTGAATGCACAATCATTATTTTAGTACATATTGTCCATTAATCTGCTGTTCAATTGGGAACCCATTTGGAATGTGGCTGCTTGCTAATTAGCAGGATTCTAGTGCTGAGCTGTTTCCTGATTAAATGTCCTTTAGAATCAATAAAACATCAGGAGGGATTATGGTGATGTGGGATTAGCCCCATCTAACCAAATAAAATGAGTTGTGTTCTCTTCTTAAACTGTCATGTTGCAAGAGCTGACAAGAGGAGCAATTTTGTGAGCCCTATAACAAAGTTTTTTTTGTTGTTGCTTTCTTTTAACATTGTGATTTTGGTTTTTGCTGTTTGCCTACCAATTAGCAGAGACATTAGTGAATGACTGCCCAGGGTAAGGCGATTTTGAGAAAGACTTGATTGCGATTTCAAATCTCTACTCGGAATTACTCTTATGTAAAATGAGTTCAGGTTGTGTTGGATGGAAATTATTATCCCTGTTCTTGGCCAGAAACCTCTAAGTCAGAATTTGCATTTAATGTTTCTGGGTGACTTTGTAATAAATGGTAATTAAGGAGGGCAAAGAGAGAACAGGAGGCAAACTAATACTCTAAAATTGTATTGGCAAAATTAAATGCTTCAGACCAGTTTAAAACACATGCACACATGCCAAGTTGGGTTGGGGGAGAGGGATAAATAATGAACTGCTCTGGAAGCTTCCTGAATAGAGTAGAGCAATTGACATAGCCACAAGTAAGACTTATCATACACATCTGGCCCATTATTGAGAGTGCAATTAGATAGAAAAGGACTGGCTCTGCTAATCCCAGCTACAACCAGAGGATTTTAGGAGATAAAGGAAACATGAGGTGTTTGATTCAGCAATTATGTTTTAAAGGGAATAGGAAAAGTGGTGTTAGGCAGTACGCTACTAAAGATATGGTAGAGATCTGCCCATTGGCTGCTTTATAGAAATTAAACCTTGTTCTTCACTTCCAGATGCCAATAATAATAATAATGTCATTATTATCAATTCAAACATTTTATGGTGCTTATCATATTCCAAGCAATGTTCTAAATGCTTTATAAATATTAACTCTTTTCACCCTTGCAACTAACCCATGAAGCAGGTACTATTATTTTTCAAATGAGGAAACCCATGTAGAGTCCCAGAGAGTCTAAATCAAAAAGTCAGATGCAGGCTCTCTGGATTCAGAGTCTTGGCTCTAAATCACTACACTATAACACCTCTCCTGTAAGTTCTAAAAAGCTAAGAAGTTTTTTGTCTAGGCATAGGGGCTCTGGACTAACTGTCTGAAATCCAGAGCTGGCTTCACCATTGTATTTGGTACTGAATGTGGTTTTGGATTTCAGAAGTTTATTAGCACTGCCTGTCTCCATCAGGACCCCAGAAAGATATGGGATATAGATATAAAGTGAGGAAGCTTTTAATAAAAGCATCATGGACAGGTATAATCCAAAAAAAATGCAGGGCTTGCAGACTTCTTATCAGGTCAAGTCTTCCACCAGTTCTTCAATCTTATCCCCAGAAAAAGGCAGCATGAACTCTGGAATCACATATTGTAGGTGGAAATCTTGGTTCTGAAATTCACTGGCTTTGGAAATGGATAAATGATTGATTTTTCTTTTTCTTTTCTTTTTTTTATTAATATAAAGAGGACAGATTTCATGTATTTCAAAGATACAGTTTTAAGAACACAGTGATATTGCCTTCCCTCCTTCCTCCTTCCTTCTTTTCTTAATTTTTACAACATACTTTTTATTTTTTGACAGGCAGAGTTAGACAGTGAGAGAGACAGAGACAGAGAGAAAGGTCTTCCTTCCATTGGTTCACCCCCTCAAATGGCCACTACGGCCAGCGCGCTGAGCCAATCCGAAGCCAGGAGCCAGGTGCCTCCTCCTGGTCTCCTATGTGGGTACAGGGCCCAAACACTTGGGCCATCCTCCACTGCCTTTCCAGGCCACAGCAGAGAGCTGATTGGAAGAGGAGCAACCGGGACAGAATCCTGCACCCCAACCAGTACTAGAACCAGGAGTGCTGGCGCCTCAGGTGGAGGATTAGCCTACTGAGCCACAGCGCCGGCCACAATAACATACTTTTGATTTACTTTATAATCACAAGCTTAATGCTCCACTAAATATAGTGCTCAACAAGTAAAGTTAGAAAGGCCACTGTTCCAAAGATTATAATATTATAAACAACAATCATATCATAAGATGTCAATTTCACACTTATGCATTCAGGGATTTTTTTGTACTCTATATATTAGCTACCATAAATCAGAGAAAATACATTTGTCTTTTTGAGACTGGATTATTTCACTAAGCATAACGGTCTTCAGTTGCATCCATTATGTTGCAAAAGACAGGATTTCATTCTTTTTTATGGCTGAGTAGTATTCCATCATGTATATATACCACCCTTTCTTTGGCCTATCATCAGTTTATGGGAATGTGCGTTGATTCTCTATCTTATTTATTGTGAATTGAGCTACTATAAACATGGGTTACAGATAAATCTTTCTCTTTTTTTTTTTTTTTTTTTTGACAGACAGAGTGGACAGTGAGAGAGAGAGAGACAGAGAGAAAGGTCTTCCTTTGCCGTTGGTTCACCCTCCAGTGGCCGCTGCAGCTGGTGTGCTGCAGCCGGCACACAGCACTGATCCGATGGCAGGAGCCAGGTACTTCTCCTGGTCTCCCATGGGGTGCAGGGCCCAAGCACTTGAGCCATCCTCCACTGCACTCCCGGGCCACAGCAGAGAGCTGGCCTGGAAGGGGGCAACCGGGACAGAATCCGGCGCCCCGACCGGGACTAGAACCTGGTGTGCCGGCACCGCAAGGTGGAGGATTAGCCTAGTGAGCCGCGGCACCGGCCAAATAAGTCTTTCATATGCTGATTTTTCTTCCTTTGAGTATATTCTCGGGAGTGAAATGGTTGGGTCAGATGGTAGATCTAGTTTCAGATTTCTGAAGAATCCCCATACTGTCCTTCATAATGGTTGTGCTAATTTACATTCCCACCAACAGTTTATTAGGTACCTTTTTCTCCACAGACTTACCAACCTTTGTTTTTTGTTTTTTGTTTTTAATTTTTGGATGAAAGCCATTGTAATTGTGGTTTTTATTTGCATTTCTCCAATGGCTGGTGATCCAGAGCATTTTTTAACATTTCTGTTGGCCATTTGCATTTCATCCTTTGAAAAGTGACTGTTCATGTCCTTTGCCCTTTTCTTAACTGAATTTTTGGTTTGTTGTTGATGAATTTCTTGAGCTCCTACTATATTTTGGATATTAATCCCTTATAAGATGCATAGCTTGCAAATATTTTCTTCCACACATTCTGTCAGTTGCCTCTTTACTTGGTTGGGTGTTTCATTTCTGTGCAGAAGCTTCTTAATATGATGTAATCCCATTTTTTCAATTTAAATTTTATTGCCCATGCTTCTAATATCTTATCCAAGAAATCTTTGCCTAAGCCAATGTCTTTCAGTGTTTTCATATGTTTTCCTCTAGTAATTTGATGGTTTAAGGTTTTAGATTTAGATCTTGACCCATTCTGAGTTGATTTTTGTATAGATATATCTGCATATAGAGATCCAATTTTTCCAACACTATTTGGTGAGGAGACCATCCTTTCTTCAGGGAGTGATTTCAGCCCATTTGTCAAAAAACTAGTCATTCATCAAATGGATAAAAGAATCCTTCTTTATGGATTTGAGAGTATATCACCTCTTTATCAAGGAAAGGCTGGACTTCTCACAGTTAAAAGAAGGTTAAAAGGATACAATCTGAACTACGAACAAGAAGGTGAAAATACAGGAAGATAGTGCAGTTTAATGAGTATCACAGCAGCACGGTTAAGTAACATGAATAAAATAATTCCTTGCTTGAGGAGCCAGTTTTGTGATCATTTAAGACACTACTTGTACCTCTTGCATCTCATATTGGAACTCTGTTTCAAGACTTTGCTTCTCTACTTCTGACCCAACTCCCTGCTAATGTGCCTGGGAAAGCATCTAATAATGGTCCAAGTATTTGGTCTCTGCCATCCACATGGGAAACCCAGATGTTGTTTCTGCGTCTTGGCTTTAGCCTGGCCCAGCCCCAGCCATAGTGGCCTTTTGATGTGGACCAGTAGATGAAAGATCCCTCTCTCTCTCATCTTGTCTTTCAGATAGATAAATAAACATTTAAAAAAAATTCTTGGATTGAGAAGGTGAAATCAATGCATATGCCCCTGACAATTTTCTTCTTACAGTGTCCACACATGGAGGAAGTATTGTGGGATCTCTCTTGGGCCTCTTTTATAAAACACTAAGCTCATTTGTGAGTTCTGGCCCATGACCTAATCACTTGTTAAAGGCCCCATATCTTACTATCTTGGGAATGAGGTTTTCAGTATATGAATTTCAGGGACACATTACCCTAGAGAAAACTATGCAAGTATTTATATATAAATAGAGGGTGGATGCTGGACAAGGAAATATAAATAATTTTCACTATGAAAGCTTGTTACAGTATTTTAAACTTTAAATGACTCCCTGAAAGTCACTCACAGACATACTGCTCAGTACATTTTCTGCTTGCATGTAATTAAATATTTTCTACTTGCACTCAGCATGCTTATCTACTTCCTTCTATGTTCCTTTATGTGTTGCAATACTTTCCCATACTCGTGAAGGCCAAACAGAACATTTGTGAAACCCAACTGACACAAACATTCTAGATATGAGTTCAATTCTACCAGTGAGATGTATTTGTATGAGATTTGAAGAGCAGAAGTGGGGATGGTGTGGGAGAATGGTGAATTCGTTCTCTCAGTGGCCAGAATGGCCCTGGTATTACATGATCACCAATATCATGACTAGGAACCAGTGAGACATCAGTCAGACTATCCTGAAGTTCCCTGGTTTCTGAACAATATCTTCTGAGACCTGACCTTGAACCTCGCAACAGACCCTGACCTCCAACCAACTAGGCTTGCAGTAATCTGGGAACCTAATTCCCTTTATCAAAGATCTTCCTACTAAAGGCACCTTAAATGGCTCTGTTTCCTCCATTTATCCATGAATGACACAGTTATCACAAAGCTCCGTTGATATCAGTACCCACATAAGCTACAAGCTTCGCTGTACCTTCTTCCAGGACAGTGATGTGGCTCACCGATATTATTTCCTTTATTTGTGCAGATGGCAGAAATTTGTGGAGCTGCTAAGCAGAGCCTCTTCTGATTTACTGTCCAATTTGCCTACAGGTAAGTTCCATTATTTTGTTGTTCCTTTGAGATCTTCCATTTCCCAGAGCTATTGTTAACTATGGTGCTTAGCTTGAGTGGTTGTTAGGTTTCATCTCATTTCTCCCTAAAATGTAAATGGAGCACCAGTAAAGGAAAAATGAGAGTAATATTTATCTTAAAAATTATTCTTTGAGCCCAGCTGATAATAAAAGGTGTAATTCTCCATTTAATTGCATCATGAGGCATTCTCAATGGCAGCCTTTGAAAATGAACACAGCATACTTAACAGAAGTTGGTGTTATTCAATAGATTTCAGTTGCACAGTCCCTTAAATCTAAGAGTCCTGAAGCTTGATGTTTATTCTACTGATACCTCAACCAAAAACCTCCAAGTTGTACATAAATGATGAATGCATCACTTTTGTAATTAATTTTTGGAAGACAGAAATCACAAAAGTATCCTTCAGGTACCATTCAGTTAAAATACAGTATGACAAATTGATAAAGCTATGCAATTGTAAAATAATGTGGCTGGATTTCTAAGACGTATTATTAAGCAAAGTTATAAGGATGAACTGGGCAAAATATTTGGCAATTAGCAAGTTTTAAATATAAGAGTTGAAAAATATGCATGGATATTGATCTGCTTTTGTAGTTTCTCTATGTACTATATCCATCAAGCATTTACTGGTATCCTTCGGATAAAAGTGCTAGGTATACATACACACACAGAGGGTGGGGGATGGAGCTAAACATTTCACCCAGAGGGAATTTACTATGGGGCATTAGTTACATAAGTATCAGAAGGCTGAAAGAGCAGAAAAATAGAAGATTAGTCTACTAGTTTCCCTGTCACAGGATTGACATAATAAATTAACACTCTCCTGGTGGCTTAAAACAATAGAAATCTCTTTTCTCACAGTTCCAGAGATGCCAAGTGTGAAATCAAGGTATCAACAGGGTCTGACAGCTCCAGGAAGGAACCCGTCCCTGTCTATTCCAGCTTCTAATGACCCCAGGGCACCCTGCCTCTATCTTCACATGACCTTCTTCCTTGTATCCCTGTATCCAAAGACCGCTCTCCTTTCTCTTATAAAGACACCAGTCATTGGATTTAGGACCCACTCAAATCTCAAATGACCTTGCCTTGACTAGATTATAACTGAAAAGACTGTTTCCTAGGTACCAGCGACTAGTGCTGGAGCATATCTTTTCAGGGGGCAATGCTGAGACTCCTGAAGAGATGTTGTGGAGTATTCATCTGACTTCTGAACGTTCACACAGGGCCAGTGCTGAGGATGCTGAAAGCCATTCCAGCAGTACCTCTTCCCTGATGCTGGACAGATTCCTGCTCTATCCTCACACTGCCTTTCTTCTCAGTGTGAGCATTGCTGGTGTTTCTCTGTTCAAATTCCCTTTTCTTATGAGGACATCTGTCAGATTGCATTAGTGCCCACCCTAACAGCCTCACTTTAATTAGTCAGCTCTTTAAAGGCTTTATCTATTGTCAGAGTCACATTCTGATGTCCTGGTAGTTATGGCTTCAACATATAAATTAGAGGAAATACAATTGAGTCCATGGCATATGGCATAACAATAAGATATAGGATGAATCTTGTTTTTGCAAGTAATCACCTTACATAATGTAGTGCTTATTTTATTTATCCATTTTCTCAGACTTCTCATCTCTAAAAGGGTCAATCCTTTTAATCCTGTGAACTTGTTTTTTAATATATATAAGATTTTAGCAAAAATATATAATACCTATGACTTTCACTGATGACAAGATAGACTAGCTTGCAGAAGACTAAACCACCTGGCAATAACACCTAGAGGGCTAGATAAAGGACAAAAAAAACATTTATTTGAAGGGAATTCAAATTGAATTAACAGAAATATGGAGAAGACAAAATCTTGGTGGAAGAAAACAACATCTTATTAAAAAATCTCTAAATTATCCATGCAAAATGTTTAGCTTAGATTAAAAAATTCCTATAGAATGATGCAAAACAGACCATGCATTTTACCATGCATTTTGAAATAACCATTATTAATATGTTCAAGAAAATGAATGGTAAGATGAAAAACTTTCAGCAAAGAATTTGAGCCTATGTAATAGGCTTTGTGTGAAAAAACACAAAAACTGAATTTTAAAAACTCAATATATGAATCTAACAGAACATTAGACATAGCTGAAGAGACAATAAGTGAACTGGAATATGGCTCGAGAGAAAATATTCAGATTGAAATATAGATGAGAAATAAGGATGAAATATACAAAAAGTATATAAGAGGAAGTGGTGACAACATCCCACATCCATGTAATTAAAGTCCCAGAAGGATAGGAGAAAGAGAATAGAGACGAAGTAATATTTGAAGGAGTTTTTACTGAGGTATTTCCAAAAATATTGAAAGAATTCAAATCAAGAAAGAGCCAAGATTTGGTATGTACTCTCATTAAAACAAATACAAAACAGCATAGGCTCTGCCAAATTACTGCTATAGTTTATTTAAAAAAAAAAACATTTATTTTATTTATTTGAAACACAGAGTTAGAGAAAGAGATAGAGACAGAAAGAGAGAGGTCTTCCATCTGCCGGTTCACTCTCCAGATGGCTGCAACTGCTGGAGCTGCGCCGATCTGAAGCCAGGAACCAGGAGCTTCTTCCAGGTCTCCTACATGGGTGCAGGAGCCCAAGGTCTTGGGCCATCTGCTGCTTTCCCAGGCCACAGCAGAGAGCTGGATGAGAAGAGGAGCAACCGGGACTAGAACCGGTGCCCATATGGGATGCTGGCTCTTCAGGCCAAGGCATTAACGCACTGCGCTACAGCGCTGGCCCCCAACTGCTAGAGTTTAAAGTCTAAAGTAGTATTTCACAAAAGTAAAGTATGAGGTCAGCGCCGTGGCTCACTAGGCTAATCTTCCGCTTTGCGGCGCCAGCACACCAGGTTCTAGTCCCGGTCGGGGTGCCATATTCTGTCCTGGTTGCCCCTCTTCCAGGCCAGCTCTCTGCTGTGGCCAGGGAGTGCAGTGGAGGATGGCCCAAGTACTTGGGCCCTGCACCCCATGGGAGACCAGGAGAAGTACCTGGCTCCTGCCATTAGATCAGCGCTGTGCACCGGCCGCGGCGGACATTGGAGGGTGAACCAACGGCAAAAGGAAGACCTTTTTCTCTGTCTCTCTCTCTCTCACTGTCCACTCTGCCTGTCAAAAAAAAAAAAAAAAAAAAGTAAAGTGTGGCCCTCAATTTTAATCTCTACAGTGTGGTACTATGACTGAGAGACAGGGAGAAAGAGATGCAGAAAGCAAAGAGCTGAGCTGAAGCATGGCTGCCAATGGGAGAAAATTTAAAGGGAGTGAAGGGTAGCTTCGGAGGCTCATTTATTCCCTTCTCCAAACACTTCCTGATGACCTGTCACTGGAGAGTTGGCCTGTTTTATTAAGGGAAATACTATCCACAGTAATCACTAGTTAGAACCATTTAGATTGAAGGGACAGGAAAAAAAAAAACAACTCAGCTCATACAATAAAGGGATTTTGATTTATTTAGGTAAAAAAATATGGCAGCTGCAAGGATTTCTGGGCATGGTTTCATCTAGCCATTCATATGTCCGACCAAAGATCTGCTTTCTTTCTGGCCGTCTGTTTTTCTTTACCTGGTGTTGCTATACTCTCCCCCACTCTCCATGGTGGTCCCCTGCATTAGTCTCTTCTGTATTGATATGGCAAATATGTGATTCTGGGTAAGAGATAAAGAAAAGAGGTTATTTGACTCATGCTTCACATGGCTGCAAAGTCCAAACAATATGAAGTAGGCTTTTGTCAGGACTCCCTTGTAGCAGAGAAGCAGAAAGGGAGCAAGCCGTATGCAAAAGAGAACCAAGGTATAAGGTGACCTCAGTTTACAACAACTCCACTCTAGAGAGAACTAATTCAATCCCTGGAGACATGATCCACTTCCTTGAGAGAGCATCAATCCATGATGATGGAACCCCTATGACCTAATTACCTTCATGAGACTCCACCTCTTAAAGGTTCCACCACCTCAACACTGTCATCCTGGAGACCAGCCTTCCAGTACATGAACCTTTGGGAGACAAACTATATCCAAACTTCCTTCAATGACTCCAGACATTCCTTCTGCAATAGTAAATTAGCTGTGGTAGTTATGGTCCTAAGGTTTTCACAGCTTCTTTAAGAGTAGGTTCTGGCCGGCGCCACGGCTCACTAGGCTAATCCTCTGCCTTGCGGCGCCGGCACACCGGGTTCTAGTCCCGGTCGGGGCGCCAGATTCTGTCCTGGTTGCCCCTCTTCCAGGCCAGCTCTCTGCTGTGGCCCGGGAGTGCAGTGGAGGATAGCCCAAGTGCTTGGGCCCTACACCCCATGGGAGACCAGGATAAGTACCTGGCTCCTGCCATCGGATCAGCATGGTGCGCCAGCCATAGTGCGCTGGCCGCGGCAGCCATTGGAGGGTGAACCAATGGCAAAAGGAAGACCTTTCTCTCTGTCTCTCTCTCTCACTGTCCACTTTGCCTGTCAAAAAATAAAAAAATAAATAAATAAAAAAGAGTAGGTTCTGCCAAGAAAGAGTGAATTGTGGCTGGCTCTGCAGCTCAATAGGTTAATCCTCCACCTTGCGGCGCTGGCACACCGGGTTCTAGTCCCGTCGGGGCGCCGGATTCTTTCCCGGTTGCCCCTCTTCCAGGCCAGCTCTCTGCTATGGCCCAGGAGCACAGTAGAGGATGGCCCAAGTACTTGGGCCCTGCACCCGCATGGGAGACCTGGCTCCTGGCTTCAGATCAGCGCGATGCGCTGGCCGCAGCACGCTGCCGCGGCAGCCATTGGAGGGTGAACCAACGGCAAAAAGGAAGACTTTTCTCTCTGTCTGTCTCTCTCTCTCTCACTGTCCACTCTGCCTGTCAAAAAAAAAAAAAAGAGAGAGAGAGAGAGAGAGAGTAAATTGTACTACCTGTGTCTGTAGCAAGCATAACAGAGGCTCAGATTAAGTTTTACATCCATGTCTGAACCAGGACTGTTATTACTACACCATCATAGGCTTAAATTAATCAGAGACAAAGTTTAGAGTTGGAACTGGAGCTCAGCCTTCTCAACCACCGAGACCTGGGAAGGGGGAAGAATGGTCCCACAAAGCAAAATCCGTTGTTATCACCAGAAGGGGATAATGAAGGAGAGAACCACCAAAGAAGGAACAGATCCTGGGATGCAGGAAGGCAAGGGAAGGGAAGAAAAAAAAAAAGGATGGAAAGGGAGGGGAGGGGAAAAGAGGGGAAGGGGAGGAGAAGGGAAGGGGGGGGAGGAGAGGGAGAGGGAAGGGAGGGGAGGGGAGGGGAGAGGAAGGGAAGGGAAGGGAAGGGAAGGGAAGGAAAGGGAGGGGAGGGGAAGGGAAGGGAAGGGAAGTGAAGAGAGGGGAGGGGAAGGGAAGGGAAGGGAAGGGAAGGGAAGGGAAGGGAAGGGAAGGGAAGGGAAGGGAAGGGAAGGGGAGGGAAGGGAAGGGAAGGGGAGGGAAGGGAAGGGAAGGGGAGGGAAGGGAAGGGGAGGGATGGGATTAACTACAATTGTGTGGCATGGCCCATGAGGCCTTTTATCTCTGCAAAAACTTAATGCACTTCTCTTTCCTTTCCCTTGTGCATTAGCCAGGCTCTCTGCTCAGCTAGTGCTTAAAAGCATCAGAGATTTCTGCCTCAAGTCTTTGCCTTTACGTAATTATATCCCCCAAAGATTCTTTCCCCAGATACTTTTTACTGTATGCTCTCATGGCTCACTCCCTGTTTCCCATTCCAAAATAGCACCTTCCATTACTTTCCACCCTCATAACCAGTTTTAATCAGGCTTATAGCACTTTTCAGTACCTGGCATGATTTTTTAAAGACTTGGACAAGGGGGTGTATAGAGAAATAGAGGAAAAGAGAGTTCTTCCACCTGCTGGTTCACTCCCCAACTGGTTGCAACAAGCTAGGCCAAAACCAGGAGCCAGGAATGTCTTCTGGGCCTGCCATATTGGTGGCAGGGACCCAGGTACTTGGATCATCTCCCAGTGCTAGCCTAGGTACATTAGCGTGGAGCTGGATCAGAAGCGGAGCAACCAGGACTTGAAGAGGCAATGCGATATGGGGTGCTGACATGTCAAAAGGCAGCTTAACCCAATGTGATTCTCTGTATCTATTAGTTTGCACTCAGCAATAGAAAGCATGTTTCATGAGAAGAAAGAATCTGCTGTGGTCATTGTTGTGTCATAGTGCCTAGGACAGTGTCTGGCATTAGTAAGTGCTTAACAAATGTTTGTTGACTGAATAAATGAATTAGAATCACAGACTTAATCCGGTCTCTGTTTTCTTGCTCAGGAAACTGAAATTTCTATCACCCCAGTTTCTTCGTCTGTCAAAGGAGAATAATTGCTCCCTCATATTGTAATTCATTTGATTACGTGGAGAAGGTGTTATTTATAAATCTTTAACACATCTAAGTTTCCTTCTCACAAATGCTTCATTCTATAAATCTGATGAAGCCAGAAGCCTTGATTTAAATCAGTTGTTTGCTACTTTAGAATCACCTAGGGACTTTTTTTAAAGCACCAAACTGGAGTCTGACCTCCTGAAATTCTGATTTAGCATGTCTGGCGGGATGCCATTGGAAACTCCCTAGGTAGACCTAATGTGCAGCCTGCACTGAAGATCACTGATTTCAAGTCATTAGTTGGGACAGTCAGGAGGACTGGCTATAGAACCGTAAGAATCTACTGGAAGCCATGTAAAACCTACCCCTTCCAACACCTGGAAATCTCTAGAAACCAGCCTGGTTTATTGCCTCCAATACAAATCTTCTACTGGCAGCCTAGACAGATGGTTATTATTTATCCACCCTGCTGTGTTAGAAAAGGAAAAATGAGCTCTGCCTCAGAATTTTCAAAAAGTTTTTACATACGCAAACCATTACCTTTTTATATTCCGTTGGATGTTAGAAAGGGGAAAGGGAAGCTTAAAAGAGATTGAGTGGACCGGCATGTATTTTCTTCTAATGGAACTTTCTGAAATGCACAGTAGAGATGAAAAGGACTGGGAAAAAGTCTGCGTTCTAGATCTCATTCTAAAAGGCATAATGTACTGAATAGTGGCCAAAAAATGCCTGGTGCATTGTAATTAATGTTAGGTTCTCTTTACTTGGAGAACTAAATTTTCTTAAGGTCATTTAATAATAATAACACAACAGCAAGTAACAATACCTTGTATTGAGCATTTTCCTGTTTTATTTTTACCACCACAATATTAATACAGATTATTGTAATTTCACAAATGAAATGATTGTGATCCAAAAACTTGTAGTTGGGGCCGGCACTGTGGCATAGCGGGTAAAGCCACCACCTGTAGTGCTGGCATCCCATATGGAGGCCGATTCCTGTCTTGGTTACTCTACTTCTGATCCAGCCCTCTGCTATGGCCTGGGAAAGCATAGAAGTAGGCCCAATTACTTGGGCCCCTGCACCCAAGTGGGAAGACCAGAAGGAAGCTCCTGGCTCCTGAATGCGAAGTGAACCAGTGGATGGAAGACTTCTCTCTTCTCTCTCTCTCTCTCTTTCTCTCTCTCTGCCTCTCCTTCTCTCTGTGTGTAATTCTGACTTTCAAATAAATAAATAAATCTTGAAAAAAAATTTGCAGTTGGTGCAGGTAAGACCTAGGATTAGCATTTGGGGCCTGTGCTGTGGCGTAGCGAGTAAACCCACCACCTGCAGTACCAGCATCCCATATGCCAGTTCGAGTCAGATAATAAGATTAACATGTAAAATCTCTTAGGGCTGGCACTGTGGCATAGTAGGCTAAGCCTCTGTGGTGCCAACATCACATATGGGTGCTGGTTCAAGTTTCAGCTACTTCTCCTCCAATCCAGCTCTCTGTTATGGCCTGGGAAAGCAGGAGAAGATGGCCCAAGTCCTTGGGCACCTGTACCTCTGGCTCCTGGCTCCTGGCTTCAGATCAGCCCAGCTATGGCTGTTGCAGCTATTTGGGGATTGAACCAGGAGATAGAAGACATCTTTCTTTCTCTCTCTCTCTCTCTCTCTCTCTCTCTCTTCTCTGTAAATCTGCCTTTCAAATAAATAAATAAATAAATCTTTATAAAAAAGGGATTAGCATTCAGATCTGACACTAAAATCTATCTTCTTACCTTTGTGCTGTATATTGCTTCTATAATCCCTTTAACTGTAAGCTTTATGAGTAAGAGTAATTTGAACCTTTTTTTTCTCCTGAACTAAACAAAAAGCTTTTTTTTTTTTTTTTGACATACTGGGTAAAAGAAGCAGTGACCAAAACCACCAGGTGATGATGGGTTTCCATGACAACTTAAATTTTCAATGTATCAGATAAGATCGGCATTAAAGAGGGTGCCCTAAGTGGCTGCCATCAAGACCCATATTGAGGCCAACATTGTGGCATAGCAGGTAAAGTCTCCACCTGCAATGCCGACATCCCATATGGGCACTGGTTCATGTCCCTGCTACTCTAGTTTCGATCCAGCTCTCCATTAATTACCTGGGAAAGCAGGTAGAAGATGGTTCAAGTGTTAAGGCCCCTGCTATCCACATGGGAGACATGGAAGGAATTCCTTGCTCATGGTCATTATGGGCATCTAGGGAGTGAACCAGCTGATGGAAGATCTCTGTTTTCTCTGTCTCTCTGTGTAACTTTCAAATAAATAAATATTTTTTAAAATATCCACATTAACCATTTATGAAAGGTTATAGTACCTGGGTTATGTATGGAGAATAAACACAAAGGAGTGAGCATTTGGTGCAGCGGTTAAGATGCCATTTGGGCTAACTGCATCTCATATCAGAGTATGTGGGTTGGAGTCCTGGCTCCATTTCCAACAGCAGCTTCCTGCCTATGTGGACCTGCAAGGTAGCAGGTAATGATGGTTCAAGAATGCGGGTCCTTGCCACCCACCTAGGAGAGCTGGGTTGTATTCTAGGTTCCTGTTCTTGGCCTGGCCCAGCTCAGCTGTTGTAGGCATTTGAGTAGTGACCCAGAAGATGGAAGATCTCTACCCATTTATGTCTCACTGCCTTTTAAATAAATAAACAAATAAATAGAATTTTAAAAATTAAATGCAAAGAAAAATCTCTCCAAGGGCAAAACAGGATGGGGCCACCACTGCTGTGCAGCAGGTTAAGCCACTGCTTGCAATACTGACATTATATATTTTAGCACTGGCTCATATCTTGGCTGTTCCAGTTCTGATCTAGTTTCTTGCTAAAATGCTCCCATGAGGCAGCAGATGATGTTTCAAGTACTTAGGTCCCTGCCACCTATGAGGGAGACCTGGATGGTGATCCTGGTTCCTGGCCTTGGCCTGGCCCAGCTCTGGCAGTAGTACCCGTTTGGGGAATGAACCAGCAAATGTAATATATTCTCTATCCTCTCTCTCTCTCCCTTTCAATGAAATAAATAAATAATCTTTAAAAATAGAAGAATCGGAAAAGGAATTAGAGAAATGGAAATATATGTTCAGTGACTTTTTTTTTTTCCAAATTCCAATAAGGGCACATGCTCACTTATTTATTCAACAATCATGCATTGAGTACCTTCTCTAGTGCTGGCTGCTAGGGCTTCAGAGAATGTTATGAAACTACATTGTCTTCTCCATCAAGAAACTGAAGGAGAAGAATCCTATTGATGTATAGGCACAATGCCACAGTCTAACAAAAGGTTTTTAAATCTGGTATGTGAATTTACTTATAAAGCTTCCTTACATAAATACCTCTATTACTTAGCATTTATTGAGCAATTTCTGTACTCTAGATACTTGCTTGACACTTTCTAGTTCATTTAATGATGATAATCTTCTATAGGTGTCATTATCCCCATTTTACAGAGAGGAAACTGAGGCACACAGAGGAGAGTAACTTACCCAAGATCATGCAGTTATTAAAGATAGGTGTCAGAATTCAAACCCATGCCATCTGGCCTCAGCCTATACAAATGCTCTCAAATCTCTGTGTTACACTAGCTCCCTCTAGATTTTGTCTAAATTTATTGATTGAATCATTCTAATAACCATAGAGAGACCAGCTCAGAAATTATATGTGTATATATATACACACACACACACACACACACGGAGAGAGAGATGGCATATTTGAATTGTGTCCAGAACACTGAAGCTGATGCTTCCAGAAATCCATGCAGTGAGGTCATGACAGAGGTTTGCCAAATAAATACAAAAGTACTTCAAAAAAATAATGAAAAATAAAATTAAAAGATATTTATTTTGGTGCCAAATTATCTAGAAATCTATACATACAAGGGATCTTCAAAAATTCATAGAAAAAATATAAAAACATATATGCATGGATTTCAAAAATGTGTTGCACCAAAATAAACTTTAAAAAAGATTAATTTATTTATTTGAAAGACAGAGTCAAAAAGAGAGGAATGGGGAGAGAGAGACTGTTCCATCCACTGGTTCACTCCCCCAAAAGGCCCCAACAGCCGGAGCTGGTCCAGGCTGCAGCCAGGAGCCCAAATCTTCGTCCTGGTTCCCCACATGCATGGCAGGGTCCCAGATTTTTCAGTCATCTTCTGCTGCCTTCTCAGGGAGCTGTCAGAAGTGGAGCAGCCGGGACTCAAACCAGCGCTCCAATAGGGGATGCTGGAGGGTGTTGCAGGCAGCAGTTTAGCTCACTGTGCCATAGTGCCGGCCCCCAAAATAAGCTGATTTTTAATCACATTTTTCACAAACTTTTTGCAGTGCACTCACAAATAAGTTATCAAATCAGATGGCAGGTGCTAAGTGGTAAATCAGTGATCCCCACAGTAAGCGTTAGAGCATTGCCACAGAAGGTCCATGTTTTTCCTGCATCTGGAAGAAACCTCCTCTATTCCTGAAGACAGCAGCCTCCAGCAAGTTAACACCTGCACAGTCAGTAGAAGCCCCTGGGTTAGGGATGCTGTGCAAATGTTCCCCACACCAGACCGCTGACCTTTGAAAGAAGCAGGAAGGAAGAAGAGAAAGATTCCGGCCTAGTGCTTCAGATGCACATCTGTGTGGAAAGAGAGGCACAAGTGCCCGCCAGGAAAAGGCAGGGCTGCAGGAAAAAGCCCTGCCCACTCCCTAAGCTCTGAGGCCCTATGTGATTCTGGGCCTCTCTAGGGAGGGGCTGTTGTCGCCTGGAGCTCTGGGCTCCAGGCATCCACACTCTCCTTTGTCTGGAGGACTCCTGTTCATCTTTCAGCTCCAGTCTGGGTCCCTTCCTCCAAAAAGGCAGCACTGGTCCCCCTCCACTTCATCTCCTGCTCCAAAATAAGCTTTACACCGTTCCTACTTCCCCATGTTTTTCTTTGGTAGTATTTAGAATACTGGTAGGATAATTTTTGAATAATTGCTGATATCTACCTCCCCAGTTGGACTTCCCCCGAGGCAGGAACCAGGCCCTTCCTATTCATCAGTGTGTCCCTACCCCCTAACACCATGTCAACCACACAACACAGCCTGTTTTCTTTGCCTGCTGTGTGTGTGTGTGTGTGTGTGTGTGTGTGTGTGAAGCAAAAAGACAGAACTAAACTCTTCCATTTGTTTTCTTTCTTGCTCAGGGAAGTATGAAAAAGAAGCCCCAGCCACTCCAGTGGAGGATGAAGTCCCTGGAACTGAACATGTGGTATGCACCTGGTGCAGAGAGCTTGGGAAAGGTCTTCCCACACTTGGCCTTCTCTTCACTGATGCTGCATGGGGCCCTACCCTGTGGGTTTTGATTTCCCCTCGACCCCTGATGTCAGACTGCCTTGGACTTCAAGGCTCCCCTCCAGCAGAGAGGGGAGACTGAACTACTGGAATGTGGGTTGTGTTCTAGCTGCCAGGAGATACTCCTTGCTACCGCTGGATAATGTGCTTGCCTCCTGCCCCGAGAAGCTGAAATCCTAGCCAGTGTATGGATGGCTTTCCACAGCTTGGGGCTGAACCCCAAATGCCATCAAAATCAAGGGTGTTTCTGAGCCCTATTTTGACATCTGAAGTCTAGCTTCCAGAAATTGTGTGACCTTTCCCCAGACATCAGATTTTAAAATGTAAGAGGCTCTCTGATTTAAAAATAAATTAAAAAATAGCAAAATCTGGCAAAGAGTTACAATGCATTTTAATATTCCCAGCATTCAGCCAGGAGGCATTGTACAGAGAATTGAAAAACAGCCTGAGTTTTTGTGTTGTTATTTTTTAAATGCCCGGATTAGAGCGTAATTCATCCTGAAATGACGAGAGGCCTCTTCATGCACTTCACACGTTGAAATAGTTTAGAAAATAGTATCCATTTTGGCAAGCTTCTTGCCACATAAGAAACAACAGCGAGTGCTTTTCTCCATGAGTGTTAAGTCTGTTGTGAATAAGATTATGAAAAATACACTTGCTCTTTTATTTTGTCTCTTATTTGAGGATTTTTATTGCATCCCAGCAACAATTTATTCTCTAGCTCCTATAGAAATAAATGGCATTTATTATTCCACAATTTAGTCCTAAACTATGCAAATAGAATATTTGCATAGTGATTCTCTCTGCAACCATGTGGATTGGCAGGAGGGGCAGTTGCTGGAAAAGCAGGGCTTGGAGATCCTACGGTTAGGTGTTCACTCTCTCCCCATGGTAGGAGGCAAGATGCCTTACATGGCACAACTGCAATTTGTTCATTTTATTCTCAAAACATCTCTACCATGTTCGAGGCTTGGGGTTAGGATACCAAGGTGCACTGGACATAACTTCTTCCAGTAGTCTTGGATTCACTATAATTTCTGTGTGATCTTAGAAAAGCACTTGCACTTTCTAAGATAATATCACTAATTGTTCTAATCACTCTTCATTGAAACCTCCTGGTTTTAGAAATGTTCCTACCATAGCGTTGTAAGCATTGCCGGAAGCCAATCCACTATAGATCCCACTAATGTAAAACAGTTGAACATCATAAAAAGTCTCAGCCAATTACAAAATCCTTTGCTTTGTGCAAGTCAGAAATGACAAGTGAATAAAAGTCATGATGTCACCCTTCTTCTTAACAACAAACACACTTAACATGTTTGTATCCAGCAAAACTTGGCAGATATGGTCCTGTGGCACTGAGGATTTGAAACTCATCCTCCTTGCTTTCCGAAGCCAGACCTTACAATAAATCTTCTTAGTTGCGAGGCCTCATCTTTGGCCAAGAGTCTGGAGAAGCTCTGGGTGGTGAATGCGTTGCCAGTGAGATGCTTGTGTTGTTTTGGTAGAAAACTCCAGAAGAGGAGTTGCAGCCAGAAAACCCTCCCGCTGAGATTCCAGCCCCTGAGGATCCTCTGAACTCTTGGAAGATCCAACCAACCTCTCAGCCTTCCACAAGCCCAGCTATGAAGAATGAGGCTGAGGAATGTGAGACGTGGATCGACAGGTTCAGGAAACTCGAAAACGCTCTCTACTTGTGTGATCTGAGCAACACAGGTGAAGAATGGATTTGAAAGCTGATATATTTTTCTTGTTTGTTTGTTTGAAGATTTATTTATTTATTTACTTGAAAGGCAGAGTTAAAGAGAGAGGGAGAGAGAGAGAGAGATATCTTCCATCTGCCAGTTCACTCCCCAAATGGGCACAACCGCTGGAGCTGGGCTGGCCTGAAGCCAGGAGCCAGGAACTTCATCTGGGTCTCCCACATGGATGCAAGGGGCCCAAGGACTTGGGCCATCATCCACTGCTTTCCCAGGCCATAGCAGAGAGCTGGAGCAGAAGAGGAGCAGCCAGCATGTAAAGCAGCGCCCGTATGGGATGCCGGTGCTGCAGGCAGTGGCTTTACCTTCTACGTCACATCGCCGGCCCTGATGTATCTTTCTTTCTATTCAGGTGCTAGAATAAAAGTGAACACTTCCTTTTCTTTCATTTCCTGAATGGGTAATATAATTTCTATGTAAACCACATGCCTGACACTTTGCTAAATACAATTGGAAATACAAAGATGGATCAGACAAGAGACCCTGCTAGGTTGCTTGCAGTCGATTTTCAGTCCTTCCTACTCTCTATTACCAAGGTCTAGCCCACAATTCAGTCCTGATTAAAATACTCAAGACATCCCCCCTCCCCAACCCATGTACAGCATGAACTCCAAACTCCTTAACAAGGCAAAATCTGGTGTCTGTCCAGTCTCTTGCTCCTGTTATTCTCTCAACTAATCCTGCCCAGTCATAATGAATCACATGCCTTGCTCCCTCGGTGTCTGCCTTTCCAAATCTAAGCCTTCCATCTGAGCTATCTCCTTCTCCTCTATCTACCCACCCCCGCCAATTCCCCATTCTGTCCACCTGGGTAATTGATACCTAAATATCTTACATTTGAATCCAAGCACTACTCCTCTGAGATTCCCCAGATATACCTAAGCCAACCTACATCTGGCTTCTTAGATTCTTCAGCATTCATGACTATATCCAAGATACATGAGTATATATACATAAACCACTTGGGAATTTGTTACCACCTCACCAGTAGACCACAGTCTTATCTTATCTCTGGTACCTTGCACAATTAAACATTTTCAAGAAAGGAGCAAATAAATGAATGAATGAATGTTTAATAAATAACTGACCACAAAATGTAAGATGATAAATGCCATTAGAATGTACTATGTGTGCATTCAGTGAAAGGAGGATCCCTTTTTTGTGGGGTTATTAGGGAAGGCTAAGTTCATGTTAAGTTGATCATTGAAGGTAAAGTGCAGGTTAGACACAAAGGAATGAAATAGCCTTTCTAGCAAGTGTTTAAGGTTGGCTAAGTGAAATACTGTGTGAGGCTCAATGCAAGAAGTTCAGTCAGATTAGAACATTGGCTTTATTAAGAAAAATATTAAGTAGGGCCGGTGCTGTGGTGCAGCAGGTTAATGCCCTGCCTGAAGCGCCGGCATCCCATATGGGCATGGGTTCGAGACCCGGCTGCTACACTTCCAATCCAGATCTCTGCTACTGCCTGGGAAAGCAGTAGAAGATGGCCCAAGTCCTTGGGCACCTGCACCTGTGTGGAAGACCTGGAAGAAGCTCCTGGCTCCTGGCTTCGGATCAGTGCAGCTCTGGCCATTGTGGCCAATTGGGGAGTGAACCATCGGATGGAAGACCTCTCTCTCTCTCTGTGTGTGTGTGTGTGTGTGTGTGTAACTCTGAATTTCAGATAAATAAATAAATCTTTAAAAATATTAAGTGATAAAGGCAAATATTAATAAAGCTGTATACTGAAGGGCTTAAAATATAATACTATGGAATTATTTAATTCAAGGATAATGAGTAGCACAGAGACTTTCTAAGCAGAGGGGGAGCAGAAGAAATTGTGTTTTAAGGAAGATCTTTGATGACTGTGTGCAGAAAGTGAAATTAAGAACAAAGGAGGCTAATGCAATGTTCAGCTGAGAAAATGAAGTTCAAAACTGGGCCAAAGTCCTAGCAAGTGAAAAGAAGGGGCAGACACAAAAACACCTGGACTAGAACTGTCATACTTAGTTATTTAATGTGGTTCATGAAGAGTTAATGAACAGAGTACTTCCTAAAAATAATCACGTAAAATTGCAATGGCTTTTTCATTGTCTTTGTGTTTTTTTTGTTTTTATTTTAAAGCAACTTAATTCCAAATTACATGAAATATAACTACCATATAATACCCACAGGATTCTTAATACTTATACCAAAAAGAGGATACAAACCCCTAGATCTTTAAGTTAAAGATCGATTTGACTGAATTAGAAAACCATTTATTAAAAATATAAGCCCACAGGCCGGCGCCATGGTTCACTTGGTTAATCCTCCGCCTGCGGTGCTGGCATCCTATATGGATGCCGGGCTCTAGTCCCTGTTGCTCCTTTTCCAGTCCAGCTCTCTGCTGTGGCCCAGGAATGCAGTGGAGGATGGCCCAAGTGCTTGGGCCCCTGCACCGGCATGGGAGACCAGGAAGAAGCACCTGGCTCCTGGCTTCGGATCGGTGTAGCTCCGGCCATAGCGGCCATTTGGGGGGTGAACCAACAGAAGGAAGACTTTTCTCTCTGTCTCTCTCTCTCTCTAACTCTATCTGTCAAATAAATTATATATATATATATATATATGTATGTATATGCCCAACCCCATATTAAGGGCTGGACCAGGAGGAAAACCAGAAAAGCTTACTTTTAGGTAAAGAGTTTACTTTAGGTAAGACCCAGAGACTGGAAATACTTCAATGCCCATAAAAAGAAAAAATAAATAAATAAAAGGCAGTTTATAGTAAGGTGTTAAAATTTCAGGAACAAATGAGAGTTAAAGAATCAAAGGAAAGAGGAGAGATAAAAGGAAGCTAACCAGGTAATGTAGGCTGAACTACTCAGAGAAGACTTCATAGAGAGAGATGGAGCTGAGACGTGAAGGGAGGGAGCCTTTGTATAGGTGTGCAGGTCATTCCAAGGCTGATAGCATCTCCTGCAAGAGGTGGGCAGGGGGAATGGGTAAGAAGGAGATGAGAGTGAGGAAGACAGCACTGGAGGTTCTTGTAGAATTGTGTAGTAAAGCTGACACACTTGCATGAGTCCTAGGGGCTATGATGAAGCTTCCTGCACTACCTAATATCCACTAAATGTTCAACCAACCATAATGAAAGGTGAGATGGTTTACTGAACAATGATATGGAGAAAAGGAGACTAATAAGTTATTGAAATAACTCTGGGTCTGGGCATTGGTATTAGTCAGATTTTTTTTAAGATTTAATTTCATTTATTTAAAAAGCAGAGTTACAAAGAAAAAGAGAAACACAGAGAGAGAGAGAGATTTTCTATCTGCTGCTTCATGCCCAAATGGCCCCAGTGGCTATAACTTGGCCAGGCTAAAACCAAGAACCTAGAACTCCATCTGGGTTTCCCACATGGTTGGCAGAGACCCATACACTTGGGCTATCTTCTGTGCTTTCCTGGCAGGATGCTGGATTAGAAGTAGGACTCCAGGCCGGTGCCTTGGCTCAATAGGCTAATCCTCTGCCTGCGGTGCCGGCACCTGGGATTCTAGTCCCACTCAGGGCGCCGGATTCTGTCCCAGTTGCCCCTCTTCCAATCCAGCTCTCTGCTGTGGCCCGGGAGTGCAGTGGAGGATGGCCCAAGTGCTTGGGCCCTGCACCCGCATGGGAGACCAGGAGAAGCACCTGGCTCCTGGTTTCAGATCAGGGTGGTGCACCGGCCGCAGTGGCCATTGGAGGGTGAACCAACGGTAAAGGAAGACCTTTCTCCATGTCTCTCTCTCTCACTGTCTACTTTGCCTGTAAAAAAAAAAAAAAGAAGAAGAAGAAGAAGAAGTAGGACTCAAACTGGAGCTCATATGAGATGCTGGCATCACAGGCAGCATTTAAACCCACTGCACCACAATGCCAGCCCCTGTGTATGTCAGATTTTATCACTCTAACAAATACCTGAGAGAAGCTACTTGTGAAGGAAGAAGGCTTATTTTGGCTCATAGTTTTGGAGATGCACAGTCCGAGATCATGTGGCAATGGTGATAGAACAAATACAAAGTAGAGATCACACAGCAAACCAGGAAGCAGAGGAAAAAACTAGGACCAACTCAGCTTATACAGCCAACTTTCTCATGACACCTATCTTACAAGGGCATGTCCCCTAAAGATCTAGACCCTTCTCTCAGACACCATATTTGGATCAAGCCACCACCCTTAATCCATCGACCATTAACACTAATCCATTATCCATTAACATAGGACTTTGGGGACCAAGCCTTTAATGTATGGCCCTTGGGGACACCCAAACAAATATCCAAACCATTAACAATGTACGTACCAGGACTATAGGAGTGACAATAGGGTTAAAAACTAGACAAACAAATAAAAAAAATCTTTAAAAACAAAAATCCAAGGAGATAGAGAAGACATTTCTAAAGAAACAAATGTTGAGTCGTGATGATGGATGATGGATCATAAATTTAGCTGCTAAGAGTCTCCCCAAAGACCTGGACCTTTCTCATAGGAGCTGAACTGTTCTGAGGAAAAATGGAGTTTTGTTGACTTTGGAGGCAGATTCTGACAGACTTGAAATGCTTTTCTCATGGTCTCTTCACTATTTATGCCTGTTTTCTCCGTTTCTATGAAATTCATTAGTTCCTCGGTGGCCAAAGAATGTGTCAGCCAGATCTGGGAACATCTACAAATGTCTGTAATGAGGAAAGAGATTAACTGAGGTCATTTTGTTGGTTTATTAACCACAGTATTTAGCAGACCACCAAGGTCCCACTCTAGATGCAGAGCAGATGATACCTACTTTGCTCACAGATGAATCACTGTTCTTTATTATGTGCAAGGAAATATGTGGGCCAGGGTGTTCTTCATCCAGGATGAAGGCAGTCCATCCATCATCACATCAGTGTTTCTGGGAACCTCCCATGCTTATTCTCTAATGAGGGTTGTCAAGAAAATATCCTTAAGGAGAAAGAATAAGGAATGACTATGAATAACAGGTTATGTTTTCTAAAGAAAGAAGTGTGGTTGGGATAAATGTCTGCGCAAATGGTACATTTGGAATTTTCCCAGTGAACTAACTGCTAGATAGAAAGTATTTTAGAGTTCAAGGAGGCAGAGTGACTTAAAGGACGTTCTCTTCCTGGGTCTGGACATTACATACCCTGCATCACTAAATTCCTACATCAACCACATGCTGAAGGAATTCGTGTTCTTATTTAAGGAGGAAAAAGTCAGTGTCAAAGGGATACAATAATAGCCAGTAGGAAGTTAAGCCATAATTCAAACCCAGCTCTACTTGTCTTCCTACTACATCCTGCCCTGTAACATAGTAGAAAGAACATGAGATCTTGCTTCGTTTCTTTTCTTTTCTTTTCCTTTTCCTTTTGTTTGTTAGTTTGGTTGGTTGGTTGGTTGGTTCTTACCAAAAGATTTAGAATCGAGTCCAGGTGTTACCAGTGGCTGAACCTTGAAAGCCAGTGACATACATTCTCTCAACCTGTTTCCTCATCTATACAATGAGACTCATAATAAAACATACCTCCCATATTTGAGAAAAGATCAAATAAGATAGGATATTCAAAAGTTGTTTGAAATTGTAAAAGTGAAATGGATATTAAAGAGGTTCTTACTACTACTTCTTTCATTTTGGTTCCAGCTTGGAAAGAATAGCCTTTCCAACACTAACATAGATTGTGAGGGTTATTATATGTGCCTCTTAGGGCATTCCTAATGACAGAGTAAAAATGACAGCTATTAAATGTAAGTCTAAACTTTTATTTGACAGTAGAAATCCTTTACCAATGTAAATCTTTTTTTTTTTTTTTTTTTTGGACAGGCAGAGTGGACAGTGAGAGAGAGAGACAGAAAGAAAGGTCTTCCTTTTGCCATTGGTTTACCCTCCAATGGCTGCTGCGGCCGGTGCGCTGCAGCCGGCGCACCGCACTGATCCGATGGCAGGAGCCAGGTACTTATTCTGGTCTCCCATGGGGTGCAGGGCCCAAGCACTTGGGCCATCCTCCACTGCATTCCCTGGCCATAGCAGAGAGCTGGCCTGGAAGAGGGGCAACCAGGACAGAATCCGGAGCCCGACCGGGACTAGAACCTGGTGTGCCAGCACCACAAGGCAGAGGATTAGCCTAGAGAGCGGCGCCGGCCCCAATGTAAATCTTAGAAGATAGAAAACACCACCATGATTTTTAGATGTAGTTTATAAACATTACTTTTATTCTTAATTAAAATATTAACTAAATGTTACATATTTTGATAATAAAGACTATGTATTTTAAATCATCTTGATATAATTTTTATAATTATAGTAACACTAGCATTAGTGAGTGCTTGCTAGCACTGGATACCAGGCCAAGCACTTATTTTTTTATTTTCATACAATTTAATTAACCTTATTTTACAATTAAGGAAACTGATGCTAAAAACTCAAGTAACTTCCCTATGATCTTACATTCAGAAACTCACTGCAAAGTTTGTGACTTATATTTCTAGAAGCAAAGCATAGGGAAATGTCCAGAGAGAATAAACCTGGTCAGGGCCAAGAGCAGCCAACCAATCCAGAGAACTTCAAAGATGTAATTGACCAACTCAAAGATGGAAGTTTATATAGAATAAAGTACCAACATTTTAAAATAGTAGATAGGCAATAAAGACACAATAAATGAACTGGAATGGAAAAGCTAACAAATCAGAATGGAATGGAGTAGAATGGAGTAGACCCCATCAGCCTGGAAAGAGTAGTTCAGAGGGGAGCATCTTGATCCTGTAAACATGAACAGTTCTTTCTAGCTTAAACTGAGATGACAGGTGTTCACCCTTGCCCAGCACCAGTGGCCTAGTGATGAAATTCTACAGTTTGGATAGGGCATTGCTTCTGGGTTCTTTAAGAATTTCACAATCACTCAAAGTTTCCACAGGTAAAGGAGATTAGAAAAGATTCAACCTGAAAGCATTGACTCTTCCATCTGTATAAAAGACATTTTAAGCTTTTAGGCTTTTCATTGAACCTGTATTATGACTCTTCATACTTCAAGATACATCTCTAGGAACCAGTATGACTCCTATTTGAAGCAATCTCTTCCGCAGCATTCCGTAATGTACTATAGTGGTTAAAAATAGACGATCTTGGACAAGTGACTTAGCACCTTTAGGCCTCAGTTCCTTCCTCTGTGCAATGGGCTAATTGTCTGGATTACATACGTTAGTATTGGTAAAATTACTTGGAGAAGGGCCTTGGATACACTAAACTTTATATGTAAGTATCAGAAGTTATTGTTTTATTGTCGCATTCTAGTTGATTTTCTGCACAATTTATACTCTCAGTGGGTCAAGAAGCTTCTGGAGGTAACAGATCACTTCCCAAAGTCCTTTATATGTCCAAGCAGAGTATCTGACATATATAAGTTCACTAGCAGGGACTTAAGAATGTGCTATTGATCTTTAGTGATGCCATGATCTACACTTAAATTCCTCTCAGCAACTATCAGAATTCACCTAACACCAATGGAGACAACATTCTGGCATTAGCCCTGGGATATACAGAACACAGGTACCAGAACACATCTTATGATACAACACCAGCTCTAGTACACATGTTCAGTCAATAGAAGTTACATGATTCACAGCGATCATACAGTGAACTGGAGAGAGGCACAGAAAATATATTTCCAGAAATGCTTTGTCAAATATTCATTTATTTATTTGAGAGACAGAGAGCTTCCATCTGCCAGGTAATTCCTCAAATGCCCAAAACAGCTAGGACAGGAGCCATAGTAATCCAGATGTCCCATGTGAGTGGCAGAGACCAAATTACTTGAGCCATCACTGCTACTTCTCAAGGGCTGCATTAGCAGGAATCTGGAATCAGGTGTTGGAGCTGGGAATCAAACCCAGGAACTCTAAAGTGAGATAGGAGCATCTTAGCAACCTGTGTGTTAACCACTAAACCAAACACCCATCCCCCCAGAAGTGCATTTTAAAATGAACTGCTTAAACCTTGCATGTTTAGGGACATTTTGGATACTTCAACTGATAGAAAGAAATCAGAATAATGTGGAAATTACTTTTAGTATGCATCCCGCTTGTTGCCAAACTCAGTTTTAAAAGTTGTGTGGTTAAAAACAACAAGCTTAGATTGCTTTAGAATTTATCCATTTTCTTGTCTCTCCTCCAAAATCGCACTCAAATTCCTCCTGAAATCTATGATGCATATACAAGACATTAAAATTTTTAAATGCAACTCAATTCTTTAAAAACTTAAAATTTCAAAATATTAGTACTAAATATCCATCCAGAAGTCATTCAAACTAATATGCAAATGTCTTTGTCTTTCCCTTTCTCTTTAAAAATGTATCCAAACCAATCACAGGAGTCCTGGAGAAGGACCGAGCCAAACGCCTCATTCACAACTACAATCTCATTTACAACCTGTCCCTGAGCCCTCGGAAAATCGACCAGGCCTTGCAGAGGTTCCGTTCTGGAGAAAATATGCTATTGGAGCCAGCTTTGCAGTACTTGAAGGAGTTATGATAACAAACCCATATTGTGAGAACAGATGTTTCCCTTATCTAACTTGGAAATGTGTTTCTCTTCAGCTGAGAGTAGTGGTGGAGGCGCTGTCAAAGCTGAGGTGATGCAACCGTTGTAGATGCTTTCATTTGGACTTGGATCTTCGCACAAAGTGATCAGAGAAAACTGGGTTTTCTCTGCTGATGTCGCAAGAATCTGATTACTTAAAATCCTTTTTATTCTAATAAAGCTTATGACTAATTTTTCATGTTTTTTTCCTACCCTGCTAATCAGATTATTTTTGGAAAAAAAAATCCACAGAACAAAAACAAAACAAAACAAAAAACTAGAAATTTTCAATTGCCATAAGTACCTGCAAAGAGTAGACCTTAATACATGATTCTTCAGTTAATAGGTCAGACCTTCCCTTAGTACCATACTAGGAAGGATTTCCATATTATAATAAAATAAACATACTAACAATATGTATCTTAGCAAAGCTGACCTAAAAGGTAGCTAAAATGACCCAAGAGTTCTAAAAAGATAGAGCAGTTGGCCAGCGCTGCGGCTCACTAGGCTAATCCTCCACCTTGCGGCGCCGGATTCTGTCCCGGTTGCCCCTCTTCCAGGCCAGCTCTCTGCTGTGGCCAGGGAGTGCAGTGGAGGATGGCCCAAGTGCTTGGGCCCTGCACCCGCATGGGAGACCAGGATAAGCACCTGGCTCCTGCCATCGGATCAGCACGGTGCGCCGGCCACAACGCGCCAGCCGCGGTGGCCATTGGAGGGTGAACCAACTGCAAAAAGGAAGACCTTTCTCTCTGTCTCTCTCTCTCACTGTCCACTCTGCCTGTCAAAAAAAAAAAAAAAAAAAAAAAAAGATATAGCAGTCATCAAAGACTGACTAGTCTGCCTCAAAAGACACTTTTCTGGGCAACTCAAGAACTACAAAAATAAAAGCAATTCAGAGTAGAGACGCCCTTGGATGACATTTATTTCAATGGATCATTAAATGCAATGGCATTTGGACAGCTCCTCACAAGTAGGTAGGGATATACCTTTTCTCATGCCTCTCCCTTTAGCTGCCGAGCATCAGGCAGTCCTCAAAAACACTTTGAGGGGCTGGTGTTGTGGCACAGTAAGGTAAGATGCTTCCTTCATTTTCTGCATACCATATCTGAGTTCTGGATGTTCTGCTTTCAATTCACCTCCTTGCTAATGTGCCTGCAAAAGCGACAAAGTCCCAGGAACTTGGCCTCTGCCACCCACACGGAGACCAGGATAGAGTTCCTGGCTCCTGGCTTTAAGCCTGGTCTAGCCCCAGTTGTTGTGGCCATTTGGGAAGTTAACCAGCTTGCTTGCTCACTCGCTCATATACTCTGCCAAATAAATAAATAAATAAAACTTTTTTTAAACCACTTTGAACAATGGTCTCTATGAAATGACACCAAGAAGTGAGATCATTACTATAGCAAAAACAAATTTCGAGATATATCACTCTCATAGAACGATGTGAAAACATCTTTCACAGAGGTTGCAATGATTTTCTTTCAATTGATCTCTTGTCTGAAAAATCCCCACTTCTTTTACTCCAAGGTGTGTGTGTGTGCACAGACGTGTGTTGTGTGTATATGTGTGTGTATTCAGCAAAACATTATTCTTCCTCTTGTGAAAATGTTAAGGCATAATTTTCACAATAGGTATAGTGACAGCTACAATGGAGTGTTACAGTGGGGAAAGAGATTGGACTCAATGCTGATTACAAAAAGGAAAAGATAATTTGTAGCTAAGGGACAGCAGCATGGTAGAGAAGCCCTGGATGGAAAGTTAAAGGAAGAAGCATCAGGCAAGGGGGCATTCTGTCTAACTTAACAGGATTCTTTCTGAAGGCAAAGCAGACATCACCAGGGTGGGGGAGTGTCAGGAAAAAAGAGTGCTTGATTAAATATCAAAGGCTATCAGATCTTGAGGGTAGGAGATTCTGACTAGACTGACTTGGCAGAATCCTAGCTCAAAGAGGCTAATAAGAATGTTCCCAAGAATGTCGTGTGGTTGAAAGAAGCCTCTGAGGAGTCTCATGCAATAAGGAGATAATCTGTCAGTGTGTGCATACGTGTGCATGTGTGTTTATTGGAAGACTTGCATATTACTGAAGCAAATCATCATTAGTTTTTTCTCCGGGTAGACATTAGAAGAGCGAATATTCAATTTAAGTCACAGGGGAAAGCTTAAATACAGGACACAAGGTGAACATGATAGAGGTTAAATGAAGCCTGGCTTTGAGGCAAACCATTGGATACAAAGAGGAAAATGCTATGAAGTCATCACACTTCAGAAAATCATTGCAACCTCTGTGATAGAACTTCATGCTTGCCTCTGGAAAGTTTCTCACTTATCTCTGTCTTTTTGTTCTCATGCCAGTGGCATTGTGTATGTTCCCTGTGGTTGTGTCATTGACACGGAGGAAACCTGGTGTCTGATTTGACCAGCTTCCTCAGGCAGAACTCCCCCGCTGTTTGATATGTACAATGGGCCTGGAGAGGCTTAGTACCATCTGGGTCTCCCCACTATCCAAAGCTTCAGCCTTTAAGATAGAGAGAGGAACAGCCACTTAGTGCAGCTGTTAAGACTCTGTTTGGGACACTGGAATCCTGAATCAGAGTGCTTGAATTCA
Organism: Oryctolagus cuniculus; assembly: GCF_964237555.1. NCBI lineage: Eukaryota > Metazoa > Chordata > Mammalia > Lagomorpha > Leporidae > Oryctolagus > Oryctolagus cuniculus. The sequence goes on from NC_091438.1 coordinate 112,987,257, forward strand.
AGTTTTGGCTCCACTCTCCATTCCGGCTTCTTCCTACTAATGTGCATCATGGGAGGTAGCAGGTGGTGGCTCACGTATTTGAGTCCCTGCTACCAACATCGGAGACATGGGTTGAGGTCTAGGCTTCAGGCGTCAGCCTGGTCTAGCACTGGCTGTTGCAGACCGGGGAGTGAATCAGCAGATGAAAGATTCTTCTCTATCTGTTTCTATCTTTCTACCTTTTAAACAAAATTAAAATATTTTAAATTATAAAAGAAAGAAGAGGAAAACCCAGAAGAATGACAGAGGTTTTCACCAACAGCATTGACCTTCTCCCAGCTAAGTGGGAGCACTCCTGAATAATTCACTACCTACCCAAGAGCATCATTCTTATTTTTAATATTTTTTATTTTTAACTGACCCATAAAAATTGTACTTATTTACGGTGTACTCTGTGATGTTTGGATACATGTATGTGTTGTCTAATGTCCATTCAGGCTAAACCTATCTATGTCTTCATACAGTTAACATTTCTTTATGGTAAAAACTTTCAAAATTCTTCTAATTTTTGAGAGAAATATACAGTACATTAGCATTATGTATAGTTATCATATTGTATAATAAAACACCAGGACTTGTTTTTCACTGGGTACTAAATTATAGATTGAAAGGAGTAAGACATTTTCACATTAAATAGTGTATGCAAATTACCCAGCACTGTAAGTGGCACAAAGACACATTCCATAAAAGGAAATAACATTATTTTATTGTGAATATAGTTATTTCACTTTGCTCCAGTCAATGGGTCAAATCATTAAGTGCCTTTGCCAGGTACAAACAGCTTTCAAGCCTTCCAGAATGGCTTTTGTGGTCCTGGCTGGCAAAGACAAATGTCTTCCATATTTTTTCTTCCTCATATTCCTGCCTGCACTTGTTCCTTATAGTAAACCAACTAGGTTGGCATTTCTATGTCCATTATACTAATGGGAAACTGAGGTTTGGGGTATGTACTTGCCTAAAGCCTGGCAGCCAGTAATAGACAAAGCCAGAGCTAGAACCTAGTCATACCCCAGCCTCTCAGTGCCACACTTGTACCAGTTTGAGCAAATCACCTGGGTGGGGGCCATCTCTCCAGCAAGTGTGGAGGTAACACCAAGCGAGGCCAAACTCGCTCACCTTGGTGTGCAACACAGAGCCCAGATTCACCACCAAGCGGGCAGCTGGAAAGCGACTGCTGAAGGAGCCCCTGCGTGAGCATTATGAAAGCCCAGCCGCTGCGTGCGCTCCGCGAGCTCTCCCGGATTCCTTGCCGCCTTCAGGGGACTGGAATAAAGGGTGTTTTCAGCACTACTTGGCATGGTTTGTTCACACAACCAGAAGCACAACTGTGGAGATGGCACAGTCCAAAGAGTTTGCTAAGTGCTCACTGACTCTTCGGAGGAATTTCCCAAGATCATTAAGAGAAACAATAACGGGGGATTTGATATTCTAATTGGAATCAGAAATTGGACAGCTTTGGAGCTGGCCGGAGAACTGTGAAGCTCTGAAAACAAATGCTTGCCTTTCTTCTCTGCCTCTCCTCACCCTCCCTCCTGCAAGAGCTTTTCAGCTATGGCTCCAATGCTCCTTAGCAACAAAGGCGGGGTTCCCAGAGCCGGGGCTCTTCAGCAATGCCAGCCGTTACCCTCATTAGCATTCAGGGGCTCTCATCTGCCTGCACAGTTGGCCACAGGACTGTGCAAAAGGCAACGTGGCTTGGGGGAGGCCCAGCATTTAGCGTGGTTTGTTGGGAAATGGGAAGCCTCCACAAAGAGTTTCCAAACAAAAGGCATCAATATTATTTGTGGAGTCATGAGACTGCCTGGGGCACAATATGGCTCTGGCTTGGCCACATGCTGTCTCTCCAGGTTCTGTGGGAAGGCATGATGGGGCCTCCTCAGAAACATCTTGGCTGAAAACGTCGGTGCATTGGACCATCACCCTCCTCTTCCCCTCTCTCCTGACCTGCCTCCTCCTCAGACTCAGTTTATCCAGGTTGGACAATGGGTGGACTCCAACTTGCAGTAGGGGTACACAGAGTAGGGAGTTGATAGAGGGCAAATGGTCAGATGGTAGGACAATCATGAACAGATGGTGTTGCTGGAAATGGATTCCAGACAAATTCACAAGCAGATTGAGCTCTGACAAAGGCTGAGCAAGACTTATCTGGTGAAAAGTTATTGGCCCCTGCTCAAAACACACACGCCCTTCTCCCAAAGTCTTCTACACTTACATGAGGGAGAAACCTGGCCAGGTTCTGTCTCACTGGCATTCTAAAATACAGGTCAACAGGAAAATTCCTGGAAAATGCCAACTGGCAGAACAGTTTTCCACATTCCTGTGGAGCCAACCCTGAGCAGGGTTTCCTGCAGCCTCCCTGGGCTTGGACACCTTTGGAGATATGAAGCTCACTACTTGTTGTGTTTTCCTCTCCTTCTGACTCCAACTCTTCATCCAAAATTGGTCTCTCGATCTCTTTTTGACTCTCTCTAGGCATCAGGGAGAGAGAGAGAGAGAGAGAGAGAGAGAGAGAGGAGCTTGTCTTTTTTCTCCTCCAGAATGGAATCAAGTTGGGACCATGGTTCAAGATGAAAGAATATTGTGGGAACAGACTACAAGCAAGTGTATTAGCTTGCTATGGCTGCTAAAGACAAGTTCTATAAATTGGGTGGCTTAAATAATAGAAATTCATAGCCACAAACTCTGGAGGCTAGAAGTCCAAACTCAAGATGTTGGCCAGGTTGGATCCCTCTGAGGGCTGCAAGTGAAAATCTTTTCCATGCTTCGTTCTTAGCTTTTTGTGGTTTCCCAGCGATCTTCTGTGCACCTTAGCTTGTAGTTACAAGACCTTGATATCTGACTTCATCTTCATGTGGCATTCTCCTTTTGTACCTGTCTACATCTGTGTCTAAAGTTCCCTTTTCAATAAGGACTCCAGCCATACTGAAAGAGAACCCACCACAATGATTTCATTTTAGCTTGATCACCTCTGGAAAGATTCTATTTCCAAATGAGATCACTTTCTGAGATAGTGAGGGTTTGGATTCCAACAGGTCTTTCATATAGGCATACAATTTAAGCAACAATAGCAAGTAAATAAGTAAGTGCCCTATATATGTGTGATAAGATTTACCCTTGGCATAATGAATGCACAACAGAAAGAATAAATGTCTCCACTTAACTGGATCAGTGGAGCTTCCTGGGAAAGAAGACACTTAAGCTCAGCTGGGGTGTTGAGAAGCAAGGTGACCTTCTCAGGAATGGGAAAAGCATATGCATGTTAGAGATAATCATGATAGTTTATCAAGATTTGCTGCCCCCTCCCATATATACAGAAGTATCCTAGGTTGTATGTACCCTTCCTTCTCTCTCTACATCCCATCCCAGGATGTGGGATCCTTCCCTCATCATGACTGATGCCCTGCTGACAGTATTGACAATTGAAGACTGCAGAGGTGCTGAGAATAGCTCCAGATGGGTGGGATCTGACCTTTGAGATTCACAGATATACTCTATTCATGATGAGTGAGTGTCAATACCTGAAAGAGTGATTCCTGCCTGAAACTGATGGGAAATTCCACAGACTTTCCAGTACTTTAACCTCCAAAGCTGAAAATTTTGGTCCTCTGTATGGCAGATTGCATTGTTTTTTCAAATAACTATTGTCCAAAATTTAATTCCTCTCCCCAGGGACAATACTTTACTACTAAACTGGTGTCAGTCTTGGCCTGTGACTCACAACTTGCCCCTCAATCAGAAAAACATAAACTCCACCTTGTTGTATCCAATAACTTACTTCCATCCATGAAGTTAGATAGAACTAACATAGCACTTCTTTTTTTAAAAACTTTTATTTAATAAATATAAATTTATTTATGAAAATAAATTTAACAAATATAATGTAAACATAAACTTTTTATTTAATAAATATAAATTTAATAAATAATAAATATAAATTACAACTCTTGGATTATAGTGGTTTTGCCCCCAAAGCCAACCTCCCACCCACAAACCATCCCATCTCCTACTCCCTCTCCCATCCCATTCTTCATTAAGATTCATTTTTAATTATCTTTATATACAGAATATCAACTTGGTATATACTAAGTAAAGATTTTAACAGTTTGCACCCACACAGAAACCCAAAATATAAAGTACTGCTTGAATACTAGTTTTACTGTTAATTCGCATAGTACAACATATTAAGGATCCTACATGGAGAGTAAGTGCACAGTGACTCCCGTTGTTGATTTAACAATTGACACTCTTATTTATGACGTCAGTAATCACCCGAGGCTCTTGTCATGAGTTGCCAAGGCTATGGGAGCCTCTTGAGTTCACAAACTCTGACCTTTAGACAAAGCCATAATCAAAGTGGAAGTTCTCTCCTCCCTTCAGAGAAAGGTACTTCCTTCTTTGATGGCCAGTTCTTTCCGCTGGGATCTCACTCACAGAGATTTTTCATTTAGGACATTTTTCTTTGCCACAGTGTCTTGGCTTTCCATACCTGAGAAATTCTCATGGACCTTTTAGCCAGATCCAAATGCCTTAAGGGCTGATTCTGAGGCCAGATTACTATTTAGGGCATCTGCCATTCTATGAGTCTGCTGTGTATCCCGCTTCCCATAATATATCGCTTCTAATAGCAGCTTTAAAGATCAATCTGTGCCACTTCTATGTTCTTTTTTCCTTCTACCCCAAGCTTACAATCTCTTTGATAGTAGACTAGAATGTAGGGTAAAGGCAACATAAAACAGATAAAAAACCAACATTGCAGATCTCATCATGAAATACACATAAACAAAACTAAACCTTTGACAATGAATGGAAAATAAGCAATCAATCATGTGAGATCATCTATGATCATGACAAATCTCAACTGAGCTTACTGACAGACCTGTCAGGTAAGAGGAAAGGGAGATAAGACCCAGCAAGATCTGTATGCTCTTCAGTTTGAGCTTTCTCCAACTCAGTCATGAAGGCTCCAGTTCTTTCCCCAGGTTGGCAGAAATAGCTAGCTGTTGGCCAAATTTTGTGTTCTCTCTTCCATGGGGAATTCCATGGGGAATTCAAGGTAAAAAGTAACTGTACAGTAGGGACTCTTTTTGCAACCCCTCCTGGTATCTAGGGATGGATTCTTTTTTACAAGTTCTCACCAAGGGAATGTAAACTACAGTGGCATATATTCCTTCATGGTCAGATTTTTTTAAAGATTTTATTTATTTATTTGAAGAGGTAGAGTTACAGACAATGTGAGAGAGAGACAGAGAGAAATGTCTTTCGTCCACTGTTTCACTCCCCAAATGGCCGCAATGGCCGGAGCTGTGCCGGTCCGAAGCCAGGAGACAGGAGCTTCCTCTGGGTCTCCCAAGTGGGTGAAGAGGCCCAAGGATTTGGGCCATCTTCCAATGCCTTCCCAGGCCATAACAGTGAGCTGGATGGGAAGAAGAGCAGCTGGGACCAGAACCGGTGCCCATATGGGATGCCAGTGCCACAGGCAGAGGATTAACCTACTGAGCCACAGCGCCGGCCCATCATAGTCAGATATTTTAAGAAAGAACTACGTTTTTCCCTATCTCTGTGTTATTTCACCATGTTTTTAAAAATAAAGGTCATTTAACTTATTTACTTTGATATACAAATAGCTATTTCTCAGAATGTATTTCCTGGAACACTAAATTCAAGAGATGTTCTTCCAGACACGCGCTCCAGGTTCAAGATAGTTTGGGAAACACCATTGATAATAACCCTTCTCCCTTGTTGAGTTCCAATGTTCAAGGCACAGTACAACTAAACAAACCCATACAAAACTATTCTCATACCCTTGTTCAATCCAAAGTTATTCAACCAAGGTATTTTTATTTGCAGATATTATTTTGTCATACTTCCAAACTAGCATTCTACACAAGACTGTACAAGAAATCCTGTCCTAGGTAAAGTTCCAGAACCTTAAGTCTTCCAAGCCACCTACAGTACATATTGATTCTTCAAATACATATAAAGCTTATATCGTGTCTCAGATCTTTCTGTGCTGCCAAAGTTTCAGAGCCCTGAATAATATTGTTGAATAAATTGAAAAAAAAGTGTCACAAAACTGCAAATTAATTAAATGACTACCCTTACTCACCAAATAAGACCAAGAGTACCTTAGCTAATGTCTTCTTAGAGATAAATATCTCATTGTATTCCTTGGTCTCACCAGCGTCCATCCCTCCTGCCTCATTTGCCACTGTTTACCCATCTTTAGTTCAGCCACGTGGGTACCTCACTTCTTCCTAAAGATATGATTAATGTTCATGATATTTCATCTTTACACATGTAATTTTTCTCCTTATGATATGTGCTTTCTCACGTTTAATTCTTGAATTCCTGTTTATTCTGCAAGACCTAACCATATGTCCTTTATCGTATAATTATCATATAAAAGTATCCATAACCCACATCCTGGACTACAGCCCCTAGGAAAAAAAAAAACAGCCCATCCCAAGTCAGCTCTCTCAACTACTCCCACCAGCATCGACCTTGGTTAACAACACCTTTTAATCCTTACTCAGCCATGGCACTATGTTCATCACGTGGGACAGAGAGTGAAGGAACAAATGGCAGGTAGGAGAAATTTTTCCTTTTGGGGGCCAGGAATCAGGGATGAGCAAGAGAAATTATAGAGCAATGGACTTTGGTTCATCCTGATTAAAAGAAAAAAGCATTGTCCATAAGAAATTATGAACAATGAAGTAGGCTGCTTTCTAATGTTGGTAGTTTCCTGATCTTAGAGACACTCAAGGTAGATGAAAAGCTATCAGTATCAGTTATGATGAAAGACAGAATATTTTGGCTATGAAGAATCCAAGAAGTTCTCAGATCTTCACCAACCTTAACCTAGGTTAACATTCCCTCTAGATTATATGGATTTTTCTCTGTCCTTTTATAGCCATGTCCACATTTGTAATCATGCCAACACCTTCTCCAGTTGATTGAAGTCTAGAGGGTTCTAACTCCACCCCTGCTGTTTCTCATTCAGATCAACAGCAAAGTCCAGTTCATCCAAAGTGTGAAGTCCAATCTACACTCAGCCCCTGGAAGGGTGATCAGGTCTCCTTATTCACCCCCTCCCTGGAAGCATTGATTTGTGACACAAGAATCGTCAAGAGTAGGGCAGAATCAAAGAAGAATGGTGACTATTTTCAGATGAGAATGCTGAAACTCAGAGAAGTTCTGTGACTTTGGTAAAGAAAGAAGGTGAGCTGGAGACTGAGATGAGGGTCTGCATTCCTTCAGCACAACTATTCCTTGCTAGATCTGCCAGTCCTACTGCATCCTGGTTGTTTATTATTATTATTAGAGCAGCAGTTCCACTTCCATTCCAAGAGCCAGACTGGAAAATGGCAGAATGCAAAAAACTCTGGTCCCACAGATGGTGAGTGTTGGGACTTACTTCCTGATGCCTCAGGCCAAGACTCACTGTACCTCATGGAAGTGGAGAGGAAATGTTAATATTTCAGATATGCTGTGGGGCCAGGGTATGTGATCTCACCCAATACTCAACACAGCCCTCAAACAAGACAATTATTTCTGCTTTATGTCTAAGGAGGTGAAACTCAACAAAATAGTAGGAAAACCATGACTCAAACAGAAATATTCCCAGCTCCCAAGCCTATGTTGGCCCCTGCTTTGGGCTGCCTGGAGGGACCAGGAATGGCTTGGGTATAGCTTTCTTCTGGGGCCCTTTGTGTTGGAATATAACAAAGGGCTCAGTCCTGCATATTTCTCTTTTTTACTCAAAAAGTATTTGTACTTACTACTTGACAGCCCTCAGTAAATAGTTTGAATGGATTTCTGAAGATATGTTCAGGCAGACTTCCTCAGTAATGCTCTTCAAAATACCCATGGCCAATGGGATTTCCTTCCAATACTGATCCCTGATCCCTGACTGGAATTGGTCTGTTGGAAGCTTCTTCCCCTGGTACTTAGGGGGTCAGAAAATACAAGTCCACTTCCATCTACCGCTCTCCTGGTCCAGCCGCTCACTCTAAGAATATCACTCAGCCAGCACCATAGCTTACCTTCAACCCTAAGGAGGCATTAGTGACTCATTCTTACATAGACAACTTAACTGCAGTTGACCTGAGGCCACCACAAATACTCAAAAATACTCAGATGCTTCAGAAGGACCATTTGTTATTATGATACATCAGTCTATTCATTCATTTATTTATAGGTTTAGTGAGAACAGATGCCTCACTGCACTTGGTGCTTACCAGGTACTTGTTACACAGAGATGAGTAGGGCAGGATGGGATCACAATCTGTTAGCAAAGGCAGATATCAAGGCTGTCAAGTGCCATAGCGTGTAAATGCTGCTTGAGAGAAAAGTTAGGAAAACCAGGAGCGCTTGGTCCTAACAGAGGGACACATGGGTTCAGCTTGGCAGTAGGAAAGTGCCTGTGGTTCAAGAAGGCGTCCCAGAGTAGTGACAACTGAGCTGAATCCTGATAAAGAAACGATTTGCCAGAATGAGGGTGAAAGTGACAGAAATGACCTTTCTAGTAGGACAAGAAAGATGAAAAGATCCCTGAGATAGGAATCCATCCAGTATTCTGGGGATTGTGAACTATGGTTACATATATGCATGATATCCCAGATGAAAAGGAAGAAGGCAAAGTCAGAAAAAGCAGGATAAGATCTTGGAGAACTGATGCCTTGCTAAGGCTCATACAGAGGGCAAAAGAGTGTGATGTGACCATTACTCAGAATCCATCTGGGAAGCAAGTTAGAGATGCAAGAACAGAGACAGGAAAAACTCTGCCAATACCACCTGTGTGATTCAAGTGAGTCACTCACTTCCCATCCCTGAATTTCAGTTTCTCTATCTACAAAAGAGGCTTTCAATAACCTCCTGTGTGGGATTATCATAAGGGTTGGATATAAGCTATGTGTCTCACACTAGACAGGTCCCACAATGGTAGCTGTGTATTTTATAAGGTTCGTGTTCTATATTAACCTGATCAAAAGACAAGGAATTTGCCACGAGAATGGCCTTTTTTTGGAAGGGCCTGGGGAATAACACTATCCAAAGAACAACTTCAAAAATCATTGACATCCACAGGTAAATAATTGATGTGTTTGGACCATATTCTAAAACCGCTGTTATTATTCCTACTCCCTGCCTCACAATGACACCAATAACTGCAGTGTGTTACTTTATTTCAAGGTCCTGTTATGCATCTTACAATATTTCATCCTCCTAATTCAAAATATTCATTCCAAGTGGTTCAAACTTCACAAATAAATAATTCCTGTTGGAAAATGGAGTTTTTCCATCTGCCCAGACCATTTTCCATCTGTTCCTACAAGCACATGGCAGGACAGAGCTGGGCCGTGAGGCCCATTGATTAGTCCTGATTTAAGGAGAAATGGCTTTCTCCCAGATGGATTGTGCATTAGTATAAAGATTAGTTTCCACTGTTATTAGTTACTATGTTATGAGACAGTTTTAGAGATCAGGAAGTGGATTGGAAAGTACACTCTAGAGAGAAGGAAGGAGACAAGCATCACATTTACTTAACTCCCACAGTGATCTTGCAGTCTTCCAGGAACTGTACACACCATATACACATCGTATCATAATTATAACAACCCAACAGGTAGGTATGATTGTGTCAGCCAACAGATGGGAGAAGTGAGGATCAGAGAGGTTAACACTTGCTTTAGTTTGTGTCATTTGTAATTTGGGAAGCTAGGACTGATTGCAAATCCCAAGCTCTTTGCACGACACCAAAGACTCCCAACAGCATTATGCTTTTAGAATGGAAAGTAGATTGGCCAAAAAATTATAACTTCATTTCTTTCAATAGCCTTGTCATATAATAGAAGACTATCCCATGAAATAGGTTGGCCAATTTTGGGGTTTTTACAATGTTGTGGTGCTACACAGAGAAAGACAGCTACCTCTTCACAAAGACTTATCTTGAGAAGAGTAGTGGACTATAAATGGAAACATTTGAAACCTCTTCTATATCCCCAACTTATTATATTTCAGGGTTTTTAAAGATGTTTTTATTATTTGAAAAATTGTGTGTGTGTGTGTGAGAGAGAGAGAGAGAGAAGAGAGAGAGAGAGAGAGAGATGTCATGTCATCTGCTAATGGTTCACTCCAAAATGGCTGCAACAGCCAGGTCTGGACAAGACCAAAGCCAAGAGCCAGAAACTCCATCAGGGTCTCCTACATCAGTGACAGGTTCCCAGGTACTTGAGCCATCATCTGCTACTTTCTCAGGCACATTAGCAGGGAAATGGATTGGAAATGGAGCAGCTGGGACTCAAACTGGTACTCTTATATGGGATACCAGCATTGCAAGTAGAAGTTTATTCTGCTGCACCGAAACACTGCCCCTTCTCATCTTACTTTCTTGATGACAACGATAAATCCATTAACTGTCTGGGCCTTGGTTTCCTCAATTGGAAATTGATAGCTTGTCTTATATTGTCTCTTGTAAACTATGAAATGTCAGGAAAGACATGCCTTTGGGGAGCGTGTAAGAATAGAGAAGGCAGTACAGTTTGTCAGTGACAAAGTTCTATGCAAATATTAGATAACATTTCCATTTCTCTGCCTGCAGCAACATAGGATGCTTGTGTCAGAGTATATGTCTAAGTGATGCTTCCTTCATTAAGAGAATATGGCCACCAAAAATATTTTGATATAGATGATAGATAGATAGATAGATAGATAGATCTGTCAATCAATCTTGCTGCCCAGACTACCTTGAAGAAAGCAAACAGTATGACCCTGAAGCCAGAAAGACTAGCAGAACAGTTCTGTCTCACTATTTATAATCTTTTGACCTGATCAAGTTACTAAATTTCCATTTCCCCTTCTATTAAACGGGGTTAGCAATGACATATTCATAGGATGGTTGTGAAGATAAAAATAAAAATATATGTGAATGCTCAGAACAGGACCCAGAATTTAACAGCGAGTTTAAAAATGCTATTATCATCAGCATTACTACATCATCATCAACCTAAAGCATCTGTCTACTGAGTCTAACACAGGTGTGCATGCCCACTATCAGAGGTGTCACAACAGGTTGTGCTTCTGACACCCAGTGAGGACATGGGTGCTTCTATAAATCCTACAGTCCCAGAACAGTGACCCACATGAACTCATTCAACCAAAACATCAACACTTTTGAGGTTTGCATTGGAGCCATTCCTTCGGGTTGCATAGGGTGCCCATACTTGTAGATTTATAGAATGTCAGTCCTAAAAGAGACCTTTGAGAGTATACCATTCAAATTTTACTAAAAGAAAAGCTCAGAGAGAAAAGGACTTTTCATCACCTCTCCCATTCAGTAGCACAAATTGTCTGTTTCTTCTGTCCATCTGTCTTGCTTCCTAAAAACGCAATTCCCCAGATGAATTAGAGAGACCCAAGGTCAAGGCCACCGGGGTCCAGTTACACCCTGTGCTTCTGGATCCACTGGCTAAGGCTCAAGCAGGGGAGAGATCAGGGTGGTCCAGGGCATCTGCAGTACAGGGACAAGGCTTCACACCCACTCTGAGTCTTACTTAGAGGAAGGATGTATGCAGGAAAAACTATGGAGGTAAAAGCACAGGACTTGGAGTCAGAAGAAATGGAACTGAGTGCTACTCACTGATACTTTCTCCATGCTATTGACCAATCATATGAGGCACAGAATCCTACAATATTAGCACTGAAATGTCTTTAGAACACTTTAGGCCCAAAGTTAGCAAAGTTCATTCTCTCTCACTCTCCTATCTCTATCTCTATCTCTCTCTCCCTTCTCATTCTCTCCCTAGTGGGAGTGGTGATAAAATGTGCTTATCTCATAGAAGTTTTGTAACATCAAACTGGATCACAAATACAAATGCAAGTTGTTACTCATAGTTAAGAATACAGACTTTAGCCCCGCAGCTCAATGGGCTAATCCTCCGCCTGCGGCGCTGGCACCTGGGGTTCTAGTCCTGGTCGGGGCTCCAGATTCTGTCCCGGTCACTCCTCTTCCTGTCCAGCTCTCTGCTGTGGCCTGGGAGTGCAGTGGAGGATGGCCCAAGTCCTTGGGCCCTGCACCCCATGGGAGACCAGGAGAAGCACCTGGCTCCTGGCTTCGGATCAGCATGGTGCACCGGCTGCAGCGGCCACTGGAGGGTGAACCAATGGAAAAGGAAGACTTTTTCTCTCTGTCTCTCTCTCACTGCCTGTCAAAAAAAAAAAAAAAAAAAAAAGAATACAGACTTTAGAAAAAGAACTTGGCTTCAAGCCCTGGCTCTGCCAATGACTGGCTGTGGTACTTTGGTGAAGTCAACTTACCTCACTGTGCCTCATTTTCCTCAGCACCGAAATAGGCACAGCGATATGCTTGCCAACCTCATACTGCCATCATGAGAATTCAGTGAGTTAATTAATACATACAAGTGCCTACAGAACAGTACAAGCTTTAAGCAGAGTGCTGGCTTTTAGTGTAAGTGACCATCCTTCATCCTCTGATTCTTCCCAGTGAAGTGGAGAAGCATATTTTTTCTAATAAACTATTGGACTCTACAACAGTCAACAAGAAGGGGCCAAGTTCATTCTCTACATCTCTGGAGATTGCTATTCTTGACTATGGGTTCAGGTGACCACTGCTCCCTCTGCTGCTCAGAACTGGAACAGCAGTTTGGCCCCTCTGAGGGCTTTATTAATATTCTGTCCTTTCTGCCCTGCCAATCTTGTCTCCTGAAAATGTGCTTCCCAGGCTGATGGAATTGCCTCTATGCACTAATACCATCAGAGAGGCATTTTCCTAAGCAGCTGACTCATGACTTTTTCTTTTCAATCAAAAAGAACCATCGTTCTGGGCTGGAGTTAGAATTTGAATAGCTGCCTGTTGTGTTTCCCCGTTAAGGAACCACTTTCTGGAGCCTCAGCAACTGAAGAGGGCATTCTCTCCACCTAGAAAGAAGCAGAAGAATTGGAGCATTATAACAAATTTTTCCCATGCACGCATAATTCTGTAGTGTGAACATTTTCAAGGTAAATCATATGTCTTTTGAACAGATGGCAAAAATACACACACACACACACACACACACACACACACACACAGACCTCTGTCTGCATTTCTGACACCCTTCCAAAAATTCTATCCCAGATTCGGAGGTGGTAAAGTAGACTTTTTCCCGATAGGACCCACAGTGTGAGTAAAATTGGGTGTCCCTATATCGTTGGAAAGGAGGCCAGCATTTACTGAAAGCCTATGTGCCAAAGTGCAGAGGTACAGTTGGGCAGGAAGAACAACATCTCGTGTTCCATGGTAACAGTAGGATGACGTTGACCAACAATGATTAACTGTATTCCAGCACCACAAGAGGACAGCATTCTGGATATTCTCAAAGAATACAATAAATGGCTAAGGGAATCGCTATATCAATTACTCTGATCTAATCATCTGACAATTACGTGAGTTGACATATCACACTGTACACCCTAAATATGTACAATTATTATCAAGTCAATCTTTTCAAAAGTATTTTTTAAGAAAGAAAAGGAAATCTGTGAAGGGCATTTTGCAAGCATTATCTCATTCCATCCTAACAACTGCCACAAGCTAAAAGATACCATCCTAGTTACAAATGCAGGAGCTAAGGCTCTGGGAGGCTTGAGAATGTGTGCCCAGGGCCACACAACTGCTAAGCGTGAGAGTTGGAGGTTTTAGTTCGCTCCTGCTGACTCCATAGCATGAGTTCTCTCCACTGCCCCACACTGTAGCCCAGAGATTCTGGGACATCACAGCCTGCAGATAAATCAGATGACCCCAGCAGTGATCAGAGAGCAGAAGCCCTCCAGATGTGGTTGGGATGGGGGGCAATCCTCTCTCTGGCTACTCATTCGCAAGGACCTTAAGTGGAAAGCCCCTCCCAGTCTTTCCAAGAAGGACACTTAGTCATCCAAGAAGGACCTTGTGTTATATAGACCTCCCAAGAATATGAAAAACCACACAATAATGGGTCTACTGGAAAATTCTATCGAACATTCAAAGGGTAAATAATATGAATTCTACACAACTTTTTAGGAATATGTAAGAGGAAGGAGTATAACCCAATTCATATTTCATCTAAACAAAACCAAAGGCATTACAAAGAAATCTACTCACTGACATCCCTCATGAACATACACTCAGCAAACCCTTAGCAAAATACTAGCAAATCAAATCCAATGACACTTAAATATATAATGCCAAGTGAGGAATACTCTGGAAATGCAAAGTTGGTTAAAATTCAAGAATCACTCAGTGCAATTCACTGGATCAACAGACAACAGGAGAAAAATCACCTGAGCAGACAAAATATGATGTAGTCTGAGCCTGGTACTCCTTGGATGAAAGGTCAAAGGTAGAGAATTAAGATGAGGCATTCCATGGTCAAGAGTTACTGGTATTCTGGGTTTAGAAGCTAGCTCTCTGGTGTATTGGGTTGGGTGGGGCTGTCAGGCAAGGAGCCTGAGAAGTCATGTGCAAGGGGCAGTAACCCAGAGGCTTCTTCATAAATCTTACATGACTGGAACTGAAGCAAGGGAGAAGAAACCCCAGCCAGCCTGTGCTTGAAAACACCCGAGGTTCACAGACACAAACATGGCATCGAGGGAGCATCAGGTTGGTGGGAAAGGACCATGTATGCCCTCCCATTTTCCAAAAGAGAAGCCAATTTGTAGCCAGTAAAAATATGACATAAGAAATCTGCTTTGATATTTGGGAAGTATGAGCCACTCCTTTGAAAGAGGTTTATTTTTTTTTAATTTTTCAAAACCACAGAATTGTCATCAAGATGGGGGTGAGGGGCCAGCTATGAGCACAGACACAAAATGATGGGCATCCTCCAGTCTCATCAGCTCCTTCCAGCCAGGGCTCAGCTCTGCAAACCTCATGATGTCCACTCTCATCAATGGCCTGCATCGAGCCCCTGGGAGCCACTTTCTTTCTCCTCTTTTGTAATTTGTAACCGCAGAGTAGGTTGTTTCTTTACTGTTTGTTTTGACTGTTGGAAAATAATTTAAGTATCAAAATCTCTCCTTTTTTCCCTCCTGGCCAATGTCCAGGGTATGTTCCTAGAAAATCATCTCTTCATTCCTCTCCCCCTCCTACCCAACATGCACGCGCGCGCGCACACACACACACACACACGTACTTCTCTACCTTCTCTTCCTCACCTTGGTTCACAGCTCTGGGTAGGGTACCTGCTGCTGCACCTGTGTCCAGGGCAAGCTGACCTTGGCCCCAGCATCTTCAAAGAGCAGCCTATTGCCTGTACTTTTCCCTTTATACCAGCCCTTTTAATTTGGCTCAAATTGTTTTTGAGCTCCCTTGTTCAAAAGCTGCTCAAATATTCACTGCTCCCAATTATCCCATATCCCCAGTTTATAGACAAGGAGGTTGGAGCTTAGTGAGGAGGGGTACATTTTCTTCACTCAGTTGTACTTGACGAGAACCATGAACTTGGACCGTGCTACAGGGCATACAGAGATATCACAGCACACAACCCCAAAGAAGGCAGCAGCAGGTAAATATGTGAATGGTGACTTAATAACTGTAAACTATTCCATGAGGTCTGTGTTCCATGCCCTGAGTTATCTAGTTTCTCGGCATCTCGGGTACTCCACAAGGCCACCTGTGGATTGGGTATGATTACCCCCATTTCACTAAAGGATAACATGAAGCTGGAAGAGATCCATCCACATGACCAGAGTGATAAACAGGCAGTGAGTGGCAGACTCAGGACACGAACTTGGGCCTGCTACCAAAGCCTGGGCTCACAAGCACCTTGTCTGCCTGCAACTCAGTCATAGGGATGTTGAGGGAGGTGCAAAGGGTGTTGTGGGATTATGTGTCCAGTGGCAGCTGGGGTGCTAGAGAAGCAGAACATGGCTGAGAAGTGGTGGTGGAAGATTGGGTTGGACTGATGCACAAAACTTGAAAAGGTAGAGATGAATGAAGGTACAACGTCAGGTTTCCAGCTGGGGTATGCCTCAAACAGACTTGGCACACAGAACTGTACTCGGTGTGCAAGGAGCAAAAATCCGGTCCAGAGGTTAGGTCCAGCTGTGGGGTGTTTTACAAGGAATGTGGTGCAGCTATAAGGGAGAGAAGGTAGATTTCATGTAGTGTTCCATAAACATCACAGTCAAAATTGTTATAAAATCATGGCTCCTCCACTCAGGAAACTCAATTGGCGCACAGCAGTAAGTTCTGTGAAAGGATAGGAACAGCTTGGCCCTGCTAATCGGACCTCGCAGACACCTGCCAAAGTCTGATGTCTGGGCTGTGGACAGGGCACCGCGTGAGGGTTGCCCACACAACCAAGAACAGGAATCTGGATGGAGGAAACAGCTTGTGCTGAGGCCCAGAGAGGAGACAGATCATGTGTGGCGTGTTTGGGAGGCTGCGAGTGTTACCCCCGGCAGAGGCGGAGACAGCAGGTGGAAACTGATAACAAGGGAGGCAGAGGCCAGGGGGCCTACTCCGGGGGTCAGTCGTGATGAGACAGTGTGCGGGAGGCTGCCCCCGGCCAGCTCGGGCGTGGGCCAGCTTCCTACTGCAGTCAGCAAGTCCATTATGCCCTCCACGGACTCTCGCCCGGTGTATTTAGAATGCATGGAGTTCGCCTGCCAAACATCTGCTCTCGCTATTAACCATGCCATGGTAACCAGTGCACTCCCGCGCGTCAGCGCCACCAGGATTGGTAATAATCACAAGTGTCAAGACCGGGGAAGAATGGGGAGGCAGAGCCGGTGCAGCATCCAGCGGCAAAGCGATTGGCTGGCAGCTTGCTCTGGGGCTCCGCCAGCTGCGCCTTCTGCCGCCCCTGCTGGGGGCAGGGGAATTGATGCGGCTCTGGCCTCCTCTTGCCCCTTCTGTTGATCCCTCTGCCTGTATTATTCATCCACTGCTCCCACCGACATTGGAAAATGGGCCGCGGCGTTGCCAGAACAACATATGTGCCCGTGCGTCACTGTGTGTGACGGATACACCCGCCAGACCCGGGGCCTCGCACCCCCGTGTCCTGGCAGCGCTGCGGCGTAGGAGACCCCGAGACCCGGTGGAGGATTTCAGGGCCGCAGTCTCTCAGCCTGGAGACCCTGGGCAAGCCTCCTGCCGGCTCTGAACCCCACTTGCCGCCGTGTAAAATCAGAGCAGTGACGCTCCCTTGGAGGGTTATTTGCGGAATTAGAGAAAATGCACGGAGGGTGGCCCAGGCTTTACAGAATACGCAGTCAAGATTTGCTTGCTACCCAGAGTTTTTAAAAATTGAGCTCCCTAAACAATACTGATAGCAACAGAAGCCAGGCACCACACCGAGCACTTTGTTCAAGATCCTAACTCTCCACACCAGCCCTGTAAGGGAGACATCATGAGGCCCACTTTACAGACGCGAGTGCTGAGGCCAGCAGAGGGTAGGCGGCATGGCCAGGTAGCAGACTTGGTCCTGGGAGGCTGGACCTTGTGCTCAGAACTTGCTCCTCAGCCCTGCTTCAACCCCGCTGCAAAGTTCTTCCTATGTTGAGCCAAAATCTGTCTGCTGATAAATGTTGTTTCTAGGCCCATAAAATAAGCCTCTTCCAAACCAAAGCCCTTCAGGACTGCACAACCGGCACCCGCCACCCCTCATCTTCGCTTCTCCAACCCAAAGGTCGCCCAAGTGGCTGGCCAGGACCCCCATAGCCACTGCCCTGGGCGCCGGCCAGTGTCTCTTGCAGACGGGTGGATCCCCGGTGCTGCTGGATGCCTGTATGGGGTTAAGTCTTTCCTTCCAGCCCCAGGAGTCACTGCATCCTCTGGAAAGCACTGGCTCTGATCACTTTCCCGCAGGAGCCTGTCTCGGGCCTCCAAGCTCAGATCGCCGCAGTAACGTGGGCTCCGGCGCCCTCTAGTGAGCACAGGGAGAAACCTGTGGGAAATGGCCGCTGTATCAGAAAGCCAGAGGTGACTTGGAGGCTTGGAGGTGTTCCTGCCGTGTGTGTGTGTGTGTGTGTGTGTGTGTGTGTGTGTGTGTGTCTTGCCAGGTTGCTGTGAGATGAGTGATTAAGGGGCCACTGGGTTGGCCTGACTCCTGAAGACGCCAGGAGAAGGCATAGGTGAAGACACCTGGGCCCAAAGCAGCTGAAGTGGACAGATGCTCCCTCCCATCTCTGCCCAGACATTAGGGAGGGGAGGGCAGTCAGGGAAATGGGAGCGAGGGAGGCCGCACCTGGGATAGCAACAGCGTGGAGTTCAGAGTAATCCAAGTTCAGAGAGCTGCTTTAGTTGGCGCTGAGGGTTGCTGAAACTGTCCCACTGGTCCCTTTCTCCTGCTTTATGCAAATATTACCTGGGAAAGTTTCAGTCCCTGCCCAAAATTCCCTGGGGGCCACTGGGCTAGGTGCTGTCCAAGGTCCCACCCTTCGGTTCTAATTTGCAATCAGTTCTAACATAAAATGTTCACCAGGTCAACTGCAGCCATCTAGCCAATTTCTGAGAGACTGGGCCACAGACCTGCTGTGGTTTTATGCTGGTGTAAAACTAAGGGCTCGGTGTTGTGGTGCAGCGAGTTAAGCCGTCATGGGGAATGCCCACCTCCCATATCCGAGGGCCTGGGATTGAGTCCTGTCTCTGCTTGTGATCCAGCTCCCTGCAAATGTGCACCCTGGAAAGCAGCAGATGGTGGCTCAAGTATTTGGTTCTTTGTCACACACATGGTCACACACTGGGACTGGGTTCCTGGCTCCTGGCTTCAGCCTAGACCAGAGCTGGCTTGGCTGTTTCAGGCATTTGGGGAGTGACCTAGCAAAGGGATGATCTCTCTCTCTCTCTTTCTCTCTCTGTCTCTCTCTCTCTCTCACACACACACACAAATAAATAAATAAATAAATAAACCTTTTTTTTTTTTCAAAACCTGTAGAGAAGAGACTTTCACCAATATTTGCTGGGCACCTACAGCCTCCACTGTTGTCTCACTTCATAACAGATCAGTCTTCAGCAAGCTGAGAATGAGGCACACAAGGAGATTCTTGTTGACTTCATTTAGCTTCCTTACAACCAAGGGGGCTTCTGTGTGAGAATCCAGCTCAGAAGTTGCAGTCATCTTCTCTCTCCTACATTGACTTGTTTAGTAACCACGTTCCCCAATTACAATTCTTCAGTGGTTTCAAAAGTTTAGGAACACAGCACAAGCCACTTAGTCCCAGCCTTCGTTGGAGCAGCCCAGAGGCACATGCCCATCATGGAGATCTTCTCTCTGAGTTATGTGTGTGATCCTGTCCCCTACCCCTTTCACACCTGCCCACCACCCTTGCAGCTCCATCCTCTGGCTGGTGGTGCCACTGTTCATGGAACCACAGTAACTGCTCTCTCTATCTGTGCAGCCAAAAAAAATGGTGAGGAATGGAGGGGCAGTGCCCCCAGGGCTCTGATGGGTCTCTCCGAGCAGAAATCCTATGGAGTGACAGCCAGCCAGCAGGTGCCCTGCTCAGCCTGTTTCCCTGCCCCCCATCTCTCACTCCTGGGACCCTGGACTCACCCAACCCCCAACTGCTGGCTCTGCTAGGAAGGTCCAATTGCTTTTGTGTGGGAGAGAACTGGGAGCAAGAAGGAACAGCAGTGAAGTGGAGAAGGCAAGAGAAAAAGGTGCAAGACACAGGAGTAAGGTGAGGAGGAGGAGGAAGACTGCTATGGGAGAGGCTGTGTTACAAAAGAAGTCCAAATATTTCAACTGATTCCACTCAAATAACCCCATCACCTATGTTTTTGTTAAGCAAGCTCTTCGGGAGAAGGAAAATTCAAGAAGACAAACTTTTTGTTGAGAGCTATATACAACATTGGTTTTTCTTTTTTAAGATTTATTTATTTTTATTTATTTATTTGAAAGTCAGAGTTACAGAGAGAGAAAGATAAACAGAGAAAGATCTTCCATCTGCTGGTTCACTCCCGGATGGCTACACTGGCTAAGGCTGAGTCAGGCTGAAACCAGGGTACAGAACTGGATCCCAGTCTTCTAGATGAGTAGAAGGACCCAATCACTTGAGCCATCCTCCAAGGCCTTCCCAGGCACATTAGCAAGAGGCTGGATAAGTGGAGCAGCCAGGATTCAAACGTGCTTATATGGGATGCCAGCATCACAGGCTGTGGCTTTACCTGCTATGCCACAATGCCAGCCTTCACAATATTGGCTTCTACCAAGCCATTTCTGATTCAGCTGGTTCCTTTAGTGTCATCATTCACAGGTATCCACGCAGGGTGACCTGATCACAGTCAGTTCATGTTCCACACATTCAAGAGAGCAGAGAAAATTGATGCTTGCAATACAAGCTTCAAGATGCCCCAACCTTGGGATTTACAGAGAATGTAAGGGATGAAGAACTGCCAAGGCTGTTGGACTGTCCCGCAGTTTGTCCTTTTACCTGCCTTGAAAAAGTTGAGTTTTTGATCTTGATCTCAAGACACAAATGAGAGTGTGGGGGAGGGCAGGCATTGTTAAAGCTGCTGTTTGCAATTCTGTCATCCCATATTGGAGTGCTAGTTCAAGTCCCAGCTACCCTGCTTCCAATCCAGCTTCTTGCTAATGCACCTGGGAAGGCAACAGAAGATTTAAGTACTTAAATCCATGCAACCCACATGGGAGACCCAAGGGGCATTCCAAGCTCCTAGTTTCAGCCTGGCCCAGACCTGACTCTTGCAGTCATATGGGGAGTGAACCAGTGGATGGAAAATATCTCTTGGGGCCGCCACTGTAGTGCAGCAGGTTAACGCCCTGGCCTGAAGCGCTGGCATCCCATATAGGCGCCGGTTCGAGAACCAGCTGCTCCACTTCCAATCCAGCTCTCTGCTATGGCCTGGGAAAGTAGTAGAAGATGGCCCAAGTCCTTGGGCCCCTGCACCCATGTGGGAGACCTGGAAGAAGCTCCTGGCTCCTGGCTTCAGATTGGCACAGCTCCAGCCGTTGCAGCCAATTGGAGAGTGAACCAGCAGAAGGAAGACCTCTCTCTCTCCTCTCTCTGTGTAACTCTGACTTTCAAATAAATAAATAAATCTTTAAAAAAAAGAAAGAAAGAAAATATCTCCTTCTCTCCCCCTCTCACCCTCTTTCTCTCCTTCTATCTCTATCTCTATCTCTCTCTATCTCTATCTCTCTCCCAGCCTTTCAAATATATATGTTTTAAAAGACACAAATGACTCAGCTTTCAGATTTATAGAAACAAATATAAAACAATTCATACAGCTTTATTAAAAGGCCAGTGTTTCAGTACTTAAAGATAGCACAACGGGGTGATGTGAGTTTGCAAGAACTTATTATATATTCTGTGAGAAACTAGAAGAGGGGAGTGTGTAGGCTCCCAACAGAAAGTAATGATAAGGAGACAGGAACACTAATCACCCTGATCTGATCACACACATCACCCATTGCACACATGTATTGAACGATCGCAATTAGCATGTGTCAATGAAAACAACAAAGTGGAATTAGAAATGTAAATGGGGTGTTAGAGCATAACCCCACCATGCATACTCCCGGAGATGCCCGTTTCCCCTCAGGAGCTAGAAACGTGAAATGAACCCTGCCCTGCAGCTGAGACACCAGAGGCAGAGGCTTCACTGAGTGTATTTTCCATCTCATGCAAAATTAGAGCCCAAGAAGCCCAGCCTTGTTCACAGATCCCTGCTCAGAGGCGGTGCACACAAAAGCAAGCCCCTTCTGCAGGAGGCAGATAACAAGGCAGGTGCAGGCAAGCAGAGGCCACCGCAGCCATCGAAGGCCTTGATAACAGAATCCCCAGCCCTGCTGCTTGCGGAAGGCCATGCTAATGCAGCTTAAGGGTTATTTTCTCCTTTAAAGAATAGGTCGAGTTTAAAAACCCCATCTCCTTGCAGCCGATGGGCTCATGCTTTGCCAAGCTCTGTTAAACACTGACTCATTGGAAAGGAACAGCCCTTTCCAAAGAGGAAATTGGATGTATATTTGTGTAAACCTCCTTTAAGAGGTTTGCATAAACCCCTTGTGATTACATGGCCTGGAGATTTGTTCCTGGCTTTGTGGCTCCTCCAGCCCAGGCTTTCTTTCGTGGTTATCTCAGCTCATTCTTAAAACTCATGTAAGCTTTTGTGTCTGGAGTTCTCACCCTAAACTGTAGAACTCCATCTGCCGAAAGGCTGGCTGGTTCAGAGATGAAGACTCAGGTCCTATTCCAAGGGGATCAAAAAGGGAAGTTGGGTATGCATTGTAACAGCAAAATGATTGGTTTAGGGAGCAGTTTTGCCTGAAGAGCTTAGATTTCCTTCATCTAAACAACCTGGGCTTTTAAGCCACAGACCGCCAACACTTATCTAAGCCACAAACACCCTGACTTCACGATGATTAAACAGCCACCCAGAAAGTCAAAGGTCCATCTCAGGTTCTTGGTTTGGTGATACAAATGAAGCTTTATGTTGCTTTATCTTTTTCCCTGCAAAATGGATTCAGCAAATCCGTGGTGTGTGAAGATAGTCAGAGAGCCTTCATCATCCTCCTCCACAGCAATTCACCTTTTCTCAAAGATGTTTCTCCTAAAAAAAGAAACAAAAAAACCTGCTGGTTGTTGTTTGTGAACAGCCCACCTGTATGTTTCCTGGTGAAATTCACTGTGTCCTCACCAGCAACCATGCACCTGTTTTATTTCATGTTGGCGCTTATACATTAGAGAAGGCAATAGGTAAAGTGATGCAAGACACCAGAAAGAACAAAAGAAAGCTGTCCTGGAGACAAACAGCCAGATGGGGGCCAGCCTCCTGTTTCTATCCCCCTTACCAGTTACATGAGCTGCCTGTTCCTCCAAATCCTCATCTCTAAATTGGGAATGACAGGAATAAGAAATATCCACATGATAGGGTTACTGTGATAACTCAATTGAATGAGGCAATAAATATTTATAAAGTAGCCAGGACAGAGCAAGCCATTCATAAATATCTCCATGAAGGGATATTAATGAGAGTGCCCAGAAAGGGCTTTGGAAGGATGTAAAGTTGAGGGAGAGAGAGGAAAGAGCCGTAAGGAAGATCAAGTCAATGTCATAGGAAGACTGGGCTGAGCCTCTGTACCATTAGACAGATACTCAGGCTTGAGCCTACTTCCACCTGGCACTCTCTTACTCCTGAGCCGTCTTATGACAGGGTGAGCAAGGATCCAGGATATGTCAGACAGTAGCCTCAGATCTTGAATATCTTTTTTTTTTTTTAGATTTATTTATTTGAAAGGCAGAGGCAGAGAGAGAGAAAGGTCTCCCATCTGCTGGTTCACTCCCCAGACGGCCACAACGGCTGGAGCTGGGTTGATCCAAAACCAGGGCAAATCTAAAGCTAGGACCCAGGACCCAGGAGCTACTTCTGGGTCTCCCACACAGGCGCAGGGGCCCAAGGACCTGGGCCATTTTCCATTGTCCTCTTAGACCACAACAGAGAGCCAGATCCGAAGTGGAGCAGCCAGGACTCCAACCAGCACCCACATGAAATGCTGGCACTGCAGGTGGTGGCCTCACCTGCCATATCCCAGAGTCGGCCCCGAATGTCATAACTGTAAATACATTGACACTGCCACACGCCAGAGGCATTGAAGCTTACCCCTGACTCCACAGTTTAATAACTACCCCCAGATCACATTTCCTCGTGATCATCAGAATTCACATGCATCCTCAGAGCCGGCATCCCTCAGAGCCAACATCACTATGCCAGGTTCCCTGCAGCTCACTGCTATCTTTCTACTGTGAGGCTGGGCTCAGGACACCCACGCAAGAGGCACAGGAAATGGCTGTTTGGGGAAGTTGATGTTGTCACTAGACAGAAGCTGGACCACTCTGGCCGTGGATGGCCACGCAATGTATCACTTATGCCCTAGGTCTTGTCTCACAAACAAAATCTCTTCTTATGTTAGTGGCATGGAGTTGGAGCAACCCAGGGTTCAGCCTTCTGGGTTTTGTTCCTCTGTGTTTGTTCTGTCTCTCTAGTCAATTTGTTCTGAACCATGGCTTTGTATACCACTCAGCTGATGTTTCCCAGTCTGTACCTCCAGCCTCGCCTTCCCTCTGGAAGACAGCTATCTAACGCCCTTCACCTGGATGTTCAAGAGCTAGGAGGAGTCTCCGTCTCTTCCTATCCCACTCTGTAACTCTGCCTTTCAAATAAATAAAATGAATTTTTTAAAGTTCATGAAAATACATATATGTATACATATTATGTGTGAAGATTTCAAAATTTGTTTGTGTCAGAATAAACTTATCTCTTAAATTCTATTTTTCTACAGTCTCTTCAAGTACTCCAGCATTTCAAACTTAACAGTTCCGAAAATGAATTCTATCTCCCCACCATCAACACTCAAGACTTGATCTACCCTCTCATAAAATGACAACTCAACTGACCCAAAACCTAAGAATCACTCGTTTCTATTTTTCATATACTCCATACTCATGATATCAGAAAATCTTTATAAGCTTGCTCAAAATACAACTTCAGGATGGGCATTTATTCTTGTGCTTACCATGTCAGTTAAAACATCCATGTGCCACTAAAGGGCCTGGGTTTGATTTCTGGCTTTGCCTATTGACTTCGGAAGTGATGCCTCAAGCATTTGGATTCCTACTATCCATGTAGGAAACCGAGATTTAGTTCCCTGCTCCGGCTTTAGCCCAGCCCAGCGCAGCCATTATGGACGTTTAAGAAGTGAAATGATGGATGGTATCACTATCTCTCTCTCTCTCTCTCTCTCTCTCTCTGCCTTTGAAATCATTTTTTTAAATATTCTAAGAAATATGCCCCCAATACAGCATCTTTTCATGATCTTGCAAGTACCATTCTGGCCTAAGTTTCCATAACTTTTCATCTAGATTACTGCAATAGTCTCTTAACTGGTTCCATGTGTCAATCCTGCCCCTCCCAAAATAAATCTTTCCACATTAATACAAAGAGTTAGTGCTTCAAACTTCAAACTAGATCATGTTATTTCTCTGCTGAAAACTCTCAATTTCATTCCATTGCCTGCAAAATAAAAACCTTTACCAATCACTCAAATTTTGCTATATTAACCAGAATGTAACTTTTATAAAGTAGCTTCATAATATGGAATAATTAGTTCTCATTTTCCACAGGAAATAAATCAAGATTTCATTGGGCATTTGTCCAACTGGTGGCAAACCATGAACTTCAGATAAATTATTTATCTTTGGGAAATTCTCCATGTTATACCTGATGCCTGCCATTTCCACAAAGTACAAACCAATATGAGAGCACTCAAAGAAGTTCATGGAAATATAATTAAATATGTTTATTTCGGTGTGAGGAAATTTTGAAATCCATGCATTTTTTCATACTGTGAATTCCCCATGAATTTTTGGAGATCCCTCATATATTCATGTGCCCTATCCTATCCCCATTGGTGGGAGCCTTGCAAGATCTTTATTTGCAACATAAAATGTGAGGAAGCAGGCACTGCTTGGGTTCATTTCTGGAGTGAGGAAGAAAGTAGCAAAGAATGGTGATGGTGAGCAGCAAAAGATGTTGGTGCCAGGCATGCAGTAGTAGCAACCAGGTGTTCAATCTCTACACAGCCAGTGCCTGGTAGAGGTAAGTCTACAGCTAAAGGAATTCCAGAAAGTTCAGTTTGAGTGTTTTTCTGGCTGTGTAAACTTCAGGCCTTCTTCTCTATCAATTCTGGAGTTTCTTTCATCTGCCTACTATCTGTTCATGCATTTTGCTTAAACCAGTTCAAATGACTTTTGTTCATGGCCTTTATTGAGCAATCCTCTCAATGTGCTGAAAAGCAGACATAAATTGTCATCAAACAGTCTTTGGTTTTTATTTACTATGTCTCAAAATAACAAATTATGAGCATCATTTCACTCTATAAACTCTTATAAATTTGAATTTGTAAAATATATTTGTACTAACAGTGTACAATGTACAAGATGTTTTCCATGTGAATTCTTAGATGAAATCCTAACATCTAAAAGTATTGTAAGGAAAATGGTTAAAATTATCTTGTTTACAGATAACAACATTGAACCTAGAAGAAAGTTGATTGTCCAGGACTTCATAGCAAATCACAGGCATGCAGAACTAGACTTGAGGCCTCTCAATTCCCAATTCCATGTATTTTACATTTTAAGATGGTACTGCTGTTGAAAGCAGGAATTTGAATAAATTCTTGTGCACCAGTGTTCAAAGCAGCATTAATCACAATAGCCAAAGGATGAAAACAACCTAAATGTTCATCAACAGATGAATACACGAACAAAATGTGGTATATACAAACAGCAGAATATTATTGGGCCACAAAAAGGAATGAAGATCTGAGACACACTATAACATGAAAGAACTTTGAAAATATTATGCTAAGTGAAATAATCAGATACAAAATGGCAAATGTTACATGATTCCATTTTTACAAAACATTTAGAATAGGCAAATTTTTAAAGACAGGAAGTAAAGTAACATTTAGTAATTCTAGTTTATAATTGGATTGAGGGAAGAGGGATTACAGAGTCATTGCTTAATGAGTACAGAGTTTCTGTTTGGGGTTATGAATAAACTTGGAATTAAATAATAGTGATAGTTTAAGTTTAATTAATGCCATAGAATTGTACACTAAAAAGCTGCTGAAACAGCAAATTTTATGTTATATGTGTTTTGCCACAATTTAAAAGCATTAATAATATAATACTAAATCATTGAATTATATATATACTTTAAACGGGTGAATTGTATGTGAATTAGATCTCAATAAAAGTGTTTAAAAACAAAATTTATAGATGAAATGGAGCACTTTTTAAAAGAATTAAAACAGGCCAGCGCCGCGGGTCAACAGGCTAATCCTCCGCCTTGCGGCGCCGGCACACCGGGTTCTAGTCCTGGTCGGGGCGCAGGATTCTGTCCTTGTTGCCCTTCTTCCAGGCCGGCTCTCTGCTGTGGCCAGGGAGTGCAGTGGAGGATGGCCCAAGTGCTTGGGCCCTGCACCCCATGGGAGACCAGGATAAGTACCTGGCTCCTGCCATTGGATCAGCGCGGTGCGCCCGCCACAGCGCACTGGCCGCGGCAGCCTTTGGAGGGTGAACCAACAGCAAAGGAAGACCTTTCTCTCTGTCTCTCTCTCTCATTGTCCACTCTGCCTGTCAAAAAAAAAAAAAAAAGAAAAAGAAAAGAAAAGAAAAGAATTAAAACAACAAAAAGACAAAAGATGATATTTCATCAGTTCTCTCCCACTGGAACCATTTTTAATTTATTCAGAAAAACAAAGGAATATTCAGAAACTGTATTGTTGCAAAGAGCTAGAACTGATTTTTTAAGAGATTGATGGAATAGTTGGTTTTTCAAAATACCCAACAGTAGAGCCAAGGTTCTGAAATATGGTGGAATATGGGGTTCTGGTAGATTTTGCCCTCTTAGGTATCAGTCCCAACTCTTCTATTTGCTTAGTATGTTACACTGTCTATTGCCAATTCAGTAACACTAATTTTTGTCACAATTCAATTATAATTGTGACTATGGACGTGTTGTTCACCACTGGAACTAGTAGTCAAATCTGATTATGTTTCCTTTCTTATTTGAGTTTTTGGCTTTCCAACATGAATAATTGAGTTTCTCTGCTCATTTAGTGTTCAAATAATATTACAAGTAATTCCGCCCCAGCTTTCCAAAAGTCAACACTAAATAGTATTTTTCACAAGATCAAATATATCATATAACCATAAAATCCTTTCTTTTCCCTGGGGATACCCGGTTGGAAGTCTACTCCTTCAGTTGCGGCTTATGTGGTTGTCCTCAGGCCAGCTGCATGGTCGCCACCCTGGCTTTCCTTTGCTGCTGTCTTACCATAGAGTTCCAGTATCATGAGTCATGTAGATCATAGATTTACAAATCTCTAGGTTTATCCCATTGACTCAACGCAACATATCTTTCAGCAATCTCCTTGGTGGTGGATTTTATGACATAAATTTTTTGGAAGCATATATTTCTAGGAAGCCTCCATTCTGCTTTCATTTTTCTTTATAACACAGCTTTTTTGAGCTATAAATCACACTCCATAAAACTTACTCTATTAAAGTGCATAACTAAATTTTTTTGCATTTCCAGTTATGCAACCAACATCACAATCTATTTTTAGAGCACTTTATCACTACACACACACACACATAATGCCATACACATAAGGATCACTCATTCTCAACCCCATCCCATACTCTATGAATTTGCATACTCTGGAAATTTTATGTAAAATCAGTTATACAGTACATAGGCTTTTTGTCTGGTTTTCTTCAGAGAGTATAATATTTTTGAGGTTTATCCATTTTGTAGCATGTATCAGCACTTCATATCCTTTTATAGGCAATGTATGTTCTATTTTATAAATATAGCACCTTTTGTTGTTCCATTAATTAATTTATGAAAATGTGAGTTTCTGTCAGCCTGTAATACTTCTATAATAACCACATATGAATCTTCATGTGAACATTGTTTTCACTTTTCGTGGGTATATACCTAGTAGTGGAATTGCTGAGTTGTATAATAATTTTATGTTTGAGATTTTTGAGAAACTGTTATACTATTTTCCAAAATTTTTTCATTTCCACTAGCAATATAATACACTATAGAATACTAAGCCATAAAAAAGAATGAAATCTTGTCTTTTGCAACAAAATGTATGCAATTAGACACCATTACACTTAGCGCAATTAGCGAGACCAAAATGACAAATATATGTTTCCTGATCTGCGGTAACTAACAGAGCAGAAAAAATGTAATATATATATAAGCGAAATTGACATTTTGAGATTTGATTACTTTTCACAGCCCTTGTCTCTACTGTTGAGAAAGAGTTCTTTTTGTTTTTTGGGGGTTTTTTTGGTTTGTTTGTTTTCTTATTATTATTTATTGAAATCTTTACTTATAATCATAAATTATATTTGTGATTAAAAGATAAACTGAAAGTACATCATTATAAAAATTGAAAGAAAGAATAAGAAAGGAGGGAAATGGGAGGGTGGGAACGTAGGTGAGAGACAAAGAATAGAGTGAGAAGTATAACTATGCTCCTAAATCTGTATAAATGAAATTTGTTCACATTATCTAAATAAAAACAATTTTTAGAGAATTTCATTTTATTCATATTCTTACCAATACTTTACTTGTATGTCTATTTTCTTTGAGATTTACTTATTTTTTGAAAGCCAGAGTGACAGAGAGAGAAAGAGAGACACAGATAGATCTTCAATCGGTCTGGTTTACTCCCCAAATAGCAGAAACAATCAAGTATAGGCCAAGCCAAAGCCCAGATCCAGGAAATGCATCCTGGTCTCCCACTTCGGTGGCAGGTGCCCAAGTACTTAGGCCATCATCTACTGCCTCCCCAGGCACATTAGCAGGAAGCCAGATTAGAAGCAGAGTGACTAGGCCTAAAACTGGCACTTCAGCATGGGATGCAGGATTCTCAATCTGCTGCAACCCAACACCTGTCACTTGTGTGACTTGTATATCATTTGTATGACAGTCAGTCTAAAGGGTATGAAGTAATATCTCATTGTAGTTTTAATTTGTCTTTTCCTCATGACTAATGATGCTGAATATCTTTAATATTTCTTTGGTGAATAATACATCTTTCAAAGAATATCTATTTAAATATTTTTTCACTTTAACTGTTATTTGCCTTATATTATGGTATTATGAGATGATTTATGTTTTTATGAATAAGAATCCATTACCAAGCATGTAATTTGCAAATATTTTCTCCCATTCTGTAGAATGTATTGTCACTTTCTTGTCAGTGTCAACAAAATGCAAAAGTTTTTATTCTAGGGGGTGGTCATTGCAGCATAGTGGGTAAAGCCACTGCCTGTGACGCTAGTATCCCAAATGGGCACTTGTTCCATTTCCAAACTGATTCCCTGCTGATCGTTTGGGAAAAGAAGCAGAATATGGCCCAAAGTGGTTGGGTCCCTGCCACCTATGTGAGAGACCTAGAAGAAGCTCCTGGCTCCTGGCTTCAGCCTGTCTCATCCCTCACCATTGCAACCATTTGGAGAGTGAACCAACAGATGGAAGATTCATTCCTTCTCTCTCTCTCTCTCTCTCTCTCTCTCTCTCCCTCTCTCTGTAACTCTGACCATCAAATAAATGAATAAATCTTTTTTAAGAAACGTTTTTAGAGGCCAGCACTGTGGCACAGTAGGTTGATCCTCTGAGCATACCATATGAGTGCCAGTTCGAGTCCCGGCTGCTCCTCTTCCCATGCAGCTCTCTAATGTGGCCTGGGAAAGCAGTAGAAGATTGTCCAAGTATTTGGGCCCCCGCACCCACATGGGAGACCTGGAGGAGGCTCCTGACTCTTGGCTTCAGATCAGCCCAGCTCCGGCCATTGCAGCAGTTTGAGGAGGAAGATATTTCTCTCTGTCTCTCCCTCTCACTGTCTGTAACTCTACCTCTCAAATAAATAGATAAAAATCCTTTAAAAAAAAGGTTTTATTCTGGATGACATCCCACTTATCATTTCTCCTTTCGTGGCTTATGTCTTAGATGTTGTCTCTAAGAAATCATTGCTTCCATGTTTTATTCTTTTTTTAAAGATTTATTCTATTTATTTGAAAGACAGAGAGAGAGGTCTTGCATCTGCTGGTTCACTCCCAGGTTGCAGCAATGGCCAGAGCTGAGCCAATATGGAAACAAGAGCCAGGAGCTTCTTCCAGGTCTCCCACATGGGTACAGGGGCCCAAGGACTTGGACCATCTTTTGCTGCTTTCCTAAGTGCATTAGCAGGGATCTGGATTGGAAGTGGAGCAGTCAGGACTCATACTGACACCCAAATGGGATGCAGGTGCTGCAGGCCAGGGCTTTAACACACTGTGCCACAGTACCACCCCGTTTTATTCTTTTTTTTTTTTTTTTTTTTTTTTGACAGGCAGACAGTGACAGTGAGAGAGAGAGACAGAGAGAAAGGTCTTCCTTTGTCGTTGGTTCACCCTCCAATGGCCGCCGTGGCCGGTGCGCTGCGGCTGGCACACCGCGCTGATCCAATGGCAGGAGCCAGGGACTTATCCTGGTCTCCCATGGGGTGCAGGGCCCAAGCACTTGGGCCATCCTCCACTGCACTTCCCTGGCCACAGCAGAGAGCTGGCCTGGAAGAGGGGCAACCGGGACAGAATCCAGTGCCCCAACCGGGACTAGAACCCGGTGTGCCGGCGCCACAAAGTGGAGGATTAGCCTATTGAGCCGCGGCGCCGGCCCGTTTTATTCTAAGAGCTGAATACTTTTTAATATTTACATTTAGAGAGATGATCCACTTTGAGTAGTGCGAAGTAGAGGCCCAGACTTCTCTTTTTGCTTATAGATATACTGCTGTTCCTGTGACAATTGTTGAAAAGATTCTTATTTCCCCTATTGAGTTATCTTAGCACATTTTTCAAATCTTGCTTGATCCTTGATTAGTAGTCTGACTAAATACCCATTCCAAAAATATTCTTTAAGCCCCTATTAACTTCCAAACATGCTTTAGTCTTTGGTGATCAAAGGCCGGCTCAGGTTTCAGCATATCAGAGATAGTTTGTGCACTGGACCTTTTGTTGTGTCCCAGAGTATTTTTCACTGCATGTCTGCATCTGAAAAATGCTGTGGAAGGAACACGCACCCGCAGCAGCCCAACCAATGACAGAGATGCTGATTTGTACAATTTCCCCAGCTCTCTCTTCTCTGGGCTGAGGTAACCCCACAGCATGGTTTTGTTGTTGTTGTTTGTTGTTTGTATTTACCATTTCCTAAAATTTATTCCAGTCATCTCCCAGGAGAGCTGACCTAATCATGCCTCTTTTCTTACCGTTTCCCTTTCTGTATCACCTGACATTGTTCTCTGTATGTTCCAAATATACCGTTTGCACTCACATCTTTATCTTGAGGGTTGCTTTTGGAGGCAGCCATATTAAGACATCCATGAATTAAAGGATCTTGCATTCAACTGGAGACAGTGAGTCTAGAAAGCATAAAATTTTCTTGGAAGAGTTTTCATGTAGGAGGAACATAGCAAGAGAACAGCAGTTGGAGAGAGACGTGGAGTAAAATGATATTCTTTTTCTTGTTCAATAATATTAAGGCATGTTTGCACACTTATCTAAATCATTCAATAGAGAGAGAAAAAATAATAATGCAAAGGAGAAGGGGCCAAACTCTAGGAGGGAAACCTAAGAGTGGATGAGAGAGTTCAAACACACAGGAGCAATGACCTGAGGCGCTGAGACAGCTGAACAGGAAGAGCACAGGAGAACAATGGGAAGCATGGGTTGTAGGAAGTTGAGTGAGAAAGAGGCAAGCAGGTAAGAGCAATAGAGGGGTGAAAATTAAAGGTAAAAATCATACAAACAGAGCAGGAAGATGGGATACTGAAAATGGAGATTTTTTGGAGATTGTTTATAAAGAGATAGCTGTCAAGGGTCTAACCATGGGGAGTACAGCTAAAAGGAATAGATAAGATCACTAAAAGTAGGGAGACCAAGACCCAAGTTATCAGAGTGTTGGGTGGAAAATGGAACATCTTTGCAATATAGAAGTCGCCGAGAGTGTGAGAAGAGTAGATGTGGACAGAAAGAGATTAAGCTTGATATCAAGTTCATCAATGAACTGCAGCACTGTGGGGTGAAGAGCAGACTAGTGCTTCAAAGAATTGTGATGCTGCAGAAAGGAGAAAGCAAGCAACAACGAGGAGCCACGCAACATCATCCAAGTCTGGTTTCAGTGACGTGTAGGACATGAGAAGACACAGCCTACAGGACTGAAGTCAAAATGACTATGGGGAAGCAATATCTGCAGTGTAGAGTTTGGTTTCAGTTATAGCTACGAAGTTAAGGAATCATTCAGATTAGCGTTTAAGGTATGGAAGATTCTGTTGACAATAAATTGTGAACTCCGAAGAGCAGAGTGGAAGCACTGGGGTGCTGGGTGGAGGTACAGGATTGTCAAGTCAGTGGATATTCAGAAATGTAGAGGGATGTGGATCCAGGAAGACGCAGAATCACTACTCTTGTGGTGGCGGGTGTTCAAGGTAGTAGGATGGAATGGAAGTGGTTCTGATGGTCTTCTAGGAGAAATTGGATCATCAGTTCTAAGGTTATCCCCCTTCATAGAACTGCTATGTTAGGCAATTTTTAGTAGTAAAGGACAAAAATATTCAGGGTTGGGAGCAGCGCTGTGGTGTAGTAGGCTAAGCCTCCATCTGCGGGATAACCGTTCAAGTCCCGGCTGCTCTTCTGATTTAGCTCTCTGCTTATAGCCTTGGGAAAGCAGTAGGAGATGGCCCAAGTCCTTGGGCTTTGCTCCTACATGGGAGACCTGGAAGAAACTCCTGGTTCCTGTCTTCGGATCAACCCAGCTCAGGCCGTTGCAGCCATTTGGGGAGTGAACCAGTGGATGGAGGACCTTTCTCTCTCTCTCTCTCTCTCTCTCTCTCTCTCTCTCTTTCTGTTTCTCTCTATCTGTTTGTAACTCTGCCTCTAAAACTAATAAATAAAATCTTTAAAAAAAAAATCCAGGGTTTGGGGATTTATAGCTCATTAGGAGCACAGATATCTGTGCTCCTTCCTATCCTGTTGAGCAGTATGACAAGTAAGGTTCATGGTTTCCTCCCTAGGTTTCAAGCTTCCCAAAGATCAATGCCTTTATTCTACTTTATATTTTGTGTATTACCTCATTCCCATCTTGTGGAGCATTTTGGAGTCATGTGTTGATGTTGGTGGTCTGCAATTTTAACTTAATGTGCCATTGCATGGTCTTTTTCATTCATTGTGTTAGATGCTCATGTAGTGGCAGGAATCTACAATTATTAAAATTCTTTTTCTCTGCCGGGTTTGTCTGTCACATCCACAGAGAATAAGGAGCATGGACAAAGAAGAATGTATAAAACAGAAGTAGTTTATTGAAAGAAAGCAGAGAAAGAGTCCCCAGCAGTGATCCCTGAAGAATGGAACCACAGAGGGCTGATTGTCTAAGGATTTTTATAGGCTGTGAAAGGGGAAGTTCTCATGATTGGTTTGGGAGAGAGACAGCTTTGACTGGCTAATTGGGTGAACGTTGCAATTGGACTCAACAGAGACAGCAACTTTATGTGTTGTTGCAAAGCCTGGCAGCTAATATTCAAGATGCATAAGATTGTCATCAGCTAGAACAGTTACAGCAGCACAGAAAAACTCAATTATGAAGACTAGCATGTGATATCAGCATCCTCCACAGAAGCTGGCCACTTGGCTTCTCTCAGGTCTACAGAGGCTCAGCTCCGCATGATGGGCTCTGTCAACCAGGAAGTCTTTTTAGCCTGCAAAGAGATGTTCTGTAGTCTGGGTAGTGTGTGTGTGTGTTATGTGGGAGGTGGAGGGGGGGAGGGTTCTTTTCTCATAATGAGAATTTCCTTACTTGTTCATCATGGTTAAGAAGCATGCACTTGAAAATTTGGAAGAGAATGAAGGATTTCACTGTTGGTTTCTACTAAATCCTCCTAGTTTCCATGCAGAGACTTCCTCTTCTGCTCCACTATGCCTTGTGTTGCCAAGGTGGGAGACTCTGCTTCAAATGTTCACAGACTACAAATCTGACTTCTTGCCCACCTGCA
Organism: Oryctolagus cuniculus; assembly: GCF_964237555.1. NCBI lineage: Eukaryota > Metazoa > Chordata > Mammalia > Lagomorpha > Leporidae > Oryctolagus > Oryctolagus cuniculus. The sequence goes on from NC_091438.1 coordinate 113,021,903, forward strand.
AAGGACAAAGGAAGAACCTAATTTTAACACAGACTTAGGGAAAATGCAGTATCTTTTTCTAGCCTCATGCCTCACCTTCTTCAGTACCAAGTGATACAATTTTCAGATTTTTCCAAGTTTGTGCATTGTGAATTTAATTTGTCTTTTCTATCACTTTGTTTCTGCAGGCCCCGGTATTCTCCTCTCTGTTAATGCCTCCATCTTCTTTCCTGCCATGAATTGCTCTTCCACTGTCATGTTGAGTAACGCATCCCAAAACTGAGATTCAGAACAAAAACAGCCATTTCCTTTTCTCTCCTTTTATTTCTTCGGAGATCAAAAACTCTAGAAGCATCCAAGCGGGGAGCTATGACTTGGGGTCCCTCAGGCAGTTTTAGTCAAATTGTGCTGGAGCAGGAATGATGGGGACAGGCATCTTTTTCCATGTAATCTTGTTGCTTATCTGTGTGGCCTCTCCAGTTGGGTCACTTTGGTGACCTGAAGGTGCCGGGCCCTCTGCTGGCTTAGGGCTGAAACAAAGTGTTCTAAGAGCCACACGGTGGCTGCTTGCCTCTCATGACAGCTTCAGAAGACACCAACTGCTACTCCAGCTGCCTTTTATTCTTCTACCAGCTAGCAATTCAAGTGGAGGGGGCAGAGGGATCCCACCACTCAAAGGAAGAAAGTTAGGTAAGTCACAGCATGTTTTAAAATACCACATTCCATTTAAATTATTGTTGTTTTTATTTTCTTATTTATTTGCTTCTTCTTAAAGATTTATTTATTTTTATTTATTTGAAAGGCAGAATGATAGAGACAGAGGGAGAGAGAGACAAAGAGATCTTCCAAGAGCTGGTTCACTCCCCAAATGGCCACAGAAGCCTGATCTGGGACAACTTGGAGCCAGGAGCCAGGAGGTTCACGTAAGTGGCAGGGCCCAAGCACTTGAGCCATCTTATGTTGTCTTCCAGGCACATTGGCAGGGAACTGGATAAGAAGCAGCGTAAGCAGGACTCAAACCAGCACTCTGATATGGGGGTGCCAGGATCACAAACAGCAGCTTAACCCGCTGCACCACAACACCAGCTCCTTCTTATTTATTGTTAGGAAGAAGTTACAAACAGCTGTCATTCATATGATGAGTATTAGCTGCCAGTCTTTGCAACAGCAGGTAAAGTTGTAATTAATTAGCATTTAGAAAACCTACGTGGTGTTCAACACCAAAGCAAGGAAATGCATATTGTTCATCTACTAAAATTAAGTGGAATAGAAAGACAAGAGTGCAAATGGAAGTTTGAACACCCAAAAAAAAAAAAATCACTCCTCCTCTCTCTCTCTCGTTTTTTTTGTTTGTTTGTTTGTTTGTTTGTTTTGTGACAGGCAGAGTTAGACAGTGAGAGAGAGAGAGAGAGAGAGAAAGAGAAAGGTCTTCCTTTCCATTGGTTCACCCCCAAAATGGCTGCTACCGCTGGTGCACTGCAGCGATCCGAAGCCAGGAAGGAGCCAGGTGCTTCCTCCTGGTCTCCATGCAGGTGCAGGGGCCCAAGCACTTGGGCCATCCTCCACTGCCCTCCCAGGCCACAGCAGAGAGCTGGACTGGAAGAGGAGAAACTGGGACAGAATCCAGTGCCCTGACCAGGACTAGAACCCGGCGTGCCGGCCCCACAGGCGGAGGATTAGCCAAGTGAGCCGCGGCGCCAGCCTGTCGTCTCTTTCTAAAATACAGCATTTGTGTGCATTAGTTCAGCTCTAACAGCAGAGGGAAAACACACCTGAGGTTTTTGCATTCAGGAGCACATGCTAATTTCAAATTCAGATGGGACATTCAAGAGACACTCTCATGACCATCTCCAGGGTTGAGGTACTCAATGGCTCTGCAGATATTTGTTTTTTTCTTTTTTTTTTCCTTCGTGCTTTTTATTTGAAAACAATTTCAAACTCACAGAAAAACTTGTAAGAATATGAATAATGCACAGGAAATTCATATAACCTTTACCCATCTTTATCTACTATGAATATTCAGACCTATTTGTTATCTATCATTTGAGTGCTTCCACCTCTCCTCCCTGTGTTTGTGCGTGTAAATAACTGCATATTATATTACAATGCATGTAAGTATCTATGTTATAAATACAAATGTATAACATGCTTTCTAAACCACATGAAAATAAAGTTGGATAAGATCAGAATGTATGCAAATTTATGCTCAAAGTGTTTAGGAAAAAGATACACACAGATGCACAATGGATGTCCTTTATAGAATTAAAGATCTATCCATGTATTTGAAAGTCCGAGTGACAGAGAGAGGAAGAAACAGAAAGAGAAAAAGGGAGAGATCTTCCACCTGTTGCCTGCAAGAGTCAGGGCCAAAGTCAGGAGCCAGGAACTCTGGGTCTCCCCTGTGGGTGGCATGAACTTGAGTACTCTAGCCATAATCTATTGACTCCTACCTACATTATCAGGGAGCTGGATCCAAAGTGCAGAACAACCAGGACTCAAAACAAGTACTCTGATATAGGATGTGGGCTTCTCAAGCATCAGCTTAACCAGCTATACCAGAATGCTCACCCCCTTCAAAGCATTTTTTTCCAAATGGTGTCTCTCTTTTTTTTTTTTTCTCTTTATACTGGAATCTTTTCCCAGCTTTTTTTTTTTTTTTTTAATCTGTATTTTAAAGAATACAGCTGGGGCCGACGCTGTGGCTCACTTGGTTAATCCTCCGCCTGCCACGCCAGCATCCCATGTGGGCGCCTGGTTCTAGTCCTGGTTGCTCCTCTTCCAGTCCAGCTCTCTGCTGTGGCCTGGGAGGGCAGTGGAGGATGGCCCAGGTGCTTGGGCCCCTGCACCTGCATGGGAGGCCAGGAAGAAGCACCTTGCTCCTGGCTTCGGATCAGCACAGCACCGGCTGTAGCAGCCATTTGGGAATGAACCAACAGAAGGAAGACCTTTCTCTCTGTCTCTCTCACTGTCTATAAGTATCTGTCAAATAAATTAAAAAAAAATAATACAGCCAATCCCCCTTATCTACTTTTTAAATAGAATTTATTTTATCTATGATTCCCTATATATAAATTAAGTTTATGTATTCCAGCCCAGAAGAATAAACAGGCAATGCAGCAGACAACAGGTATCATTGTCTGGGTATCAGAATCAGAGGCATAAGATGTACCCGTCATTGGTAATTTTTATCTGTATTGTCTGGTCAAAAAGTTGCCCAGTCTCTCCACTGTATGCTTACTATCTTTTCCTTTGCAAATAAGAAGTGTACAGTAAACAGATATTTTAAGGTCTTGAAAATATCCAGCTCTTCATCAAAGTGTCCCTTTTGACTTAGCATCCATTGGTGATTCTTGCCTGAACTTGTCTTTGTTAGGATGATGTTGTAAAATGATGGCTTTCCACATCCATCATCTCTCACATCCTCGACACTTAAAGTTCTGTTGTAAGCATGACCCTTCCTTGTCCCCATAAATGATGAGTCTTCAAAAAGTCCATGGAAAAGACATATTGTAAAAAAAATGCATGCATTGCAAAAATTGCTAACACTAAAATAAACTTTCCTTTTAATTCTATTATTCCAAAAAAAGATTTTTAAGATTCTTCTTATGTATCAGAAATCATGGATCAAACTGCTGATACTGCTAATATTAATCCAGCTCTACAGGATACTTCCCTATTTTCCCCCATTCCATATTTTTATCTCTTCTTTCATAGTGAGAGTCTTGGTTCCCAGAACATCAACATATTTACTCAGGTACTTGATTCTGTAATATTTTTTAAATATTTCAAAAATTTGGATGGGGGACTGGGGCTGTGGCATAGCAAGTAAAGCCACCGCCTGCAGTGCCAACAACCCATATGGGCACTGGTCGAGTCCCAGTTTCTCCACTTCCAATCCAGCTCTCTGCTGTGGCCTGGGAAAGCAGTGTAGGATGGCCCAAGTGCTTGGACCCCTGCAGCCACATGGGATACCTGGAAGAGGCTCCTGGCTACTGGCTTTGGATCGGTGCAGCTCTGGCCTTTGCGGCCACTTGGGGAACCAGCGGATGGAAGACCTCTCTCTCTCTCTGCCTCTCCTTCTCTCTGTGTAACTCTGACTTTCAAATAAATAAATAAATCTTTAAAAAAAATTGGATGGAACTTTGACCTACTTGCTTAAGATGCCAGTTTGAATATCTCATGTCCCACGTTGGTGTTCCTGGGTTCCCACCCCGGCTCCAGCTCCTGATTCCAACTTCCTGCTAATGCAGACCCTGAGATGGCTAAAGTAGCTGGTCCTCACCACCTAGTTGGAGACCTGGATTGAGTCTCAGCTGGAGGCTCCGGCTCCAGCCCAATCCCAGCCATTGCAGGCTGTGAGTGAACCAGTGGATGGGAGTTCTCTCTGTGTCTATCTCTGTGACTCTCAAAAAAATAAAGTTTCAAAATGTTCTAAGAATTGCTTTGACCATACTTCTGCATAGGACAAAACTACTACCAAGAGTTCAGGATTTGCTTGCATTTTTCCTCACCCATCCTACCCAAGTCTAAGGCCATATAATTATAATTATTTTCAGTTGTTAATAACATAGCACATAGACCATGAACTAGGTAAATTATAAAGAACAAAGTTTAATTTTGGTTCATGGTTCTGGGTCAAGATCAAGTGTGCAGCATTTGGTGATGGCTTTGCTGGCAAATCCCTGATGTGGAACAGAGCATCTCTTAATGAAACACAGAGTACATATAAACATGTCCTTTGATCTCTCTTCTCTATTTGTTCAAGAAGATTATTTATTTATTTATTTAAAAGGCAGGGTTAGAAAGAGAGGGAGAGAGAGAAATTTTCCATCCCCTGGTTCATTCTCCAAATGGCCACAGTGGCCGATGCTGGGCCAGGCTGAACACAGGAGCCAGGAGCCTTTTCCAGGTCTCCCACATGGGTGCAGAGGCCCAAGGACTTGGGCCATCCTCTGATGTTTTCCCAGGCATAATATAAGGGGCTGGATCAGAAGTGGAGCAGCAGGGACTCGAACGAGCACCCATGAGGGATTACCAGCATTGCAGACACAGTTTACAACCCACTGTGTCATAACACCGGTACTTCTCTCCCTCAACTTATAAAGCCACCAGTATGCAATCACGGGAATTCCACCCTTACTTTACTTAACTCTCTTATATTCATAGCAATTATGACTGCCTGAAAGAATTTAAAATACTTATTATTTTCTTCATTTGTCCCCTCTAGAATGAAGGCCATCTGCTTTTATTATGTTTTTAAAATTTAACCACTTGTGCCATGGAGCCTAGTCTGGGACAATGTCTAGTACAAAGGAGGCTCAAGAGATAGCCATTGACTGTTTCCCACACTCATCACCAGAACAGAATTCTGAATTAGACAAATACCACAGGCTTAGTGGGCACGTACATGGAGAACTTGCCTGGACTCCAACATGAAGGGAAGCTACTCACTGTCATAAATGGCTTGACATTCCTCACCTGTGACCTGTTACATCATTTATACTTTCACAGTAGAAGTGTAATCAGGTTGAACAAAGTAGAGCTTTTCTAAGATCTTCTTAGATTTTTCTCTAACTCTGTGCTCCTATTTATTTCTCTCCCTTCTCTGCACAAACTTTGAGTTTCATTGTCTTCCTGTATTATTTTCATGCCTTACTTTCATATTGCCTGCCTAATTCCTCCCTCCAAAGCTCAATGAACCCCTTGTTTGTTTATTCTATTGAATGAATGCTCTTAAACCCTTTCATGCAATGCCATGTTATATACAAATATCAAACCATCAAACCGCCCCCCTTCAACATATTCAACCATGATTTGCCAATCGAAGCAGCACTAAGAATTTATATTATTATATTTATAATTATTTATATTGTTACTCTTAATAATAACTCTTGAAAAATAAAATAAGTAGATAAATAAAAAAGTAAAAAACACAGGGGCGATGATTTGTTTGTTGTTGTATCTCAAGTGCTTATGTAAACTGGATACAGCCTGCTGGGCAGCAGGACTTCCACACACATTTGTTATATGGATGAGCACATGGATACATGGTGGGTCCCAGTTTTTATTTACCATGCATAATATTATTATAATGTTATATATTATACATAATATTATATCATATACCCCATACTGGATAACTGCACCTTACTAGATAACTCCATACACCATACTAGCTAACTCATCTCAATCTGAGTTCCATTCACTGCACTGGTTGACTACCTACCTGTCTAATACACTGTACTAGGTAACATCTCAGTCTTAGAGTTGCTCCTGATTCACATTGTCATTGCCTTTGTCTGACTCTCTCTGACTGGCTGAGCAGCTGTCTCCCCCTCCTTCCAGGAAGGACTCTTCCCAGTACCCCTCTCAGCTGTCCTCGCTGCATCCAACACCAATTAGGCAATATTGGACAACGTCATCTGGCATCCTGCAAGTCGGCATCTGGATTCCCCATCCCTAACAAGTCCCATGTCTCCTCTTAAAGCCGCCATTGTTAAGCACCAGCTGATGATAGCCCAGACAGAAGCCATCTGCTGGTTATTAAGGGAAGTTAAATAAGCAAAAGTGCTCCAGGAAGTGAGAGCGAGAGAGGGGGAGGGGGAGGGGAGGAGGAGGGGAGGGGGAGGGGGAGAGAGACAGGAGAAGAAGAAGGAGGAGGAGGAGATCACGTATGCACAGGAATTGGCCACCATTGGCCCCTCTGACACAGGGTTCAATGTGGCAATGTTAGACAGGCTTCCTTAGGGATGGCTTGCCTTGTTGGCTCACAAGATGCCTGCTGAGAAAGCCTGCCCTCCTGCTCCTTCATGGCACAAAGGCATTTCCATAGCACATGAGCATACATTTCTGTCAGTCACTCTAAACCACAGTCTCGTTAGAGACCCAGACAGACCTGGTTCATGGCCTCAGTTCAGTTCCAGCTGTATAATGCTTTTTGAACTTTGCTTTGGGTAGATGCTGGTGAGCAACACAGACATCGTCCCTGCTCCCATGGAGATAGTAATGGAGTGGTCAAAGCCATGGTTTGGATGGCAGAGATGGCAACCATGGGAAGAGACTGAATCCAAAGTGTTTCGGATAGGGCAGCAAGGGTCCAGATCAAGAATTTCAAAACTAACACCAAAAATCCAGCCAAAGCTGTGATACTAAGAAAGGGCAGAAATTTAGCTGGACATGATGTGTGGAGGAAGCAAGCTCAGGAGAGAAGCCAGGAGGGTCTTTGGTGACTAGTAAGAGCTGCGCTGACACCCTTGGAGCTTACTATCAATGGCAATGCATTACCTGTTCACAGTGAGTTCTGAATGTCTTCTTTTTTTCCTCTGAAATGAAGGAGCTGATTCACATATCCATTCGTTTAGTATTTGTTGACTAAGTACTGTGCACTAGATTTTATGATCTAAGATATGGAGAGATCAATGAAACTCAATCTACTTACTGGGTTCTTTCAGACGTATGTGAAACACGAGGACCATGAACACTGACTAAAATATTTAGACTCTCAGAGAAGGTTCTGTTTAAGTTATCGGATTACTTTTAATTAATTTTTTAAGGTGGCAAGGCTTAAGGGAAATGATACGGAAGTTCAAATCAGAGGTCTATTCATTTCAAACTTGGAACAATAAGGAAGTTGGTATTTTTCTGCTCCTCAAAAGCCATGTAGGTAGTGAACATACAAACATGTAGTTTGAAAAAGCATTAGAGATAAATAAACAATGGATTCTAAAGAACTTGCCATGAAATTGATGACTCAACAACAGCTCAGGGAAGCCCCCACCAAACACATCTGTCTGAGGCCGCAAAGCAAATAGCTTTGCGTATGGCAGCAACCGAGTCTGCAGAATGACAGTTTTTTCCCTTCCACCTTCCAAATCTGCTGCTCATGGGCCCGCGTTAATGCACATGGGGAGGGGATTCTGGGAAACACAGTCTGTGGCTTCTTAAGTCCTTAGATGGAGTGCTGCTGTACTGTGTTGACAACAGACCATTCAGACCAACATAAAAGCCATTAATTGTTATAGAGTCTTGTGCTCCTCCTGTTCAGGTCTTTGGTCCAACCTCGGAAAGTGAAATCACATCAGATGACAAGACTGCAACAATAGAGTTTTTAAAAAACAAAATGGGGTATCCAAGAAGGCCAGGGGAATGTCCCTTCCTTCTCCCTTAGTGCACAAATGATAGACGTAGTCATGGGAGGGAGATAAGTGTGTGAAGCAAAAAACTTCCCCCTCTCTCGGGGACCACTAAGAAAAATCCCTAGCAAGAGGCTCTTGTAAAAAAAGAGAAAAAAATTTTAAAAGAACTTCTGAACTCAAGAGATCAAAAGATCCTGAGCAGAGACTTGAAGCTGCCCCATGTAGTGCTGGAGCTACTGGGGTTTGCTCATAAAGGCACGGTGTGGGAGATGTTTGCAGGCTTACGTAGTATTAATGCTCGCTTATCACTCCACAGTGTCTGAACTTCTACTCTGAGCTGGGAAATTTGTCAGGGACACAGCTTCTTCTCTCAAATCGAACAGGAAATCAATACAAACAGACCCCAAAATCTACAATGTACCAAAAAATTGTAGTTGAGGTAACTGTAAAGACATTATTCAAGCACCAAAGGAGGAAGCGATTGATTCTGGAGGTCAGGGACAGGATCTGGGGAGGCTCAAGGACTGCTGGGCTTTCTACCTGTACGTTTTTGAAAGAAGACTACAAATCTGCAGCAGACAAAGAAGGTCTATGTTGGGAGTGCATGCTGAAAAACATTTCACTAGCAGATGTGCACACTCAAGATATTTGAAGGTCCCCCCAGAAAGTGCTGGGTAGCCATCAGAAGATTTAATATAAAATGGTTGCCTATTAATATTGGTTTCTGGATAGACCACTCTCACAATTGTTTGGAGAATGAAGGATAAAAAGAACAGAGACGGGGAAAGCTTTTAAGGATGTGTTACAGTAGCCACAGTGGGGAAAAAAGAATCTCTGAACCAGTTGTTTTCTTAATTTTTAATTTTTAAAATTTATTTGAAAGACATGAGCGGCGAGACACACAGAAATGGATAAAGAGAGAGAGCGAGAGAGATCTTTTATATATGTATCTTTGCATATATATCATGTATATATGATATACAGAGAGAGAGAGAGCCCATATTCCCTTCCCCAAGTACCTGCAATAACGAGGACTAGTTTAGTCAAAGATGGGAACCAGGAACTTAGTCCGAGTCTCCCACATGAGCAACAGGAACCCAATTACTTAAGCTATCGCCACTGCACCTAGGGTCTGCATTAGCAGGAAACTGGAGTCAGGAGCCAGAGACAGGAATCAAACCCAGGTACACCAACATAAAATGTGAGTATCTTAACCACTAGCCTAAATGCCTGGCTCTATTTTCCACGGTTCAAAACTCTTGGAATAAAACATGATTCAGAATACTTGGAAGAAAAGAACACCAGTTTTCTAGCGAGGTGCACAGTCCTAGGATCTGAGGATGCAACAGATGAAAGAAGCACTGTATTCCTCCCAAAATAACCCGGTCTCCCATGGCAGGGACACAAAGGTCACACAGAATGCTTTGGTCAGGTTTTCCAAGGCCAGGGGGATTTCTTCTGTAGAAAGGGATGCAGGGCCGGCTCCGTGGCTCACTAGGCTAACCGGGTTCTAGTCCCGGTCGGGGCACCGGATTCTGTCCTCTTCCAGGTCAGCTCTCTGCTGTGGCCAGGGAGTGCAGTGGAGGATGGCCCAAGTGCTTGGGCCCTGCACCCCATGGGAGACCAGGATAAGTACCTGACTCCTGCCATCGGATCAGCGCGGTGGGCAGCCACTGGAGGGTGAACCAACGGCAAAGGAATACTTTCTCTCTGTCTCTCTCTCTCACTGTCCACTCTGCCTGTCCAAAAAAAGGGGGGGGGGGGATACAAAGGGCACTCCAGACGACAATATCAGTCATGCAGAAGGCCAAGCAATGAGTGTGTTTGCACGTGCCGGCACTAGAGAGATGCCATTAAGAAGGATCTTAGAATAAAAAATCAGGTTTGCCCTAGATCACAAAGGGTTAGGAGCACTGTGCTTTATAGGGAATTTTCACATTATCCTGCAGTCAGTTTAGACAATGAATGTTCTCTAGAAATATTTTTGACATGGTCAAGTCGGATCAACGACCTTGGATCTAAGGACAGAGCGATTGTGGAGGATGGGGGGCGGGGGAGGAAGCTCGAAAATAATTGCTTTCTTCCAACAACTGAGGGATAGGGCTTGCTTCTGTAGTTGCATGTTACGACCACATGGGGGCGGTCTCAACCCATTGCTTCCCAAAAGCTCCCTGGTTAGGCTCGGAACTTTAACCAGATAACCAGATTTCACCTGATTTTTCAAATAACTGCCTTCTTGGGTGCTTTTCTGTGTGTCATGTCTTTGGGAGAATGCATTTTTTTAGAGATTAACACTGCTTTATGTGTTATCACTCAGTAGTCCTTGGAATTCCCCAGGTCCAATTCAAATCTTTTCACACTACAGATTATATTCCAGACTTGGCAGGGCAGCTGCTGGCAGGCCTGGTAAGTGCCATTTGCTTTACAAAATTCAGCACATCATGTAACTTAACCTCATTCCCCCCACGTCATGGATGTGAAGAATACGCCCCAAAGAGGGCCCTACCAGAGAAGACAGCAAGAAAGTAATGTAGCCAGAATGCTAGAACCACTCAGGGGAGACAGTCAGCCTGGGTCTGAGTCCTGTCTTCCCCACTTGATGAATAGACAGCTTCAGGCAAGTTTTTCCACTCTTTTTTAAAGATGTATTTATTTATTTGAAAGGCAGAGTTAGAGAGAGAGAAAGAGAGACAGAGAGATAAATCTTCCATCTGTTGGTTCACTCCCTAAATGGTGACCAGGGCTAGACCAGGCCAAAGACAAGAGCCAGGAGCTCCATCCAGGTCACCCACTTGAGTGCAGGGGCCCAAGTATTTGGGCCGCCCTCCACTGCTTTCCCAGGCCATTAACAGGGAGCTGGATCGGAAATGGAACAGCCAGGACCTGAACAGGTGTTCATATACCACTTCCATGCCTCAGTTTTCTGAACTCACATTCTCAGATTAGATTACTTTCTAAAATATGCTTTGTAATGGCTTTAAAAGTTGGTAGTAATTGATAAGAACCATGTGCAGTAAGTGTTATTATTTCCAAGATTATGCTTTCTGGCCGGCTCCGTAGCTCAATAGGCTAATCCTCCTCCTTGTGGTGCTGGCACACTGGGTTCTAGTCCCGGTTGGGGCACCGGATTCTGTCCCGGTTGCCCCTCTTCCAGGCCAGCTCTCTGCTGTGGCCCAGGAAGGCAGTGGAGGATGGCCCAAGTCCCTGGGCCCTACACCCGCATGGGAGACCAGGAAAAGCACCTGGCTCCTGGCTTCGGATCAGTGCAGTGTGCCAGCTGCAGCGCGCCGGGCGCGGCGGCCATTGGAGGGTGAACCAACGGCAAAAGGAAGACCTTTCTCTCTGTCTCTCTCTCTCTCTCTCACTGTCCACTCTGCCTGTAAAAAATTTTTTTAAAAAATTATGCTTTCATATTTAGAAATTGCATCAGTCATTGTGAATATGAAAGTTATTTTATGTGTTAGCTACCCTATTTTTACCTTATGAAATGTAATATCTTCATAATCCCTTTAAGTATTTGACATTTTTTCTTTTATTTAAAAGCAAGATTTATTTAGGTCAGAGACCCCTGGTGGAGTGGAATATTTGAAATTCTTAATGCCTCTTTCATACTGCTTTATTTCCTGCATTTCTTAGAGGTGATTTGCTTCTCATTTATTTATTTATTGCATCTGATGACTCAGAAAATTCTTATCGAACACTTACTATGTGCTAATCACTGGTGATAAAAGAGCGAACAAAATAGATACAAAAGCTAGAGGCCAGAGTTGTGGTGTAATGGGTAAGGTCACCACCTGAGGGGCAAGTAGCCCATATGGGTACCAGTTTATGTTCTGGCTGCTCCACTTCCAGTCCAGATTCCCGCTAATGGCCTGGAAAATCAGCAGATTGTGGCCCAAATATTTTGGCCCCAGTCACCCATGTTGGAGACCCGGATGAAACGCCTCAAGAATTTAAATGATTAGCAGGGAACAAAAAACTGGCTTGACAATTTTTATAGCAACTTTACCTGCCAAAACATGAAAGTAACTAGGATGTCCTCCAGCAGGTGAGTAAATATAAATACTAGTACATCCAGACAATAGAATACTCTTCAGATCATATCACGTTTAAACAACCTCAACGGCTTCTAATCAAATTTAGAATAACACCCAGACTCTGCACCCTGGCTTACAACTGGCTTGCTCTTCTTGATCTCTATCCTCAACTCTTAAACACCACATTACTGTCCCCTTCCTTCACCTACCCTGACCTGGCCACACGATTAAACCAAAAAGCTATCCATCAGAGGATCTTTACACTAACTGGTAACTCTCTCTCTTCCCCTCGGCTATACCAGTTGTCCTAAATCCTTCTTAGAATTCATCTGTAAGCTTCTGTTCTTACTCATGGAGACCATCTCCTAGACCATCAACCTCCAGAAACCAGCCATCATTTCTATCACATAATTGTATTTTATTTTTATACATAGTTTGTAGGGGTATCAGATTTTTAAATTTTTTCTAGTTTATTGGCTTATTATCAGGTGTCTTGAACAAGAGCAAACCTTTCACAAGGGCTGGAGCCTGTATCTTCTTTCCCACTGTATCCCTGGTAACTGGAAGAGAGTCTGGGCCATCTTAAGTGCTCAGTAAATGGTGTTGAGCAACAAAGGCATAAAATTTCTCATCTACCACACTGTGTACTTCACCATCTCCCCACTCATATCGACCGAGGGAAGAAGCTAAAGGGCTTTAGCACTTGGTCCCCACCTAGGGAAGATAACAGAGTTGCAGCAACAGCAATTTCCACAAGCTTGAACTTCAAGTGCTCTAACTCCTCCCCTTTTCCTGGGCAATTTGAAGCAGGCATCAAATACCAATGCTACTCCTGCAACCACGTCCACCCACCGTCTGCTCATTTTCTCTCCTCACCCATCTCTTTTCCCTGTCCCTGTTTGTTTTTGTTACCTCTAAACATTTTTTCACGTGTTAACTGATGCTGTGTATGTGTAGATGAATATAGTAATATATTTGTGTATAGCATATATGTACACATGTAAGGTAACATATATGTGTGCTTGTTTGTGGAGAATAATGCATGCATACTTGTACATATGTGTGTTTGTGTGTGACACTATATGAAAGTACTTCAAGAAGTTTGTGGGAAAATGGATTTAAAAGATAAGCTTATTTTGTTGCAAAAAAATTTTTAAAAGATTTATTTATTTATTTGAATGGCAGAGTTAGAGAGAGGCAGAGGCAGAGAGAGAGGGAGAGAGAGAGAGAGACAGAGAGAGAGACAGAGAGAGAGGGAGAGAGAGAGGGAGAGAGAGAGATCTTCCATCTGCTGGTTTTCTCTCCAGATGGCCACAATGGCTGGAATTGGGCAGATCCAAAGCCAGGAGCCAGGAGTTTGTTCCAGGTCTACCACACGGGTGCAGGAGCCAAGGATTTGGGCCATCCTCTACTGTTTTCTCAGGCCATAGCAGAGAGCTGAATTGGAAGTGGAGCCACTGGGACTCAAACCAGCACCCAAATTGGATTCCATCACTGCAGGCAGCAGCTTTTATCTGCTCCGCCACAGTGATGGCCCTGTGAAAATTTTTAAATCCACACTCACAAGGTGTCCTCATGAAAAATGCATGTTATGAAAAAAATCTCTATTACAAATATGGGGATGCATCAAAAATTTGGGGAATCTTAGTTAAACAATAATCTAATTTTGGTGCAAATACATTTGAAATCTGTGTGAAGCATTTTTGCAACATGCATTTTCCCTGAATTCATTGATGAGCACTCTATGCATGAATTTCAAAATTGCATAAAAAAGCTTATCTTTTAATTCTGTTTTCCATGTATTGTTTTAAGATTTATGTATTATCCCACTTGGGGGTGAGCCTCATCCAATCAAGCAGAGGCCTGAATAAAACAAAATGCTAGTCCTCTTCTACTTAAGAGAGATTTCCTCCTGCCTGACTTCCTTGATGGAGGACAACATTCGTTGGTCTTGCCTTCAGATTAAAACCCAACTCTTGCTGGGTCTCGTACAAGAACCACACCATCACCCGCCCTGGGTTTGAGGCATTCAGAATGGGACTAGACTACACCTTTGGCTCTCTTGAGTTTCCAGATGGCCAATGACCAAAGCTGGGATTTTCCAGTCTCCATAATCATGTGAGCCAATTCCTTATAATGAATATATAAATGTGATTTCTTATTATATATGATTTTATCTCAGCTTTTTGTTGTGAAGCATTGAATTGATTTTTAATGTTATACCATCCTTGCATACTGGAATAAATTCTACACAGTTGTGGTATACAATTTTTTGTTACATTATTTGAATTTGCTTTACTAATATTTTGTAGAAGATGTCTGCATTGATATCCTTGAATGATAATAGTCTTGGAGCTGGCACTGAGACTTAGCAGGTAGAACCACCACCTGCAGCACCAGCATCCTGTATGGGCTACGGTTCAAGTCCAGGCTGCTCCATTTCTGATCCAGCTCTCTGCTATAGCCTGGGAAAGCAGTAGAAGATGGCCCAAGTGCTTGGCCACCTGCACCTGCATGAGAGACCTAGAAGAAGTTCCTGGCTCCTGGCTTCAGATTGGCGCAGCTCCAGCTGTTGCGGCCATTTGGGGAGTGAACCAGTGGATGGAAGACATCTCTTTCTCTCTCTCTCTCTCTCTCTCTCTCTCTCTCTCTCTCTCTCTCTCTCCATCTCTCTGCCTTTGCCTCTCTGTAACGCTGCCATTCGAATAAATAAATAAATCTTCAAAAAATTATTTTAAAAAAGATGATAGCCTTTGATTACACTTCCTCAAAATGTTATTACCTGGCTTTGATAATGCTAGCTTTATACAGTGAATTAGAAATACTCTTTCTGCTTCTAAAATTTGGAAGGGATTTTAGAGAACTTGGTATTGTATCTTCCTTAATTATTTAGAATTCACCAGTGAAACAATGTGATCCTGGAACTTTCTGTTTTGGTAGGTTGCTAATTGTTTATTCAATTTATTTAGTAGATATTAACTTACTATATTATCCATTTTTCCTTGTGCGAATTTAGGCAGATTGCATTTTCTAAGACATTGTTCCATTTCATCTAAGTTCTCAAATGCATGGCATAGAGTTATTTATAATATACTTTATTTTACTTTGAATGTCTATGGGATGAGTAGTGATAGCCCTTCATTCATTTATTATATCGGCCTTTTTTTATTTTGCTTTGTTTTCAGATACCAAATCTTTTTTCCATGATTACTTTTTATTTTATTTAAGTTATACAAGTTTCAGTATTTCACATATATGGATTTAGGAACATAGTGGTACTTCCCTCCCTCTCACCAATGCTCCAATCCTACTTCCTCCTCCCTTTCCCATCCCCACTCTTAATTTTTACCCAGATCTACTTTCAGTTTATGTAATGATCATAAGGTTAGACCTACACTAAGTAAAAGAGTTCAACAAATAGAATGAAGAAAAAAAAAAAAGCTCTGTTCCTCAACAGAAGAGACAAGGACTGTAAACAATTATCAAATCTCAAAGTGTCCATTTTATTCTAATATATTGCATTTTAAGTTACTAGTTACCCCGATAAGGGAAAACATATGATATTATCTTTTTGGGACTGGTTTATTTCACTAAGTTTAATGGTGTCCAGTTGTATCCATTTTCTTGCAAACTACAGGATTCTTTTTTTAACAGTTCAGTAGTACTCCAGAGTAAATATATATCATAATTTCTTTATCCAGTCAATAATTGGTGAATATCTGGGTTGATTCTATATCTTAGCTATTGTGAATTGAGCAGCAATGAACATAGGAGTACAGATAACTCTTTCACATACTGATTTTTTTGGTTTGGGTATATTCCCAGAAGTGGGATGGCTGAATCATATGGTAGGTCTATATTCATATTTCTGCTGTATCTCCATACAGTCTTCCATAGTGGCTGCACCAGTTTACTTTCCCACCGATAGTGGATTAGGTTTTCTTTTTCCCCACATCCTCACCAGCATATTTTGCTTGTTGATTTCAGCATGAGAGTCATTTTAACTGGGATGAGGTGAAAACTCTTTGTGGTTTTGATTTGCATTTCCCTAATGGCTAGTGATCCTGAGCATTTTTTCAAGTGTCTGTTGACCATTTGAATTTCCTTTCTTGAAAAAATGCCTGTTAAAGTCCTTTGCCTGTTTCTTACCTGGATTGTTTGCTTTGTTGCTGTTGAATTTCTTGACCTCTTTATAGATTCTGAATATTAACCCATTATCAGTTTTATAGTTTGCAACATTTTCTCTCATTCTGCCAGTTGCCTCTTCACTTTGCTGAGTGTTTCTTTTGCAGTGCAGAGGTTTCTCGGCTTGATGTAATGCCATCTGTCAATTGTGGCTTTGATTGCTTGAGCTTCTGGGGTCTTCTCCAAGAAGTCTTTGCCTATGCCAATGTCTTGCAGAGTTTTCTCAATATTCTCTAATAATTTGAAGTTATTATGTGGTAGATTTAGGTCTTTGATCCATTTTGAGTGGATTTTTGTATAAGGTGTAGTTAAGGTTCTGGTTTCATACTTCTGCACACAGAGATCCAGTTTTCCCAGACCCATTTGTTGAAGGTACTGTCCTTTCACCAGAGACTGATTTTAGCTTCTTTGTCAAAAATAAGTTGGTTGTAGATGCATGGATTGATTTTTTGAATTTCTATTCTGTTCTATTGGTCCACACATCTGTTTTTGTTTTGATTGTAACTGCCTGTAGTATGTCTTGAATTCTGGTATTGTGATGCTTCCAGTTTTGTTTTTGTAGTATCAAATTGCTTTAGCTATTCGGGGGGCTCCTATGTTTCCATATGAATTTTAGCATTGTTTTTTTTCTAGATCTGAGAAGAATGTCATTGGTATTTTGATTGGGATCACATTGAATCTGTAAACTGCTTTCTGTAGTATGAATATTTTGATTATATTGATTCTTCTGATCCATGAACATGGACAATTTTTCCATTTTTTAATGTCCTTCTGTTTCTTTCTTTAATGTTTTATGATTTCTATTGCAGAGATCTTTGACATCCTTGGTTTAATTTATTCCTAGGAATTTGATCTTTTGTAAATACTTGTTGCCGTTGATTTCTCAACAATGTTGCAGTGGATTCGTTTCTGAGAGGAGCAGCATTGTGGGGGCAAGAACGGAGTCACCACCCAGACCCCGGGAGTTGGGTGAAAGTAGGCTTGAGGCAAGCAGACTGCAGACTCATTTATTACAGTTGGAACACCATCTTATATAGCCAAGATCAGCCAATCTGGTCAAGGGACGGTCTATGCCCCAACCAATCACAGCCTGTTGCCAGGCAGGCTCCGTTGCCAGGTGGGTTTCAAAGCCATTCCTGAGTAACTGACACTCGCTTGCCAGTGGCCACCTTGGCATGGCCTTCTCATTCCACCACAAATACTGTAAAGGGGATTGACCTTAAAAGTTTTTTCTGAGCCCTGGCATGGTCTGTGTGAACAAAGACTATTGATTTTTGTGTGTTAATTTTATATCCTGCTACTTTACCAAACTCTTTTATGAGTTCCAATAGTCTCTTATTGGAGTCTTTTGGATCCCCTATATGTAGAATCATGTCATCTGCAAATAGGGATAGTTTGACTTCTTCCTTTCCAATTTGTATCCCTTTGATTTCTTTTTCTTTCCTAATTGCTCTGGCTAAAATTTCCAGGAAAATATTGAATAGCAATGTTGAGAGTAGGCATCATTGTCTGGTTTCAGATTTTAGGGGGAATGCTTACAACTTTTCCCTATTCAATAAGATGTTGGCCATGGGTTTGTAAGAAATTGCCTTGATTGTGTTTAGGAATATTCCCTCTATACCAACTTTGCTTAAAGTTTCATCATAAAAGAATATTGTATTTTATCAAATGCTTTCTCTGCATATATTGAGATAATCATATAGTTTGTGTTCTTCAGTTTTTTAATGTGATGTATCACATTTATTGATTTGCAAATATTGAACCATACTTCAGATAAATCCCACTCGGTCCAGGTAATCTTTCTGATGTGTTGTTGGATTCGATTAGCTAGTATTTTTAAGGATTTTTGCATCTATGTTCATCAGGGAAATCAATCTACAGTTATCTTTCCCTGTTGTACCTTTTTCAGGTTTAGGAATTAAGGTGATGCTGGATTCATAGTAGTAGTCTGTGAGAATTTCCTCCTTTCAATTGTTTTGAATAGCTTGAAAAGAAATGGAATTAGTGCTTCTTCTGATACTTCAGCAGTGAATCATTCTGGTCCTGGGCTTTTCTTTGTTGGGATAGTCTTTGTGATTAATTCAATCTCTGTCTTGTTTATTGGTCTGTTTAGGTTTTCTGTGTCTTCATGGTTCAATTTTGGTAGGTTGTATGTGTCCAGGAATATATCAATTTCTTCTAGGCATCATAATTTGTTGACATACAGCTCTTTGTAGTAACTCCTGAGGATTCTTTTTACTTCTGTGGTATCTATTATTGCATTTCCTTTTTCTTCTCTGATTTTGTTGATTTTGGTCTTCTCCCTTTTTTTGGGTTGGTTTGGCCAATGGTGTATCAATTTTGTTTTTTTTTTTTTTTTTAAAATAAACTCTTCATTTCACGGATTTCATTGGTCTTTTGTACTTTTTGTTTCAATTTTGTTGCTTTTTTTAGGTCCCAGAGCTATACTGATAGTTCATTTATTTGATGCCTTTCCAATTTCTTCATGTAGACACCAATTGCTACAAACTTCCCTCTTAACACTGCTTTTGCTGTATCCCACAAGTTTTGATATGATGTATTGTCATCTTCATTTATTCCCAGAAATTTTTTAAATCCTCTTTTGATTTCTTCTATGATGCACTGTTCATTCAGGAGCATGTGGTTCAGTCTCCATGTGTTTGCATGTGTTCTAGAGATCCTTGAGTTGTTGATTTCCAGCTTCATTCCATTGTGGTCAGAGAAGATGTATGGTATGATTTTGATTTTTTTTTTTTAATTTTCTGAGACTTGCTTTACTGACTAACATGTGGTATAGCCTAGAGAAAGTTCCATGCACTGGTGAGAAGAATGTGTATTTTGCAACTATATGATGAAAAGTTCTTTATATATTTGTTAGGTCCATTTGGTCTGTAGTGTTAACTCTGTTGTTTCTTTGCTGGTTTTCCTTCTAGTTGATCTGTCCATTGTTGAAAGTGGAGTGTTGAAATCCCCCATTGCTATTGTATTGGAGTCTTTGTCTCCCCTTAGATATATGAACATTTCTTCTAAATAGACAGGCACCCTGTAATTGGCTGCATATACATTTATTATAGTAACATGTTCCTGTTGCATTGATCCCTTAACCATCACATAGTGCCCTTCTTTGTCTATTTTAACAGTTTTTGTGTTAAAGCATATTTTGTCTGATGTTAGGATCACTACCCTAGATCTTTTTGTTTCTGTTAGCATGAAATATCTTTTCACATCCTTTCCCTTTCAGTCTGCAGGTATCTTTGTTAATGAGATGTGTTTCTTGTAGGCAAGGACTAAATCTTGATTTTGGAATTTACATTGTGTTTTTGGACACAGCTTCTAAACTACAAGCTCCACGAGAATAGGGACTTACATTATTTTTGCTCACTGTTGTGTCTCCTTTGATAGTATAGGATTTGCCACACAATAGGCATACACTATCTATTGAATGAAACTGTACTATAGTAGCCAGGTAAACAAATGTTCCTGAACTCTAGACACCTCTCTGTATCACCCAGGGACTCATGGCAAGAAACCTGCAAAGTTCTTTTTATCTTATGGTTGAACTAATATTCTGTTTTTTGTTAGAAATCAATAGGAAGGGGCCAGCACTGTGGCTAAGCCTCCTCCTGCAGTGCTGGCATCCCATGTGGGTGACAGTTAGTGTCCCTGCTACTCCTTTTCCTATCCAGCTCTCTGCTAATGATCTGAGAAAATGGTGGAAAATATCCCAAGTGTTTGGGCCAGTACATCCACATGGGAAACCAGGAAGAAGCTCCTTTGTCAAGCTCAGCTCTGGCAGTTGCAGCCATCTGGGGAGTGAACCAGAGGATGGACCACCTTTCTCTCTGTCTTTAACTCTGCCTCATAAATAAATAAAAATTTAAAAAAAACAAAAGAGGGGCCAGCACTGTGGCACAGCGGGTTAACACCCTGGCCTGAAGCGCCGGGCATCCCATATGGCCACTGGTTAGAGAACCTGCTGCTCCACTTCCGATCCAGTGCTCTGCTATGGCCTGGGAAAGCAGTAGAAGATGGCCCAAGTCCTTGGGCCCCTGTACCTGCTTGGGAGACCCAGAAGTAGCTCCTGGCTCCTGGCTTCAGATCAGCGCAGCTCCGGCCGATGCGTCCAGTTGGAGAGTGAACCAATGGATGGAAGACCTCAATCTCTCTCTCTCTCTCTCTCTCTCTCTCTCTCTCTGCCTGTCCTCTCTCTGTGTAACTCTGACTTTCAAATAAATAAATAAATAAATCTTTAAAAAAAGGAAAAAAGAAAAGAAATCAGTAGGGAACATGAGCTACTCTGAGCATAAATCAGTCTGTGGTTAATTATTTGCTGTACCTAATCTTTATAATTGACAAGTTATTCCAAAAATTAATATTTAATCTGCTTGCTATCTCATTGACTGGCTGACAACCCCTCTGATATCAAACTCTGGTGATCACTGTACCAGGGAAGATTTGATCTCATGCTCCAGAAGTGTTGGCCTTTGACCTGGTCCTTGAGTTTGAACAGAATTTCAATATTTATTCCAGATATAGAGGTTAAAGGACAAAAAATAAATCATCAAGATAGAATAAGGCACAAAAATATACAAACGTTGTAAAAGAGGTAGGATGTCAATTAGGCCTTGAAAGTGGACAGGTTTTAGATGGACAGAGAGATCAGAGAGGACATCCCAGGCAAGCATATCTATAGGTAAAAAACTAAACATTTTCTTTTCCTTTTTTTTTTTTTTTAAGTGCAGAGGTGTGAGGTCAGGTCTGCCTGAAGCTAATATACATCTTTAGAAATAATTGGAGATACGCTCAGACATGTTAAGCGGGGGAGGAGAAAAGGTGACATATTTCAGAGACTTTGGAAATAAATCAGGGGTGTTTACATGTGACTGGGGAACAGGAATTCACTGCTGACTTTATGATTCAGGAAATCACTACTAATTCTGCTTTCGAGCTGAGTTGGGTTTTGGTATTCCACTTCATGACTCACTTGCATTTTGAACTGGAACACGCGATTTCATAGGCATACTTTCCAAATCTGAAAAATTAAGCTAACAGTATCTGCCTCTCATGTTTGTTGTAAGAATTAAACATGTATTAGATGGAAGTAAGTTTAACCTGAAGCTGGCTCCATACTTGGGTAATAAAGTTTAGCAGCTCTGTATTGAGTGAACTGCACCCTAGCTTAGTGTGTAACCTGACTTCAAATTGTACCCTGGTAACAAAGCAACTGTCAGCCAGTCATAACAGCTGACTGACTTTCCAACCAATCAGAGACTAAACAATGCCAAAACATAGCCATAGAAGGCAAAAGTTGACTGTAACAAATCAGGTTGTTTCTGTGTATCACTGCCTTTTCTCTAGGGATACAACTTGTACATCTGATGAGGTGGAGCATTCAAAACCATTTTCTTTCTTCTCTGTTCTTGCTCAAGTGGATTTTGTTAAAGTTAACCAATCTAAGTTTTTCTTTTAAAGTAATAAATGTGAAAAGTCTCAACACAACATCTGGTGAAACATTATATACTCCTCAGAAGTGGAGTTTATCCAGACTAAAGAGTTAAATCCTCAAGGAAATGCTGTGTGCTTGCAGTCCAGCCAAGCCTGGAGTTGCCATTTCCTGTGCA
This sequence comes from Oryctolagus cuniculus, assembly GCF_964237555.1. NCBI lineage: Eukaryota > Metazoa > Chordata > Mammalia > Lagomorpha > Leporidae > Oryctolagus > Oryctolagus cuniculus. The sequence continues at coordinate 113,043,860 of NC_091438.1, forward strand.
AAGGTGACTAGTAATACCAGACTTTAGCTCACACACTCTCCGTGAGCAGTGAAGGAGCTGAGCAGAACCATCAATGGCTACAGAAACTACCTGAAAGCTGATGCTGAGTGCAGACATTGGAGATGCTGAGATCAGTACTTAACCAAAGATATGAAGAACGCTAGATTAAAGAACAAGTTTTGCCTGGAATTTTGTTTCCTGAATGGGGCAGAAGGGACTCAGGTTGGTTCCAAAATCATATATTAGGCAACTCAAGGTTTTAGAAATCAGGGTAATGATTATACCTGAAGGAGTCAGGACTGGAAAGTGTACAAGGTAGGTTGGTGGTAATATTCTAATTCCTATTCTGTAAACTAGTGACACAGGAGCCCTGAATTATGTACACAAGGATGGACTCACAATCCAGACTCCTTTAAAAACTGTTTTTGTTTTCTTTTCTTTGCAGGTGATAGAAAAGTTCCCTTTCATTAAAATAAAGTCATTCAATTTTATAAAACAGTTTCATTTCATAGACAAGGCTGTGAAAATGGAATCAGATTCAGGTAAAAGTTCTAGAATATCTGATACCTACCAGGTTTTCAGTAAAAATGTGGACTCTTATACATTCTGAACAGTCTCCCCTGGACATATGCCAGTTGAAGTTCTTTACTACAATTATTTGACTATCTACTGTGAGAAAGACAAATTACACCCGATTTCTCCTCAGTCTCGAAAGAGCCCTTTTGGATTAAGACACCAGTTAGTCCCATGTCCCATATCATATCAGAGAACCTGGTTTTGAATCCTGGCTCCAATTCTTGATGTGAAGTTCTTGGTAATATGCACCGTGGGAAGCAGCAGGGATGGCTTAAGGTCATTGAGTCCCTGCTGCCTAAGTGTGAGGCCTGGATTGAATTCTGGCTCCCAGCTTTTGCCCCAGCCATTGTAGCCATTTGCAGATGAATCAGCAGATGGAAGCACGCTCGCTCTCCCTCTCTTTCTCTCTCTCTCTTGCTCTCCCTCTCCCTCTTTCTCTCTCTTCCCCTCAAATCCTTATTTAAAAACAACTGTTTCTGGTAACTATAAAGTTTTTCATTTTAATGAAGTCCAACTTACCAATTTTCTTCCATAAAATATTTGTATTTTATCTAAAAAGCCATTGCTGAACCCATAATCATTTAAATTTTTCCTGTTATTTCCTAGAAGTTATATATTGAGTTGTACATTTAGAACTATGATTTGCTTTGATGGAGATTTTTGTTAAAAATGTAATACCTGAGTCTAGGTTCATTTTTTTTCCCATGGAATGCCTAATCATTCCAGCAGCACTTGTTGAAAGATTACCCTTTCTCCATGAAATTGCATTTGCTCCTTTGTCAAAGATCAGCTGATTTGTGTTTGTGGACATGTATTTCTTCAGTTTCTATTATATTCCACTGATCTGTGCATCATCTATTGCTTGTAACACACCGTCTCATGGTGAGCCTTATGGAATGGTGTCAGCCGCACTTTGCTCTTTAGTACTATGTTTGTTATCCTAGTTATTTCATCTTTCTGTATAATTTGGAAATTAGTATACAAGTTTACAAAAAACACGATTGGAAAGTACAGAGAGTTCCCATATAGCACTTCACTATCTCCCATGCCACTGAGCTTCTCCTGTTAATATCAATAATAGCAAGGTATATTTGTTAAGTTGATGGCTCAGTACTGATTCATTATTATTTTTTAAAAGTCCATAGTTTACACTAGGTTTGACTCTTTGCACTGTGCATTCCATAAATATTTTGCCATTCTGAATCTTTTGCTTTTCTGTACCATCTTTAGACTCATTTTTTCAATATCTACAAAGTAACTTGCTAAGATTTGTATTGGGATTTCACACATATATATGTATATGCAAATGTAGATGAACTAGCACATTGACAATATTGTCTTTCCATAGATGGAATATTTCTCTTTTTGTTTACATCCTTTTTTATTTCTTTCAGGAAAATTTGTTATTTTCCTCATAAACATATTTATATTTATGTACTTTGTTGGATATATACAAGTAAGTATTTTTTATTTTAAGTAGTTCATATTTTCAGCTTTATAAATGTATTCAAGGCAAATATATATATATATATTTTCAAGGTGTCCAGTGTCATATTTTATGTAGGTATACATTATGAAATGATTACCACAATCATGATAATAATACATCCATCTATTGTGTGTGGAAGAATGCTTAAGATCTTCTCTTGGCAAATTTCAATTACATGATACTTTGCTATTAGCTATAGTCACCAAGTGGCATACTAGGGCTGAAAACTTACTCATCTTATAACTGTTTTTTTTTTAAGTTTTCTTATTAATTTATTTGAAAGAGTTACACAGAGAGAGAAGCAGAGGCAGAGAGAGAGAGAGGTCTTCTATCTGCTGGTTCACACCCCAGGTGGCCATAATGGACAGAGTAATACACCTGTCAGGCCAGGTGGCAGCTCAGCAAAGAACTGAATGTCCCATCCATGTGTAGGCTGGTGTTTTAATGGGTATGAGACCAAGTTCTGCACACTGTTCCCCCACCTCTACTCCCAACCAGTAATGCAATAATATCACCACACACACACACACACACACACGGATATTACTACAGGCTATTATCAGGCAGAAATTTTCTCCAAGAACTAGGCCTCCTCTGGTATGTTTCCCAGTGAGTGGGGGAGGTTGGATCCCCCTCCCTTGAAATGTTATCGGACAGGAAGATCATAGGCCTGGATCTCCCCTAAAATGTTGCCTTTTCATACGCAACTGCTGCTTTCAAGGCATCTGTGTTCTGTGGATGGAGATGCCCAAATTATACTGTGGGGATCCAAAGCCCTGGCTGACTTGGAGAGACACCCAGCTAGACCTAGTCCAGGTTGTTGTCTTATAACCAGGAGACATAGACAGTGGTGAGCAGAAAGTGGGGTGTACACACTCAGACATGAGTCCCAGCAACTTCATGAGAGAGAATTGCTTCCACTTAGCTAGGGCCATCCTTTTCAAGGGATGGGGGAGGAAGCTTGAGGCAGAGCCTGATTGAAGATCCCAAGGAGGCAGGATTTGGGGAGGGGCTGTGGTACACTAGGTGATCTCTGGGAAGGTGCACAAGGCATCTCTTGCCTGATGGAAAGTGAGGCTTAGATGCATGAAGAGGAGTGAGTGTGTTGAATTTTCATCCATGACGGATCAGCATGGAAGGTGATGGGATCTGGCTGGTGCACATACTAGGGTGTCAGGAGTCCTCAGCTCCTTGTCCCTCTGAATCCCTGCCTCCCTCACATCATCCAGGCCTGTTAACCACAAGAATCTGCATTCTTTTTCCTATTCTCACATACACACAGGCTCATGTCTATCTTCCTGCCTAATAATTTCACCCAGTATAATGTCCTCCAGCGTGGTCCATGCTGCTGCAAATACCACAATAACCTTCTTGGAACCTATTTTGAATTATTTGAACTTTAAGGGTATGTAGCCTGTTGTTTTTCTAGAAATTCAGAAAGTTTACAGCCTTTATTTCTTCAAATATGTTTCTGCTCCTTTCCACCTGTCATCTCTGGTGCTCTGATTACACAGATGTTGGTGTGCTCAATAGTGTCCACACATGTCTGAGGCTGTGTTCATCAGTTCTCATCCTGTTTATCAGATTGCATAATCTCTTTCCGGCCATCTCCAAGCTGACTAATTATTTCCTCTTCCAGTTTACATCTGCTGTTAAGTTCCTTTAGGAATTTTTTTTTAATTGTTATTGTACTTTTCAAATCTAAAAACCCCAATTGGTCATTTTCATGAATTCTACCTTACTATTAATATTCTCCGTCTGATAAGACATTGCCACCATACTTTCCTTTACCTCCATGCTCAAGGCATGGCTTCCCTAATTTGGTGAAAGCTAATGTCCCTTACATCCCCACAGAGTAAAGCCTCTGATGTCACTCCACCCAGGGCGCAGACTTGGGGTGCACACAGTCACAAGAGGATGACCTTGGTTTTAGTAGGGTTCTCTTTGTCCTTTTCTCTGTTCTCTATTAAGCTGTCTGTCTGTGTTATACTCAGTTGCTAGTCTCCACTAACTTCCAGATGACTGCACTATGGTTTTCAACAAAGCCCTGGGACACAAATTGAATCACAATCTGATTCTATTAAATTTGGCCCTCCTTCTCAGGAGGCTGCTCTTTGAGATCTGGTCTGACCTCGGGAAAGCTGTTCTTAGCTTTCTCTTTCCCTGATTGAAAACTTCTAGCTTGCCTACAGTTCTGCTTCTTGTTCTAGAGCTACTAGCTTCCTCCTAATTGCTTACCACAAAAATCTCTATTGTTGAGGCATTGTCTCTGTTCTTTGTGGCTAATCTCTCCCACTGTAGGGGTGGCCCTTGGTTCTGGGAGCAGCTGGGATGCAGTTGTTGTGGCCCTGTGTTCTTAGCCTATTGGCCTGGGTTGATGTTCCTGCCCTTCAAGTGGACTCTCGGATGCAGGAGGGTATTTTTGGGCTTCTCAGGCACACTTGCCTAGAATAACGTTTCTGTAGCATGGAGTTGAGAGGTTGAGGGGCGTGGGAAACGCTGAGCACCTTTCCCTCTCAAAGAGATACTGTGGCTTCAACTGGGATCCAGGGAAATTGTTCTTGGCTACACTGTGTGCCTAGAATGGAGTTTCTGTCATAATGAGCTGGGGACTGGGGGATGGAGTGGGTAACGGCTCAAAAGCCACAAACTCACTGTTGTTTTAGTTTTTAACTGAAGTTTTGCCAGTTTTTCTTGAATAAAAGGTTCTTGGCTTGCTGTACGCCCCCAGAGTCTTCCATGACTGTGTTTTGTAATTTTCGCCAATGGCAGTTGTTTCATTGGGGAGAGGGTTTGTGGAGCTCCTCAACCTGCCATTGTGGAAGTCATTCCCCTTTACAATTGGTCTGATGCAAAAAGAAAGAGGGGGGAGGATGAAGATAACAGAGCTGATATCTACTGATACAGGAACAGGTAAATACCCTGTGGCATAAAAATTGAATACTACCTAGCCACGCCTATCAATCAAGAGAGTTCTCAAACACATGATACTGAGAGAAAAAAGAACAGCTATAGATTCATCCTTCTAAAATAACATGTAAATATGAGACTCATTCTATGGATGCACAACAGCAATGAAACAGGAAGAAGGATGCAGTCTTTTCATAAGAGATTTTTCATGACCCTTTTGAAGGCCCCTTGCATGCATAAATTTTAAAATATTTGACATTAAAATAAACTTACCTTCGAATTTCATTTTTCCATGAACTTTCTGAAGTGCCCTCACATCTATCTGGACTTTGAATAGATGGCTGAGACTTTCATTCTCTTTTCTTTTTTTAATAAGGTGTCATAAGCACAATGCGTATCTCTTTGTTGAGTACATGAATCTCTGCCATATTATTCCACAACTATCTTGATGTTTTGTATACCACACAAATGGCGAGACACAGGTAAGTGCCCAGAATGGTATGGAAGGTTGGGACCTGAGGACCAACACTCATGGTGTTTCAGGGGTTGTCCTCCACGGAAGGTGGGCACACGCGGCTACACTTTATCAGGCCCCAGTCTCTTTCCTTTGGCTTCCAGTTCCTGTGTCTGCACTGTGTGATTAAGTCAGCTCCTTACTGAAGAGTAACTCACTCAAGGTAAGGCTGGCCCTGCAGGAGTCCGGATCGCTAGACCTGGAATTCCTTGGTCAACTCTATGGCCAATGTTCTACTGCTAATCTCTATATTGAGATGTTTTGCAGAAACTTGAAGTCCTGATCAAGCCAGGTCATAACCAGTCTATCAATAAATAGTCCCCAGAAGGGTTGGAGTGCACTCAGCACAGCACCTTCAGGAGAAGAACACACCAGCCTCCTATTGCTGAGCCATCCAAAGAAGGCTGCAAGCACTGGGGACCAACCAAGGGCCCACCCAGGAGCTGCTCCTGCACGGCTCACCCCTCTCCCACTTTATAAGATTCACAGCGCCCTTAATCCCTTAGGGTGTCCTGGAATCTTGACAATAGCTGTGGGACTCCTTGCTCTGTGCATTGCAAAACAAACTCCTACTTTCTTCCACCACTTCTGTGTCAGTATTAATTGACATGCTGCACAGAGGGCGAGATGACCCAGTTTGGGGGGTTATGCGACAATGTAACCACTTTTGGGGTTTTCTATAACGACAGGATGGACCAAAAGAGATGGGGAGTAAGAGATTTTGTCAACAAATGCTAATTGAGCACCTGTCATGGACAAAGCTAGTGCTGAAAGTGTTGATGTAATAATCCTTTTTAATCTTCAAAACACTTTCAAATATAGGGTGTTAGAGGCTCTGTTTCAGACCACGCACTTAGTACCTGGCCTGTCTCCTCAACAGCGTGGCGGTACTGCACAAAGCATCTCTTGCATAACTTTGTCAAAACGAAATAACACATAAAGCGGCAGCAGTGCTGCCTGGCACATAGTAAAAGCCCCGAAAATATTCGGTGCTGTCCTTTCCATTTGCCAGGCACGGTGATGGTCACTGAGATGGTGACCGAAAAACACATGCTTAAATTAACCCAAGAACCCAACTGCACCCGAGGAAGCCCTGCGTTCTAGCTCTTAGTCTTTTCCAGGATCAGAACGCACTCCCCAGGAATCCGGCGCCTGGCCCGTCTGCCAGAGCTGCTGGGGGCGGGGCGCTGGGTGGGGCGGGGTTATGCGAGGGGGCGGGGCGCTGGAGCGGCGCTGCGCGGGCGGACGCCGAGACCGGGCCTGGGAGGCGACGCGAGTGAGAACGTCGGAGGAGGGGCGTGGCGGGAAGGGGCGTGGCCAGAGAGGTTGGGGCGGAGCCGGGAGCGCGGAGAGGGCACAGGCGGATACCGTCGCTTGTTCCGTCAGACAGAGAGTGACCGGACGCCCGAGCCATGGTCGCGGCGCTGAGCTCTCTAGCGGCCGCCCTCGGGGCAGGGCTCCATCCCAAGACTCTGCTGCTGGGGGCCGTCGCCTTTCTGTTCTTTGCCTACTTCCTCAAAACGCGACGTCCCAAGAACTACCCGCCCGGGCCCTGGCGCCTGCCTTTCCTGGGCAACCTCTTTACTTTGGACATGGAGAAGTCGCACCTGCAGCTTCAGCAGGTAGGAGCGGGCGATGGTGTCCGGCTGGTCCTGTCCCAGCCCATGCTCTGCAGGATGACGGACATTCCGGGGGCCGGGGGCGGGAGGTCGTGCGGCTCTGTAGCCGGTGTTGAAAACCTGGTAAATCTGCTTCCACAGCTGCGTTTTCCTCACTTGTCCGTTGGCCTGACCCCATCCGACCTTTCTACAGGTGGGCTGTTAGGAATTTTTTACTGTTTAAGTGTGCTAGAGGCACGTTATGTTCCTCGACTCATTTAATTTTGTATTACCTTGTTAAACATAACTGGGACATCTCTTTTATACCATGATTATCTTATCCTCTTTTATATTATTTTCCTTTAAAAAAAAAATGCTGTACTTGCCTTCTCTTATATGTGCAATGGTGACACCACTACCTGAACCCTTATCTCACCTGACTGCCTCCCACCACCGCCCTGAGCCCCTCAGCTTCAGCCTGCCCCACCCGCCTCTGCAGAGCCCTCACTGAAGTGATGACTTAGAGAGCTCCTTCCTCGGCTTAAATGTTCTCAGTCCCTCACCGGGGACACTTCTTAACCCCTCTTTCTAATCATGCCCTCCTCAGGCTGCCTCACCTGATAACCCTGAATTCTTTAAAGTTCTCCCAGACATCACCTTCTCAAAAATCCTCAGCTGGTGTCCTTGCCACTCAGCACAGGTATCTTGCTGAGAGACAGCGCTGCGACAAGTGGTCATGACATTAAATAAAATGTCCATCATTAACATGGCTTGTAGTCCACGACAAACACTAATTTCCTTTTCCCCACGAATGCCCAGAGTGCTTTGAACATGGCCATGGAGCAGGCATTAGGCACAGCCAGTGAGACATGGCTTGAGACAGGCACCTACTATATCAGAGTGCCCATTCAAGACCCGGCTCCTCAGCTTTCTGCTGATTGACACCCAGGAGGCAGCAGGTGATGGCTCAGGTATCTGGCTCTCTGACACCAACAGGGGAGATGCAAATGAAATTCCAGGCCTCTGGCTTCAGCCTCATCCAGTCCTGACTGTTGCAGGCATTTGAGATGTGAACCGTCTCTCCTTCTCTGTCTCTCTACCTTTCAAATAAAGTGAAATTAAATAATTAAAATTTTAAAAAATAATAAACACATGCCAGTGTACCCAAGAACACATGGACAAGGTTTTATCGTTCTACAGGAGAAACACCAAACTGGTAACACTAAGTGGCACGCTAGTCACAGAATTTTAAAGCTGGGCTCCTAAACCTGTGCCTTTGTTTAAGGAATGTGTAATTTCCAAGTATTTGAACATTTTCCTTTTATCCTTTGATTAATGAGTTCTAGTTTGGTTTCAATATGTTCAGAGGACGTGCTCTGTGTGATTTCAATTCTTTTAAAGCATGAGGTCTATGTAATGAGGCAAGATGTAGTCTACCATGATGAATGTGCCATGCATACTGTAAAAAAATGTGTATTCTACTGTTGGAGAGCGGCATGTTCTATATATATCAATCAGATCTTATTGGGCAATGGTAGTCAGCTCTTAACTTGCCAGCTTCATATCTGCAGAATCTATCAGTTGTTCAGAGAGGCATGTTGACACCTCCATTTGTGTTTCTCCATTTCTCCCTTCAGTTTTGGTAGTGTTTCCTTTATGTATTTGGAAATTCTGTTTTTGTGCATAGTATATATCTAAGATTGTCATATCTTCTTGGTGAAATGACCTTTATATCCTCTGTACTTTGGTCGTTTTATTTTCCTGAACATCTGGTAGACAGTTGTTTATCAACTCATTTTTAATTAGTATCTCTTGTTCTGGTCATCCACCAGCACCGTCATGTATGTGTGTGGCCCGTGGGAAGGGGGAAAGAAGGTAGCTCCCACTGAAGGATGTGACGCAGAAGATGCACACATAACCACTGTTTACATCCCACTGGCCACATCTAGAGAGTCTCGAAAATGTGAGTAGGAAGTCATGTCGCCAGTAGCAAGAGAAGGAGAATATCTTCAGCTTTTCTGTTGAGAGTAAGACCAGCAGAATGTGTTGAATAGAGCCCAGATCTTATGCCTACTCACTAGCTATGTGATGAAACTCCATGCCTCTTTTTTTCTGAAAACTAGGAATATTTTATAAGATTATGATAAGACTGAAATATATCAATGACTATAAAATGAATGTCAGAATTCCCAGGACATAGTTGAAACTTCTGTATTTTCTTCTCCTCTCCTTTCTTCAAAAGCTTGTACAGCAAATTCAGGGAAAGCCAGTGGTATGCCAGGCTTCATTTATCTGACCTGGTACTGATGTGCTCTGTGAACCCACTATGGTCTCTGCCCCTCCATTCCTTTGTTGATATCATTACTACAGTCTTCTTTCTTTTTGAAAATGTTTTTAAATATTATTTTCATCTACTTGAACAGCAGAGAGACACAGAGAGAAAGGGAGGAAAGAAGGGTGGGGAGAGAATGAGAAGGGGAGGGAAAGGGAGAAGGAGGGAGAGAGAGAGAGGAGAGAGAGTCAGAGAGATATTGACTTTCATCCACTAATTCACTCCCCCCAAATGCCTCCAACATCCAGGGATGGGCCAAGCTTAAGCCAGTAGTCCAGAACTCCATCTGGTCTCCCACATGGGTGTCAGGGTCCAAGCGCTTGACTTGTCATCTTTTGCCTTTTGGGATGCATTAGCAGGAAGCTGGATCAGTAGGGGAGGAGCCAGTACTCTAACCAGCACTCTGATATGGGATGGGGCTTTGCAAGTGGCAGCTTAACCAGCTGCACCACAACACTCAACTGTAGTGCTCTCTTTCTAAAATATACTCACTGAACTATCAGTAAGAATAATTTTATAACTAGTCTTAGTATTATGATTCCTTATCACAACAATCCTCAAGCTGATAACTAGGAATATTCCTCATTTTATAGATCTAGGAAATAAGACGCAGAACATTTAACTGTTTGCCAGAAATAACAGAAAATACGAAGCAGAACCTGTGCCTCCAGTATCCAGTTTCTTAAACACTCACTTCTGTCACCTCTGCACCCTCACATATCTTCAGACCTCTGAATGCAAATCAAACAAGTGGCTGGCATTAAGACTCTTCTCAGTCTGGCCCGCGTTACCTTACCAACTTTGCCTGGCATTGTGCTTGTCCACTGGGGAGATACATTTTCCAAGAACCTGTGCCAGCCACTGGTCTTCCTGGGGCTCCTAACTGTCCCCATTAGACAGTTTGCTGTACAGGATGGTCATCATAAGGGTTGATTATTGATCTGTATGTTATATGGTTGTTGATAGTGAGCTTTTTTTTTTTATTTGACATGTAGAGTTATAGATAGTGAGAGAGAGACAGAGAGAAAGGTCTTCCTTCCGTTGGCTCACTCCCCTAAGGGTTGCTATGCCTGGCACTGTGCCGATCCGAAGCCAGGAAGGAACCAGGTGCTTCCTACTGGTCTCCCATGCTTAGGAGCCCAAGCTCTTGGACCATCCTCCACTGCCCTCCTGGACCACAGCAGAGAGCTGGACTGTAAGAGGAGCAACTGGGACTAGTACCCAGCACCCCAACCGGCACTAGAACCTGGTGTGCCGGCACCATAGGCGGAGTGTTAGCCAAATGAGCCACGGCGCTGGCCAGTTGTGAGCTTCTTGAAGTAAAGCACTTGTTGAATCCCCCAGCACCTAGCCTTGACCTACCTACCACATGGTCAGTGCTCTTTAATTAATGTGCCCTATACTCTGGTCAGATTGTAGCCTCTTATCCCCAAACAGCCACATTTTCCTGCCTGTGCACCTGCATATGCTGTGTCTGCAACCTAAAATTCCCTGGCCTTTATATGACGTATCTTCTGCTGGCACCCTGCCCATCATTTAAGATCTGACTCAATTAATATTTCTTCCTAGAAGTTTTTCATTGGTATCTGAAGTGGAAATTCACCTCTCTTACCATAGCTCCTTTACTTTTTACCAACAGTATGGCATATGTCATCTTATGCTACACATTACAATTGTTTTTCTGCACAGCTGGCCTCTCTAAAGGGACTTTGACACTAGGAAAGCAGCATACCCCCACTGCTGTTTGTCTTGCCTCTGTGTGGATCATAACAATGCCAGAAAATGGCTAGCAACTCTTGAGCACCTCATAAAATCTTATTGAATTGAGCTTGAATCTGATTACTGCAGACTGTTCTCAGAAATTAGCATGGCCCAAGAGCTAACTGTGAGACCATTATTCTTAGACCATACACAGTTATATGTATTCACGTGTACAGGATTTTACTGGAGAGCAGATCCATGACACACACCAGGTTTTCAAATATTCTATAACTCAGAAAAAATGAAGACTCTCTAATTGGATGGAAATGCTTTTTAACTATAAAAGTAACAAATACACATTGGGACAACAATTTATGATACAGATTAACAAGACAGTGAGATAGAGATGGAGTGAGAGCAAGAAAGAAAATCTTACTCCTCCTTGTGTGTGACCTGCCATCAACACACTTGCACGCACACACTCACACCCTCACATTCACACACAAACCAAGCAGTACCTCTACAGGACCTTGGTATATATTTTTCCTGATTTGCATGTAATGCAAATAAAATTTCATTTGTAATTTTTTATTAAAGATTCTATGTATCAATAAAAACTGAACACCCCAATACAGAAATGTTTGAAGTACAGAAACAAGTGATATTTTAAAATGCAAATACAAATTGAGGAGAAGATGTTAGACCTTAGGGGATACAGAAGCATGCACCTTTTCTGTGCTCATGATGAGTCACCCAGACACAGCTCAGTGTGGGGAAGCCAGGAAACAGACCTCCCTGCTGCTGGTGGGAATGTGAATGGTAGTCTTTCCCTACCCTCCCTTTCTGTCTTCATTCTATGGGTTCTTAGATTTAAGAATTTAGAATAAATAGAATCACTCCCAACTTTTTTTAAAGATTTATTTATTTACTTGCAGTGCAAACTCTTCTGTCAATATCTCTTGATCATCATGATTTAACCTCTTGTTTCATTAAACTCACTTCTAATTTTTCTTTATAATAAACATTTATTTTGTCTGTCTTATTTTGCCATCACTTTTAATGCTAAATGTTACATTTGGAATATTTTTTCATTTTATTTTTTAAGATTTATTTATTTATTTGGAAGGCAAAGTTACACAGAAAGAGAAGGAGAGGCAGAGAGAGAAAGAGAGATCTTCTATGCACTGGTTCACTCCCCAACTGGCCACAATGGCTGGAGCTGTGCCGATCTGAAGCCAGGAGCTTCTTCCAAGACTCCCACATGGGTGCAGGGGCCCAAGGACTTGGGCCATCTTCTACTGCTTTCCCAGGCTGTAGCAGAGAGCTGGATAGGAAGTGGAGCAACCTGGACTTGAACCATTGCCCATATGAGATGACGGCACTATAGGCAGCAGCTTCACCTGCTACACCACAGCACTGGCCCCTAATTTTATTTTATTTATTTGAGGGGGAGAAAAAGAGAGAAAGTGAAGGAGTGTGAGATCTCTCATCTATTGGTTGATTCTCCAATTGCCCACAACAGTTCAGGTTGAGCCAGGTCAAAGCCAGTAGCTGGCAACTCAATCCAGTCTACCACATGGGTGGCAGAGACACAACTATTTAAGCCATCACCTAATAGGTCCTAGAATGTAGATTAGCAGGAAGCTGGAATTGGGAGCAGAGCTGAGACTCAAACCCAGACATGTGATATGGGATGTGGGTGTCCCTAGTAGTGTCTTAACCATTAGGCCAATTGCCTGCACCTACATTTGCAGTTTTTATTCCTAATGTTAAATTTTCTGCTTCCTGTTGCTTTTGTTTGCCTTTTTATAGTTTATGTTTCAACCCTTTTGTCTTTTTCTATTTTCATTTCTGATGTTAAGCCTGTCTTAGCTTTATGAGCCATTTTATTTTTATGTCCTTTTTGTTTCCTTACCCTCTGTCTTTCTTCTTTTTTTTTTTTTTTACCTTTTATTTAATGAATATAAATTTCCGAAGTACGACTCATGGGTTACAATGGCTTTCCCCCCCATACCGTCCCTCCCACCCACAACCCTCCCCTTTCCCACTCCCTCTCCCCTTCCATTCACATCAAGATTCATTTTCGATTATCTTAATATACAGAAGATCAGCTTAGTATACCTTAAGTAAGGATTTCAACAGTTTGTTCCCACACAGAAACATAAAGTGAAAAATAATAGATGACTTTTTTTTTAAATGATGATGAAATCAGATCAGACCTATTGTCATGTTTAATCCCAGTGAGAGTCAAGTTGGGAATTGATAATTTCTTTTTCTTTTTTTTTTTTTTTTTACAGAAGATCAGTTTAGTGTACATTAAGTAAAGATTTCAATCGTTTGCACCCCCATAGAAACACAAAGTGAAATATACTGTTTGAGTACTCGTTATAACATTAAGCCTCAGTGTACAGCACATTAAGGACAGAGATCCTACATGAGGAGTAAGTGCACAGTGACTCCTGTTGTTGACTTTACCAATTGACACTCCTGTTTATGGCATCAATAATCTCCCTATGCACCAGTCATGAGTTTCCAAGGCTATGGAAGCCCCTTGAGTTCTCCGACTCTTATCTTGTTTAGACAAGGTCATAGTCAAAGTGGAGGTTCTCTCCTCCCTTCAGAGAAAGGCACCTCCCTCTTTGAAGACCTGTTCTTTCCACTGGGATCTCACTCACAGAGATCTTTTTGCCAGAGTGTCTTGGCCTTCCATGCCTGAAATACTCTCATGGGCTTTTCAGCCAGATCCGAGTGCCTTTAGGGCTGATTCTGAGGCCAGAGTGCTATTTAGGACATCCGCCATTCTATGAGTCTGCTGAGTATCTCACTTCCCATGTTGGATCACTCTCCCCTTTATTTATTCTATCGGTTAGTGTTAGCAGACACTAGACTTGTTTATGTGCTCCCTTTGACTCTTAGTCCTTTCATTATGATCAATTGTGAACTGAAATTGATCACTTGGAATAGTGAGATGGCATTGGCACATGCCACCTTGATGGGATTGAATTGGAATCCCCTGGTATGTTTCCAACTCTACCAATTGGGGCAAGTCAGCCCGAGCATGCCCCAAATTATACATCTCTTCCCTCTCTTATTCCCACTTTTATGTTTAACAGGGATCACATTTCAGTTAATTTTCAACACTTAAGAATAACTGTGTGATAATTACAGAATTAAACCAGTCATATTAAGTAGAACAGACAAAAAAAAAATACTATGAGGGAAAATGTATTAAGTTGTCCATTAGCAGTCAGGGCTATGCTGATCAAGTCACCATTTCTCATAATGTCTGAGAAGTGTATTGTGCATTACAAAGAGCTCTCAGTTGCCCTCTGGATCATTTACTCTTTGTAAAGTTATTGGCACAGTGATGAGGTTCATTTTAAGCATTGTTAGATATCACCATAATCAATACTGGGAGGTTATTTGACTTATCCATGTTTATACAATGATGAAACCATAAAGTCTTGATCCAATTCTGTTGAATTAGAAAAATACATAGAGGGCTGGTAGAGACAGAATGCTAAAATTCATTGTAACTGAGATTTTCAGCTGTTCCAAAAACTTCTTTATTGAATATTTGAAGTTAGTCCAGAAATCCTTCTTGTAAAGCCCAAAAAGTTCACCAAGGCATTCAACAAGATGAAATCAAAGAATTCGCTTGATCTGTATGGACCCATTACTGCCATTTCTTGGAAGCAATACTTGTACTTTAGAGGCAAACTGGCTTGAGATTGAAACTTGGTTCTGCCCTTTGTAGCAAGACAGGGACACACCATGCTAGAAATGAATATTTAATGGGAGACTCTGGGCCAGAAGAACAGAGGAAGTATTCAGTTCAGGCTTGATCTTTAATCTGGGAGCAAGGTGATAGGATGAGACTGAATCCATTATGTATGCTTTGATTGAGTAGGGGTGGGACTATAGGACTGGGACTCAGAGTGACATAGTAACCAGTGAGTGCATGCTGGTGGAGATGGGAGAGAGGGACCACAGACACCTGGAAGAATGGGACCCTCTTGTTTCATATTAGTGCCTGCAGCTAGACACAGTCTGGGCAGACAAAAGGCAAGTTGGGAAGGACTTTGATGAGTGGCCATATACTATCAGTATTCAACCAATATTTGCACTTACTGGCACAGCCGTGCCATGTCCATGCATGGACATATTCACCCAATTCCCCAAAGTCCCTCACTCGCTTCTACCTCTCATTCCCACTAAACACTGAGGCCCTGGAGCCATCGCAGGTTCATGTCTTTGTCCTCTGGTCTTACATAATACCTGGCAGATTCCTTCAACTGCCCAATAGCTTTGTCACCTTGACTACAAAACTTCAGCTGTAACCCATTTTGCTTTTCTGAAAGACAAGAATGTCCTTACAACTACAGAGGGGTTGTGAGATGAATGAGATAAAACACGAGAAGGGCTTCACTGAGCAGCCCGTGAACATGGCTGGCTGTGAACATGAGCGTCTTCCTCTGGCTCCTCAGTGTGCTCTTGGCCTGTGTTGCTACCAGCAAGAATCCACGTCTGTTTGTACACAGAGCTCATTCATCCCCTGGAGACTCGCTGGGTGGCTGTGTGCCTGGAACCAGAAAACAAAGTACCTTTCATATCATCACTTTCTTTCTGCCTCACAGAACCCTTCAAGGGAGAAATAATTTTCTCCCTTTTATAGTCAGGGGGCTGAGTCTCAAAATGTGAAGCAACATTCTAAAAGCCCACACCTAGTGAACTACTGAGCCAGAATTTCATATAACTCAGAGATAGAATGCTTTTCTCCATACCTGACCCTGCCCTGTAGTGCACTTTATATTCACTAGCACATGTTGAGGAATGGGACGTTGTCTTCTACCATCTTCTACTCAAACAGAAATTACGGTTTACGAAGAAGCCCGCACTTTCTATACCAGACTGATATGAATCATGTCTCAGCTCCTAGGTAGGTCACACATGCTGTACTCTCTGCCTTTACTAGACTCAAGGCTACTTAAAGATAAAGACCTTGTTTATTTTATGACAGTTACATCTTCGTGCCTTGTTCTAGGAACACATGGTGGATGTACACTCTATTCATATTGATTGAATGTAGGAATGAAATGTTTTATAATGGAACTTCCAATCTTAAAGTGAATTGAATCTGAGTTTAGCTGAGAGGAGGAGAAAAGGAGATAGTGAAATGGACACTATGAGAAACAGTGACTTGATTAGCTCTTGTCCTGACTGTTGATGTACAATGTAATACTTTATCCATTTTAGTATTTTCTCTTTGTTTTGTTCTAGTACTATTGGTTGAACTCTGTGATTAACACACATTCTTAGGTGTTTAAATTTTAACTAAAAAGTAATCCCTGTTAAATATAAGAGTGGGAATAAGAGAGGGAGGAGATGTACAATTTGGGACATGCTCAGTCGGACTTGCCCCAAATGGTGGAGTTAGAATCATGCCAAGGGATCCCAATACAATCCCATCAAGGTGGCATGTACCAATGCCATCTCACTAGTCCAAGTGATCAATTTCAGTTCACAATTGATCACACTGATAGGTCTAAGAGTCAAAGGGATCACACAAACAAGACTAGTGTCTGCTAATACTAGCTGATAGAATCAAAAAGGGAGAGAACGATCCATCATGGGAAGCGGATACACAGCAGACTCATAGAATGGCAGATGTCCTAAATAGCACTCTGGCCTCAGAATCAGCCTTTAAGGCATTCAGATATGGCTGAAGAGCCCATGAGAGTATTTTAGGCATGGAAAGCCAAGATACCCTGGAAAAAAAAAAAAAAAAGAAGAAGACCTAAATGAAAGATCTCTGCGAGTGAGATCCCAGTGGAAAGAACAGGGCCATCAAAGAAGGAGGTACCTTTCTCTGAAGGGAGGAGAGAACTTCCACTTTGACTATGACCCTGTCAGGATAAGATTGACGTCGGCGAACTCAAAAGGCTTCCATAGCCTTGGCAACTCATGGACTAGAGCCTAGGGAGATTACTGACGCCATAAACAAGAGTGTCAAATTGTTAAGTCAACAACAGGAGTCACTGTGTACTTACTTCTCATGTGGGATCTGTCCTTAGTGTGTTGTCCAATATGAAATAATGCTGTAACTAGTACTGAAACAGTCTTTTACACTTTGTGTTTCTGTGTGGGTGCAAACTGATGAAATCTTTTCTTAATATATACTAAATCGATCTTCTGTATATAAAGATAATTGAATCTTGATGTGAATGGAATGGGAGAGGGAGCGGGAGATGGGAAGGATGTGAGTGGGAGGGAAATTATGGGGGGGGAGCCATTGTAATCCATTAACTGTACTTTGGAAATTTATATTTACTAAATAAAAAATAAATTTAATAAAAAAGAAAAAAAGAAAGAAATGGAGATAGAATCCTTCCCCTCAGACTCAGCCAGGTGCACACACAGATACAGACTCCCCTTGTTAAGAGCCCTTCAGCCACTCACACCCCATCTCTTCCTGGATACAGACATGTGCACATTTAACTGTGACTGTGTAACTATTTTTCAGTTTGTGAAGAAATATGGGAACCTCTTTTGCCTGGATTTGGCTGGCAAGTCTATTGTCATTGTAACTGGATTGCCCTTAATCAAAGAAGTCCTTGTCCACATGGACCAAAACTTCATTAACCGCCCTGTGCCCCCTATCCGGGAACGTTCCTTCAAGAAAAATGGTAAGATTTTGACCAATGTAATGTGGGTGTTTGATATTCTTATGGTCTGTTAAAAAGGCCTCTGTGACTATAATGTTCTACACTTGATTTTAGCCAAAAGGCCGAGAAGCGATCTGTGACTATAATGTTCTGATACTGCCAGAAATCAGCCTTCTTAGCAAATTTCTGCTGTGAAAAGAAGTTGGATGCCCACATTTCCTGACTGAAAGCAGCTCAGAAGAGGATTTGGCAGGGTCAACCATCAGAGAAGATGGGAGGAGCCATATGTTTTGCACAAACTCTCTCAGGATGCTTTGATGATGACGTCATCATATAACTTAGTTGCAACAGAGGAGCAGGCAATGCCTTTCTCTTTCTTGTTTTCTCATTCCAAACCTCTTCCCTTAGACAATGGATGTGGATCTGCTTCCTCCTGCTTTGCCTCCTCCTGGTTCTGGTTCCTTATTCACTACCATTATGGCCGTGCCACAAAGGGTCAAGCCTTCCTGTCGATATTAGAACAGATTGGCTTGAATACTTAAAATTAGCATTAAATAAAGACTTAATAATCAAAGTGAAAATCTCAAATCTATTATTCTATCAAAGAAGCATGTTTAGATGCTTACCACTTCTTCTCTGAAATAGTTCATCAATTAATACTACATCCATTCACAGTGAAGCACAGTGCCAGGCATGAGTGATGTAGCAGTGAGTAGGGAGGCAGGTGCTGCGGCATGATGGATTATGCCACAATTTGGGATGCCCACATTCCATTTTACAGTCAGTTAGAGTCCCAGATACTTTGCTGCCTGCTAATGCATCTGGGAAAGCAGCAGGTAAAGGATCAAGTACTCAGGTCTCTGCCACCCATGTGGAAACTCAGATGAAGTTCCTGGCTTCTGGCTTTGGACCGGCCCATCTTCAGCTGTTACAGGAAGCTGAGGGGTAGACCAGCAGATAGAAGATCTCTCTCTGATCTCTTTTGCCCTCTTCCAAACCAATAAAGATTAATTAATTGTAAAAATATAGAGAGAGGGGCTGGTACTGTGGCATAGTGGGTAGAGCTGCCACCAGCAGTGCCATCATCCCATATGGGTGCCAGTTTGAGTACCAGCTGCCCCACTTCTGATCCAGCTCTCTGCTATGGCCTGGGAAAGCAGTAGAAGATGTCCCAAGTCCTTGGGCCCCTGCACCCATGTGGGAGACCCGGAAGAAGCTCCTGGCTCCTGGCTTTGGCTTGGCACAGCTTCGTCCATTACGGCCAATTGGGGAGTGAACCAGCAGATGGAAGACCTCTCTTTCTCTCTGCCTCTCTGTCTCTCTGTGTGTAACTCTGACTTTCAAGTAAATAAATAAATCTTTAAAAAAAAAATGTGTGGTGAAAGGATGATATTTTCCTTCTATATTTAAAACCATTCAGAACCTCCATTGTCATTAGATTAAAAACCAACATCCTTAACAAGGATTTACATGAACAACTCCTGATCAAGCTTTATTTCCATTTCATTATCTTCTTTTAACTCCTGTACTTACCACATTGGAAACTTTTTAGTTCCTCAAATTCATTGTCCTTCTTATTTTTCACATCTGATTCCCCCTGTCTGACTATTTCTTCACTTTATTCCATGAATGGACACTCACTCACATTAGCTTTTATTTAATCCCAGGACTACATTGGTGAGGTGTTGTGTGGAAAACGTAATGAATTAGCCATTGAGTTAGAAATACCAGTACAGGCCGGCGCCGCGGCTCACTAGGCTAATCCTCCACCTTGCGGTGCCGGCACACCGGGTTCTAGTCCCGGTCGGGGCGCCGGATTCTGTCCCGGTTGCCCCTCTTCCAGGCCAGCCCTCTGCTGTGGCCAGGGAGTGCAGTGGAGGATGGCCCAGGTGCTTGGGCCCTGAACCCCATGGGAGACCAGGATAACTCCCTGGCTCCTGCCATCGGATCAGCGCGGTGCGCCCGCCGCAGCGCGCCCGCCACGGCAGCCATTGGAGGGTGAACCAACGGCAAAGGAAGACCTTTCTCTCTGTCTCTCTCTCTCACTGTCCACTCTGCCTGTCAAAAAATAAAAAATAAAAAAATAAAAATAAAAAAAAGAAATGCCAGTACAAGGCTCAGCATTGTGACAAAGTGGGTAAAACTACCATGTTCAGCACTGGCATCTCATTGGATGCCTGTTCAAGACCTAGCTGGCCACTTCCAGTCCAGCTCCCTGCTGATGGCCTGGGAAAGCAGTCGAAGATGGTGTAAGTCCTTGGGCTACTGCACATATGTGGGAGGCTGGGAGGAAATTCCTGGCTCCTGGACTCAGTCTGGCCCAGCTCTGCTGTTAGTCATTTGAGGAGTGAACAAGCGAATGGAAGCTATCTCTCTCTCAGTCTCTCTCTCTCTCTCTCTCTCTTGCTTTCTCCTCATCTCCCTCTTGTGGTTTTGCCTTTCAAATGAATGAAATGGATCTTAAAAAAATTAGAAAAGAAATACCTATACATCAGCAAAGTCAAGCAGTTGGTATATGTATATATTTGTCTGAAGTTTGGGGACAGAAATGGGTGGTGATGACTCCTTTTTTTTTTGTTTGTTTGCTGTTTTTTTTTGTTTTGTTTTGTTTTGTTTTGTTTTTTTGACAGAGCTAGACAGTGAGAGAGAGAGAGACAGAGAGAAAGGTCTTCCTTCCATTGGGTCACTCCCCAAATGGCCGCTACGGCCCACACTGCGCTGATCAGAAGCCAGGAGCCAGGTGCTTCCTCCTGGTCTCCCATGGGGTGCAGGGCCCAAGCACTTGGGCCATCCTCCACTGCCTTCCTGGGCCACAGCAGAGAGCTGGACTGGAAGAGGAGCAACCAGGACTAGAACCCAGAGCCCACATGGGATGCCGGCGCCACAGGCAGAGGATTAATTAACCAAGTGAGCCCTGGCGCCGGCCCCAGTGATGACTATTGATAGATGCTATTTCAAATTTTCAGCTGAGATGAGATTTTCCAGAAATGTAGTGTGGGGTGAGAAGAGAAGAGACTTTATACCTAATCTTGAAGAATTCTACCTTTTCAAGATGTTATAGTAGAGATGAACCAGAAAAAGCTATAGAAAGTTGCTGGCAGAGAATTAGGAAGGAAATCTGTAGAGTATGATGTCTCAAGAACTGCTGGAAGGGGTATTTCAAGAAAGAAGTGATTTGTGCTTCTGAAAGGCCAAATAAGATGAGGTGGAAGCAGAGCCATGGCTTTGATGACGAAGAATCCATTTCATTGGGATTGTGGACACCAAAACCATGTATTGAAAGAACTCAGGTGTTCCGAGTTATTCATATAGTCTGGATAAGAATTCTTCGTTAGTTAAGTAACTTGCAAATAATTTATCTCATTCTTTTAGATTGGCTGTGCAGAAGGTTCTAAGTTAGATATTATTATATTTGCCTGGTTTTGCTTTATTTGCCTGTACTTTTGGGTTCTTATTTTAGAAGTTATCACTGGCACCAATGTCTTGAAATGTTTCCTTTACATTTTGTTTTAGCAATTTCGTGGTTTCTGGTCTTTCACTGAGGTCTTTTATCCATCTTGAGTTGATTTTTATATAGGGTGAGAGGTAAGAAACAGACAAATGACCTGAATAGACAGTTCTCAAAAGAAGAAACACGAATTGCCAACAAATATATGAAAAAATGCTCAACATCACTCCACATCAGGGAAATTAAAATCAAAACCATAATGAGATACCCAGCTTACCCTTTTTAGATTGACTATTATAAAAAAGAGAGTAACAAATTTTGGTAAGGATGTGGAGAAAGTGGAACTCTTAAACACTGTTGGTGGGAATGTATACTAATTAAATCACTGTGGAAAATAGTATGGAGATTTGTTTAAAAATTAAAAATAGACTTGCAATATGTTCCAGCAGTCCCACTACTGGATATATACCAAAAGACATAAACACATTGTATCAAAGAGGTACCTGTTCCACCATGTTTACAGAAGCACTATTCACAATAGCCAAAATATGGAATCAACCAAAATATTCATGAAGATTAATGAATGGGTAAAGAAAATATGGTATATAAACACAATGGAATGCCATTCATCTATAAAAAAGAATGAGATCATGTCATTTGCAGAAAAATGGACAAAACTGGAGGATATCATGTTGAGTTAAATAATCCAGGCCCTGAAAGACAAACACTGAATGTTCTCCCTTACATGTAGGAGCTAATATTTAAAAAACCAAAATCTCAATCTAAACACAGAATGTTGATTACTAGAGGCTGGGAAGGGTGGGAGAGATAAAAAGAATTTGGATTTAAAAATTAGGGAAATCTGGTGTGGCTCATTAATTGTGACAAAGATCCTAATGAGACATTAGTAGGAGAAATGGAGTGCGAGGTATATGGAAACTGTATACCTCATACTTTTTGTTTGGTAAATTTAAACTATTCTGTAATAATGTGTTAAAAGGCAAGAGCTGAGGAGTGCTATGGAAGTGAAGAAATGGAAAGGCATGTGGCATTGCTTGTGATATGAAACAAATGGTGGCCTGCTGATCACCCCAAGTCTTTTTTCTCCCCTTTGCCTATGCTGTTCTTTCTGATAGAGCATTCTCTTCTTACTCCCTTGAGTCACTCCTTTACCTTTCAAGGAATAGCGGTGTTACTACCTCTCCTGAAAACCATTTCTTTGACTTCTTAAGACTATGGACTTTGTCTCCTCCATGATGCACTCCTGATATTTAGTATAATAAAAATATGTAACTATACTTTTGTAACTCATAATTCAACCATGCACTTTGGAATCAGCCACACTTGAATTAGAACACCTGGTTAGTTGTTTATTAACTGTGTGACCTAGGAAAGTTTACTTTATCCTTTATCATGTTCCTCAGTTTCTGCATCAGTACAATGGGGAGGATAATTGTACCTATCTGATAGAGTTTCCATGAGTACTAAATTACATAGTGCATAAAAAGTACTAAAGTACCTGACATTGCACACAATCAGATAATGTTAGCTATAGTGCTCATTACTTTGAGATTATTTCTCTGAGTAGTTTTCAAGTGCCTTAATGTCCCTCCTTTCGTCAGTCAGATAAACATCCCTATATTATTTGTCAGATATTTACTTTATAAAATCAGAATACCATAATATTGGCTTCTTGTTCCCAGGATTGATCATGTCCAGTGGCCAGCTATGGAAGGAGCAGAGAAGATTTGCCCTGATGACACTAAGGAACTTTGGTTTAGGAAAGAAGAGCTTAGAGGAACGCATTCAGGAGGAAGCCCGACACCTCACTGAGGCAATGGAAAAGGAAGGCGGTGAGCATTGCCTGGGACAGATGCAGACATTGTAACCTGTGCATTCACTGAACAGACACTTATGAAGTATCTAAATATGATCCTATGCCCAGCACTGTGCCAGGCACCAAAGATAGAGCCCTTCCCTCAAGTTCTAGAATTAAGCACACAGAGATGATTGTTAAACCCATTACTGAATGTAAACATTGGTCTTCAGTTTGATGTTCTAGGTACTGACTGAGTACTTACTGTGTGTGGCACATGTGTAGCGTGCTGTGACCTGAGTCTTATAGTTCTGTGTCAAGTATGTCTTATGGCATACAAAGAAGACTCCCAGTAGAAAACAGAAATGAGCTAATCTGAAGGATACGTCTCTTCCTTCCTCCACCTCCAGGACAGCCTTTTGATGCTCATTTCAAGATCAACAATGCAGTTTCCAACATCATTTGCTCTATCACCTTTGGGGAGCGCTTTGAGTACCACGATGGTCAGTTTCAGGAGCTGTTGAAGTTATTCGATGAAGTCATGTATTTGGAAGCTTCGATGCTGTGCCAGGTAAGGAGGTTACCTTTCCATATTCTGGTTAAGAATATTGAGGCTAATGTCAGACACAGATGGGTTCTTCCTTTTTGTTTTTTGATGCTAAAATGCAGACTTTAAAACAAAAGATTTATTTATATATTTGAAAGGCAAAGTAACCAAAAGAGGGAAAAGCAGAAAGAGAGAGAGGGAGAGGGAGAGCGAGAGGGAGAGAGAGAGAGAGATCTTCCATCTGCTGGTTCACTCCCCAAATGGCTTAAATGATCAGGTCTGGGCCAGGCCAAAGCCTGAAACCAGGAACTCCATCCTGGTCTCTCACATGGGTGACAGGGGCCCAAGTTACTGCCTTTCCAGGCACATTAGCAGGAAGCTGGATCAGAAATACAGTAGCCGATACTTGAACCAGCCCTCTGATATAGAATGCTGGCATTGCAGGCAGCAGCTTAACACATTGTACTTCAATACTGGTTCTTGAAGTACAAAGTTTTAAAATTAGTTTTTGGGACAGGGTTTTGGCTTGGTGGTACTTGCATCCAATATCAAAGTTTCTGAGTTTAAGTTCCAGCTCTCCTTCCAATTCTGTAGGTGAATGCTTAATGACTTCCCATTAAAACTTGCAAAAATTGCCTGCCCATGTTTGATGAGACAAATGAGCAGGAGCATTGTCATGTGGAGAAGGACTCTCTGGGGAAACCCTCCTGGGCATTTCTCTGCTAATGCTTTAGGTAACCTTCTCTAGATGTTATCATTCTTTAATGATCCAGAAAGTCAACAGACAGGATGCTTGGGGCATGACCTTTGCTCTTGACCTGTTGACTTTTGCTTTGACTGAACCACTTCCACCTCTTCATAGCCATTGCTTTGATTGTGCTTTCTCTTCAGGATCATACTGGTAAAGTTTGTTTTCATCTCTGTTACAGTTCTTCAGGATCTTGATCCTACTTCTTAAAAGTTTCCATCTGCTCTTTCCTGCAGATAATCTGGGAGCAATAGTGTGAACATTCATTGAGGAGAAAGTTTGGTCAAGTTTATTTTTCAGTCAAAGCTATGAAAGCAGAACCAGTTGAGATGTCTTGTGGTGTTTGCTGTGGTTTCTGCTCTTAATCATTGGTCCTCATCTGTTATGGCCTGAACAAACTTGATTTTTCTAGTCAAATAGACATGGATAGTCTACCAGTACAGACTTCATCTTCAACATTGGCTTATCCTTATTTAAAATGAGTTACCTAATTATAAACTGATGATTTCTTTGGAGCATTGTCCCCCTAAACTTCACAAAGCACCAATGATTTTGCCATTCCACCACCCAAGTATGACTACCAACTAGATTTTTGTTCTTGCTCTAATTTTAGCAGGATCAATGTTGTTCTGAAAGGGGATATGTTCAAACTAATTTCTTATTCTTAGCGCCTCAAGCAAGATCCTGTTATAACTACGTAGTATGAATTTATTATGTTGCCACAAAAATATTTTGACCTCTGTGCAGTTTTTTCATGACATACATTCTCCATGAGTGTTTTGAAAACCCGCAATATTTTGAATGGAAGGCTGATGTGCTTTGCTAGAGAGATGAGGAGCTGAATGAGGAGAAAAGAGGAGTCATGGATGGTTCCAAGGTTTGAGCGTAAGCAAATAAAATATATACACAGAGAAGATTGCATCTATGGTATTAAAAAGTACGAAAGTGGCACTATGTTGTCTCCATGGTTGGTTTGTTTTTCTCAATCAGCTCTACAATATCTTTCCATGGATTATGAAATTCCTTCCTGGAGCTCACCAAACTCTCTTCAGCAACTGGAAAAAACTGGAATTATTTGTCTCTCGTATGCTTGAAAACCACAAGAAAGATTGGAATCCTGCTGAAACAAGAGACTTTATTGATGCTTACCTCAAGGAAATGTCAAAGGTAATGCCTTGGTCAATTTTTTCATTGCTTTAACTAAAATCCCTGAGAGGAGCAACTTCAGAGAGAATAAGGTATATTGTGGCTTAGTTTGCAGGTATGCAGTCTGAGATTTGGATGCCCCATTAGTTTGGACTCTAATGGTGGAATACATGTGGAAGGAGAACTACATGATGACCCAAAGAGCATAGAGAGAAATCAGACCAAATTCAGATTAAATAAGCAGCCCTCTCTCTAGGGGCTGGCACTGTGGCATAGTAAGCTAAGCCCACAAATGTGGTGCTGGCCTCCTATATAGGCACCAATTCATGTCCTGGATGCTCCACTTCTGGCCCAGCTCTCTGCTTATGACCTGGGAAAACAGTGGAAGTTGGCCCAAGTGCTTGGGTCCCTGAACCCGCGTAGGGGACCCGGAAGAAGCTCCTGGCTTCAGGCTTCAGATTGGCCCAGCTCTGGCCATTGCAGCCATTTGGGGACTGAACCAATGGATGAAAAACCTTTCTCTCTGTCTCTCCCTCTCTCTTTTTGTAACTCTACCACTCAAATAAATAAATCTTTTAAAAAAATTAACCAACCTTCTCAAGAAAAGCACCTTCCAAGCACAGGCCCCTAGTAGACTTAAAGACCTCCACTGGACCCTCCTCCTAGACATCACAATTAGATCAGGCCTCCACTCTTCATCCACTAACCATTAACATAAGGCTTTGGGGTGTAAATTGCTGCATGAGTTTAGGGAAACAAATCCTGTTCAAACCATAATAGGTAAGGAAATGCCTTGCATTTCCCGCATTTTGTTTCTAAAATGCAAATAAAAATTTTATTTTCCAGTTGCTGCTGTATTAAGTTACTGCAATTTGGTTTAAAATAGCACAAATTGATTTTCTTACACTTCTAAAGATCAGAAGTCCAAAATTAGTTTGGGCAAAAAGCAAGGTATATATAGGCTGGGGCTGCTTCTTTCAGAGGCTCTGGAGAATGGCCATTGCCAGGGCTTCTCCAGCTTCTAGAGGCTGTCTATATGCCATGGCTTATGACCGCTTCTTCCATTCCTGCAGCCAGCGGGGCAGCATCTTCTCTCCCCTCTGATCTCTGCCTGCATCCTTACAACTTTCTCTCTGAATTTGACCCCTTTAGTCCCCTGTTAGAAAACTCTTAGGATTTCTTGGGCCCACTGGGCTAATGTAGAACAATCTCTATCTCTGACTCCTTAATTACATTCCCTTTTGCCATGTCAGGCCACATAAATGGATTCCGGGATCAGGACATGGACGTCTTTATGAGTCATTATTCAGCCTATTAGGGGGAGTAAAATGAGGGGAGGCAGAAAGTGTAAGATAGTGTTAACTCAAGATCAATGAGACAATTAGGAATAAAGAAAGTGGGTTAATGGTGTTTGGTGTGAAACCCTGAGAATTGAAGCCCAGATACCACCTTTTCATCTCCTACTCCCTTCCTTCCACTTACCTCTAAAGAAACTGCACACAAAACGAAAAATAGCAATTGAATCTTGAAGCTCTGTTTTATTATTAGTTGGGCCTCTGCCCAGTTACCTGCCACTAGTCTTGGCTTCCTTTGCAGAACACAAGTAAAGCTAAGTCAGACACAGAGTTTCACCTTAAGTCTTGAACAAAACTTTGGCTTTTCCCTTGCCCCAATGTTTTCTACTTTTGAACAATAGTGTGAAGCAGGAAAAAAACCAAAATTGATGTATGAGCTACAACACGGTGAACTCTCTGCGTAGCAAACATCACTGAACCAGTGTCATCACCTTTGACACATCAGATTGCTGGTTCCTCCCCCTGGACCAGGCAGACTAGTGGATTTCCTTCATCTCTTTTCACCTTACTGCCATAACGTCATAGACACACTGCTCTTTCCTCACAGGAGAGTTTACTTGTCATGTGATACATAGGAGTGGGATCATTAACATTAAGAGCACAGTTGACAAACAGAAGCATCCAGAGGATGATGGAGATAAAATGAGAGTGTCATAGTGAATTGTTGATGCAATCATAGAGGCTTAAACTAGAAAAGATTGATGGGGAGATGTGAGAATTTTATGTAAGAGGACTTCTGTTTGTGCTTTCTGCCGTCTGTACAAATCCTTGTGGAGCATGTGCTGTATGCTTTTTGTATCTCACATGATTTGCAACATCAGCAGAGGGGTGCATACTATAACTTCTCTATTTTATACAGAAACAGGACTGAAGCACAGAGATTAAGTAACTTGCCTAAGTCATCCAGCTAGTAAGTGGTGTGGTGATATTAGAAGCCATGTCTGTCTTATTTGCATCCCAGTGTCTCCACTATGCTAAGAGCTTCTCCCAGATTACAGGCATAAGGAAATAGTGGCCTTGATTTTCATCCCACGAAGTGCTGGCAGATCTTTGTTAGCTTTGATAGCAAAACAGCACTGACAACATTGCAGTAAAAAGCCTCTGCCTCCTGAACAGACCAAAGGGAAGTCCTTTGTCCAGGGACCCTTTCCTTACAGGTACTCCCCACGTGCCAGAATGAAGACTTTGTGTGTTGCAGTGATGAGAAATGCTCTTACTAAGCCAATAACCACTGTCCTTTCTAGTACCCGGGCAGTGCTACTTCAAGTTTCAATGAAGAAAACCTCATCTGCAGCACCTTGGACCTCTTCCTTGCTGGCACAGAGACAACTTCCACGACACTGCGCTGGGGTCTGCTTTTCATGGCCCTCTATCCAGAAATCCAAGGTGAGCCTGTCAGGGGGAGTGGTTGGACAGGACAGCAGCATGCCTTCTGCCCAAACGTGGGACAGGAGGTGGTGTGGTAGACTGGAAGGAGAGGTAGGGCAGCCATGAGGTGATGTGAACTGGGGGGCAGGGCCAGTCTGCTGTGTGATGAGTCCAGGGAGTACAGACATGACAGAGAGGCCCTGTCCTCAATAAGCTCAGAGTTTGGGAGGAAAACAGTGAAGTCAGTTGACGCTGTGATTAGTTCCAAGAGTTAGTTTGTCATATAAAAATCTAGTCATGCCTTTCCTCTCTGTTAAGTAATCCTTCCTGGATAATGCCCAGACTCCTCCTCCTATGTGCTCCTTTCTGCCTGTCTGGCCTCCAAACCACCCACCCTCCTTGGTGGTTTCAGCAAATTACACATCTTGTTCTTTGCACAGTCCTTGTTTACGCTACACTGTCATGACCTCTGCTCTTCCCACTACCAAGAATGTACTTCCCCGATTTCTCTGCATGAGAAATTCCTCACTCTTCCTGAAGAATCTGCTCAAGCACTACCTCCCTGAGATGTTGCTGCACCCCTCTAGCTAGGAAACTATTAGATTTCCTTCCTCCAAAGAAGGCCTCATGCACATCCCTTACTGTGTCTGTGTCTGTTGCGCATTACAGATGCTCCTCAACTTCCAACGGAAGTTGCGTCCTGATAACCCATTGTAAGTTGGAAATACGTAAGCTGTAAACGCATGTAACCTATTAAACTTCACTTAGTGAGTATGCTGCAGAGCATGAGTGGATTCCCCACATGATAGTGGGGCTGGCTAGAGGCTGTGCTTGCTGCTTCCCACTGCCGTCTCACAGGGGGGCATTGTGGCAGCCTAGGAGAAGAGCAAAATTTAGAGTGTGGTTTCTGGTTAAACCATCGTAACTCAGGGACTTATGAATGTACAGAGCTTTCCCACTGTAGTCTAGACCAGGATGGTGACTGTACTTGTCAATTTTCTTTCTCCAGTTTCTGGAAACATTTGAGCTTGTGGGAGATGGAAAGTGTTGTAATATGGTTTTTCAAATTGTGGGTAACAGTTTATTAATGAGGCATAAAATCAAATTAATGGAACAAGACCAACTTTATTTTATCAAGATAAAAAGATCAGAATGCAGTTTATGTGTAGGGATAAGTTTGTACATGAACATTTATTTCTTGTATATGTGGGGCAAAAATGTACGCTTTCCGTGTATGTGTATTTATATGTGTCCTGGGTCATGATGCAAAATGCATTTCTAACTGGATTACTTTATGTAAAAAGTTCAAAAGCTGCTAAGATAGAGTATGGATTTGGCTTCTGGAATGTTGGCTCCAAAATAACAATGGACTAAAACGACAGAGGTTTGCACCCATGTTTATAGCAGCTTTAATCACAGTAGCCCAGAGATAGAAGCAGCACAAGAATCCCTCAACAGTGAGTTGATACATAAAATGCAAATTATTATTCAGCCTTAATAACAAAGGAAATTCTGATACAGGCTGCAGAATAGATAAACCTTGAAGGCATTATGATAAACACTGTATGAATCTACTAAATGACTTATCTAAAGTAGTCTAATTCATAGAAACAGAAGGAAGAACAATGACTAAGAACAGAGGAAGAACAGAGGCTAAGGTTGGGGAGAAATGGAGCGTTGCTTAAGAGATATAGAGTTTCAGTTTTGCAGGATGAAAACTTCAGGAGATTGCTTGCATAACAATATGAATATGCTTAATATTACTGAAAATGGCTAATATGGTACATTTTCATTAATATGTACAATACTCCAGTTAATTTTTTTCAATTTTATTTAAGGTATACAAATGTCATGTGTTTCATGTGTACAGATTTAGGAACAGAGTGATAGTGCACACCATACCCTCTTCCCTCCCATGTTCCCACCCTTCTTCCTCCTCCCCCTCCTGTTCCCACTCTTAATTTTTGCAAAGTTCTATTTTCAGTTTACTCTATACCTACACTAAGTAAACAGTTCAACAAGTAGTGTGAAGAAAAATAATGTGTTCATTCACAGTAGAGACAAGGTCTGTAGCAATCATCAAATCTCAAAATGTCAATTTCACTCCAATACATTATATTTTAATTACTTTATTAGTTACAGATTTCAGAGAAAAGATATAGTATCTGTTTTTTGGGACTGGCTTATGTCACTAAATATAATGGTTTCCAGTTGCATCCATTTTGTTGTAAAAGATAGGATTTCATTTTTTTTATTGTAAGGTAGTATTCCATAGTGTACATATGCCATAATTTTTTTATCCAGTTTTATCAGTTGATGGAAATCTGTGTTGATTCCATATCTTAGCTATTGTGTATTAAGCTACAATGAGCATGAGAATACATATAACTCTTCCATATGCTGATTTCATTTTGTTTGAGTAAATTCCCAGGAGTGGGATTGCTGGGTCATATGGTATATCTATTTTCAGATTTCTAGGGTATCTACATACTGTCTTCCACAATGGCTGTAACCAGTATATATTCCCACCAACGGTAGATTAAGGTATATTTATCCTCATATCTTTGCAAGCATTTATTGTTTGTTAATTTCTGTATGAGGGCTATTCTAACTGCGGTGAGGTGAAACCTTACTGTGGTTTTGATCTGCATTTCTGTGATGGCTAGTGATCCTGAGCATTTTGCCAAGAGTTATAGGCCATTTGAAATTCCTCTTGAAAAATGCCTGTTCAAGTCCTTTGCCTATTTTTTAACTGTGTTGTTTTGTTGCTCAATTTCTTGAGTTCTTTATAGATTCTGGGTATTAACCCTTTATCAGTTTGCAAACATTTTCTCCCATTCTATCAATTGCCTCTTAATTTGCTGAGTGTTTCTTTTGCAATGCAGAAACTTTTCAGCTTGTTATAATTCCATTTGTCAATTTTGCCTTTGGTTGCCTGTGCTTCTGGGGTCTTTTCAGAGAAGTCTTTGCCTATGCCAATGTCTTGCAGAGTTTCCCCAATGTTTTCTAGTAATTTGTTGTTATCAGGTCATAAATTTAGGTCTTTAATCCATTTTGACTGAATTTTGTGTAAAGTGTAAGGTAGGCATCTTATTTCATATTTCTGCATGTGCAGAACCAGTTTTCATAGCACCATTTGTTGGAAGAGACTGTCCTTGTTGCGGGGACTGATTTTAGCTCCTTTGTCAATGATAAGTTGGTTGTAGATACGTAGATTGATTTCTGGAGTTTCTATTCTGTTCCATTGGTCTATATGTCTATATTTTTGCCAGGACTAGGCTGTTTTGATTATAACTGCCCTGTAGTATATCTTGAAATCTGGTATTGTGATGCCTCTGGCTTTGTTTTTGTTTTATAAGGTTGCTTTAGCTATTCAGGGTCTCTTGTGTTTCTGTATGAATTTTAGCATTGCTTTTTCTAGATTTGAGAAGAATGTCTTTGGTATTTTGATTGGTATCGCATTGAATCTGTAAATCACATTCAGTAGTATGTGCATTTGATGATATTAATTCTTCCAATCCATGAATATGGAAGGGTTTTAGATTTTTTTGTGTATTTTTCTGTTTCTTTCTTTAATGGTTTGTAATTTTCATTGTAGGGATTTTTTTACTTTGTTGGTTAAATTTACTCCAAGGTATTTAATTATTTTTGTAGATATTGTGAATGGGATTGGTCTTAGAATTTCTTCCTCAGCCATGACATTTTCTGTGTATACAAAGGCTTTTGATTTTTGCGTTAATTTTGAATCCTGCCACTTTACCAAACTCTTTTATGAGTTCCAATCGTCTCTTATTAGTCTTTTGGTTCCTCTATATACAGAATCATATGATCTGCAAATAGGGAGTTTGACTTCCTCCTTTCCAATTTGTATCCCTTTAATTTCTTTTTCTTGCCTGGTGGCTGTACCTAAAAATTCCAGGACTATATTGAATAGCAGTGTTGAGAGGGGGCATCCTTGTATGGTTCAGTATCTTGGTGAGAATGCTTCCAACTTTCTCTCATTCAATAAGATGTGGACTGTGGGTTTGTCATAAAGTGTCTTGATTGTGTTGGAAGAATGTTCCTTCTATACCTAATTTGCTTAAGGTTTTCATCATGAAAGGTTGTCGTATTTTATCAAATGCTTTCTCTGCATATATTTAGATAATCATATAGCTTTTGTTCTTCAATTTCTTGATTTTATATATAACATTGATTGATTTGCAAATGTTGAAACATCTATGCATACCAGGAATAAATCACTCTTGGTCCGAGTGAATAATAATTCTGATGTGTTGCTGGAGTCAATTGGCTAGTATTTTGTTTAGGATTTTTACACCTATGTTCATCGGGGATATTGGTCTATAGTTCTCTTTCTCTGTTATTTCTTTTTCTGGTTTAAGAAGTAGGGTGATGCAGGTTTCATTAAGGCATTTGGGAGGATTCCCTCCATTTCAGTTGTTTTTGAAGAGTTGAGAAGAATTGGAATTAGTTCTTTTTAAAATATCTGGTAGAATTCAGCCACAAAGCCATCCAGTCCTGGGCTTTTCTTTGTTGGGATGCTATTTTTGATTGATTCAATCTCTGTGTTTATTGGTCTGTTTAGGTTTTCTATCTTCATGACTCAATTTTGGTAGATTTATGTTTACAGGGGTCTATCCATTTCTTCTAGATTTTCTAATTTGTTGGCATATAATTTTTTTTTTTTTGACAGGCAGAGTGGACAGAGAGAAAGGTCTTCCTTTGCCGTTGGTTCACCCTCCAATGGCCACTGTGGCTGGCACGCTGCGGCCGGCGCACTGCGCTGATCCAAAGCCAGGAGCCAGGTGCTTCTCCTGGTCTCCCATGGGGTGCAGGGCGCAAGCACCTGGGCCATCCTCCACTGCACTCCCGGGCCACAGCAGAGAGCTGGCCTGGAAGAGGGGCAACTGGGACAGAATCCGGTGCCCCGACCGGGACTAGAACCCGGTGTGCCTGCGCTGCAAGGCAGAGGATTAGCCTAGTGAGCCGCGGCGCCGGCTGGCATATAATTTTTTGTAGTACTTCCTGATGATTGTTTTTATTTCTGTGGTATCTGCTGTTACATTTTATTTTTCATCTGTGGTTCTGTTGAACTGGATCTTCTCCCTTTTTTGTTTTTTGATTAATTGGGGTAATGGTTTATCAATTTTGTTTATTTTTTCAAAAACCAGCTCTTTGTTTCATTGGTCTCATATTTTTCTCTTTGTTTCAGTTTATTTACTCTCCAATTTTAATTATTTCTTTCCTCCTACTAATTTGGGGTTTGATTTGTTGTTGTTTTTCTAGGTCCTTAAGATACATTGATAGCTCATTTACTTGGTGCCTTTCCAATTTCTTGATGTAGGCAATTGCTATAAATTTCCCTCTTAACACTTTTTTTGTTGTATCCCATAAGTTTTGATATGATGTATTATCATCTTCATTTATTTTCAGGATTTTTTTTATTTCTCTTGATTTTTTTCTATGACCCACTCTTCATTCAGGAGCATGTTATTCAGTCTCCATGTACTTTCATATGTTCTAGAGATTATTGGGTTATTAATTTCCAGCTTCATTCCACTGTGGTCAGAAAAGATGCTTGGTGTGGCTTCAGGTTTTTTTTAATTTGGTAAGACTTGCTTTATGGCCTAGCATATGGTGTGTCCTAGAGGAAGTTTCATGCATTGGTGAAAAGAATGTGTTTTCTGCAACTGTGGATTGAAAGGTTCCATAGATATCAGGTCCATTTGATTAGCTCTGTTGTTTCTTTGCTGATTTTCTATCTAGTTGATCTGTCCATTGCTGAAAGTGGGGTGTTGAGATCCCCCATTGCTATTATATTGGAGTTTTTGTCTCCTTTTAGAACGTTAACATTTGTTTTAAATATCAAGGCCCCCTGGTATTGGATGCATATACATTTATTTTAATCACATCTTCCTGTTGAATTGATCCCTTAATCATTACACAGTGCCCTTCTTTGTTAACATTTTCTGTGTTACAGTCTATTTTGTCTGATATTAGGATGGCTATACCTGTTCATTTCTTCTTTATGTTAGCATGAAATATCTTTTTCCATCCTTTCACTTTCAGTCTATGTGTATTTTTGTTGTGTTTCTTGTAAATAAGCAAATAGATGGGCCTTGTTTTTTAATCCACTCACCCAGCCTATATCTTTTTTTTTTTTTTTTTTTTTTTTTTTTTTGACAGGCAGAGTGGACAGTGAGAGAGAGAGAGACAGAGAGAAAGGTCTTCCTTTGCCGTTGGTTCACCCTCCAATGGCCGCCGCGGCCAGCGCGCTGCGGCCGGCGCACCGCGCTGATCCGATGGCAGGAGCCAGGAGCCAGGTGCTTATCCTGGTCTCCCATGGGGTGCAGGGCCCAAGCACCTGGGCCATCCTCCACTGCACTCCCTGGCCACAGCAGAGGGCTGGCCTGGAAGAGGGGCAACTGGGACAGAATCCGGCGCCCCGACCGGGACTAGAACCCGGTGTGCCGGCGCCGCAAGGCGGAGGATTAGCCTAGTGAGCCGCGGCGCCGGCCCCAGCCTATATCTTTTAATTGGAGAGTTGAGGCCATTTACATTCAGGGTTACTGTTGATAAGTTACAATTTGGCCCTGCTTTTTTTCCATAAATGTTCCTATTGTTAGCTTTGGACTCCTTTTGTATTTTTACTGGGAGACTTTCTGCCTTCACATTCTTTCATAATTATGACTATCTTCTGTGCTTCTGTGTATAGCACATCCTTAAGCATCTTTGGTAAGGCTGGACAAGTGTTGACAAATTCTTTCAATTTTTGTTTGTTGGAATTGGCATTGAAGTGCTAGTAGGATAAGCCTCTGCCTACAGCACTGGCATCCCACATAGGCACCTTCGTGTCCCAGCTGCTCCTCTTCTAATCCAGCTCTCTGCCAATGGCCTGGGAAAGCAATGGACGATGGCCCAAATGCTAGGGCCCCTACACACATGTGGGACACCTGGAAGAAGCTCCTGGCTCCTGGCTTTGTATCAGCCCAGACCTGGCTATTGCAGCCAAATGGCTAGTAAACCAGAAGATGGAAGATCTTTCTCTTTCTACCTTTCCCTCTCTCTATCTGTGACTCTGTCTCTGAAATAAGTAAATAAAATCTTTAAAAAATTTCTGTTTATGGAAGATCTTTATTTCACCTTCATTCATAAATGAGGACTTTGCAGGATACAGTATTCTGGGTTGACAATTTTTTCTTTTAAGACTTAGACTATGCCTTTCCATTCTCTCCTAGCCTGTAGAGTTTGATGAGAAGTCAGTTATAAGTCTAATTGGAGATTCTCTGAAAGCATTTTGGCATTTCTCTCACACGTATTTTAGAATCTTTTTGTTTTACTGTTGAAAGTTTGACTACAATTTGTTGTGGTGAAAATCTTTTCTGGTCATTTCTGTTAGGAGTTCTGTGTGCTTCCTATACTTGATGTCCTTTCTTTCTCCAACTTAGGGAGTTTTTCTCTAGCTATTTAACTAAATATGCCTTCTAACCCATTCTCTCTTTCCGTACCTTCAGGAATCTTTAAGACCCTTATGTTAGGTCATTTGATAATATCTCATAAATCTCCAACACTATTTTTATTTTTCTAATTTCTTCATTGTTTTGGTCTGATTTAAAAATTTCCATAGATTTATCTTCTAGCTTGGATATTATTTCTTCTGACTCACCAAGTCTGTTGTTAAGGCTTTCCATGTATTTTTAATTTGAATATTGAATTATCAATTTCTAATATTTCATTTTTATTACTCTTTAAAATCTCAATTTCATGTGAGAATTTTTCTACTCGTGTATGGATTTCTTTAATTCACAAATTTGCTTTTCATTGCTTCTACCTCTGAGTAATCCTATGATTAATTTTTTTGAATTCCACTTCAGGTATTTCATCAATCTCTTCATCTTCACATTCATATATTAAAGTGTTGTTGTGTTCCTTTGGGGGGGGGTATGTTTTCTTCCTTATTCTTGTTTTAAATTTCTAAATTATTTTTAGGCATTTCTGGAAACATGTATTGGTTGTTTTTTTTTTTGTTTTGTTTTCGAATGGTGTTTATCTTTGAACTATGCCTTTGTGACTTAGTGGGTTGTCTGCTGTTTCCAGGAACACCCAGAGGTATGTGCTATGTGGTCAGGAAGCTCTGGTCAGTGCTTCTGGGTGGGGCAAGTATCCAGGGTAACACTAAAGTTTGAGGTTGACAGATCTTTTTTTTAGCAGACAGGAGAGTATAATCACCTCTGTTGGTGTGCTCACACTCTTGCCTTCTGTCTTTCAAGGTGATAAATGCCTGAGTGTTAGCCCACAAGTGGGTACAATACTCATCCACATTGCCGTATGAACTGCACAAAGGATCTGTGCAGTCCTCAGTGTGAACATGGATTGCATTGCAATGACCCACCCCAGGCAATCAGAGAGCGCTCATCTTGTGGAGCCATTCATATTTATTGTCCAGAGACCCAGCTATATCCTGTAAACTCTTGTGCAGTCGTAGAGTTCCCACCGTCTCAGCACAAAAAGCTTCCACAGTCATGGGGTGCAGAGGATCTGCTCTGCCCCACTAGCCTGGCCTGGACACAGAGAGGCAGAGATGCTCCCAGAGCCAGCTACCTGTGGGTGCTCCACCTAGGTTGTTTGAGTCCCAGAGCCTGTGATATGTTGAGAGGCTGGGGGCACCTCTCAGTCCCGTGTGAGTTCCCAGCCCCCTGTCAGTCCTCCCAGCCAGCCTCAAAGTGTGGGGAATGCAGCGTGTTCCTTCTGCTAGAGTCTCTGGATCACCCGCATGCACAGGAGCCACCAGCCACATGTTGCCTTCACCGCATCGGTTGCCAAGTGCACACACTTGAGCTGCTGCCTCGGGTAGTGCTGGGAAGATGGCATCTTTTCCCAGCCAGTTTCTGGGCTCGTGCTGAGAGCTTCTGCAGCTGCTTCTTATGCCCAAAGTGGTGCCCACCCTCTCTCAGCCAGTTGCTGTTGTGGGGGATTTGGGAGAGAGAAATGTGCCCCTATTTTTTTACTGGGTCAGTGGCTACCTCATCCCCCTTAAGGCTCCAGGCCAGACTCACTCCAAGCTCTCCCTTTGGCTGTATCACCAGTGGCATGGGCTGTAGCAGTCTGATTTCACCTCACTCTCCAAAGCTGGTGCTTTCTCTGGCTCTCATCTGCTGGGGTTGTGTGTTATGTCCTTGTTCATGCTGCACGTCTGCATCTTGCAGATCAATTCATGGTGTTCCTCTTCCTTCCGTAACATCTCCACTGCAGTTTTCTCTCTAACTATCCCCTGAAAATGTACTTTCCACACTTTCTTTTTTTACTATTTACCCCTGTTTACTATTTACCCCTACTTACCCCTGCAAAAAGTAATGTTCTGTGGTCTGTCAGCCACCCAGTCTTTCATATTTTGTTATAGTGGCCCAATTTCACCAAGACAAGATCCTAGTACAAGCTTCCCTATTCTGCTATCTTGGAATCCTCTCTAAAATTTTGTTTTTAAAATAGACAGTAAAGCAATAATAAAGGTTTATTTCTCTCTGAAGTAAAAAAAAATCTGAGCTGAGCTCTGCAAAGCCTCCAAGGTTCTAAACTGCTTCCGACTTGAGGCTCTGTTTTATATGGAAGGATGCCCTTCCAGGCACTGAGCTGGCTCACCACTAGGGCTGCCTTTCTAGCAGTGGAAAGAAGAAAGGAGGAAGGAGGCAGACACCTTTCCTTTAAGGGCTTGTCCAAGAATAAACATTCGGCTTAGTTTCTGTTGACTGCAGTTTAGTCACATACTCACACTTAGACCCAATGAAATCTTGAAATGTAGTCTTTAGCTGGAGAGCCAGGTATCTAGCTAAAATTTCTCTTATTCTAGAAAAATATAAAACAAACGTACTCACTGAAACTAGTTCATGTAAATCCTAAATAATCCTTAAGATGAAGGTAAATGTATTCCCACTACATTTGATCAGATGAGGAAACTTGGGCTCGAAGACTTTGAGTGGCTTACAGCAGTAATGTCATGGAGCAAGAGCCTGTGACCAGACTGGTTTTATACCAAGGAGCACTTCTTCCTACTCTTAGATGAGGGGGTCTTAGGAATCTACAGTGTCTTTTTTTTTTTTATTTAGCATATCCTTTATTTTTTTATTATTTAATAAATGTGAATTTACAAAGTGCAACTTTTGTATTGTTGTGGCTTCCACAGTGTCTTTTACTTTCATTTGTCTATAAATGTGTTGAAGTCCCCTCATATGTCTCCTTGAGAAACGTGAGTGTATGTACGCTGTGGTCTGAGGGGTTACGTCCCCGTCAAAATTCATATTTTAAAATATAATTGCCAATTTATGCTTTAGGATGCATGGCCTTTGGTAGCTGATTAGCTCTCATGACTGGGATTATTACCCTTCAGAAAAAGACCCCAGGGATCCTCTTCGTTCCTTTATCACGTGAGAACACAATAAGAAGTTGCCATCTTTGAGTCAGAAACTGGGTCCTCACTGAAAACTAGATCTCCTTGATGTTGGGCTTTCCAGGCTCCAGAGCTGCAAGAAGTAAATTTCTGTGGTCTGTCAGCCCCCAAGTCTTTCATATTTTGTTATAGTGGCCTGATGCACTAAGAGAAGATCCTAGTACAAGCTTAGCCATATTGATTCTTGTTATTCTATTTCAAACCTAACCAAGCTCAAGGAAAGTTAAGAAGATGGCAATTTTCTTTTTTTTTAATATTTCATTTTTTTATTTGAGAGGTAGAGTCACAGATAGAAAGAGGGAGAGAGGGAGAGACAGAGAGAAAGGTCATCTGTCCACTAGTTCTCTCCCTAAATGGCCACAATGGCCAGAGTTGGGCCCATCTGAAGCCAGGAGCCAGGAGGGAGCTTCTTCCTGATCTCCCATGTGGGTGCAGGGTCACAAGCACTTGGCCCATCTTCCACTGTTTTCCCAGGCCATAAGCAGAGAGCTGGATCAGAAGAGGAGCAGCTGAGACTCAAATCTGCACCCATGTGGTATACTTGTGCCACAGGCAGAGACGTAGCTTAATATTTCACAGCACTGGTCCCGGCAGTTTAATAAATAAGGTTTAATAAATAAGGGTTAAGAACCATCTCATTTCTTTGAAACCTGGTTGCTAATTGAAACATGACAGGTGAGATCTTTTGAAGAAGTATAATGTTTAAAAGGAACTGAATCTCCTCTTCTTTCCAGAAAAGGTCCATGCTGAGATTGACAGTGTGATTGGCCAGTGGCAACAGCCAAGTATGGCCTCCCGAGAGTCCCTGCCTTATACCAATGCTGTCATCCACGAGGTGCAGAGAATGGGCAACATCCTCCCGCTGAATGTGCCCAGGGAAGTGACAGTTGATACCACTTTGGCCGGATACCACCTGCCCAAGGTAATAAAACACTCCCAATCTGAGATCTTCCAGCCTGTCATTGATGTGGTGGGAGCCTGAACCTGAAAACTGATGCGTTTTCTTGTTCTGGGGAATAACTTAAATGGGAAGAGATGTGTTTTGTCTAATCTAATACCAGTTTCCTCCATGTGTTGTCTTTGGACTATTAGTTTAACTTGATGTTAAAAAGTAGCATGGGTCTATGGGCGCCGGATTCTGTCCCAGTTGCTCCTCTTCCATTCCAGATCTCTGCTGTGGCCCGGGAGTGCAGTGGAGGATGGCCCAAGTGCTTGGTCCCCTGTACCCACATGGGAGACCAGGAAGAAGTACCTGGCTCCTGGCTTTGGATCGGCACAGTGCTGGTTGTAGTGGCCATTTGGGGAGTGAGCCAATGGAAGGAAGACCTTTCTCTCTGTCTCTCTCTCTCACTGTCTATAACTCTACCTGTCAAATAAAAAAAAAGTATCATGGGTCATGGAGAAAGGGAGATTTCCAAGTCAAAGATGTTGAGGCAAAGACTGAACCGTCTTGGCTTTCTTTGGGGACTTCTCTGCATTCTCACTCTGCTATAGTATGTCATGAATATTTGTGGTCACACAGCAGGCAGCAGTTCCATGTCAGATGTTGCCACAGAACATTTTTTTGTCGTCTTGGTAGAGCATCACAGAGACACTAGGAACCCTAGACTGACTCTGGAAAATTCTGCTTTATAATCTAGGACTTATTTAAAATGTTGAAAAGACATTTGAGACCACCTAGGCCAACATTACATTAATGATGGCATTTCTAACATAACATAAAGGGTCTTTACCAGCTTTTACTTAGAGTCCCATGATGGGGAACTTATTATCTCACAAGGAAACCCATCCAAGTACGTGCAGTGTTAACCATTAGAAAGGGAGAGATGGGAGCAAATACTCAATAATCAATGATATGTGGTGTTGACTCCCTGGTGTCTTAAAATGTCTTGTATCTTGTATTCTTCCCATTCCATAGATTGGGAAGTCAAGGTTCAAAGAAATTAAGTTTGAATAAAGTCTCTCAACTACCGGGTGACCCAATTTGGAATCCAGAACCTGATCTGTTAAGATTGTTTGTGCTGTGCTATCCTCCCTCCAGAGGAGTTGCTTTATTCTACTTTAAAAGGGTCTCCCCACAGTTTTTCTCAGATTTCCCTGTTAAATCCCCTATCTTAACAAACAGCATTCCACCTTTTATTTTTTTACTTATTTGAAAGTCAGAATTACAGAGAAAGAGATGGAGAGACAGAGAGTTATCTTCCATCTGCTGGTTCACTCCCCAAATGACCGCAGTGGCTGGGCTGGGCCAGACCAAAGCTTGGAGCAGAAGCTTCTTCTGGGTCTCCCCTGTAGGGGCAGAGACCCATGGACTTGGGCCATCTTCTAAAAGCAGGGAGCTGGGTCAGAAGTAGAGCAGCCAGGACTCAAACCAGTGCCCAAATCTGATGCTGACACTGCAGAAGGCAGCCTAACCTGCTGTGCCACAGTGCTGGCATCATCCCACCACTCTTGGGGGTCAGCTCTCCTGTGCTTCTTAGTGCTTCCTCACACTGCACATTTACAGTTCCCTCCCCTTTGTACTCTCATCACATTGGCCAGCCTCTGTGGGTCTGTGGCAGTTTGTCTAAGTCCCTCCCAACATCTGTTGCCTGGGGAAAATCTCAAGAAGTATAATCAAAAGAACGTACTCACTGGACACTCCTTGGTTCCTGTGTCTGCAGAGCATGAATGGCAGTGCTGCACTGTCTATTGCCTTTCTGGTTGTCAATCTTGTGGATGGGTGCTGAACTCTGAGTATGCAAGTGCTGTTTGCATTCTTCTAGCAACTCCTTTCACTACAGGGAACCAGTTTAGCTCAACAGACTTTTTTCCTTCATATTTTTAATGTCAACTTTAATAACCATCCTGAGAATTGAAAATCCTAATTGACTATATATTGGAATAGAATAGAAGCTATGACTTTGACCTCAGATACACCTTTTTCAAATCATAGCTCTCACTGTGTGACTCTAGGCATGTTATATAAGCCTCAAAGCTTCCATTTTTACAGGTGGAGAGATGCCTTTCTTTTTTGATAGTGTATTTTTTTAAAAATTGAGAGGCAGAGCAACAGAAAGCTCTCATCTACTTTACTCCCCAAATGCCTGCGCCAGCCAAGAGTCAGGGGATGGAATTGGGAGTTAGGAACTCAGTCCAGATCACCCAGGCAGGTGGAATAATCCAATTACTTGAGTCATCACCTGCTGCCTCCCTGGGTGTACATCAGCAGGAAGCCTCAGGAGCTAGAACTGGGTATTAAACCCAAGCACTCTTGATATAGGGTGTGGGCATCTGTCTTATCTGCTGGGCCAAACACTTGCACCTGTAAAGTGTACTTAAACCTCTTTCATAGGATCTATGTGATCATGCGTGCAGAGTCTTTAACTTTAGCACATAGTACCGAAAATACTCAAAATAGCAATTATTATTTATTAATTCAATACATGTTCACTAGGCAGTTGAAATGCTCAGATCTGAAAAAACAACCCTGAGCAAAAAAATCACGTGAGTGCCTCTTACAAACCATAATTGTCCAAAGGAAAGAATTCATGGAGTTCTATAAAGATGCCGACCAGCTGGATGGGGGAGGAAGAGCAGAAGTGGTCAAGAAGGGCTTCCAAAAGGCAGTGATGCTTGAGCTGATGATGAAAGGATGATTGAAAGTTAGCTCAGTGATACAGTGAGCTTGAGGAACATTCCTTGCAAGGCAAATAGTGTTTAATAAAGGCAATGAGGCATAGGTATGTGGTACAGCAGTTAATCTACCTCTTGGGATCTCCAATCCCATATTACAGTGCCTGGTTAGAGTTCCTGGCTCCATTTTCCATTCTAGGTTCATGCTAATGTGCATCCTGGGAGGCAGTAGGTGATGGCTCAGGTAATTGAGGCCCTGCCACCCATGTGGAAGATCCTGACTGAGTTTCCGGCTTCTGGCGCAACCCTGGTTGCTGCAGGCATTTGGGGAATAAGCCAGCGAATGCAAGATCTCTCTCTCTCTCTTCCTCCTTCCCTCCCTCCCTTGCTATGCTGTCTCTCTCTCTCATCTTTCAAATAAATAAAATAATATTTAAAATATTTTTAAAACTTTGAAATGAGTAGGAATATGGCATTAAGAAACTGGAGGGAAATATGTTTTAACTTCTTAGAAGCTTATCTATGAAATACATGAAATCTCTTCTCTTTTATTAATAAAAATTAAAAAAGAAGACCAATATTGTGGGAGTATAGGCAGAGGGGGAAAGTGGCCAGACAGGGAGAAACAAAGGGTGTTTATCCTAAGAGCAATGGGAAGCTACTGACAGTGTAAAGTTTTAAGTGAGAGTAGGTGGAGACATGTATGATTATCTCATGTTCGAAGTTCATTCTGCTTTCAGGGTGTGGAGCAGATTGAAATCGGTAAAACAGGATGTGGGAGAGAGTGAGGAAGTGATTATAGGAGTCTTGGCAAGGAAGGTGGACGCCTGGACAAAGGTGGCAGTGGCAGGCATTGAACAGATGATGGAATCAACAGAAATTTAAAATAGCATCACTCAATCTTGCTATGGGTTTCATGAAGACAAGGGAGAAAGGCTCACTCTAAGTGTCTCCTGAGTTTCTCAATATGTATCTGGATGGACAAGAATTACTTTTTTTTTTTTTGACAGGCAGAGTGGACAGTGAGAGAGAGAGATAGAGAGAAAGGTCTCCCTTTGCCGTTGGTTCACCCTCCAATGGCCGCCGCGGCCAGCGTGCTGCGGCCAGCGCACCGC
Organism: Oryctolagus cuniculus; assembly: GCF_964237555.1. Taxonomy (NCBI): domain Eukaryota; kingdom Metazoa; phylum Chordata; class Mammalia; order Lagomorpha; family Leporidae; genus Oryctolagus; species Oryctolagus cuniculus. The sequence goes on from NC_091438.1 coordinate 113,087,247, forward strand.
GCTGATCCGATGGCAGGAGCCAGGTACTTATCCTGGTCTCCCATGGGGTGCAGGGCCCAAGCACCTGGGCCATCCTCCACTGCACTCCCTGGCCACAGCAGAGAGCTGGCCTGGAAGAGGGCCAACCGGGACAGAATCCGGCGCCCCAACCGGGACTAGAACCCGGTGTGCCGGCGCCGCAAGGCAGAGGATTAGCCTAGTTAGCCGCAGCGCCAGCCCAAGAATTACTTTTACTTGGTTACCTAATCCTTTTATTTAACCCATTGTGGAAATGGGTACAGTGTACTAATCGATGCAAGGAAGAGAATGGAAGAAACATTGATGAAGGAAGGAGACATCCTTTACTTTTGTAGAGTTGTCATAGTCATTGCTTCACAGAGCAGCTAGATTGATTTTGGTCTAGTGTTGACTGACCCATCTGTCTCCTCCCAAGTCTTACACTGACCTCTCCCTGTAGAGATGATCCATGATGCAGTCAAGATTATCCACATTGTGCTGGAGAAATTCTCAGCCAGAAATTATAGTCAAGTCATTGTAACCTGCCCCATACAAGGAAGAGGCACCTGATGGGATGGGCTCAGGGGAGTGGGTTTGGAAATGTTCAGGAGATCAGGGTGTGATCAGTCTCTGGCATGGGAACCCAGAGCCTTCTGCATAGGTTGTTGCATGAGTCAAGCCTCACCTGAGTCTTTGCTGCCTTCTCTAGGGAACTGTGGTCCTGACCAATTTGACTGCACTGCACAAGGACCCCGAAGAGTGGGCCACCCCTGACACATTCAATCCAGAGCATTTTCTGGAGAATGGACAATTTAAGAAAAAGGAAGCCTTTATTCCTTTCTCAATTGGTAAGTTGTAATAAATAGGAATTTGACTCCAGAGTTCCTTTCTCAGCCCTTCCCTCCTCTCCTTGTGTTCCTTTGCTGTAGTTGGAATGTCTCCAAGCTGCACCACCCAGCTTGACTCCATCTTGCTGTTGCAATCTGAGGATCCCCAGGCTCTGCATTGCTCTAGTCTGCTCTTCTTCTTTTTTTTTTTTTTTAAGATTTATTGATTATTTGATTTGAAAGGTAGAGTTAGAGAGGGAGAGACAGAGAGAAAGAGAGAGATCTTCCATCCACTGGTTCACTCCCCAAGTGGCTGAAATGGCCAGAGCTGGGCCAATCAAAGCCAGAAGCCAAGAACCAGGAACCAAGAGCTTTTTCTGGGTCTCCCATGTGGGTGCAGGAGCCCAAGGAGTTGTGCCATTTTCCACTGCTTTCCCAGGCACATTAGCAGGGAGCTGGATAGGAAGTGTCACAGCTGGGACAGGAACTGGCATCCATATGGAATGCCAGTGCTGCAGGTGGTAGTTTAACCTTTTATGCCATAGTGCTTGCCCCCTGCCCTTACTTCTTGAGCTTTCCCTTACCTCTAATGTAAATTTCAGTCTTTGTTCTGTGCTCCAGAATACTGGGAACAGAGACGCAGACCATGCCATCTTTACAGAGTATTTAAATATCCCGAGTTCTTGTTATGGACTGCAGACACACACGATAGAGCTGACTTATAGTAAGGTGATGAGGAGGCATCAAGTTGAAGAGGTTACCTGTTTGCCAATATGGGCATCAGGCAGTGACTCTAAACACCACTATCTTAACTACATTGGGTCTTACTTGTAAGTACTTCCTGTAGAGGTCCTTTTGCCTTTTTAATTTTTTTTAAAACCTAGTTGGTACATTTGTAGGGTGCATTGCTTGAAAGGTAAGAAAGAGGATGCGATGAAAACTTTCTCACATTTTTTGATTACTGGTTACAAAGGGTATTTTTAGCTCAAATACTATAAAATCAATTTAAAAAAATTTCTTAGCATGTTCCAGGTATTGAGTTCCATCAAATAATTTCCCAAATCTTTAAGTTCATAAGTATTTATAGAGCATCTATTATATATTAAGTATTTAGCCCTGAAGATATGACAGTGAAGGAAATAGAAAACAAAACAGCACTGACCTCATGGAACATATGTTCTAGTATAACCTCACAATATTTGAGATACTATCACCACTTTAGAGATAAGAAAGCTGGATCCAGGCCTTGTGGTTCAGTGGGTTAAGCTGCCAGTTGGGACACCTGCAACCCATACTGGAGTGCCTGGGATCGAGTCCCAGCTACTCCACTTCCAATCCAGCTTCCTGCTAATGTATCCAGAAGGTAGCATTTGATAACTTAGGTACTTTGATTCCTGCCACTCAGTAGAAACCCGGATGGAGTTTCTGGCTCCTGGTTTCAGTCTGAACCAGTCCTGGCTATTTTGGGCATTTTGGGGAGTGAACCAGTGGATGGAGGATATCTCGCTCTGTTTCTTTCTCTCTCTCTCACTCCCCCTCTCTCTAACTTTCAAATAAATAATTTTTTAAAAAAGAAAATGAGATAAGAAAAGTAAAGTATTGAAGCTAAAGTCATAAATCACATGGCAGAGCAAAGCCACTCCCCAGTATTTGTCAAAAACCACAGTTTCTATTCTTTCTGTCTCTGGAAAATAACTAAATGCTATGCAGAACCCAAACTGAAATGCATGGTAGTTTCCCTATCATTAGCTTTAAACGTGGGATGATTTTCTGAGGTTATCGTTTTGCAGCTGATGTTGCTAAAGCTGTGAAAGGGAGGACCTGGATTTTGGCCTCATGTCTGAGTGACCCCAAAGCTTGTGCTTTCACATTGTGTTGCACTGCCCTGGGTAGGTCTCAGCTCATTCTGATTGTATCCTCTGTGTCTGTCTTCATCTGGTTCTATGCCACATTTGCTCTCATTGCAGAAGTCACTCCTGATAGGAAAGCTGATACAAGATACCATCCAGTATTCCGTTCTGCAATGTTTTCAAGATTTGTATTACAACATAGAATTGCAGCTGCATACTTCAGTTCTTAAAATTATTCTCATGTTTTGGCTTCTGCATCAGATCCACAAAATGCTGAAATGAAAAACACGTGACCCTCTATTCATCCCACAAAAATGCTTCGCTTGGTTGCTGCAACTGGGATTAGAGGAACCCTTACAGATGTCCTTAGCTTTCAATGAAGAAAGATCCTGCAGGCGAAGTGTTGCCTGGATATCTTTCCTTCACGTTACAGAAGCCTGTTCCTCATGGTTGTTTTATGAGTCTCTCTGTTAAAGAAAATTCTCCCATCTTCATTAGCTATAGTATAAAAAGAACTACACACAGTGACTCACTGGTGCGTTGCTGTTGAGACTTGTTATACACCCTCTTAATTACAGGTTTCATTTACAAACAAATTATCTTATTTAATCCTTATATACAACCCAGTTTTTAATAGACAGTTTGGTATCTCCTTTCTTAGTATAAAGAAACCAAAAACAATAGAGAATTATTTCTTATCCAAGATCATGGGCCCAAGGAATTGGCAGGACAGGGCCTAAGACTCAAGTTTTTGTGTTTCTAATCTACTGTTCTCTCTAGTACAACTACAGTGGAACTTAATTACCTATGTAAAGGTTCCTCCACTTTTCCCCTGAGTTCATACCATATGTATTAGGTGGCATGTTGCTGCAAAACGAATGGTACAAAACTCCATGACTTAACAATCAGCATGTGTTATTGCTCACAGCCTACTAAGTCAGATGTGTGGCTCTACTGATCTTGGCTGGGCTCTCTTACACGTTTGGGAGGTCAGTTGGCCAAAGTCTGATTTCAGATGACCTGAGTTGGACCACAGGGGTCTTTTTCCATGGTATCTTTCATTCTCTAGTTAGCTTGCCTGGCTTGTTCACATAATGGCAATAAATTCTCACAAAGGAGAATAAGAAGCACATTGGCTTCTTAATGTCCAAGCAGGGAACTGGCATACTGTTGGGCATTGCAAGCCACAAGGCAAGCCCCAGTTGAAGAGGAGGGAAAATGACTACAGTGTTTGATGGGAAGGGCTATGAAATCATATTGCAATGATGTGGATCCAAGGGTAATGGGAGGTTGGGGTTGTTTTGGTCTCATTATCTCTCTTTCTGAGATGATTGAAATTTGGAGAGGCAAGTAGTCTGGGGATTCCCACAGAAGTTGTGATAGAATGAAAGCTAGTCAGATGGAACAGGAGACAAGTTAAAAATGGCAACACAACTGTTTAATTTTTCTGCCACACTCCTACCTTTGGCATAAAGTTGCTTCTCCTCACTGTTGGTCTAGAACTTTCTGAAAATAGCCTCCCTGGAATAATTAGATGTGGACAGCAACTGCCCTTATCTTAGAAAAGATAGCCAGTAATGAAATTATTGAAAATGCGTTTTCAGGTAAGATTGCAAAGTTATTAATTAAAAATTCATATTTTTTTTCCTCATTTAAGTTCTTCCCAGTTGATCCATGAGATTAGCAGGTGACAAAATGAAAGACAAGACCTCATTCCTCATTTTCCAATTAAAATCACTGGATCACAGGAGATAGGATTGGGAAGAACACTGCCAAAAACCTAACTCATTTATCTCATTTTACTAATAAGGTCATTATCCTGGTTAGGTAATGCTAGCCAGTTAGTAGGAGCAGGAGGAAAGTCCAAGAATTTTTTAATTGAGATGATATTTTGAATGGAAATACTACTCATTTTTCATGCTTTTAAAATTCATACCTTCTGTCTCACTGAAATCCTTGTACAGCCATGTAACATGAGAGAGAGATTATTTCACATATCTGACAGGTTTAGCTCCATGAGAAGAAATGGTTTACTTACATTCACACAGCTGGTTACTGATAAAACCAATTGGAGAGTTCTTTAAACCTGGTTCCTGATTTCCTGGGAAAAGATACCTGTAAGCTCATAATACAGATAAACCATTGTCAACATCTTGTTGTCAACATCAGTGTTGTCATGATACATGGTTTTTACAAGAAGAATCGTAGGCTTTTCCAAGCAGCTGATTTGGTATTGTTTTAACATGTTGCTAATAATAGTTTTATGATAGGTGAAGAGATTAAGATGAGGAGAACAGAGGTGGATTAAACACATGCAAGTACAAAATAATACAGCAATGACAAAATTGTAAAGTACATTTACTAAACACATTTGCAAGAATGATTTAATTTTATTTCCTCAACAACATGTTATAGGTAGAAGACAAAATGGAGGTATGCATACATAAACTAATCTCCAAAAATATTTAATTACATGAGAAAAAATGAAGTATCAAAAGATGCATGTAGAATTAATTACAGAGAGTAAGAGCTTTTATGGTATCCAAGGGGATTTCCCACAAGGACAGTGAGGAAATATGCCAAGATGTTGACAATGATTTATCTGTATTGTGAGGTTACAGGTATCTTTTATGACCTTTATTTTATTTTTTGTGTTTGTTTTCTTTTTGCAATGAATATGTATTCAGAAGAAAGTAAGCTATTAAAAATACACATAAAATAGAGGGTTATAGGGACTGGTGTGAGGTCTTGTAGCCCCAGTAGAGTAAGGAGGATACTCACTCAAGGAAGGGAGCAGTAGAAGCCTAGAGCAGGTGTTGGATTGGAATCAGAGGCAATCCATGTAAACTCATATTTAATAATTAGATTGATAAGTAGATGTAGAAATAAATATAGACATAAATTTGGATGTATATGCACACCTTTGAATAATATATTGACATAAATTTATTCTCCAGCTCTATTAGTTAAAATGACCTTGGAGCAACAATTCAAGAGCAATAAACATCCTGGGATCCAGATCTTGATTTTTCTACGTAACTATCTGCTATAAGGAGCCACGATTTCAGGAAACATGGCTCCTTGCAGGGTTAGTGAAGGGAAAGTATAATGTTAATCCAAATCATAAAAAGGACTTCAAAATGGTCATGAAAAAATGGAATTAAACTTGAGTTTATTTTGATGCAAAGTATTATGAAATTGTGCATAGGTTTTTAATGCATTTTCCACAAACTTTTTGAAGACTCCTCATGTTCTGCTGACAGTTAGTAAATATCCACTTGAATAGGTATCAAATGGCCAAATCTAGAATATTTTGGGCACCAAAACAAGTAATGATAGATTTATAATCCTTTAAAAAAAACAGGAGTTCATGAATCCATACTGCTATAAACAGATGAGTGGATTGATGAATGAGGAAAGCAGGTGTTCCTTTAGAGGAGTGGTAATAAATGATGGAATTTTTAAAAATCACAGTTTCCAACCATTGGTCATAAATAATTTGGTTAAGAAATAGCAATGGAGGGGCCGGCGCCATGGCTCACTTGGTTAATCCTCCACCTGTGGCGCTGGCATCCCATATGGGCCCCAGGTTCTAGTCCCAGTTGCTCCTCTTCCAGTCCAGCTCTCTGCTGTGGCCCAGGAAGGCAGTGGAGGATGGCCCAAGTGCTTGGGCTCCTGCACCCGCATGTGAGACCAGGAGGAAGCACCTGACTCCTGGCTTTGGATCAGCATAGCTCCGGCCCTGGCAGCCATTGGGGGGTGGGGGTTGGTGAACCAATGGAAGGAAGACTTCTCTCTCTCTCTCTCTCTCACTGTCTAACTCTACCTGTCAAATAAAAAAAAAAGAAAGAAATAGCAATGGAAACTAGTGGATGAAAGTTTAGTGAGGAATGGTTTATTAACATAGCCTCAAAACATTTTTAGTTATGAAGAATCAGAAAATAGTTATTCAAGGGAGAACTTGGTACATATCACCTTAATCATGTGAGCACCGGTAATGTTGTATACCACCTGATAGGATGAAATGAGAACCCAGCATCAGTTAGACGACGTTCCTACCAAAAATGCAGACCTTCACCACTTGAATTGAATTCTGAGGGAACATGAAAGACATTTATGAAATAACTGATATGTAATCTTTTAAATTGCCAAAGGCTGACAGTTACCTAGATCCAGACTGAGAAAGACTAAAAAGACATGACAGCTAAACACAATGCTTGAATCTGAAATGAAAGCTTTTATAATGAAGGATATCATTAGGATAACTGGCAAAACCTGAATGGGATCTGAGGCTTTGATGGTGGGGAATTAGAAGTGTTAATTTCCCAACGCTGGTGGTTATGTTGTGGTTAGGTGAGTGAACACCCATGTCTGTAAGAAACACACACTAAAGATTTCATGGGCAGTGTAGATAGTTTACTCAACCCAAGAGAAGCAAGTTTTTTATTTTTTTTATTTTTTGCAAATCTTCTATACATTTGAAATAATTTGAAATTATTTCAGAATAATGGGCACATTCTGGAAAGTGAGACCATAAATAATTTTAATATATAGAAAGCAACTTTATTTATTTATCTATTTATAAAGAGTTATTTACAGGTTCTCTTTCAGGTTATGTTATTCTGCCCTTTGTTTTAAGAGTTATCCAGATTGTTAATCATAAGCTATTATAAAGCAAGAATATTTATCCTTATCCACATGACATTATAAAATCCTTAGCATTGCTGCAAATACTTGCTAACATTCTTGACCTTTATGTTGAGCATAGCCACATAATATATAAAATAAAGTTCTCTCCTTAAACACATACATCTTCACTAATACACACACTAGCATTTAGACTAATGCCTGGAGATAGTACTTAATTTGCCCCAATCACACGGCTGGAAAGTGGGAGGAGCTGAGTTGGATTTCCTTCCCTCTGCTTCCAATTCACGCACCCATCCAGGAAGTGGGATGTGGCCAGGGCAGTACCGTGTGTGAGCTGTGGGCCCTACACTCTTGTAGAACCACAAGTAAAACTTGAGTTTGCTTACCTGACAAGCAGCAAGCCAATCACTGGAAATGAGGTGGTGGAAGAAAGGAGGTGTTTATTTTGTACTATGCAGCTATTGTTAAATTCCCAGAGCCCTTCTCCTCACCCAACCCTGACCCAAAGGATTAAGGGTGGTGAATCATACAAATCTGTGGTTGAGCAGTGTATGACCAGGGTGTGTGCAAGTCTCTGGTTGGTCTACAGTGTTTTTGGCTTCCCTTGGTCAGCAATAGGCTGGCGTGTTCTAAAGATGCTGTGATGGCCAGGAGGGCTCCTGTCTTTTTGAGTCTTCGGGTAGATGGTTATTACTTTGTTTGCTCAAAGCCTGGGGCTCCTGTAAAGCTTCTCAAAATGGAGTCTGGTATCAGGATGTTAACGCTGAAGGTGATCACAAACCTAATCAATTTTATGCTATATGCCTGCCTCCATCCTTGTGATCTGGGGGCTGCCAGGTCAAGTTGAGAGATCAGGGCCTGATAAATGATGAAGTCTGCATCAAGGCATTAGAAGTAGGGACTTTGTTTCAACATTAGATGCAGAGAGCTTTGTGGGGAGAAACACTGTGTGTAAGAAGGACCAGCCTAGGAGGGAGCTGGAGCAGTTCTGTCATTGTCACTGAGGTCCCCCCATGATCAGAGAGGAGAATCCCTGCTTTCCTACTGACTTGCTTATATTTTGGACAGTTTCCTTTTATGGACTGAATATTTTCACACTATCTTGTTGTATGCTTTTGCTATTGTTGTTTGTTAAATCATATTTGAAAGCATTTAAATGTAATTTTTAGGCCAGCCCAGGCCTCCCATTTCTGCTGTCCTGTACCCCAGCAACTTTACTCCAGAGCGTCACCTACCAGGCCCCGAATTGCATTTGACTTTGCGACCTTGGGCTTCCACATTCGGTGTTCTAATGAAGCCAGGCGGTTCTCAGATGCAAATAAGCCCCTAGACAGAAAGGCCCAGGTGTCTCGCAGACCCTATCTCTGCTCAAGTTTTGAAGGATGTGGTTAGGACATCAATCTCTGCTGGACACCATTGCCACCTGACAAGATAACTCTTCTGTTCTTGTCTTTCAGGAAAGCGGGCATGCCTTGGAGAACAGTTGGCCAAGTCCGAGCTGTTTATTTTCTTCACTTCCCTCATGCAAAAATTTACCTTCAAACCTCCAAGCGATGAGAAGCTGACCCTGAACTTCAGAATGGGCATCACCCTTTCCCCTGTGAAACACCGCATCTGTGCCATTCCTCGAGCCTGATGTTGTCGGGATGGAGAAGTGACGTGGGCTCTGAAACCACTGTGGCCTGCCCAGATGTTATGGGACTAAAAGAAAGTGCCTGTGGAAATATCAGAGAAATTAGCCTCTGAGGAAACTGGATCAAAATTACAGCTCTGCTATCTTCTTTGAATCAGCCCAGGGCAAAGCATTTATGTGCTAAATAATTTACCTTTTTGTCCAAAAGATAAAAAAAAAAGGATAATTATTCCTTCCTTGAAGAAAGTTTTTGTACAATCAAATTAAAAAGTGATTTGTAATTCACAAAGTGCATCATACAATTTGTGATTGTAATGTGCCTCCTTCCAACATCCTTTCTTGGACATGTTTGCTTCTGGTTTCAGGTCAAGGTGTTGTGAAAGAGGGGATAAATGTTAGAAAGTGGACCCTGGATACAGCCAAGGTTAACCAGGAGGCTCTCCCATTTAGTAGCATCTGGTATGCTTTATCTTATTTTGGCCTCAGAATAATCATCTGGAAATCAACAGGGCAAGTATTAGTTCCCACTTACTGACAGGGAAAGCAAGTGCTGTTGAACCGGTGAACCAGTCTCTGTGGATTAAGAGGGAGCACTACTTGGCCTTGAACTCAATTAACCAAACCTGGGAAGTAGGTTTGGAGAGCAAATATGGAAATATTTTCTACCTCTAAGAATATCTTAAATGCCAGAAATCCTCCATCGAGCATGTGCAACAAACAAAACACTCTTGGTAAGCTGCATCCAGCCATTTGAAAAGATCATTCTAAGGTGGTTAGACCTGAGTATTTGAAATAGCTAATAACAAAGCAGGCCACAAGGCCATAGGGCTTTTTTTCCCTGTTGGCTGGGATTCAGAGAAAAGCCAATTCTATTAACAGAGTAAAGGACAGAGAAAGGAGGATGTTTGTCTAGAGCTAGCCTAAGCTAACTGGGATGCTGTGTGGAAGCAATGGGTGAGGTTTTAGTGGATGAGAAGTGGTTCTGGTCCTTTCTTCTTGGTAAAAGAAGGAGCCCCACCCTTGTGCACTGCTTTGTAACCCTCTGGAAAGCCGCATCTCTAGAAAGCAGGCCTGGATGAAACCAGTCAAATCAAGCCTAGAACTTCCTGAATATCCAGGATCTTGTCGTCCATTTCTTTGTTATTTTTCTTCAACCAAATCACCTAAGCAAAAGACTCAATGGGAAATTGGCCAGAATACTTTATATTATATGTCTCAGTTTTCATATCTTTAAAATTAAGGAATTTGTTGAAGTCATCTCTGCATTACATTCCTCCTCCATGATTTTGGGTGGGCAGCTACATGACCACCCCTTGTGGAATAAACGTAAAACTCCTGGGGACTCATACTGACAATATATGCAGGTTGAACCATGGCAGGTGGGCTATGGCCATAATGAACCCAAAACTTGTAGTGATAGTTGACAATAATCAAATTTTCTGGCCATATAAATATGTGTGTGTGAGTTTCTTAAAGTTCATTAGAGTTGAACTCTGAATATGAACTTTCTTCCTATCCATGCATTAGTTACACAAAGATCTTGTTATAAGCATTTTTTCTCTTATTCTCCATCCATTTTCAAAGCTCCAGGTCCCCTTGAGCCCATTCCCTTATGCTGGGCACATGTGTGCAAGCAATAGCACATGACCTGTGCTATCAGGGATGACGAGTTTTACCAAAAGACAACCCAGGCTGTGAATCTGTTATGGACTAAGTTGGGCCTAAATTTTTATTTCAGACTCTTGCCTATTATTGAGAGATGAATTCTAAATAGAGGCACAAACACTATATGCAATGCAACAGTGTTTATCTACAAAGTGAGGAAAATACACACGTACTTGTGGGCTTCATTTAGGGAGAGTGAGCCAGGAAAGGTCAAGGGGATTTTCATACACTGCTCACTGTGGGTCCATGAGGAGACAGCGACTGCGCTTCTCTTTACCCAGCTCAGAAAACAGAAGTGGTTACATGGTGCCGCCCCCAGGTTCCGGGTGAGGGGAAGTACTTCATCTGATTGGCAGGTAGGTGAATATGGTAACGTGGAGTAAGGGACATGTGCGTTCCAGCTCAGGAACTTAAACTATCAAACTTATCCCATATCAAATATTTTCTCCACCATGTTCCTGCAAAGAGACAGTGCAGCGTAAAGCTACTACTGGGCTGGAAGTTGAGGGATTTAGAGAGGGGAAGGAGCAAGACACACATGGCACCTGCGGTTCTCACGGAAGTGTGTTTGGGTCTGGCAGAGTTGGACTGCATGTACTGGGGGAAATCCAGGAGAGGAAGTCTCCTGACCACACCATGCTTGATTGCAGACCAGAGGCAGGTGTTGGCCAGGTGACTAAGCAGCAAGGAAGCTGAGAGAGCTGCTTTGACAAAACAGGGATTCCAGAGTCTGTGGCTGGTGTCAGGGTTTTCTGCTCTTAGTCTCACTCAGGCCCAATGAACAAACTTCTTGCTAAGCAACCAAAATTGAAAGGAAGTTAAGGGGCTGGCAGGGTTAGGAACATCTGATTTATGACTCTTCAACGGTTTAGTTAGACTTTGACCAGTCTTCCATTTTATTCTCCTAAAACACAGATTTGAGAGTAGAAACCTCACTATGTGGTGGTAAATGACAAAATTATAAAGTGTGCAATCTTGCCTGTGTGACAGATTGATGGTAGGGGGCCTAACAGGGAACCAGAACAACCTCAAACTGACATCCCCCCACACACACACCCAGTAAACAACTTCCTTTTTGCCTGGAAATGAAATTCAGGCAGGCTCCATCACTTTTCTGGACACTTCCGCATGACAAATGTTCCTTTAATATGTGTTCCTAAGAAAAGTTATGGTGGTCATTACAATCTGTGACCCACTAAGTATACAACTTACATAATTCCATAAATTAGCTGATGTAGCTCCCCCAACTCAACCCAGTTTCAAAACTAGAAGGTTTCCAGTAGATTGGGCAGAGAGTGCAGCCAACTTCTCACCCTGCACCATGTGCTCCCAGCTTCAGGACCACCCCTCACATTCCTTGACTCCCAAATACCTTCCTCTCCCTGGGTCCCTCTGTGTTCATGTACTTGATAGGAACAGTGGTTTTTCTTTAGCTCAACATCATTCTCTGACTCCTAGAATTCTGCCAGTTCAGTGCCAATTCAAGTCACAGCTGCTACACTTTGGATGTAGCTCCCTGCTAATGCACTTGGGAAAGCAGCAGAAGATGGCCCAAGAACTTGGCCCCCTGCGCCCACACGGGAGACCCAGAAGAGGCTCCTGGCTCTTGGCTTCAGATCAGCTCAGCTCCAGCCATTGGAGCCATTTGAGGAGTGAACCAGGAAATGGAAGATCTCTCTCTGAGTCTCCCTTTCTCTCTGTCTCTCTCTCTCCCTCTCTGTCTCTCTGTAACTGCCTTTCAAATAAATATTTAAATAAAAAAATAGATATATCTATCTCACTTGTGCACAGGTATTTCTACCATTAAGTCACTGAAAATAAAGTTCTAGATATAGTTGTTGTGAAATCTGCCCTCCTTTATTATTCTGATTTGCTTTGGATATATGGCAGCATCCTATAGTATGGCTCATAAATTATCATTTTCTTATCTGGAAAAATTGTATTACTTTCCTCAATACCCATATGTGCTGGTGGTTTCTCCCAAAGTGTAGAAAAAACAAACTGCAGGAGTTGCTTCTTTTATTTGGAAACAGTGGGTGGAACTGTGGAATCAAGCCTCACATTAATAATATTTTCAAGCCAACTCAACAAATACTTATTGAGCATGATCTATGAGTCAGACTAACAGTGATTAACAAGCAGGAGATGCAGGGTAATATCTTCTTGGTTCCACAGTCTAGACCTGATAAGAATTGAGAATGGAGGATTATAAACATAGGAATAAATTGACGCTTGTATCACCTCTAGGGAATAGAGACCAAAAGAAACTTTCTCGAACACAAATAAGCTCCATAACAAGTTTAATCATTTTCATCACCACATAGCAATCTTCAGGGGAGGGTCAGGTGATAGAGTCCTCCATGCTGACTGCTCTCCACCTCACCTCACTGAAAGCCAGTGCCGAGTGGGAACTTCATGCTTGGAATTGTTTCCTTCTCCTCCTACACCTTCTCTTCCTCATCCTTCTGCTCCTTCCATTCTCCTTCTTCCTCTTCTGCCTTTGTTGCAGTATGTCTTCATTTTGCTTTCAGTTTTGAAAGAAAATTTCAACAAGTAGAGAATTTTGAACACATTGAATATGTCTTTCCATTATTTCCTGCCTTACATCATTTCGGATGAAAGATCCGGTCATTCATCATTTTGATCCTTTATTCATTTTGAATCTTTTTGTCCTTTAGTTGTTTTTCAGACTTTATTCTTTATTATTATTACTCCTTGGTAATTTGTCTATAATGTATCTTGGTATACTGGTCTTGGTGTTTACCTTGATGACCTGATGTTAACCTCAGGTTACTATGGTTCTGTTAATTTTTTTCAGTCATTTTTCTCTCTATGCTTCAGTTTGGGTAGTATCTATTGCCTCCCCCCCTTTTTGTAGTGTCTAATTTGCCATTTGGCTTATTTATTTTTTAATATATTTTGTGTTCTGCTTAAGAAGTATCAATTGGTACTTTTTAAATATAGCTTATGTTTCTCATTTTCACACTTTCCTTGAAATCCTTGAATATATTTATACCACCAGTTTAAAAGTGCCTGTCTGATAATTCCCAATATCTGAAAACTATGTTCATTTACTTTGTCCATTTTTCCGGTTGTTTATGATGGAAAGGCTAGTCCAGTACCAGTTACTGTCATAGCATGAAACAGATGTCTCATCACCCAGTTGTACTTTTTTATGAAACTGAAGATTGGCTCAGAACACATTTGTAAAGTGGCCACAATGATCCCCTTCCTTCTATCTACACTCTTCTCAATGTAACGTTACAGCTCCTACTCATCTGTGAAGAGACAGAATCTATGTACAACTCCCTTTACCTTGGGATGGTGCAGGGATCTGTGTTTTAAAAAAAGAATGTGATGAAATGATTTCTCTCATTTTTTTAAAAAAGATATATATTCATTTGAAAGGCAGAATTACAGATAGGGAGAGAGAGAGAGAGAGAGAGAGAGAGAGAGAGAGATTGAGAGAGAGAGAGAGATCTTCCATCTGCTGGCTCACTTCCCAAATGGCCACAATGGTATATGGGCTGTGCCAGGCCAAAGCCAGGAACCTGCAACTCCATCTGGGTCACCCGTCAGAGTCCCAACCACTTGGCCCATCTTCTGCTGCTTTCCCAAGTGCACTAGCAGTGAGCTGTATCAGAAGTGGAACAGCCAGGGCACGAATTGGTGCTCATATGGAATGCAGGCATGACAGGCAGTGGCTTAACCCACTGTGCCACAATGCTGGCCCCATGAAATGACTTTTCTGAGTCAAGAGCCCAGGGGGCTTTGCGTATTTCTGCTTGCTCTTATGGAACTCAGCAACCACCATTTAAACAAACCTTTGTCTTAATACACTTTCTGTTGCTGTTAACAGAATTTCTGACACTTGGTGACATATAAAGCAAAAAGATTTATTTAGCTGTTTAGTTCTGGAGGAAGGTAAGTTCAGTATCAGACAGCCATAGCTGGTGCAGGTCCCACACTGTGTTAGAACATGGTGGAGAGCATCACTTTGTGGGATTGCGTGCTGGAGTAGTAAATGGATGTGTACAGAAGAGAGACAGGACGATGGAGCTGACCCACTTTATAACAGCCTGCTCTCACCACGACAATCCATTCGTGTGAGAACTAATCCAATCTCACAAAAAGACATTAATTCCTCTTAAAGGCCTCACTTCTTCTCACCACTACACTGCCAACCAAAGTTCAAGATAAGCTTGGTGGGAACAAACCACAACCAAACTGTAACACCTGTGTAACCCTGTTGGATGTTAACAAATGTGGCCCCATCAGCGCTGTCGCATTGCCATGGGCCGACAGCTGGCCAACAACCAGAGCTGTGCACAAGACCATCTGAAGTGAGCTAGATTCACGCAAGTCCAGCTCATGCCCATGAATGAGTGAGCCCTGCTCAGACAAGAACTATCTCTGAGCCAGACTACATTTCCAATCTGAGACATTAAGCCGCTCAGTGTTGAGGTGCCTTGTGACACAGCAATAGTTAACCAATGCACTCCTCGAAGGCAGGAACATTATCTGCCTTGCTCAGTTCTGTGTCTGCAGTATGGTACTGTTCAATAAATACAGTTAATGGATAAAACAGGTAGTATCACAGAGACGGGTGCTCCATTGGAACCTATCACTAGAAATCAGATAGCTGGTACTTCTGTCCTTGCCATCGCATCCCAGTGACCTATTTCTCACTCCTGATGCTACCTTCTATTCTAAGCCTCAAGAGCACAGTGGGGGAGCACTGTTTCAGTTCCAGTTCCCAGTTGCCTCTCTGGAATGGGGCCACCCATCCCTTTCCCCCTACTGGTTTCTCAGGAACAGACAGATGCCCTGGACAGATATTTTGTGCTTTCTGGGTCACATTATGTTTTTCTGCATTCAACATGGGCTAAATTTTCTGCTCTGTAAGGCTAAGAAATTTTCCTTTATCTTATAAACAGGTAACAAATGAAACTAAGCAAAAATAGCCAAATGCACAGGGTCACTTTCAGGGACTGGCACTGAATTGGTGATTTTGCCTGTTACAGCAGTTACGGTGAGAACAGAGGCTTCTCTTTGCTCCAGTACATCAAGGGTCCAAAGATATCGCAGGGCTCTTGTGCACATAAAACTACATTAAAAGACTGAAGGGAGGTAGCTTGGGAAGTCAGACGGACTTCAGGTCAGAGCTTTGTAGCTACTCTGGCTTCAATTTAATTCCCAGTTTTACCATTTATTACTTTTGGCTTGTGACTTGAGTAGGTTACTTTCCCTGATCTTGTTTCCTGATCTGCAAAATACAATTTATAACAGCTACTGTGGTAGACCATATGACTGGTCAAAATCCTCCTTGCAGGAAGATTTTCTATAGCCACCCGGAAAATGCAGAGATGGCCTTGTGATTGGCTTTGGTCAAAATACCAAGAGCAAAAGTTCCCTCAAGAGTTCCATGAGTCATTTCTGAGTACCTAAGAGCTGCCAGCTAGTACTTCAACGTGTTTCTTTTTTCTTGTCGCAAGGCCAGCAAGGGCCCAGATAAGAGTCTGTCAATCTATGCCCAGAGTGACAAAGTCAGGAAGCAGAGTCATAGCTGATTCAAGATGGACAAAGGATGCGAGAAGTAAACCCATTTTGTGTTAGCCACAGAGGTTTGGGGAGTCTTACTATGCGTGACTTATCCTAGACTCTGATACACCTGCTTGGTAGTTGTGAGGCCCAAAGACAGATGCATATCACAGTCACGTAAGTGACAGCAGTAATGCTGCTGTGCTGACATGCCACTGGAGAATGTACTTGTATTTCTGTTATCTTTCTTTCCCCAGGCAATTTGATCTTTTCCCTAGAGCTTTCCTAGAATACAGTCTTCTCTGCATTGACTGCAGGATAATTCCTTTTTTTTTTTTTTTCAAAATTTTAATTAATTAGAGAAGGAAAGAGAGAGAAAGAGAGATGGAGGGAGGGAAAGTGGATGGGAAAGAGAGGGAGAGAAAGAGAGAAGGGAGAGAGGGAGACACCTAGCTGCTGGTTCACTCCCTCCCATGCCTCCAATAGCTGGGACAGAGTCAGGCTGCAGCCAGGATATAGAAACTCAACCTAGGGCTCCCACAGGGACCCAAGTACTTGAGCCATCATCTGTACCTTCCATGGTGTGCATGTGCAGGAAACTCAAATCAGGAGTGGAGCTGAGATTTGAACCTTTCCACTGTGGGATCTGGGCATCTCAACCAGTGCCAAACGCCTGCCATAGATACTGACAAGTTCTTTAGCAAGGCTGTAACGTTGTAAAACCCAAGATGCCACTCACTTGTAGTCCAGGTGAATGGTGCCCTCTGGAGTTGGATCATGGAGCTTGAGCCTGCACAGCTGTATGTATGGGCCTGCTCCTCAGCAGGGCCTGTGATCATTTCTGTGACCTAAAATCTGCTCACATCTCCAACTGCCTCAACTACTGAACTACCAGCTCCCTAGACAAGCCAGATCCTTCACCATTTTCATGTTCCTATAAAAGCTATTTTTTTCTCTAAGAAATTTCTATAATTCAGACTTTTTTTTTTTTTTTAAAGATTTTATCTACTTGAGAGGCAGTTACAGTGAGAGGTAGAGACAGAGAGAGCCTTCCTTCCGTTGTTTCACTCCCCAAATGGCTGCAACGGCTGGAGCTATGCCGATCTGAAGCCAGGAGCCAGGTGCTTCTTCCTGGTCTCCCATGCGAGTGCACTTGGGCCATCTTCTACTGCTTTCCCAGGCCACAGCAGAGAGCTGAATTGGAAGAGGAGCAGCCGGGACTAGAACCGGCAGCCATATGGGATGCCGGCGCCGCAGGCATAGGATTAACCTATGTGCCAGTCCCTATAATTCAGACACTTAATCCTCCTACAAAAGCAAGGTTAAAGGTCACCACCCAAACATTTTTCTTGACTTCGCTAGTGTCTTAGCCCCACCCTCCACACTCACCCCAATCCCTGAGAGTTAAAGTTTTGATTTTTTATTTCCAAGTAGTCTTCCAATTATACTGAACTTCTCAGGGCTGACTGCGTACTGCTCACGTAGGTTCAGCACCTAACAGTTTCATGCTCAGTAAAATGTTGAGTATTTGGAAGAAGGAGGATGGGGAAGTTAGCAGCCAGGTGAATTAACACTGCAGTGTGCTGTAGATTTTCTCTTGCCATGAGCAAGCCCTCTGTCTCCATGTGTCTTACTTTTATTTCTACAAAATATGGGCTTTACCAACTGATTATGAAGGTTTCTTCTACTTTCAAGAATTAGAATTGTACAGAGAGCTTTTCTGATGGAAAAATGAGGACTACCAAAAATCTACTCACTCAGAAGAGCAGGGAACACTGCAAAAATAGTAAAAACCAACATTTCCAGAACTGAAAATTAACCAAAGTCTTGCAACAATGTGAGCATCTGCCTAAGATGCTGACTCCCAGTAAGAACAGCTAGCCTTGCTTTGACGCCCCATTATGGTTCCCCTCTCTCCAGCTGTGAAGTACCCTTGGAAAGCAGCCATCTGGCAACTGCAGTAGCTGTGAACATCCAGTACCAAGCAGCCACTGGAGAGAAAATTGGTTTGGAGCATCACAGAGACTGCCACCCCTAGAAAACTGTTACTATTTGACCTCAATGGTAGTGTCCTGAAAAGTCCCATTCTCAGAACTTCTCTTTATCTGAGCTGACTCAAAGCTTACTCTGGGCAAACCATCCTTTAGGGTATTGGGTGTAAAAAAATATATTAGATAGAATTGTACACTGCAGTAACCCAAGGTAGCAATGCCAGCTGGTACTAACAAGAGAATTAGAAGGAAAAGAGATGTCCACTGGAGCTTCCCAAACTCAAACATATTCCTAGGATAATCTAGGTCATGAACATTCAAAGGTTTTGTGCATCCTCAGGAGAAAACAGGAGAAGCCCTGAGTCATGTCTGATGGTCACAGGCAGGAAGTTAAGCCAATGTAGAATTCTGAAATACCTGAAGGCATGACATAGCACACATGCAGAGTCTGTTAGGCATGGCTGACACTACTGGCCCAAGATGTTTGAGGAAACCTGTCTAAAATCATCTGAATACTATGGAAACAGCGAACCTACACAAAAAGATTTTTACAGAATTAGTCTGAGTAAGTATCTAAAAACAAAGATACACTGATAATAACAGCAATAATAGACCAAAGGGCTCTGATTTCCACGGTTTTCACTCATCACTTAAAATGCCAAGTTTTCAACAAAAGCTTGTGAACCAAAGAAACAGGAGCCAAAGCTCTAATCTTAGCCATGACACTGTGTGCCACTGATGTCTGAAAGTTTTGCCTCACTACATTCTGTGATCTCATGTGCCCTGCATCTTGAGACATGGAATATATTCAATGAAGATGGGGACCCGAACAGAGCTGTCCAGCAATCTGAGACAAAAATGTTCTATATTCACATCCTCCAACAGAGGAGCCACTAGCCATATGCACCTAGCGATCATTTCAAAATTGGCTGCACTAAGGGAATACACTCTTAATTAAAACTTAAGAGGGCCGGTGTTTCACCTAGTGGTTAAGTTGCCCACATCCCACATCAAAACATCAGGGTTCAATTCCTGGCTCTGCTTCACACTTCAGCTCCTTCTAATGCGAGCCTGAGACAGCAGCAGGCGATGGTTCATGTAATGTGGTCCCTGCTGCCAAGTGGGAAACCTGGATTGAGTTCCCAGTTCCCGGCTTTGACCTGCTTGACCCAGGCTATTACAAGGCATTTGGGGAGTAAAAGGGTGGGTGGGAGTTCTCTCTGTGTGTTTGACTCTCGTGTGAAATAGTTTAAATATCCAATGTGGATAGCAGCCATCAGACTGAACGAAGAGCAGACACAGAATCTAGGCTAGCTCTTGGTGAACTAGTCCCAGAATAATGCAATGTTAGTTGGGGCAGCATTTATGTATAGTTTATACGTTAAATGTATAGAATCACTTTTGAGATAGTGGAGATCTAAAGTGAGAAAGAGCTTCACTTTTGTCTCCATCCTTGCACATCTGTCACATTAACCTTACCAGGCCACAGGTAAACAGATATTTATTGAGCATTCATTAACAGCAACAGAACTAAGCCTTTACAAGACATATGCTAGGAACATAGTCCTCTACAAACCAATTCCACAACTCCTCTCGACAAACTTGTACATATTGGAAAATAGGATGAAGGAAGAGAGAAATCTCCCAAACAACACATATTTTTTAAAAGAGACGACACAGCTAAATGATTCCAGGGACGCAAGTTCCTTCTTCCTTACTGTTCACCTGTCCCTGAGGGTTGCCTTGGGCATATGTCATTCCAACTCTCTTTTATACATTTTTTCACTCACAAAAAAATTAAAAGGAAACAAATAGTTGGAAGCATTAGTGCAATTATTTTTTCTTTACCATTCTCAATACTTTCAGTTCTTTGAAGGAGCAAATAAATGGGTACTTGTGCTCACTAAAAAATATCATAAACGGTAGACACAGAAGCAAAAAGTTTATTTACTTAAGACATGTTACAACTATTATATTATTGGACAATCATTTATTTAAAATAATATCCTAAATACTTACAAAAATAATCAAGTATTGCTTCCATTTTTCAAGTGTCAAAGTCTTTGCCATAGAAAATAGAAAGGACCTTTTATAAACTGAACATGACACTTCAGCGACATCAAGTTTAAGAACTGCACACGGTTTTCTTTTATGCTTTGTGCTTTACAAATTTCCAAGGTACTTCTTTGCAATGTAGAGGTTCACAATAAGAATGTAGGCATACAATCATGTGCACACAATTTTTACATAGGAATGTTTTCATTACATATACATATAGAGAACCTAGCACAGACAGGATTCCATCCTGAAAGCCACCCTGTCACAGGGACAGATGCGCCGCCACACAGAAGCAGGTGTGGATGGGGAAGTATTAACTAACATTCAGATCAACACTCCAGTTCTCAAAGATGATGACCTCCTAATAGGGGATACTAAGACTAATATTTCTAGATAAGATATTAATTCTTAATCTCTATTAAATCATTAATTTGACAGCCTTATTTATAGAAAAAATAGAATAAACTTCAAATATTTCTCAATATGTTAATCTCAGGATAAACATTACTGTTAGATGTACACATCTTTAAAAAGGTAAAGAATCGTCTTCTGGCAAATGTTCAAACTTAAAAATCATTTCCAAATTGGTCTGTGGTTCTACTTTATAATCACTAGGACATTCCATTCCTTTGCAAATAGATAAATGCTGAATATCTTTTCTATGATAAATGCATTCAAGCCCCCCTTACAACACAGATGTGTGTAAACTATGCTTCATAACAAAATATTCTTAACGCTTTACCACCCACAGGGTGTCAATCTCACCACATTAACCAGATGTGGAAAAGATCTCACTTCTGATCAGTTCCTGAATTTATGTATGATAAATCACAGTAACACAGAACTTTAAATTACATTGGTCCTGTATAAATACTGACATATCAAATATTTAAAATTCTACTTATCAACTAGAAAAGTCAGAAAATTTCTCTATTAAGAAAAAAGAATCTTCTAGCCTTATGTCCTTATTTAGAAATTAAACATATTATTTAGAAATTCCAAAGTGTAATAATTGAAACTTTATGACCATTTGAACTGTGAAACATTAATTTATTGAAATTGATATTTTACAATAAATTCTACTAAAAGGGAGCTTGAAGAACTTGTAAAATCTGAATTAAAGGCAAATAGAAACATCAAAGGGGCATCTTCCTTGACCAAAATATACCCAAATGCTATAATATTTAGAAAAATTTTAATAGCATGCTAAAATATTTTCAAAGACTTTTTCATTTCACTAAAAGTCACAGGAAAACAGACACTACAAGAATATGCGAAAATGCAAACCAACAATTACACCAATAAAAACATCAAAATCTAAGAGGTAGTCAGTCACAGAAGTAACCCTGATGAAGCAAAATCTCCTGACAGATGTTCCCAAATCTCAGAGATCCAGATGCTGTAAAAAGTTCTTATATTTTCAGCAACTCAAAATTAAAAAAAAAAAAAATTACTGGGCAAGAATCTAAACCTGGTATCTAAATGAGTAACACTGTAAATGGAACAATACTCATATTTGCAAAGAAGGTTAAGAACAAATTCCAGATCATAGGTCTACAGAGTGCCAGTCAAATCTGAT
This sequence comes from Oryctolagus cuniculus, assembly GCF_964237555.1. Lineage (NCBI taxonomy): Eukaryota > Metazoa > Chordata > Mammalia > Lagomorpha > Leporidae > Oryctolagus > Oryctolagus cuniculus. Next base: position 113,109,038 of record NC_091438.1, read on the forward strand.
TTACTACTTGTTTGTGTGAATAAAGTTTTACTGAAACACAGCCATACCCATCTTATTTACATACTGTGCATGGCTGCTTTCATGGTAGAACAGCAGAGTTAACTGCGTGAGACAGCAATTCAGTAAGACCACAAAGTCTAAAATATATCCTAGTTTTCCCTTCTCAAAACGTCTGCTGAGCCCTGGCCTGGAGATACGGCTGATAAGCAGGTCATTGTTCAAGAGCACTGGAAAGACAGAGTTGTCACAACATTAAGGTGTTCAACTATAGAGAATATAGGATGCTAGTTATGTCACAGTTCAATTTTTATATCTGAAACAGAGTATATTTAATTCTTATGGTCTAATATCAGAGTATTTCCCCAATAATGTAAAAAGATTCACTATGGTGGCATTCAACAAGACATTGTGCAATGATTAATAGATATACTCTGTATTTGTGCTGTCCAAAACAGCTGCCATTAGGCACATTTAGCTACTGAGTGTGTGAAATATGGCTGGTGCCACCAAGGGCCTGAATTTTTAAATTTAGTTTAAATGGTCACATGTAGCTTGTGACCACACAATATTTGATAGAATGAATTAACACAATTTAATTAAAATTCTAAAGTTGTGACTTATAAAATGGACCCCAAAAATTAAAAATAACATCTCTGAAATTAAGAGCTTTGGGCAGAAATTACTCCATATCACAAACTCAGATCAAGACAAACTGCTTAACTGGGAAACACAATCAAACTTATCCTGTGTTGTTTTATCACTGTATCTTTTTTAAGGAGCAAAACTGTGACGTTGTGGTATGTTTGAAATCCTCCTAATTGTATAAAAAGTTTGCAGATGTTTCACCCAAAGTAGTTTATCTTGCCTTCTATCAGAAAGTCAACTGTGGGGTAAGTGTTAAGCCTAGCAGTTAGGACACAGGTTAAGATGCTTTGTCCCATGCACACCAGAGTGTGAGGGTTTGAATCCTCGCTCTGCTTGCCATTCATTTCAGCTTCCTTTAGTAATGCACACCCTGGGAGGCAGAGTGGATTGAGTTCTTGCCATCTGTGTGGGAGACCTGGCTTTCCTTCCTGGCCCAGCTCTCAGCTTCTGCTTGGCCCAGTCACAGACATTGTAGGCAGTTAGGAAGCAAACCAGTGGATGAGAGCTCTTCCTGTCTTTCTCTGCCTCTCAAATAAAAAAAGTTTTACGTCACTTCTTACAAATGTTTACTTCCCAAACTTAATGTTTCAAGTTTCAACCATGCTGTTGAGAAGCTTTTACCATATACACCTACAGAATTATGACATCTTCAGAGTCTGCACCACTGCCAATTAGTTACTTTTGCCACAGAAAATTCATTCTAATAGCTAATCTTACAGATGTTTTATCATCCATGGCAGGACAAAACAGTCGATGAAGAACTGAAGAACAGAAGTAAAACGTGTGTAAAGTCAGAAACCACTTCTGTGTAATTCTCCATGTGCTTGCCTCAAAACTATTTTATGTGGACCAAAAAGAAAATACCTACAAATCTATATACATTTTGAAATAACACATTACTGATTACATATTAAAAATGAATCAAGTTAATGTTAACAACTGAAAATACTAAGTTTACACAAAGTAAATCTGAAATAATTTACTCTCAAAAGACAAATACTTGTCTGAGATGTATGCCTGATTACATCTTCCAGTTATTTAAATGTACTCCTCCAGAGAGACAGCTAATTCTACACTGTTTTCAAAGTTGGTTGGCACAATTAATTTGATGCATTTTGATTTTTAAATAGCTGTTATTCAGCATCATAAGCTTCCTTTCTCAATCTGGTAGTTAGCTGGAAGGTACAAAATATTATAAGGGCACTTCTGCTTGGTTTTCTTGCGCAGTTTAATCGGGTGTTGCAGCAGGAACTTTAACAGAGAGGTTTCTTCTGGTGCTGGTGATGTGTCGCTGCTGTGCTAGGAACGACCGCGCAGGTGCACATGCCCCGCTGTCTCTGCAAGCACCACTTCCACTCACAAGTCTGGATTCCATCCCCAGCTTCTGGAAAGCTAGACTCTGGGGGAAAACAGAATTATATATATATGATAACATGGCCACGTACAAAGTTTGCCAAGTGCTTTTCACATACATAGTCACTTAATGATCAAAATAATCCTGTAAAGCCTAGATTGTCCTCATTTTATAGAAGATTATAAGGGTTCAGAAGTGGATTAATCTGCACATGGTAATGTTATTAATAAAGCAAAAAAAAAGATTTCTCTATTTTAAGTGACTAACCTTGAAATAATAGAAAACAGTAGTTTAAAATAATTTGTTGGAATTAGACTGAATTATAAAAGAAACGTCAAACCAGATTCTTATGTTTAGGGTGTCAATCCACTATCTATGAACAGACACAGCACAACAGGAAAGCACAGGTCAGTAATTCTTAAAATATGGCCCCTGGCTTAACAAGATTAGAATAGCATCACCAACTTGCTAAAAAGGCACATTTTCAGATCCTACCCAGACTTAGTGAATCAGAAGCTCTACAGGCGCAAAAGCAACTGTGTCTCAACAAAACTTCTCTGATACACGCTAACATTTGAGAACCAGCAGTATACTTTAAATTTACGATTGTTTACCTATGTATTGATACATGACAAATTACTGTAGTTTTGTCTCATTTTTAAGATTTATTTATTTAGTACTTTGAAAAGCTAAATAAATAAAAGAGTTACAGAGATAGAGGAAGAGGGAGAGGGAGAGAGGGAGAGAGAGGGAGAGGGAGAGAAAGTTCCATGGGCTGGTTTACTCCCAAAATACTCACAACATCCAAGGTTGGGCTAAGCCAAATCCAGGAGCCATAATGCTATCCTGGTTTCCTACATGGGTGGCTAGGGGCCAAGTACTCAGACCATCAGCTACTGGCTTCCCCCTTGTGTTAGCAGGAAACTGGTTCAGAAGCAGAGCGGCTGGGACTCAATTTGGCTCTACAATAGAGGATGTGGGCCTTGCAAGTGGTGGTTTAACCCTCAGGGTCACAACTCTTGGATTTCTCTTAAGGGAAGGCATGACTCCCTCACACTAAACCACATTAAGAAAATTTTTATTGAATGTAGCATTACTAGCAACTAGCATACTACATGGGAGATAGTGGGTGCTCAACAGAGACACATGCAAAATGAATGATGTAGTATTTAACTCTCATTTCTTAACTGAATTATGCACAAGAAACAGCAGAGGAATAAACAAAACAGTCCTCAGTGTCTGATCTCACTGGATGACCAACTCAAAGGTAGTTCTGAGAATACCTCCAATGTGATTTCCCCAAGGCCCTGATGAACAAAGCCGGGTTGTACCAAATGGAGAGAGGAGGAAAAGGGCACAGACAAAAAGGAGGGTAGCATCAATGCACAAGGCCTGCCAAGGATGGGCATGCGTGCTCGGGGAGCCTGGAAGCAGACATTCCCTCAAACTGTGTCAGAGACAGCAGCTAAGTTATCACCCATTCTCACTAATTAGAAAGCTTCCCCGACCCCTCAAGGAACCACAAACATTATGACCTGCTACTCTGCAGAAACATCCCCCGATACACCTGGATGACAAAAGAAGGACACTGCCAATGACTTTATGCTATTTGCTCCTTGGTAGGATAGATAAGACAATTATTGTAGTGTACCCCCTGCATTAAAAAAATAACAAAAATTGTTTTAGCTCAAATAAGGCAATTTTTAAAAATATTTATCAACATGCCCATGCTTTTACATGTATTAGCTTAAGGTTGATGAGTCACAAAATCAATCATGACTGACAATGAAAGGAAAATCTCTAGGACACACAGTTAGGGTAACTTTCTCTTAAGTTATATACACAAATGTGTCATGACCTGGTCCATTGTGAAAATCATAGCTCCAATCATTAGCTGAATTTCAACTCACCTTGTTATACCATGCAGAAACAATGAGTTTTTCTTCATAATCGCGGAATTTTGCTACTTTACATTCACTCTGGAAAAGGACAGAGGACAATTAAAATCCCAGAAGTCAGCTCAAGTTACTAAAAACAGAATCGCTTCTTCACCATGCTGAGAGAATCTGAAGAATGCTTTTGTGAGGCACACAGAGCCGTCAACCCGTGACCTGATGCACACACAGAACCTCCGGACAGAGCCGTCAACCCGTGACCTGATGCACACACAGAACCTCCGGAACACCTAGGATCTGTGATTGCAGCAGGAGTTTACCTGGCAGAACTGAGTGATGTACACACACACACATTCACACAGAACCAGTGACTCCTAGAGAAAAACGCCAAAACCGGCTAAGGCATCACAACACTGTGCCAACAGCTGTACCACAAACAAGTCAACACCAGGGCTACAGAGGAGGTAGGCAAAAACTACCCAGGACGATCCTGTAAGATGCTGTGTGGCTTTGGACACATTTTTCTCTCTAGATTCCTGGTGGCCTGAATACTAGATTCTCTGTGGCCACCAGAGATTGACATTCCTTCCACAAGTACTCTACTACAGCTCATTTAAAAAATTCTGCTGAGTGCAGATATAGGCAGGTAACATAAAATGCTATAATGCTGAAACACTCAAATTTCCTCTTAGCAAGATGCCCATAATATATAAAGTATACAGGAGCCAAGCCCGAGAGATGGAAGCCATGCCTTGTCCTGGCTCACATCGCCCCAGGTACGCACCCCTCAGGAGAGATGGCAGGCGGAACAGCATCTGCTATTTGCATTCTGTTTTTCCTCTTTTATTTCTGTGCTGTGTAAACCTGGGACCCCTATTTGTTGTGTTTCAATTGCGACTTCACTGGTGTTTTTCCTTCGGAGACATCACGTTGTCCTCACTCTTGCTGGGAATGCACATTTTGAACATCGACAATGGTTACTGCCTTCCCTGGGCAGTAAACAGTCAGAACAGCTTAGATGTCCGAGGCCATCCAGTCCAAGTCTCATTATTTTACAGAGAAGGAGACGGGACCAGAGAGGAAAGGTGATGACTTTTAACTTGTAAGTCACCAATAGGGTTGCAATCCAGGCCTCTGATTTATGTAGTATTTAATGCTGAGGATACAGAAACGTAAGGCTCTTAAGACACCCTGACATGTGCCACAAAGAAGACCAAAGCTACGAATTCACAAGTTCAAAGTACATGGGCTTCATGTGGATAGGAAACTACACTTGTCTACGGAATGCAGGGAAAGTTTTGTAGAGGAAGATGTGTCTGAATTGGAAGTTGAAGAACTAATACCATTTCTTCATACACAGAGCCCTCCAGGGATTTTCACAACACCCGAAGTGGCTGGGTTAGCACCACTAGCAAGTGCACCTCAGGGTGGTGTGTACTCTGGACAGAGAGACAAGGGTGCTGAAGCCTGCAAGGCTTTACATAAATATAGTTCCACCATTCCATACCTTCTGTTCAGAAATAACCCCAAGAAAAAGCTATAGAAACAGAATATCCTTCTCTGAAATTTAACAGTGTAGTTGATTTACGAAGAAAGCAGAACTGAACTCAGCTCTAAAATGATGAAGATATGTTATCAGGAGGAAGCACACAGGACTTCAAGAACAGCATTAAATCTCACCACCACATTAAAACTGTTTTGTCAAACACTTTGCAAAGGAAACAGGACAGGTTCAATTGCAAAATCTAAGAATACAGCATTTAATACTGACATACGTATCCAAGATCAAGGATGACATAACCACTAGCACCAAAATACATTTTAAATTGGGAGTCAACAAATTCATGAAAGTAAGCCATTAACAATATAACCTCACATGCTTAATGACCAAGATTGCTTTAGTTATACTGGAGTTCTGTATTTCCTTTTCCTTAATTTCCAACTAAGTTTACTTAGGTTCAGATGAGGAACAGGGAGAAGATAAATCAGATTAACTGCATGAACAGTACCTTTCATAAAAAAATCAGCCCATTTTTTTTTCTGAATGAAATCATATCCACAAAATTGTGAAAGCAGAGTTGTAACAGTATTAGCAAGTCAGAAAAACGTATATGAATGACTATCACAGAGAGAGACACACAGTGCAGCACAGAGTGCATAAACTGTGCAGAGACCAATCTATGGGCTAATAGGATGTTTTGAGATAAATATACAAAGGAAAAAATATGACATTTCTAATTTCTTGTAAATAGTGTCAAATACACAATGGCTAATTACCAGGATTTCACAGATTTAAGAGATGAACAAACATGGTAGCTTTACCTCTAGAATCTCAATTCTTCTCTCCTTCTCTGCCAACTGCTTTCTGAGTAGCATTATTTCAGCTGATGCTGGATTTAATTTGGGATCTAAAGTTTTTATTACCTGTTCAAAGAAAAACAAATTGTTTTCTCTTTATCCTATGAAATCTTGAAAATATAAGACCATATTTTGCAAAACCTGTGTAAAGTGGAAAATTATCCCCACAGTAACCTGGGAGTTGCTATAGCTTATTTAATAATTATACCTTATTTTATAATCTATTTGGAATAACAAAACTAGCTTATTATATAGATGAGAAATAATATAAAAGTTCAGTACAAGAATGCGAAGATTCACATCTGTCAATCACATTTTACTTCACGAAAAGTCAGTATGGAGGGTTATTTAGCTTTTTCAGTGCTAAAACTTTGAGCACTGAGGTTCTAAAACAACCATTTCCACATTATCTGAATTGCGAATTTAAAAATAGTAATCAACGTGAATTTGATGACTATTGGGGAACTCACTGTTGTAAAATACAAGAGTTATATATACAAAAATTCTGTGGCTGGCACTGTGGCCTAGCAGGTAAAGCTGCCACTGGTAATGCCAGCATCTCATGTGGATGCTGGTACATGTCCTGGTTGTTCTTCTTCCAATCTGGCTCCCTACTGATGGCCTGGTAAAAACCAGCAAAGATAATCCAAGTGCTTGAGTCCCTGTCACCCATATGGGAGACCCCAAAGAAGCCCCTAACTCCTGGCTTTGGCCTGGCCCAGCCCTTACTATTGTGGCTATCTGAAGAGTGACCCAGTTGATGGAAAATCTGTCTCTCCCTCTCTCTCTTAACTCTGTCAAATAAATAAATAAAACTTAAAAAAAAAGAGAAGACATTCTTAACAATAATCTTTTTTTTCACTATCATCCTCTAGTCAAATGTAATTCAACATAAGATCAATACAATAGACACTGTTGTTGATCTTATCTGCAAAGGATAGGATGATTGATTATAGTTATGTAATATACTAAAAGTTAGGTAAAAAGAGATGTTTGATCAGAATCAGATGTTTGAGCAGTTGCAACTCAACTATGTAGATAGCATTCTGCTAACAAATCAATTTGGAAATGTGAGGTATAAATTACAAGCAAAAACTGTAAATTTCCAATAACAGGGACACCTGTATGGCATAATTATAAATCTGCTTTTCACAGGTTTAAATTACTCAGAGTTAGGAAAAAGTCACTGATATTTACAGAGATAAAGGAAAAAGACTAAAAGGTAATATACCAAAATACTATTGTGGTTCATTCAGAAACCATTTACTGAGGGGAGATTGTGACAGATGGGGATTTGGTGATTCACAAAATGGGGAGCTTGCCCTCATGGAGCTCACACCACAAAAGGAGAACACATCAACATATCTCAATCATAATTTAATTACAAAGAACAAATCCTAATTAGTTATCTGCAAATGATAAAAAGAATGGCTGTGGTTGTTTTCTATTTTCTGAATTTCTTATGTGAACATATGTCATTTTAACCAGTAATTTGACTGGTATTGTAAATTCTGCCCCAAGTAATACAAGGGAAAAGAAAGAAATCATTTATCAAAGAAACTGTCTTTTTAGTGATAATACTCAAGGACGGTGAAAATAAGGCACTCATTGTCATTGTCCAATTAGTTGTAATCTTTTAAAAACGTCATTTAGAAATATATACTGAATTATCTTATTAAAATGAGTTTATCCTCTGACCTCATAAGTCCATTTTTAGGAAGCAAGGTTAAAGTGATAAACCAAGAGAAGGGGAAAACTTTCTGTATAAATATGCTACACACAGTCATATTTCTATGGATAATAAAGGAAATGGACATAAATTATTTCCATTAAATAGGATAATCAAGAAATAAATTATGATATTGTCCACACAACTGAGTATTATATATACATTATTTCACTTTGCAAAGAATGTTCCCTAAGTGTAGTGTGTGTATAGTTCATTGCTGTAGTCTCAGGGCTTATTCTCAGTGAATATTAAATGTTCAAATAACATAAGGAACGATTTAGTTAAAAGATGTAATATGTACTGTGTGTGTTTGTACACAGGCATGTGTTATCAACATCAATCACAGAGAAAATAAACATATGACATTCACTTTTAAAGAAGTATATGAAAATGTTAACAGCAGTCTCCAAGAACCTTGTATTTTATAATATCTACTATAAGCATTTACACTTCTGTAACTGGAATAACCTTAACTGTGGCAGAGACTGCCTGTAGGTAGTTAGCCAGTTTCCCTTTCCTTCTGGAAACACAGCTATGCTTCCACGTCTCCCTAGAAATTGGCCACGGGCCACTCGTCTGAAGCCTGCCACTGAAATCAGAGTTAAAGTGACTGACCCCGTTTCCAGGCCTGACCCATTACCTATCGCCTATATGATTTACATTGTTGGTCCCAGTCTACTGTTGGACAATATCAGGTGAACCCGGGAAGAAGGTGGAGTCCCTGTCCCACTCATGACCTGACTCAATATGATCCAGAAGTCAACTTCTATGCTGTTATGCCTTGAGATCCTAGGCTCCATCTGTTGCTCTGAGTACTATTTATACTTTAATAAGTAAATATGAGTATTACATGTAACTTACATATAAAAGAGGCAGACATCCTGCCAGTATTTTCAAGTATTACCACAAAATTCCCTTCTTTTACTCAGTAAATAGAATACTGCCTGAGAGAGAATGTTTATGTAAGGTATGCATGAAAATAAAATACTTTAGGCAAATACTACTTACAGATATTTAGGTATGAAATAAGGACAAAGCACAATTTAGTCTGGTGAACATTAGAACTGAGTATGGCTGTCTAATCTAGACTAAATGCCAAACTAATTTCATACAAGTTCAAAAAGCTGAATTTTCTCAAAAGCTAAAATACTCTATGTTAAAATTCTAGCAAATTTTATTTTTAGAAAATTTAGTAAGATCCCACAATGAACATTCTAGGCTAATTTTGCTAAAGATTCTGCTCATTACAGCAGTCACTTTCCCTAGTGAGGTCACGATGGTGAAGCTGCCCACGTGCAGCTATGTGTTTGTCTTCTCTGACTCTGGTGAGCTCGATGCAGAGCAGGGGGGCTGCTGTGGAGACTGCAGGATCCTGACAGGAACAGCAAGACGGCCAAGAATGTGGGGACTAGCGGTGGGTGTGAGAGGAGCAGTGCCCAGGTGGGACAGTAGTACCCTAATCAGAACACGGGCCACAAAGTCCTGCGCTGCTCCCCAAGACAAGCCACTCACGTTTCTGGCTTTCTCCAGGTACATTTTATATCTTTCCTCCATTGCTTTCATATCTTCATCTTTCTTCTGAAGAGCAGCTTCAAGTTCATTGATCTTTTGTACTATTAGTAAAATCAAGTGAAACATGACAAATTACTATCTATCCTCATACCCCAAATTTTTATCTATCAAATTTATTTCCTACATATTGATAAGAGAACTTAAAAAGATTACCCTTTTGTTTCTCCTTGTACTGAATTATTAGCTAAAACTTTTGAAATATGACCAGTGCATCCTCAATCACACATTATCCCTTAGAACATCTATAATCTTTACCCGCTGCACCACAGCCCCACCCAAAACATCTATAACCTAGCTATTTTTCTCCTTTCTATCATCAAATATTTCAACAAGTGAAAGTATTTATAATGTAACCACAACTATACAAAATGAGACATTATTTCTACATAATGTTTGAGGTCTATTTTAATCTGATTTAAATTTATTTTATTCGCATTTCCACAGTATCAATTTTATTCCATTTTCTGATGTTTGATACTCCTATATATCAATCAGTTCATTTTATTAGATTTATGATTTTGCTTTAAGATTAGACAATTTATTAATGATGTCAGCATTAAAATTACCATGGCTCTCATTTGCAATACGTGAGAATACTTCAAAAAGTTTGTGGGGAAACGGACTTAAAAAGATGAGTTTATTTTGGTAAAAAAACCTTTAAAATCCATGCACAGTTATTTTCATAATATGGATTTTTCATGAACTTTTTGAAGACTCATGAAATGCATCTATGCATTATGCAAGGATATAAGCACAGTTTTTGTATCCTTCAACTAGACAGGACAAGTCCTTAGATCTAGTCTGACCCACATTTTCACAAATACCTACCATTTTGATTTATATCTGGCTGAAGATCTTCTATGAGCTCTTGTTTCTTCTGTAATTCCTCATGGACCTCTGTTAGTTTTTCCCTAAGTGGTGGAAAGAGCACGGAGCTTGGAGTCAACAGACCTAAGAATGAAAACTAGTCTCTGCCACGTAACAGTCGTGGACTTTCTGAGCGAGTCATTTTCAATCCTTGGTTTCCTCTCTTGTGGAATGGGAAGAAGCCCTACCTAACTGTAGGGGTTGTCTTGAGGACAAACGCTGCTGCCACGCCAAAAATGTTACATTTCTACCCTGCCACATACACTTCCTAAGGAAATAAAAGCAAATACTTCATAGGTTTAATACTAGAATATGCTTGTTGTCTGCTTTGTCAAACACTGCAAATGGTATCAGAACTAAAATACTAGGACTCTGGAATGGCCAGCAGGCAGGCCAAATGTTTTTTTTGCTTTTTGAAGGCAGTGATAAATATGCACTAAGCATTAGGGTAGGAGTTTTTATAAAAAATCAGAAAAGGAGACTAACTTTAGAACTTTTACAACCCTTCCCCTCTCATATTTGAAATAAAATACCAGCATTACTTACATATGAGCTTCCAACTTCTGCTTTAGTTTGCTGGACTATAAAATTAAAAAAAGTTGCTGTAAGATGACTATCATGAGAAAGGTAAATTTTCCAGACATCTAAATCTCTTTATTTCCTTTTGAAAGTAAAATTATGAAATGCTTTTAAAATTTCTAATAACATACTTTTAAAGGCATAAAATTTTAGGTGTTATTTTATTTCAGAAGGGAAACAAAAGAATAGGAAATAAAGAAAAATATAAAGAAAAAACAGAAAATTGAGCTGAATATGATATATTGAGGAGTATCAAACATTGAAATACCTAAAGAATCATTTATTCAAAATACAAATTTTAAGATTCTGGGCCTTTGATGAAGAACAGAGAAATAATTAACATTATTTTCATAATGTTTTATAAATTTATGAATTTAGTGAAGGTCACCTTTATAATTTTATCATTATAGATGCAGGTACTTTATTAACACCAAAATGAAGCCACTGGTTTTTTGTTAAAAAAAATTTAAAAACACATGTCACTTCTAAAACAATACTTTAACTGCCATAGTTCTGCATCTACTGAATAGCTGCAGAATTTAAGTGTTTAATCTAAAACAAAATTTAGGCATCAACAAATTAAAAGATAAAGAACTCTGAAACACTGTAATGCAAAACATACTTCCCCAAAGAGATCCCATTTTAAAAGTATCTTTTAATGTGCTTAAAAGAATATTTGTATTAGAGAGGTTACAATACCGTATATATGCACATATGAGATGCCGCCATGCATGAGACGATTTCTATTTTCCAAGCCCCCAGGGAAAAAAGAGAAAATCATATAAAGTATATAAAAGACAGAAAGGAAATGCAACCCTTTCAATCTTCCTTTTCATCTCTATTACTCTGCAGAGTATCCTCCCCCATCAACATAGGAATAATCACCTAACATTTAGTAACAAGCAATCAATCAGCATCTCTCCAACATACATCTAGCCTTAACTTTGATTTTTAATCAAATACATCCCTCTTGCCATGATTACTTCTTTTCCTCTCTACAGAGAGAGATCAAACGACAGAAAAACTGCTGGGCATATTCTGAGTTAAGCTACATTTGATGATCTTTAAAATCTGCTTTTCTCTGTCCTCAAGCTATCTGCCATTAGAAATCGGAAAGGCCATGAGCCAGTACAGGAGGAAGAAGTAAAAGACGATGGCTCCAAGCCCGCGTGAAGGCTTCTGCCCTTTTCTTGAATGCTACTTCAGTAGAAATCATCTCCTTTTCTGTTTTCCTCTTCGGAGGCTTCCTCAGTTCTGGCCTTTCCTCAGGCCAGTGCAATTGGAATCCCAGCAGCACTGCAAAGGTCTTGGCTATGGTTTGGATGTTGTTTCTCCCTGCAGAAGGTTCATGTGTTGGAAGCTTTGTCCCTAGGGTGGCAGTGCTGGAACGTGACAGACATTTAAGGGGACAGTGGGAGGTCCTTAGGTCAATTAGGGTGTGCCCTTGGAGGGATGAAGGTAGTTCTCAGGGAGCTTGGTTAGCTCTCACAGGAGGACTGTAATAGAAGCTTGACACTGGCCCCACCCACCTCTCTCTGACTTCCTGTGGGCAATGTATCAACCTGGTCCTACATGTATTCTGACATCCCGGTTCCCCAAGAGGTGATACAGCTTGGGGTAGTGGGACACTGGCTTGCCGGAGCCTGCACCATGGTGCTTGGATTTTCAGTCTCCAAAACTGTGAGCTAAATAAATTACTTTTCTTTATAAAGTTTAGTGGCCTCAACTATTTCATAATAGCAATGAAAAGGTGATTAATACAGCATCAGTTGTAGCATGCTCTCAATCAAGAATTACCATGAATTTAGATGTTACTGTTAAAATAGGACAGAGAGAAATCACTGTGTAACATATGATAGATTCACAGGCTCCAAGTTGGCAAAATCACTGCATCTGTTATGCAGATATATACGGTATTTAAGGGTACCCTCAATCATAAAGGTAATACTTCCAAACAAGAGATTAATTCTGAGCATCAGTGAAGAAAATCCACCCACAGCAAAAGCATCATTAATTTCTAAGTCACTTACGCTTTCGCCTTCAGACTTGGAACCCTGCTCCTGGAGAGACTTCTGGAGGTCCTCTATTTGCTGCTGCAATTCTCGGATGCGCTCTTTACTCAGCCTATGGATGATGAGTCAGATTTACTTATTTGTACTGAATTCAATGTGGTTAAGGATGAATACAGACATGCATGTAACTTAACTAAAAATATGCATTTGGTAGTGGTAATACATGCAGAACAATTATCTGTGGCTAAGTTTAATCTGTAGTACAGAGACTACTTTTAAGAAAATACTTTAACAGTGATCACTTTTCAGTTAAGTTTCAGTGTTAAATATAAGAGTGGGAATAAGAGAGGGAAGAGATGTGTAATTCGGGACATGCTCAAGCTGACTTACCTCAAACGGTAGAGTTAGAAACATACCAGGGGATTCCAATTCAATCCCATCAAGGTGGCATGTACCAATGCCATCTCACTAGTCCCAGTGATCAATTTCTGTTCACAATTGATCATAATAATAGGACTAAGAACCAAAGGGATCACATAAACAAGAATAGTGTCTGCAAATACTAGCTGATAGAATAAAAAAGGGAGAGAATGATCCAACATGGGAAGTGAGATACACAGCAGACCCATAGAATGGCAGATGTCCTAAACAGCACTCTGGCCTCAGAATCAGCCCTTAAGGCATGCGGATCTGGCTGAAAAGCCCATGAGAGTATTTCAGGCATGGAAAGCCAAGACACTCTGGGGGAAAAAAAAAAAAAAAAAAAAAAAACCTAAATGAAAGAACTCCGTGAGTGAGATCCCAGTGGAAAGAACGGGTCATCAAAGAAGGAGGTACCTTTCTCTGAAGGGAGGAGAGAACTTCCACTTTGACCATGGCCTTCTCTAAAAATGATCAGACTCAGTGAACTCAGGGGGCTTCCATAGCCTTGGTAGCTCATGACTAGAGCCTAGGGTGATTACTGACGCCATAAACAAGAGTGTCAATTTGTTAAGTCAACAACAGGAGTCACTGTGCACTTACTCCTCATGTAGGATCTTTGTCCTTAGTGTGCTGTACATTGAGATTTAATGCTATAACTAGTACTCAAACAGTATTTTTCACTTTATGTTTCTGTATGGGTGCAAACTGTTGAAATCTTTACTTAATGTATGCTAAACTGATCTGTATATAAAGAGAAACGAAAATGAATCTTGATGTGAATGGAAGGGGAGAGGGAGTGGGAAAGGGGAGGGTTGTGTGTGGGAGGGACGTTATGGGGGGGAAGCCATTGTAATTCATAAGCTGTACTTTGGAAATTTATATTCATTAAATAAAAGTTAAAAAAAAAAAGAAAATACTTTAAAAAAAATCTGTTTTTTCCTGAAAGCATCTAAACTCACATTTTAAAATTTAAGGCAAAATCTAGTGGCAAAAACATAACCTTTCTGAACTGGGCTCAGTAGCAGAAAAACTAGAAAACCAGCTCTATCTTCCTACATTGGTATTTTTAATGAATGGAAACTAAGTTTCTGTTCTTTGTTTCAGATTTCACAGTGCACTGGGAGAACAGGAAGGTCACCATTTCTCAACCACATGTTCATGACTTTTTCTTTAAAGAGACCAGCACTGGCAATCAGTGTAAATTTTAACTTGAAAAAATTTCATTCTTTGAAATTTTCATTAGGAGTTACTAGCAAGAGTCCGTCAGTGTATGTGTGTGTGTGTATCCCCACTCACACTTGCACACACACACAAATATGACATACACATACCTTCCCATGATATTCCTTATTGCAGTTATTGTGATATACAGAAATTATCTACTCACATGTCTAATATCCTATATTATATTTAGCAAATATTTAGTGTTTGTATATTAACAACTGACACTGAACTTATATAAGATAGTGATATTTAAGTCTGTTCAGAAAGTTAAAATGTTATTCTTCTTTTATCCACAGTTAAAAGACACACACAAGTCTGAGAATCTCACATTTCTGGTGGTCTCAATAAAGTTTAGATGAATAAACCCAAATACCATCATAGGTGTGCCATTTAGAAGACACAGACTGGCACAGTGATTAAGAGTAGACAGAGCATTCAAATGTAGGAACCAGAACATACTAGCTCTAGAACTGGATCAGTTACTTAACCTCTCTATTTCTCAGTATCTTTATCCATAGAAAAAAAGAGATAATCAGTTATTATTTCATAGAGTGATTGTGAGGATTTACTGAGCTAATATCAAATAAAGTACCTAGTAAGACTATCTACTCATACATGTTGCATAGTATTATTATACTTACTTCTGAGCACCTCATTGTACCAGATAAGTGTGTCAGTTATTTTAAGCACATTATCTGCAATCTTCCTAACAACCTGTATTAGCTGAAGACACGGAGTATGAATTTAAGCCACCAGCCCAGAAACAGTAAGTAGAAGTGGGACATTGACTTCACAGTCCATGTCCTTTCTATGTAACAGATAGCAGCTAGAAAGGTAAACTGTCATTTATTTATTTATAAAGTTCTCTGTCAATTGTGTAAGTATCTAAATTAAGTTCAGGAATAAGAAGCCTGGCTATCAAATGTGCTAAAATTAGTGGGTCATGCAAATCACTTGACTCTTTCATAAAATGAAACTTATATTCGTGAGAGAATAATAACAATGCTAATAAAAACCTCAAACTTCTAGGTGGTTCTAATTAGTTTACAATGATATTTTCCACTTGTGTGAATCAAGATGTGTGGCTAGGTAATCAAATCATTCAGAGTTTTGGTTGTTCTAGAACACAGGTCACCTCTGCTCAGTTTCCAATTCATTCATCTTGCGATGCTTCTGTTCCAGCTGCTCCTGGAGTTCTTCAATACGTTCGTTCTCAGTTCCCTCCTGCTGCAAGCGAAGCATCTTGTTTTCATGCTGCAGTCGAATGAACACCTCCCTGAGGTTGAAATGCAAAATCTGTTTTAAAATTTTTAGAATGGAAGTCATGACGTTCTTCTATAAAACGGAAGTCTCTGTCCACACAAGAGCTATTATTTAAAAATACAACCCAAACTTCTAATAGTTTAAGACAAACTATGTACATTGCAAGATAGTGCTTCAGAAACAGTAGTTAGTGCTTAAAGGAACCAATGTAGGATCATACTATATATAATTAAATGGTTATTATGCAAATATATAAGACATGATTCTTTTACTTTGATAACTTAGAACCTATTCACTAAGGAAACAGCATATTCTTAGAAAATATACAAATGAAAAGCAATAAAAGCAATCACTATGTTCCTAAAGTTGTATTTATGAAATGCATGAAGTTTGGATTCCTTGAAAAAAAGGTTTCTGGGGGAAAAAAAAGAAAAAAATAAATAAAAGCAATAAAAAGTAAGGCAATAGATTTAAGAAATCAGCTTGTCTAAGTTTTTAAATATATTTATTTTAGTAATAAAAGTTTATAGTTTTATATTAAAGATTCACATACATTTTTAAATGCAAATAATGATATTAAGTAGAAAAGTAATAGT
Source organism: Oryctolagus cuniculus (assembly GCF_964237555.1). Classification (NCBI taxonomy): domain Eukaryota; kingdom Metazoa; phylum Chordata; class Mammalia; order Lagomorpha; family Leporidae; genus Oryctolagus; species Oryctolagus cuniculus. The sequence goes on from NC_091438.1 coordinate 113,125,555, forward strand.
CTCTTGCCTGCTCCCTTCTAAAAACCCACTCCCAAAAGCAACTCATTTCAATTAATCCCAATTTTTGTTCTTCTAAATGCTGGTACAATAACTGTACAAATGAATCTACTCTTTTGAATTAATTTTTGGCGTGATGATTGCCCAGTAAGCGTTAAATAACACTTCTCATTTTACATATCTACCACTTTTTCTCATCAGAGGTTTGTTGCATTGTTTTTGTCTTCTAATTGCTTTATAACTGTAAATGAGACACTTAAATTCCCAGAGATAAGGCAATTTTTGTAAAATTCACTTATAATAAGCATTTATTTATTTGAAAGGTGAAGGGACAAAGAGAGAGTGGGAGGGAGAGAGAGCAAGAGATCTCCCTTCCATTGGTTCATTTCTCAACTGCATGCAACTGCCAAGGCTGAGCCAGGCTGAGGCCAGGAACTCAATTCAGTAGGTGGCAGGAACCCAGGTATCTGAACCATTGCCTGGTGACTCCCAGGGTATGTATTACCAGAAAGGTGGAATCAGGAGTGGAGCTGGGACTAGAACCCAATCATTTCAATATGGGATGTGGGCATTCCAAGTGGTATGCTAACCGTTGCATCAAGCACCTGCCTGTGTTATATAAACTTTATACAGTAATTATTATTTTTAAACAACACAGTACACCACCTATCAAAAAATGTCATGTTATAATCATCACTATGTTTTATATTTAGCATGTTGGTGAAATTTTGCTTCTAATGAATTTTAACCTTGGTGAGGTAGTTATATCAATACAATTTAGAAAGTTCAAGCAGATGAGACACAGTAATTTTCAGCTCTATAACTTTTCACTTTTGAGTAGAGGCAAATGAACCAAAAGGGCCTCCTAAAACAACTGGATACTAATGACTAAAAAGTTTCTAGTCAAGCATATAAGGAATTTTGAAGTTATCACTATACCCAAACAATAAATTAAAAATTTAACAAATTGAAATTCAACCTTAAAAATATCATGCTAAGTGAAAGAAGTCATTCATGGAAGGTCACATCCTGTATGGGTACATGTATAGGAAATGTCCAGAACAGGCAAACTGATTTAAACAGAATACAGCTTATCAGTTGCCTACAGCTGCAATTTGGAGGGAAACTGGAATGAAGAATAACTACTAACAGGTACCAGGTCTCTCTTGAGGGTGACAAAAATTTTCTAAAAGTGGTTGCACAAATCTGTGAATATTATAAAAACCACCAAACTGCACTTTTTATAAAAGGATAGATTATATATCGAACTATTCAAAGAACAGAGTTTGAAATAATAAAACACTTGACACAAAAAATGAAAACAAAAGCACAAAAATACTAGATTAATCAATGTCTATAAGAAAATACAGCAATAAAAGATCAAAACACAAGTTGGGCCCAGAGGAACTTATACAGTTTTTTTTTAACTTCTGCTTAATTCTCTTGCTATTGTTGACAATTTAACTCCTGTTTTTTTTTTATTTCTTGTGGATCTGAAAGCCATACATATTGAAATAGTTTTCCATAAAGATAAGGAACAAAAAAATAATTTCAACACAATGAAGGTCACATTACAAAAAGTGGATTATGTTATCCATGAAGTTTATGAAATTTTACTCTCATAAATTTTAAAATTGCTATGGTAGCAGTAATTTGATTTGCAAAGTTTAAGCGGACAAGATAAAGTAATTTTCAGCTTTATGATTCATAAAAATGAAATATTTTTAAAGGCCAGAAAATTTACAAAAAGAAAAGAAAATGACATTTCCAATACAAAGTATAGTTTATCAGTTGATAGAAACAAATTTACCTATATTCCACTGGCATAATCTCAGCCGCAAGATTCTCATAACTTTTTGTAGCAGATGCATCTAAACAACACAAATATATCAGTGTTTTAGTATTTTAACCATTTAGTATTTTAACCATTTCAATAAACAAACACTTTTCTAAATCTAACATCCATTTCAACATTCACCTGTTTGATTTAGGTGATCCTGTTGCATCTGTGAACATCGAAGCTCTTCATTGGTTTCTTTCAAAGTATCACGCTGCTCTATTAGTCTCTAAGAAAGAATTGTTGACGTCAGCAAAGTAATTTTGCCTGTAACCAATGTACTATATGCTAAAATAATTTATCTTAACAAGATAGTTTTGATAATTGTTGCTAATTAAAATAAAAAATGGTTCAGTTTTAAAAGGCTCATTTTCTTTTGCACAAGTCACAACACATGGTTTGTGATTTCTCTGTGACATAGTCTTGAACCAAATGAATGTAATCATGTAACACACTACAAATATGCATCTGTAAAAACAGGTAGTGAAAAAGCATAGACTTGGAGGCAAACAGACCATGGTCTGAATTCCACTTCTTCCACTTTCTAGCTTTATTATCTTGGCAAATTATTTATCACTTTGGCTTTAATATTCATATCTCAAAATGGGAATACTGATGCAGACATCCTTTCAAGCACAATATCAATGCTAGCAAATCTGTCAGTATCAAGTTTTTCAATATCCTGGAAATTAGCCAAAGACTGTAACAATCTGAGGAGCATCTAACCCTCAGTTAGAACCATGAGCTTTTTGCTATTTTAACACGCCTTTCTAGTGTTTTCCTCCCCCCACTCTGCAGAAGCCTGGAACACAGCAGCCTTCCACTCACTGTAGCTGTGAAAACCATCAGCTTTAGCACACAGTGGAAGGGGCAGAGTGGATGTGCAGCTCCTCTGACAAAGCCCCATCCTCAAAGAGCTCTGTCTGACCCTTCTGTAGCTGCCAGAAGAAGCCCCATTTTCAGAAACTTTTCATTATTTGATCTCATTTAGCACTGGCTCCAGAGGAAAAATTTCTGTTCTCAAGGCATCTGTCAAAAACAGCTGTCAGTAATTGTTAATCAACACCACTGCTGAAGGCTTTGACACCAAATGAAGCAAGCGGATGCTGGTCAAAAATGTGTAAGGAGGATCTGAGGAACAGCATGCCACAGGAGATTTTGAAATTCTCTGATGAGTCCGGGAAAAGTAGGAGGCCAGGCCAGTGCATATCCCAAAACCTGACAGCCCTAAAGCCTCAGATCCAGAAAAATTTGTGGCCCTGAACGAACAGGAAGTAAAGGTAAAGACAGTTTTAAATTACATCAGCACGTGCACACACACACTCTGAAACATATGGCAAATGCTGTCAGAATTATTGGTTCAAGTTACTTATTGGTATCTCAGAACAATAATGAACTAACTATAAAGGTAAATGAGCAAAAATTTCAGCTGTTGTACATTACAAACAATGTATGTAATTTTTTTTAAGAAGTCAACTTGAAAAACAACCAAACTACAAACAGCAACAACAAACACTGAGATGGGGAGAAATTTTATTTCCAGATATGAAATATACTGAATGCAAGGTTTTTAAGGAAAATATGAAACACACAATAAAATAAGACAGCCTAAACACAGGGGGAGAAATAAGTATATAGAGCCAATGAGATGATCCAGTTGTTGTATAATGAGACAAAGACTTTATTGAGCTATTATATATGTGTTCAAAGAAAGCAAAATACATGTAAAGGAACAAATTAAGACACTATCCCACCAAATACAGTGTAAAAGAGATTATGAAAAACAGAACTAACTAGAAATTTTGGAGTTGAAAAGTATAATATAGAAAATGAAAAAATTTATAGATGGGCTTAACAGCAAATTAAGAAGAAAACAATCGAGGAATTTGAAAATAAATCAGTTGAAGTTAATCCAATATGAGAACCCATCCCCACCAAAAAAAAAAAAAAAAAAAAAAAAGAGAGTCTCAGAGATCCGTGGAATACCATTAGGTGTCCCAGATATGCATAATGGGAAACTCAGGAAAAGGAAAAGGTTGGGGGAGGGATATTTTATAACAGATTGGCTAAAAACTTCTGAAACCTTGTGAAAAACAATCTTCTTATCTGAGAAGTTCAACAAACTCAGAATATAATAAACTCAAAAGGAATCCACTGGAAAACCAAGGAAAATCAGAGTTTCAAAAGTGGAAAGACAAAGTGATTCTTCTCATAAGAGAGACCCTGAAAGATTAACAGCTGACTTCTCATTGAAAAATGTAGTCTAAGACAAGGAGGGATGACATGAAGAGGTAAAAGAATCACACTACTGAACAAGAATTTTACACCCAACAAAACATCCTTTGAATACAAAGGATAGATTGAGATTTTCCTCAGACAAAACAGAACTTGTCAACTGCTTTTTTTTTGTTCTAGTACTATTGGTTGAACTCTGTAATTAACAAACAATGATTCTTAGGTGTTTACATTTAACTGAAAAGTGATCCCTGTTAAATATAAGAGTGGGAATAAGAGAGGGAGGAGATGAGGAGATGTACAATTTGGGACATGCTCAATCGGACTTGCCCCAAATGGTGGAGTTAGAAATGTGCCAGGGGATTCCAATACAATCCCATCAAGGTTGCATGTACAATGCCATCTCACTAGTCCAAGTGATCAATTTCAGTTCACAATTGATCACACTGATAGGTCTAAGAGTCAAAGGGATCACACAAACAAGACTAGTGTCTGCTAATACTAACTGAAAGAATTAAAAAGGGAGAGAACAATCCAACATGGGAAGCGGGATACACAGTAGACTCATAGAATGGCAGATGTCCTAAATAGCACTCTGGCCTCAGAATCAGCCCTTAAGGCATTCAGATATGGCTGAAGAGCCCATGAGAGCATTTTAGGCATGGAAAGCCAAGACACTCTGGCAAAAAAAAAAAAAAAAAAAAAAAGGAAGACGACGACGACCTACGACCTAAATGAAAGATCTCTGCCAGTGAGATCCCAGTGGAAAGAACAGGGCCATCAAAGAAGGAGGTACCTTTCTCTGAAGGGAGGAGAGAATAAGATCGAAATCAGCAAACTCAAAAGGCTTCCACAGCCTTGGCAACTCATGACTAGAGCCTAGGGTGATTACTGACACCATAAACAAGAGTGTCAAATTGTTAAGTCAACAACAGGAGTCACTGTGTACTTACTTCTCATGTGGGATCTGTCCTTAATGTGTTGTCCAATGTGAAGTAATGCTATAACTAGTACTGAAACAGTATTTTAACTTTGTGTTTCTGTGTGGGTGCAAACTGATGAAATCTTTACTTAATATATACTGAATCGATCTCCTGTATATAAAGATAATTGAAAATGAATCTTGATGTGAATGGAATGGGAGAGGGAGCGGGAGATGGAGGGGTGCGAGTGGGAGGGACGTTATGGGGGGGAAGCCATTGTAATCCATAAACTATACTTTGGAAATTTATATTTACTAAATAAAAGTTAAAAAAAAAAAAGAAATACTAAAAGGAATACTATAGGCTGAAACAAAAACATCCTAGAGAGTAATTTGAATCTAGACAGAGTAGCAGCAGCACTGGACACATAAACATATACCATACATAAATATATTCCTTAGCCATTATTCTACACTGTTATCTAAGGATCGCCAAAAAATTCATGGAGGGGCCAGTGCTGTGGTGTGGTAGCTTAAGCCTCTGCCTGCAATGCCAACATCCCATATGGGTGTCAGTTCAAGACCTGGCTACTCTACTTTCAATTGAGCTCCCTGCTAATGGCCTGTGAAAGCAGTAGAAGATGGCCCAAGTCCTTGGGCACCTGCACCCATGTGGGAGATCCAGATGAAGCTCCTGGCTCCTGGCTTTGGATTGGCGCAACTCCGGCGGTTGTGGCCATTTGGGGTGTGAACCAGCAGATAGAAGACTTCTCTCTTTCTGCCTCTGCTTCCTTCAGTGTGACTTGTATTATAGTAGAGCTCAGTACTGGGCTGTCTCATTTGACTTTTATTACCCTTGGTGCATGAATAGCTGTTCACATTGGTGTCTGTGGGGAGATGGTTACTGCAGTGTCTTGCCCAGCCTCCACACTCAGATTTTCATACATTTGTAGAATTATGCTACCATCAGCATGGTTGAGTTTTAGCTGCTGTCATCACTCTAAAGATGAAACCCCAGGGCCCTTAACAATCACTGTGCACTGTGAGCCAGGGGAAAAAGTGACACAGCGCACAGTGATTGCTAAGGGCCCTGGGGTTTTGTCTTTTGAGTGATGACAGCAGCTAAAATTCAACAACGCTAACCATGTTTATTCAGCAATAAAAAAGATGTAGTGCCTATGTATGCAGTAACATGGATGAATCTTGAGAGATGATGGCTCTCAGAGTCACATGGCAAGGTGTCAGATGACATATTCTAGGTAGACCAGTAAAATCTATAGAGAAAAAAAAAAGATTAGCATAACTCTACAAATGTCTAAAATGTGAGCATGGAGCGTGGATGGTTGCTCCAGAACCATCTCCCCACAGAGACCACTGTGAACAGCTATTCATGCACTAAGACTGATGAAAGTCAACTGAGACTGCCCAGTACTGAGTATTACTATAAGCCACATTACTAATCTACTTTCTTTATAGATTTTGCTCCTCTATCTACAATATGGCATCAGACATTTTGTGTGTGACTCTGAGGGTCACCGACTCTCAAGATTTATCCATGTTGCAGCATGCATTGGTGCTACATCATTTTTATTGCTGAAAAAACATTACCACACCATGTGTTATTGATCAGTTTATAAACATTAGGGCTGTTTGCACTTTATGGCTATTGTGAATAATGCTACTGTGAACATTTAGCTTCTCTCAAGTATATACGTAGGAATGCTACTGCTTGGTATATGGTAACTATGCTTCACCTTTACTCCACATCCTTGTTGATGTGTGTTAGTACCCATATCTTTTTATTTTTTTTTTTACTTTTTTTTTTTTTTTTTTTTTTTGGACAGGCAGAGTGGATAGTGAGAGAGAGAGAGACAGAGAGAAAGGTCTTCCTTTGCCGTTGGTTCACCCTCCAATGGCCGCCGTGGCCGGCGCGCTGCAGCCGGCGCACTGCGCTGATCCGATGGCAGCAGCCAGGTACTTATCCTGGTCTCCCATGGGGTGCAGGGCCCAAGGACTTGGGCCATCCTCCACTGCACTCCCTGGCCACAGCAGAGAGCTGGCCTGGAAGACCATATATTTTTAATTTTAGCTGTCCCAGTAGACATGAAATACTGTTTGTTTGTGTTTCCCTAACAGCCAATGTTCTTTGTGGGGATTTTGTGTGTCTTTGCAACAGTCTCTTCAAATTTTAGTTAGTTGTTTTTTCATTATTGACTTGTAATGGTTCATCTTGTAATTGGTTACAAGTTACTTGTCCATGAGGAAGCTTGTGGAAAAATGAAATTGAAAAATAAGTTTATTTTCTTAAATTTTTTTTTTTTTTGAAATTCTGCCTTATAGCAGAAGGGAGTGAGATGAGACTTTCACAATACTTAAGGAAAAATTCCCGGTGAAGACTACTGTACCTAGCAAAGCTGAGATAGATAGATATGTATGTAGGTAGGTAGGCAGGCAGAAAGACATTTCCAGACAAACAAAAGCTAGGAGTATTTATTGCTAACGGAGCAATTTTAAAAGAAATACTAGAGGTAGTTCTACAAGCTGAAAGAAGGAGATGCTAGTGAGCATCAAGTAATTATCATGGGCTAGCACTGTGGCAGAGTGTGTTAAATCCCCGACTGCAACACTACCATCCCATACTGGCACAGGTTCAAGTCCCAGCTTCTCCACTTCCAATCCAGCTGCCTGCTAATGCACCTGGGAAAGCAGCTAAGGATGGCCCAAACCGTTGGGCCCCTGTACCCACGTGGGTGACCTGGAAAAAACTCCTGGCTCCTGGCTTGGGACCGACTTTGCTCTGGCTGTTGTGGCCATTTGTGGAGTGAATCAGTGGATGGAAGATCTCTATCTCTCTCCCCCTAATTCTTTCAAATAATAATAATAAAAAAAGCAACCACCAGAAGGTAGAAAACTCATCCATAAGAGTAATGACACAGATAAACTTAGCATGCTTTAATACTGTAAAAACAATGCACAAGCTATTCAAATTTTAGTGTGAAGATGAGAAAACAGATGTAACAATCATATTAAAATATTAAGAAGCATGCAATATATCAAAAGATAAAATGGCACATCAAAAATTCAAAATGTGGAGAGGTATGGGGTGAAAGTGTACAGTTGCTTATTGGTATTTTTTACCTTTTTTTTTTATTTCTTTTCCTATCTTTATATGCAATGTTAAGTTTCCAACATTCCTAAGTGGCTAATTACAAGCAAAATAAGTTCTCTGTAACAGAGATACCAAAAATAACAAGGTAGCAAAACATTACTTGAGAAAATCATTTAACACAGAGAAAAATCATGAGAGGGAAAAAGAGAGGAACTAAAACTTGAAAACAAGAATCAAAAAGACAGTAGTAAGACTATTCCAACCAATAATTACCTTAAAGGTAAGTGAATTAAATATTCCAATTAAAAGGGTAGATTAAAAAACAATACTCAACTATATGCTGCTTTACCTCTAAGGACACACATACATGGAAAACTGAGGATGGAATACGACATTCAGTGCAAATGGAACCCAAAAGAAAATAGGAATAGTAATATTGCAGGAAAAAAATAATTTTTAAATCAAAGCAGTAAAAAAGATACAAGGAAGGTCATTATATAATGACAAAGGGTTCAAAGCAAAAGAAAAATAGCACTTGTAAACAAATATTTACACACCCAATACCAGAACATCCAAATACATAAAGCAAATATTAGTAGACTTAAGAAAGAAAGAAATGGTTTCCAACAGTATTATAGTAGGGAATTTTAAAACTCAATTTTTTTCAAAAATGGACAGATAATCCAGAGAGAAAGTCGGGAAACAAATAGCAGAGTTACTTAAGTTTTATGCTGGATCGATGGATCTAACAGACATCAACAGAACATTTCATTCAACAGCTGCAGAATATACATTCATCCCACCAGCACATGGAACATTCTCCAGTATAGACTGTGTATAGTATGGCACAAAGCAAGTCTCAACCAATTTTAAAAAACAGAAATGATATTGAGTTTTTTTTTTTTTACAAGAGTACCTTTTTATCAGCAAACTCAATTTGGAGAAAGAAAGAACTGACCAACATGACTACCACCCTAAGAGGAGAAATGGAAGTATAAAAACCAAAAGAAGAATGACATATTCCTTTTCAATTATATTCACGCTTACTTCTTTTTCCTTAAGTAAAGCTTCATGTTTTTCTTCAAGTCGCTTCATCTCAAATGCTAATGTGTCTGCCCTTTTGGATTCAGAGGAAAGTTTATTATGAAGATCCTGAACCTTTCATTAAAAACAAAAGTAAAAATAGCAGTAAATACTATTAACAATCTTTCAAAGTTTAGTAAATCAGAAAATGGAAAATAAATATCTATACTAAAATTAGTCTTATTCTAGGCATTTGTGAAAAACAGCATGTAGATAAAGACAACAAAGTTTAATAAATATTTAATAAATACATATAGTACTCAAATAATAGTTAAGTCACCAAATTTAAAAATCAGTCTTTGATTTGATACTTATTTGGATTGCTTGATAATAGCAAGGCAGAATACTTTAGGATACAGTACCATTCTCTTGGTATTTATCACTGGTTACCAGAAGTGCTAATAAACAATAAAAATCTCAAAACAAAACAAACAAAAGCTCAGAAATAAAAAGGTAAAATTAGACTAAGAGTACTAAAACTCAATGATCAATCCTTGAATTCAATTATAGATAAGGGGGCTAGTGCTATGGCATAGTAGGTTAAGCCTCTGCCCGTGGTGCCAGCATCCCATATGGGCACCAGTTCCTGTCCTGACTGCTCCACTTTCAATCCAGCTTCCTGCTGATAGCCTGAGAAAGCAGCAGAAGACGGGCCAAGTGCTTGGACCCCTGCACACACGTGGGAGACCCAGAAGAAGCTCCTGGATCCTGGCTTCAGATCAGCCCAGCTCTGGCTGTTATGGCCATTTGGGGAGTTAACCAGCGGATGGAAGACCTCTCTCTCTGTCTCTCCCTCTGTGTCAGTAACTCTGACTCTCAAATAAATAAATAAATATTTGAAAGTACATACATAAGTTGGAGGAATACATCAGAGTAAGTTCACAATTTATTATATACAATGCTTAAGTTCTATATAGTTCTTAAAAGATGTAATAGAAAACAAAGTTGAACTCTCAACATTATTAAAAATAAGACATTTTCTTACCTGCCTTTTGTATGTTTCTAATTGAGTACGTGCTGCATTAGCCTTCTTCAGTTCTTCTTCTAAACTGACAGTGTTATGCATGTACATCATATTTGTTTCCTGTAAAGTTTTCACCTGCTTGCGAAGGTCAGTTAGATCTTGTAGTTTCTGACGGTATATTTCAACTGTTGACTCTAGTTTATTTGCTTTATCTGAGGTGGCCCTAAAATAATAAAGACTAAGCTGAATACGCACATAACAATTTTATTCTGGGTACAAAATGAATCTTCTAGCTATAACAACTGAAACAAAACAGAAAGAACATGAGAGAGCAAAGAAATGGACATTGTAAACTTTGTAAGCTGATCGAGGTCTTTTAAAAGCAAGCTAAAGTTCAACTTTTTTAGTATATAGCCATCAAGTGTCTCATATATGAACCATATAAAAATGTATTGAAGTGTATAAAAAAGAATGGTTTTGTGCAAACAGTGGAACCATTCTGAGCTGACTTTGCCTTGTATGGCATTTAGCATAGTTTTGTTCTAAGTATCTGATATGACTCAATTTGTAAATCTGGGAAGCATTTTGTTGCACTTAACTATCAACTGGGTTGAAGCAAAGTAATAAAATTACTTTACTCTCACCTGCAGGTCTAAATTAATGGTTACAAAGATTTTGTTTTAAAAGGACATAAAAAATTGCAAAAATTAAAAAGCTAGTCATGAAAAATTAACAGCAAATATAAACATGTGGATAGTCTGCTCACTGAGTGACACTTCATAGGATAAATTTAAATGTATTTTATTTTGCCAAAACAATCTTCTCTGAAATTAATGTTAGGATTCTTCTCTACACCTCTTAACTAATGCTAAATAGGGACTGTAAGAATACATTTCCTTATGCAAAAATTTCACAAAATATAATGGGTAATAGGAGGTCAAGCCAAATGGATACACAAGTAAATAGTTTACAAAATCTGGAGTAAAAAGTTCTCATTTTAGAATTAAAGGTCTAATGTGAAACTGGTCCTAACAATAATTTAATATTTTCATCAAACTGTAATTCCAATTAATCTGTATAAAAGAGATAAATACTAGGTGCCTGGCTAAAACTGATCAATGTTTGTTACAAAGGAATAACTCTAAGCAAAACTAATTAAACACGGAATACTCAAATTGACTAAGTAATAACTGAGCAGTGATGTGGTTATGCTTCAACATGCCATACCTAAGAACATCTATTTCATCTTTCAGGGCTCTTGTTTCTTCAGCGAGACTAGTCAGCTCATCATTCCTGTGCTGAAACTCAATCAGCTGCTTTTCAAGTTCTTCACAATGAACACGATAATCATCCTTTGCTGCTTCAAGCCTTGAGCAAAGAAAACAAATAAGCATTTACAGTATAATTTCCATCATTCGTTTTCCTACTGGAACATGAGTTTATTAGCAGGATACATTTTCTAAGTTTTTCCTTCTCTGTTTTTTAAAAATTTTATGATATAGAACTTACTGATCCAATAGTCGTAACTATACCTCTATTTATTTAAAACTTTTTTGGCATCATCTTTCAATTGCAATTATATATCTCCATTTAAAAACTGAAATCTTTTGTTATAATTATTCTTTATTTAAAATATGAAGTGAAACAAGGTAGATACAAAATGATAAACACCACATGCTCTTCTGCACACATAGAAACTAAAAAACTCAATCTAAATGCAGCATCATGATTACCAGAGGCTGGGAAGAGGAGGGGAACTGCGGGAGTCTGAAGAACAGCTATCAATTCAGAGTCAGATCGAAGGAGTAAGCTCCTAGTGTTACACAGCATAGAGGGGGTGACTATCACACCAAGGCTCCAATCAAAGTTTTTTTTTTTTAATTCTATATTCAAAAGAGAAAAACTGAAGGAATAAGATACTTTTCCACATTCAGTTTTGAAACAGATGTGCTAAGTATACTTAATGTTCTGAATTTTTATCCTCACTTCTGAAATACTGCTCACTTGTAAGAAATTTTAATTTCAAAAGATGAGAAAATACTGACTACATGTGACAGTTGTTAAAAAAATCATATATAGTATGTACAGTGGTAAAACGCTGTGTAGAATGTGGTAAATTAAGGATAAATACTTCTAAGCTTGTAGCAACAACAAAAATAAAATGACAACACAGTACATCCTAGTCCTGTCCACCAAGGTGGCCTAGAAAAGACACAAAAAATTAACCAGGAGCACTGATCTTCGTTTCTAAATAACATTTTCCACTAAAAGAAATGAGGGATCCTTGGAAGCATGGCTAATTCCAGAGGTGAGAAAGGGAAAGAATGAGGTGAGTCTGGAACATTTTGTTGAGCTCAAAGGTAACAACATGATGAAAGGACATGGGCCAATTAAGGGCTTCCCACAGGCCAACTGTCAGATAATTGGGGCTTCAAGAGAAATGATGACAGAATTGGATTGATAGTCCATTTGATAAGAATCCATTATTTGGTGTGAATATTTGGTTCAACACTTATGCTGCTTGGGATGTGGCATCTCATAGCCTGGGTGGAGTCCCGGCTCCTCTGCATCGATCCAGATTCCTGTTAATGCACTGGAAGGGGCAGCTGATGCCCTGCCACCCATGTGGAGACTCAGATTGAGTTCCAGGCTCCTGGCTTCAGCCTGGCACAGTGCTGGCTGCTGTAGGCATTTGGGCAGTCAACCAGTAGATAGGAAATCTCTGCCTTTCTCTTTCTCTGCCCCTCCCCACCACCTTTCAAGTAAAGTGAAGATAAATAATTTTATTAATTAATGAAAGGAATCCATTATTAAACACAATGCACGATCCTGGATTATATCCCAAATCGGGAAAAATAGCAATAAAAGACACTAGGATAACTCATGGAATGTGAATGTGGTCTGTAGATAATAACACTGCGCCAGTGACAAGTTTCCTAATTTTGATCGCTATGCTGTGGTTTATAAGAGAATGTCCTTGATGTTAGGAGACAGACACTGAAGCTTTCAGAGGTTAAGAAGCATGTCTCCAATGTATTCTGCAGTGGTTCAGGAAAAATATGCATAGCTGTATGACAGACAGGTTGCTAATGAAAATGGAGACTACTGTGAACTAATTGTTGAAACTGGGCAAAATGTATAAAGTAGTTCCTTATAGTATTCTTGCAACTTTTTTTGGTGACTTTGAAATGATACCAAAATAAAGTGAAAAAAAAAACAAAAAAACAAAAAAACACCACATACAGCACAATTAAGAGTGCCTACCTTGAGGCCGGCGCCGCGGCTCACTAGGCTAATCCTCCGCCTTGCGGCGCCGGCACACCGGGTTCTAGTCCCGGTCGGGGCGCCGGATTCTGTCCCGGTTGCCCCTCTTCCAGGCCAGCCCTCTGCTGTGGCCAGGGAGTGCAGTGGAGGATGGCCCAGGTGCTTGGGCCCTGCACCCCATGGGAGACCAGGAAAAGCACCTGGCTCCTGGCTCCTGCCACCGGATCAGCGCGGTGCGCCGGCCGCAGCGCGCTGGCCGCGGCGGCCATTGGAGGGTGAACCAACGGCAAAGGAAGACCTTTCTCTCTGTCTCTCTCTCTCACTGTCCACTCTGCCTGTCAAAAAAAAAAAAAAAAAATAATAAAATAAAAAAAAGAGTGCCTACCTTGAGTCTCATGGTGCAAGGCTGAGTATTAAGCACATGGGATAATCATTATTTATAAAAAGTAAAATCATAATGATTTTAAAAGAAATAAAAATTTTAAGTGAAAGCATCTCCTTAGCTTGAGATTTACATTTTCCCCAGTTTTCACTGCGTTTCCCTTTCCCATGAGGAACTTCCTGTTCTCCCTATGCTTCCTTTGACCTCCTTTTGGCTGTCTCTGGTGTTGTTTTGGTCTGCATCAGCAATTTATTTTGAACTATTTTGTTTTTTATTTACATATTCCAACTGTCTAACAGGAATTAAATAATCAGTGTCCTAAACATGTTTAACAATGCTTAATAATCAATTGTTGAAATCATAATATTAAGGAACTAGTTTAATGCAACTATAATTTACACTAAAGATGCTACCTGAAGTTTTCTTCCTGTAATTGTTCTAGTTGTAACTGGGCATGAAAATACTTTTTTGCAACCATTGTATTTGGATCATCAAAAGAGCCATCTAACTGGTCAAGTTTTTCATTCATCATCTCGTTCTCAGAAACCAGCGAATTCTTTTCATCTTGAAGTGCAGTCACCTAAAAATCAAGTACACAAAAAGAAGCATCAAAATACCTTCGAAGTCTAGAGTGTTGGCTTCTAACCCCGACTACCCTCTTTAAGTTGCTTGGTCAATCAGACTGGATCATATCTAAGGATCCTTACCAATCTGGAATTCTGAGTTCAGGTTTGTGTCAAACAAGAGAAATCAACACACATATACAACCCAGAGCAAGACTACCTTTAAAATGTTATGCATGCCTTCATTTGGAGAAAAAAATACTGCTGTCTCTAAAATAGGATGCACAAATCAAACTTCAAAAAATTAATGTGTCCTCCTCTTAGGCATAATCTAATCCTCAGTTTCAACTCACAGAGGAAACAAGCCGATAGGAAATCTTTTAAATGGGTCACCAACCTCTAAAACACACCATCAGTTTATTTCATTCATTAAAAAAACTTATCAAGGCAAGTGTTGTGGCACAGCAGGTTAAGCTGCTGCTGCAGATGCCCACATCTCAACATCCCAGCATCAGTTTGAGTCCTGGCTACTCTGCTTCTGATTCAGCCTCCTGCTAATGTGCAAGAAGGCAGTGGATTATGGCCCCAGCGCCTGGATTCCTGCTACCCAGGAGGGAGACCCAGATAAGAGCTCTGGTTTCTGACTTGGTCTAGCCCTAGCTGTTGGGGATATCTGATAAAGTGAACCAGTATATGGACAATCTCTCTCTCTCTCTCTCTGCCTTTCAAGTAATAAATAAATATTTAAAAAAATCACTTAGTGAATACAAAGAGGACATTTTTCTTAGTTTAAATTTCTTTCCCACACCTGCATATCCAGTTCCTGGCATCTTTGCCTCAGCTCTTCTTTTTCTGCTAATGCTTCCTGAAGTTCTTCCAAGGCCCTTTTAAGCTGAAATATAAAATGTCCTCATTCAAGTCATGTCTTGACACAAATAGAGACAACTGTTCTTCATACAACATAGTTACACACTGGTAATATAAACGGTTTTTACAGTTCACCTATTAACAAATGAGTCTTTGTTGTTGTCTAGGTGTGAACAATCCACTGCCTCATCAACATCTGAAGCTACAACCCCACAGAAATAAAATTTCCTATAATCCTTTGTGAAATAATTTAAAGCATATTAGAAGAGGCATTGTTGAGTTTCATCACCAAAACTAATTAAAATACAGCTTGTATTTTAACAAAATTGTTATGAAAAAATATGTAATTTGAAATAGTTCTTGAGATAACGGATGACATTCATGAAAAAGCAAATGTCTGGAAATATAATAGGCAAAGCACCTTAAAGTATTTATCTCTCCTCTTCTCCTTCCCTGGCAACCCAGAGTGGGTCACCAGAGCAGAGAAAACTTTTCCTCCCAAATGTAAGAGGCCTGCCACAGGACAGAGAAAGGAGCCTTGAGTACAGGGCTGTTTCTGCAGTATCAGCACATAGGATGTTGACAGTGACAAAAGTCATCTTACTTTTGCTAAGAAATTAAAACTTAGTAGGGGCCGGCGCCGCGGCTCACTAGGCTAATCCTCCGCCTTGTGGTGCTGGCACACTGGGTTCTAGTCCCGGTCGGGGCGCCGGATTCTGTCCCGGTTGCCCCTCTTCCAGGCCAGCCCTCTGCTGTGGCCAGGGAGTGCAGTGGAGGATGGCCCAAGTGCTTGGGCCCTGCACCCCATGGGAGACCAGGAGAAGCACCTGGCTCCTGCCACCATCGGATCAGCGCAGTGCAGTGCGCCGGCCGTGGTGGCCATTGGAGGGTGAACCAACGGCAAAGGAAGACCTCTCTCTCTGTCTCTCTCTCTCTCACTGTCCACTCTGCCTATCCAAAAAAAAAAAAAAAAAAAAAAAAAAAAAAAAAAAAAAACAACAACTTAGTAGGGTTTTGAAAACTGTCTAGTACTTAATTGTGTAGCCATCTAGTATGGACCGAATATGTATTATAGGTGTCAGACGGTAGTGCCAGAAGTTCACTGCCACTCAGCTCTTCAAACACGATCACATAAAACTCAAGACCAGCACTAACTTCATTTGTGAAAGAACACACAATGACATTCAACTGAGATCTTACAGCAGAACAAACCGACTTTCACAGAAGAAAGTATCCTAGTATGTCCTCTCCCGTGTGAGCCTACTGACAGCAAAGGAACCCAGGTCACTGTTTTCAACATTGCCCTCACATACTGAAAGACTCACCTGCTGCTCTAATTCTCCAACAGTATCATTTGTAGAAGAGTTCAATATCTCTTTACTCATCAACTGGGAAAATAAAATCGCAAAATTAAATGCAATAATGTGATGTTTATGAAATTAAAATAGATTCACTTAAAAGGACAAGGAAATGATTTATATTTAGCTCTTCCTTGCCTTAACCTGATTATCCTTATCACAACATTCAAATAACAATCGTATTAGAGGTTTAATCCAAATGACACAATGTCCAAGCATATTAATGAGGGCATTATGAGTACACGGGGCTTGAAACATGTAGATCTATTCAAAATACTTATGTACTGAAACATTATAACCCAAGTCCTGCAAGACATATTACTGAGTAAAACTGAACAC